>NC_030384.2:39863389-40488389 GCF_001625215.2 Daucus carota subsp. sativus | reverse complement strand
ACCATCTTTAGCACCATCTACTACTTTCTCTGCCATTTCTCCTAAGCGGTTGGCATTCTCCTTACCCTCCTCCTTCAACTTAGAAGCACCACCTTTCACAACTCTTTGCACAAAACCCATCGCCTTTGACATATTCCTCTCAACATCTTCAGCTACTCTCTTGGGCGTATCCACTGCATCGACCTCTTTTGCTTTTTCATAAACATCTTTAAGTTTACTTTTCCCTTCATCCATGACCTCTTTCATTTCCGTATTCTTCCCAATACTCTCTATTGTTCTAGTTGGCTTTTTCACTACATCACTCTCTTTTATATTCTCAATTCCATCTTTCAGCTTACCACTCCCTTCACTAATAACCTCCTTAGCTTTATCTACACCTTTCAACACTTCTTCTTTCGTCTTGTCTCCAACTTTCCCTAGAACATTGGCAATCTTATGTTTGCACTTGCCAAATGCATCACAAACAAGCTCTCTCGGGCCAAACTTGTGAGTACTTGTCTCCTCTTCTTTTGAATTATCTGCCTCATGAGGGGATATTGAGACTTTTGTGTTGCCATCTTTGCCTTGTTGATCATATTCGACCACTACAGATTGATGGCCTTCCCTAATGACAACATTTGGATTTGGATCATTTTCATGTGGTGTTGGAGACCAGAAGCTTCCACCAACAAGTGATGTTAAAATGAGAAGAAGAGCCACACCATTCATCATTCTAGGATTCTACTATTATTTCTCAAGATCAGGCTATTTCTTGTTTCTGTGTTGTTTTGGGAGCATGTTTTAAGATAATAACAAGAATGAATACACGTATCCTTGGGCGGCCTCAACAATTAACACGTATATGGCTACGTGTTCATCTGCATGCGTAGAATGTCCGATAACTATACACGTGTTTTACTGAGCCTACTTAGCTTTGTCACAAATAACGACGGATATTTTTGTTTAAAAATATTTAAAAATTTCTCAATAAATGTATATTTAATTTAGTACAGTTATGATATAATCTAATTTTAAGTACATAATATATTTTCTTGTACATATCGTCACTTTTATTTTGAAATATTTATTCTTGTAGATCAATAGAAATATATTTTTCATCCATAAAGTGAAGATTTTAACATGAAAATCTACATGCTCAAATATTACGTTATTATAAATTTTAAACCTGAATATAAGATATATTAAAGGTGTGTGACAATACAAGAATACACATAAATTTACATAATATACATAAATAAATGATCTAATATCATTGTAATATATATATATATAAATAATAAATAACATATGAATATATTATATGTCGCGAATTTGAAAATCAAAATATTTATGTTACAAATAATAATCTACTTTTAAATTTTAAATACTAAGTTTTCATTTAAATATATTATATTAAGTTATGTTAGATAATTATGCTAATAAAAATAATTATAAAAATCAAATTAATAACTTAAATATTATAATAAACCTAATAAATATTATTTCAAAAATTAACAATAATTTTATTAACTTTAAATTAATATCATCCAAAAATTTAATGCTTTGATGAAAATTACTAATCATAATATTTCCATATAATATCTCTTTTGCATATATTTTAAAGAGAAGAAAAATGATCGATATCAAATTATATCATTATTGGAATTAATATTATGCTAGATAAAAAGATTAAATCTTGATAAATTAATACTCTTATATAAATAAATTTTATTAATTTATCCATATTATTAATATTAAATTTTTATAATATAATTTTGAAATCTACTAACTCTATTAGTTTATTGAGTATATCAATTTATCAAATATATATATTTATTAATGTCATATTTTCTAAGTATTTATTATTTTTATTATGTATTTAATGGATCTGATACTAGTTAATAAAATTATATATTAATTTTAATATCATAAGAAAGTAATACTCCTTTTATTCCTTTGTGCACTTAATCTGAGATGCACAAAAAACATACTTCTACATATTATTTTTTAAATTTTTTTTTGAATACAAATTTAACATCTATATTTATGTTCAGAAAAAAAAATTGAAAAATAACATGTAAAAATACGTTTTTATCGTATACGTGCAAAAAATCAAAGCGACTAACATTTAGGAACAGAGGGAGGGAGTATATCAGAATTCTAATATATAAAAAAGTAATATATATATCAAACTTTAGTTTCTTTTCATCTATAGTTTTTATTCTAAAAACTTATTTCTAATTAAAATATTGTTTGTGGATTATTTTATCAAATTATTAAATTATAATAATATGCATTTTAAATTTTTTTTATCTATTATCGTAAATAGTTTGAATACAAAATTTTTAAACTATATAGACATGTATCGAAATTAGTTGCACTGAAGTTGTAGAATATTATTAAAGCTAGAATTATATATTATAAAATTCACATTAATGTATAATTTTTAATATTTAGATTTTGTTTTGTTAAAAATTATTTAATAATTATCTATTCAATTAAATATTGTTATATTCAAAACATATATTTATGTTAAATAAAAAATTTAATTTCAATATTTATGTAATTATTTTTAATTTAAAATATTAATCACAATATTGGATGAAGTTATGAAAAAAGTATTTCTAAATTAATATGTTGTATCAAAGTGGTGGCTCACCCCCTTTTAATAAAATTAATTATAAGATCCTCTTAACAAATTTAATTATAAGGATAATTATCGATGAGATTCACGGTCTAAGCATGTATAGTGGTACAATCTGTGAGTTGTAGATATCCTACATATATCATTTTTACTTATAAAATTATTTTTTAAACACGACGGATTAATTAATTAACGTACATAGATAAGAACGACAGCAATATCAAATGTATGCCTACACTTGGATTACTTATATTTATGACACGTTACCCTTATGCTTGCATATTCGACACGTTGATGATGACATCTGTAGGTTAAACAGAGAGACACGTATGGTGATTAGGTGACTGAGGTTGTGTATGATAGTTTTTTGAGTAGCATAAAATCTGTGTTCCGTCCTTGTAAACAACAAAGTGCATTCAGTGTTTTGTTTTCATAATAACCGGTGGATAGTTAAAGTTGAGTAGTTTGAAGGGATGAAGTGTTTGTATGTGATATTTATGTTACTCATACTTACTAATGGAAGTGTTTGCTCAGGAGATGAAGTTAATCATGATCATAAAAGTATTTTGGAAAGAGTTGAAGAACAAACATACGAAGGTGTGGAAAAAGTAAAGGAGACTGCTAAGGGAGTAAATAGTAAGCTTAAGGATGTTTATGAAAAAACAAAGGGGGCTGACCTTGATACACCCAAGAGGGTGCTGGAGGATATTGAAAGAAATGTTTCCACAGGTTTAGGGTCGGCAAAGGAGTTTGTGCAAAGAGTTACAAAGGGTGGCATGCAGAACACAGAGGAAGGGGTGAAGGGGAAACACGGTTATTCCAAGGACTGGAAGGCTTCTATACTAGGAGTGCTTCATTTGCTTGGATTATCAATGGCTTTCGGAATGTCAATGTGGATGAGGTTTGTTTCATGTTATATTCTGGGAGATGTTTTGCCAAGAAAACAATTTGCATTGGTGGAGACCAAGATGTATCCTGTTTACTTTAGGATACAGGCTTGCTGTATTGGAATTGTATTCACGGCACATATCTTGAGCCATGGGCCTAGAGTTTTCTCAAACTTTTTGGAGGTGCTTCATGCTCTCAACATAACTGTAGCCCTCTTGATGTCCATAGGCAAGATACTTTACTTGGAGCCTCTTGCTACAAGGGTAAGTGTTTTTCATTTTTTATATAACCATGTTTTTATTTATGTAGAGATAATTTAAATACAATAATGTCACTATTAGAGTACGGCACACATGTATTAATATATTAAAGCTCTTTGTAGGTTGTGAGGATAGATGCTATTAGATTAGATATTTGGATATTGCAAATTCTAGTTATAAATAAATGAGCTCAAGAAGCCTAGACGTGGAAAAATCTGTTCTTAAACCAGAACTTTGTTTCAACTAAATTAATGAATATTGACTAATTTTTTCCTTGAAATGAGCCACAGATAAAGTCTAGGAGACAAAAGTTGGAAAAGGATGCAGGGAGAGGAAGAGTTACAACTCGTCCAAGCTCAGGAATAGCCGACGATGCTGGTGATCCAGTGACTGCTACAACAGAGAGGCAGGAAGAAGCTGAAGGTGAAAGAGAGACCTGTATGTTGAGTGACAAGTTAAAGACCCTGAACAAGATCTCCTCACACCTTAATATAATGACAATAATATCACTCGCGGTGCATCTTGTGTATGTCGGCCAGAAGATCAATGTGATCTGTGTCTAGTTAACTATCTTGCTGTTCATCTATGGGGGCAGGCCAAGAAGGTTTGCAAGTACATATCCTGTTTTGTTGTCTTCGGGTCGGATATGTACGGTTGTGTATTGCAAATAACTAACTACTACTAGCATGAAGTTTGAGTACAAACTTCAAGTATGTTAGAGATGTATGAATAAAGTGTGTGTAATCTTGCATATTTCGAGTACTAGGTATGAGGTTTGAGTAATGTTCTCTACCCTAGAAGTTTGTTGTACTGTAATGTGATGTTTAAATGACAATGTGGTTGTAATTATGTGTGAAATTGTGGCTTCCAGTTTGCTTATGTGACTTGATCATTTGTGTTTGCTGATAGCTGGATCTTGTTGATTGCCAACTACAACTACTTGGCAGAGTTTGACATGTATTTTACTGGATTAGTTTCGGATTTTACTGGATTTCCTTTTATCTTGTCAACATTCCATTGATATATAGAAAGTACTAGCTTTCAGCTCACATGACATACCAGTTCATCTGCCTAACGTGATTCAGACAGCAAAAATTAAATGCTCACTCAGTCCAAATACGAGATAGCAATATCTAGCTATAAAATTGAAGTGTTTCTCGTCATTGGCAGTGAATACTTATATCAAACCCTGCATAAGACATTACTAGGATACTATTGGATCAAATTTTCAATCAAATGTCCTAAATTTTAGTTTATGTTGGATCAACTTTTTAATCAAATGTCCTAAATTTTAGTTTAAGATATCATACGAGGCATCTTTTAGTTTAGACTTTGCTCTTAGACAATTAAAAGTAGTATATACAAATGCCAAATGGTCACTCAAACACCTTGGAACCTTTATCAAAAGTACCTATACAGTACATGATTGTATCCCGCGCGTGACGATATTAGTTTTGGTGTGAAAATACCCGACTAATTTTTGTTGGATTTTTTTTTGATGATGATGTTCTCACCTAAAATCAATGCTAAATAGATATACATATGTAATGAGTTGCATGCATATCAGAAATTCAATCCAATAAGAATAAGGTGGTAGCTAATTACCGGTGAGCCAGCGCGGCGGAGGTGGTGGCCTCTTTGCGGAATGAGCATCCCTATTTCAGCTGATATATATATACTATACACTAAGGAAGAGGCAATTGAACAGGAAGACGTTGATTGCTAAGTGGAGACTCCAGATGCTCCGAATTGTAGTATGGATTTGAGTGTCAATATTGAGAAATAAAGTTGGACGGAATGGAATAGTGGAGTTTCAACTATTGAAGAGATGAGTTGAACCAGATAGACGATGGGATAAATCCAAGACAACATGAGTTGCAATAAACAGACCAAGAAATTACTACATTAAAATATGTCGGGAATCGGGATTCGTGTTCTTCAGTGGAATGATGATTAAGTGGGTGTTTGGTGAACACTTATAAGTACAGCTTCCGGGATGATAAGTTATGAGCATTTATTTGTACCGTGTCAACAAGCATTTATAAAAAGCTAGGAATGCTAGCTTTTATCTCAGAGTTTCTGCTTATTTCTCAAACACTTTAATCATTTATAAGTCTTATCTTGCTTCTAACTTCTACTCCACTTATTTATTTTAAGCAATAAACACTTATTTTAAACTCACACAAACGGTCCCTAAATAAGGGACAGGATCCGTTGTATATTAGCGTCGATAGCTTAACTTTGATTTATTGCTATAGTGTCATAGATCGAACAATTGTCTAATTCAATCATTTTTTACGTCCGACAATTTTTTTGTAATTTTTTTATGCTACTAACATATATATCTTTTGAAATTATAATCGCTAAATAAAAGAATAAAATTGATAGTTGATAAGAGTAATTTATTATTATATCTTTCATCAATATTTTCTTTTTGTTATTGTACATGAGTGGCTTCGATCACACACTTACCTATACAGGTTCACATCTTCTATGAGGTGGCGTCGATCACACTGACAGAATATCAAAAAATCTCTAAATTGACTCTTAATTATAATATAAATATATAATTTTTAATAAGTTAGTATATTTTTAAAGTGTCAATTCCAACAACATTCTTTATATGTATTATACTTTATTAATTTGTAAACTAAAACGGAAGGTTATGTAAACTTCCGTTTACCATAGAAGTCAAACAAAAGTCAGCCGACGTGCAAATTTTTTATTGTTCAATGACTAAATAGCAAGTTAAATGAGTATAGCTTTGTGATCCATTTGCAAGTTTTTTGAGTTTAATGACCCAATGATGACTCAAGTGCAAGTTGGCTATGAGTTGTATGATTCTTTTGTGTTGCAGAAGTTGGTGCCAAAGTCCCTTGATAAATTCCTCAGAATGATCAGTTCTTTTTTGAAAAGAAACAAAAGTTAACTTGTATGTGTTGGCCCTTTCAAATCTGCAGAACACTCTCTATTTAGTCATGTCTGCATATTGGATTCTGATATGAAATTAATTTTAAGTTTGCTAGTATGGATACTTATCTACGATTAGAGGCACGGCATCTGAGCAAGTGCCAGTTCAGTTAGCAGGAAAGGAGGGCAAGAGTCTTCCGCTAGTGAACCTGCAACAGAGGAGATCATCAAGCCTGCGTGCAAGCACACAATTGAACTCCCATTTTTGAGTCAAGAGTTGTAATCTCTAGGAAATTGACAATACCAAATTAGCTAAATTAGACAGGAATCTCAATTTGATCAATTTACAATGCTATATATTATTAGTTAAATTCTTAGACATGCCTTTCAAGTTTGTCAGGCTAGAGTGGTACTATGAAGTAAGGTCACCAAAGAGACGAGGTATAAGAGGCTGAAAAGGTAACTCAAGGCGCTAGCGGGTAACGACGAATGTGAATCTGTTTCCTTAGATTGGCTGGCTGAATTGCGACTTGCTAATTTTTAGAACTTACTAGCCAACCCATTCAACATAGGCACTGGATTGCTGATAGTATCTTGTTACAAGCTAAAACATTGATCCATAATTAAGTTTGATTATTTTCTACAAAGGTCCGTGTAAATAATGTAAGGCCAAATGATTCAAAATAATTAGAATGGCACTGCTAATTTTATTACTAGAAAATACAAAAGGTAAAAGCTGCAGCCTGCAGTTCAAGAAAGAAAAGCATGGTGCTTTTTGCTTTTGAGAACAGTTTTAGACTTTTAGTTCATTGTTGTGCAAGATGCTTAGTGCAGACTTTTGGGTAATGTGCTTTTCTTTTTTTAAATTGTATAAATTTATTATTGCTTTTTGAGAAATTACATAAAGTTGCTGGATTTTGTTTCTTTTTTTGACAATTTAATCAAAGTAAAAAATCTCACTCAAAATTTAAACCTTAACCCTTTTCGAAGTACAGAAATTTTTCAAAAATTCAGAGAATTTAAGGAAGATTTGGAGAATGTTGAGATGGTACATATATTTTGAGGATTTGAGAGACTATCGACAGGGTTTAAGACAATGTTTAAGCAAGGGATGCACTTATTTAATATACCTACTTTATGAATTATGGCTTAAAAGTTAAAATGCAGATATTGAACTAAAATATACAAAGCATGAAGTAGGGTTGATGAGGCAGGGAGAAGATGCATGCCTGTGGGTTCAAATGATGACAGATCCATGTGCTGCTTCGATTGCCCTCACAACAGAATATTAAGCATTTCCGGTATGTATGCGACAGCATTTGCAGCTTCTACTCTTAAAGCTCATACATATGTGTAGTATCCCTGCAACCAGACAACAAATTTTCTTGATTTATTCCACAAAAGACCATAACCATAAACATAAAAGTGAAATAAAGTAACCAGTACAGTATCTGAAATTGTTAGTATGAAGGAAACAATCCAGAACCTCTGAAGGAGATCCAATTTCCGGTGCATCAATGTCATGGAACATGTCATTATATACATACCTCTTGGAAGGAAGTAAAATTTGCAAAGATAGCAACAGATAACAACTGAAAAGTGGTTGCCCGAAATGCAAGTGCTCTGGCTCTTATACAGTACAAGCAAATTAAGGATCTTGTTCCGCATTATCAACTCACACCATAAACATCTGAATTGCAGCTCGAGTATAGAGATTCGACGACACAAGCAAGAGAAATAAAAAGTATACTTGGAGTAGTCATTACAGACAGATGTATGATGTGAAATAGAAATGCATTACCAGTTTAACACACACCAAGTGAATACACATGTTTACAACATTTGGCTTGCCATCTATACTTTTGAGCTCGAAATAACATTCAATTCCCTAGCATCGCTCGAGTATATAGATCAAAGACCAAAACCCAGTTGATATCATGGGCAAATCATTACAAACCTTTCCCTCTTTCTCTAAAAGGATGAAAGAGCACCAAAAAGTTTACAGTCTAATACATAAACTCCATAAACAAGATCCCATTCATAATCTAGATTTGGATGAGAAGTAAAATTCCTAAGCTCTAAAAACAGAACCACCACCACCACCCCGGAAGAGAAAAAAAAGCAATAAAAACTGAAATCTCAGAAAGTCCCAAGCAGCACTTGAACTGAAGATCTTTAATCGCACAACGGTTCCACCTTGAACCTGTAAAGCAGCTTCTTCTTCTTGGAAGTCGAATTATCAACTGTAAGCAGCAGCTTACCAAGCTCAGTGATCTTGTAACTCATGGAAATGACTGGTTCATCCGTTGGGGACATCTTCTTTGCCTTGTGTAAAATTACAGTGTAGCTACCTTCAGTTCTGGGCACATATTCAGCACTGTAACTCACTTCCCAGCCAACTACTCGCAATTCCCAGATAATAGTGCACTTCTGTAATTACATACCATTTATGTAAGTGCATGGTTAAGCATATACTGGTAAGAAAATCCAGACAAAAGGGTCCAGATAACTGTTATCATCAATTATAAAAACAAAAGGTATTAAAGGGTACCTCATTTACTAGGATTTCCACGGTTTGCTTAGTGGCTGGTTTAATAGTAATCTCTGATGCTGGATCATTGTTAGTAAATGTAGGATTACAATCACAGAAATCCACACTTAAACCACCATATTGTATCGGTACTTGTTCTGGAGCGATGTATCTGTTTTCCCAATCATATCAAGATATTTTAGATTGAAAGCCTATTTACAGTATTAAAAACACCAGTTCAAATTCTCAATATACACAGTTGCAGATATGACTCACTTGAAAAGTGTTTCTGCAGTTCTGGCAGGGCTGGCGAATACGAACTTGCTTTTGGTCCTCTGCGTCATGAATGGACTGATCATCGTATAAAAGGCCAGATACCACCAAGGGACATTAATGAACACCTTGATAAATAGCAAAAACACCAAGCACATATTAGGGCAGCCAATGATTTGCACAATATCTAACAGCAACTAACTATTACGCAACAAATAAACAAGACTAGGATGTAACTAGAAATTTAACGCAAGATACATCTATAAGAGCAAGTCCAAGAGTGTCCTAGTTCATGCCCCAAATATAATATAAAATATTATGTCCTAGTAATTGAGGACATACTTTACTAACTTGAACTCCAACAATGTGCCTTATTCTCACATTATGTTTAATATTTTATTATTAAAAACTCTCTTTCATCATTTAAGCATAATATAAAAGTAGAGAGAGAAGGAGAGTGTGATGAGAATTTATAATAAAATATTGAATAGGGCAAGGTGAGATGTGCCCCAAAAATAGGGCTTGAGGAGGTTGTCCTAGTGATATAAGGCATCACTAGGACATTGTTGGATCAAATTTTTTAGTCAATTGCCCTAAATTATAACTTAGGACATGATATAGGGCATCTCTTGGACTTGCTCTAACAAAACACTAATGTTTACTCCCAGTACAAATAAAAAATTGCAGAAGAATTTTAACATCTGATGCGACCATCTATTTGATGTGAAATCAATGTTAAAGCTCTTGAATCAAAGGAAATGGAATGATTTAAAGTTAGTAATATAGGCCAACGGCCAAACGATGACACTGCTACTTTATTAAAATATAGCCGCCCTCCGGAGTGGTTTTCAGGTCTCAAAACACAATAGGATACATAGTGGAATGGAGAACGTTGCAGATAATTGTCCTCGCAGATCATGTTAATATGTTAGCATGAAGGCAGCTTATGGACTTGTATACAGTTTGTATGAAGCAGATAGTTAAAATGCTTTTTTGTTATTTTCATTCACGATCATAATTTGTTAAAAAGCCTAAACATAAGCAATTGGATAATGTGAATAGTATGCTTCACTAATCAGGCCATTTGATCAGCTTTCAGCTAGTCACTAGCAATCAAGACAATCACATCTTAACAAATTTCAATCAAAAACAGTAATAGCACCAAATAAATCTATCAAAATGCAATGTCTAGTCCATTTACAAAATGAAATAAAATAAAAAAAAACAAGAAGTTACCTGCTTTGCAACAAACTCAGGATAATTATCCTGAAGCAACTGTAGAGCCTGCTTAGTAGCTATCCTGTGCTCCGTCTTACCCGGTCCAGGCGAGTTCTTCAGATCACTAACCTGAAAGATAGTGTTTATACCGCCAGGACTAAAATCAAGCTTCCTAATACTCTTCTCCAAAAACTGAATCCTCCACTTCAGAAAATTATTCCTCTTTTCTTGATCACCAAAAGTCTTTTTATACAACTCCTTGTTCTGAAACTCACCATACACATTGTAACAAACAGGATGACCATCTTTATCAAACCCATCAGTAAACACAACTTTATCAAGATCATCACCAAGTTTCTCCTCAATTAAGCTCTCAATCCCAAACTCCTCTCTCCACTTCAAAGTGTTCTTGAGCATTAAAAATGCTTCCTTTACCTTAAAATCCCTAGCCCTTAAGAACTTCAGCAGAATCACATCACTCCTCTCATCTACCAAAAGTGGGACCCCATAAATTTGAGCTTCACCCAGTTCTTGAACATGGGTTTTCAGCTCATCAAGTGACTTTTTCTCTGGATCTGAGAGATCTATCACTTTGTTGCTCTCTTCTTTGAAAGAGCCTTGAGATTCAGGGACTTTCTGGGGCTTTTCAGCTTCCGGGGTTAAGTGTTCTTGTTGGATTGGTTCTTTCTGGTCTTGTTCTTGACTGGTTGGTGAAGGGTCAAGGGGGGTTTCTTTTTCTGTAACTGAAATGGGCTCAGCTGCCGGAAAATGGGTTTTTTCCGGTGGGCTAGCGGGTGTTTCCGGCGGGGATTTCGTGGGGTTTTCGTCGGCCATTTTTGGGTATGGAGACTGCAATTAAAGTGGCTGAGAAGTGAAGAGATATTTATCAAGCTGGAGTGTACTTTCTTTTGGCTTTTGCCTTTCGGTGGAGAATATACAGAAGTATGAGGCTTATGTATATCAACTTATCAAGTAACAACCTCGTAATTCTTTCTGATTCTTATTTTTAAATGTACTAGTTGAGAAGCCGCGCGTTGCGGCGGTCTATAAAAATTATAATAATGATTCAATATTAATATTTTGTAGAATAAATTAATTTTTTGGTTGTCTATAAAAAATATATTAATGTTTCAAAATTAATATTTGTAGGATAAAATAAATTTATATTATAAAAAATCTTAATTTAATACCAATACTAATATATAAAATTGCAAAATTGAACTATAATTCATGGTGAAAAAATGAAAATAAATTTGTAAAATATGACGAATTTTAATTTTATTTGTTTTTTTTAAAAAAGTAAACGTCACGTTCCTCCAATTTTTTTGGATTGATTGTACACAAAAACATCTCACTTAAATCTGTGAGGTAGTGGTGTATAATTACTCTTGTTTGCAGCAACCTTTATTTTTTAATACCGTATAAACAACCTTTACTTAAAAATTGCTTGAACGGAGCAAACAGATAATGCATGAATAATTTTTTCCTGTATACAAAGTAAATCATATAAAAATTAACAACAACAAAGATGTCCGATGAACAAAACATATATTATAAAAGAATAACCAACAAACATACATCACTAATAGTTAATTTATTGATATCAACCATCAATATCATGTCAAGACTATATTTTTTTCCCGTGTTTGGATTTATCGACTCCAATATAGCGGTCTATAACTACTTTTGCTTGCAACAACCTTTTTTTTTTAATATTGTATAAACAGCCTTTACTGATCGTTGCAAAAGAACTAACACCTCCGAGTTAGAAATCGAGCAAGAGAACTATCATAAGAGAGGGGTAGGGTGGTGGTATTGAGAGAGAGAAGGTTCTGTTTAGATGATTCAAAACCCTACAATCTATAGAGGTATTTATAGGTGCAGAGAGACTTGTGTGCTACTCTTTCCCATAATTAAATAATCTGATTATATTTTTTCCCGTGTTTGGATTTGTCGACTCCAATATAGCGGTCTATAACTACCTTTGCTTGCAACAACCTTTATTTTTTTAATATTGTATAAACAGTCTTCACTTATCGTTGTAGAAGAACGACACCTCCGAGTTAGAAATCGAGCAAGAGAACTATCACCAGAGAGGGGTAGGGTTGTGGTATTGAGAGAGAAGGTTCTGTTTAGATGATCCAAAACCTTACAATCTATACGGGTATTTATAGGTGCAGAGAGACTTGTGTGCTACCCTTTCTCATAATTAAATAATCTAAAAAAAAAAAAAAATTAAAACTTTCAAGTTATTATATTCCATAAATAATTTGTCTAACTTTCAAGTTATTATATTCCATAAATAATTTGTCTTTCCCATAATTAAATAATATGAAACAAAATCAGATTAAAACTTTCAAGCTATTATATTCTATAAATAATTTGAAACTAAATCAGATTCTGAAACTTGCTTCTAATATATCCGAAACTAAAAAAGGTAGTTCTAATTTTTGATATTTTTCATCCAAAAATTCCAGAAAATTAGAAAAATAGAACGGAGCGATATGAGAGGCGCCACCTAAACGCCTCTCGCTTCTCCTTTATATAAGTATATTGATTGTCGGATTTTTAATTTAACAAAATTAATCAGATCACGAAAATTTTATTTGGAATTAAATATATATTAAATTTTAGGGTAACAGAGGCAGATGGAATGAAGGGCCCGTGTGTTTTATTTAAATCTGTAATCTCAGTAGATTCTCCCTACGAGGAAAAAGGGTCCACGACAGGAGTGAAAAATCCGGAAAAGGGGGGTAATCTTTGACTGTAGCTGCAAAACTTTGACAACCCATCTGCACTATATTTGAACAAACATTGCTTGTTGGGCCGTGGAACCCACACCCTGGCATCAGCTCAGACATTAGGCCCAAGCCCGAAACGATAAGGAGCAGTCCAGCGACACTTGTTCATCAGGTCTCAAGACCAGCGAGTAGGGGTGAGCAAAACCGAACCGAAACCGTAAAACCGAACCGAACCGTATAATTTCGGTTCGGTTCGGTTTCATTTTTTTCAAAATTTCGGTTAATTCGGTTTTTCGGTTTAAACCGGAAAAAATATCGGTTCGGTTCGGTTTCTGATATAATATTTCGGTTTAAACCGAAATAACCGAACTTTTTATCATGTATAAAAAAATATATTTTATATACATTATTTATGGATAATCCTAGAATCTAATGTCCTAAACTCTGATTAAGGATGCCATTTGTCAACTTCTTATGTAGTTTTAGATCAGTTTTGCTGGTCAGTGAGCTTATTAGGCACAATTCTGCCTGATCTCAGTGTGTGGGTTGTATATAAATCTAAACTGAAGATGAGAAGATTGCATCCATTACCATGACCGTGGATAGGTCGATAGAGTATGCTTTGCTTTTACGGATTTTACGGCTTTATAGTTCTCTGATCTCTGATTTGAAACGCCTGGTATTGAGCTATTTCGCACAGCACAAACTCTCTGGTGCATTATAGTTACAGTTACAGTATAGAGTTTTTAAGAATTTCGGTTTTTCCAAACCAAAACCGAAACCGAACCGAAATAATTCGGTTCGGTCGGTTCGGTTTAGAATAATAGTTCGGTTCGGTTCGGTTTAAAGAAAAAACATATTTCGGTTTTCGGTTATTTCGGTTCGGTTCGGTTTTGAACCGAACCGACCGAATGCTCACCCCTACTAGCGAGGGTTGTTTCAAAAAATATTTCTCATCACATCAAATTTTACTTTTCTACTTTCAAATTTATTCATCACAACACACATAATCACATTTATTCATTATCACATTTTCATCACTTTTAATTATCAAATAAATTTGCTCTAACTTTTCTATACTTCCTCTCTAAAAATAAATGCATATTTAGATACATGCAATGTATTTTCTAAATGTCGGATACTTATTTTACACCAGAAGTGTTTATAGTGACGTAACTTACTATGAACATTTCCATTTCAGAGAGTTTGGAGCAGGAGGTAACCTTCAATACGACTAACAAGTTGTGAAGTGTAAAAACTATAAAATCTACAAGTCGTGTAAAGTTTACGAGCAATGAAACTTAACAATCCATATTGAATCTTACTAGCTACAAAGCCAAACAAGTCATGCACAGCTTTACAAGCCCCAAAGCCCTAGAAGCCTCGTGGAGATTTTTACATACAATAAACTTTACAAGTCTTGTCGATCTTAAATTTACAATACGCAGGATCTTATATGTTGCAAAGTCTAATAGCCTACGAATCTTGCAAATTTTTAGAAATCTTGAAATCCTAAAACTTGTAAAACTTGCAAAAATTCAAAGTCCATGAAATTTATGAGTCGCAATGCCTACACGTTGCACAAAATTTATAAATTATAAGCGTGTAAATTAAAAAATATTCACGTTACAAAATTTTGGCAAATCTACAAATTACAAATTTTATAAGCTGCGAGACTTACAACTTACGGAACTTACAAATTACAACGTTTATAAAATTTATAAATCACAGAGGAGATTACGAAAGCCACAATTTATAAAGAACACAACTCATAAAACTCAACTGCCCTTTGAGTACAATAAATTAAGAAAGTAAAATTTGATGGTCGAAAGACTTGATAGTGTGCCCCTAAAATTTTATAACATCTTATTTAATTGTAATTATGAATTTATATAAATTTATTTAAATATTTTAACACAATTACAAATTATTATTAATCTTTTGTAAATAATAAAATTTTGATAACTACGTGCCAAAATCGAAAGGAAAAAACAGAGAAAATATATACGCGTCCAAAAATGCAAAAGGGGCAAATAAATTGAAAGCGAAACAGATTGAGATTAGGTAATTGGATTGAATTTGAGATTGTCGATATATATCATACATAGTTGAAAGTGCCGCTGGAACCCCCTTGAGAAATGGCAGAAAACAAACAAATCCCAGCACAATACGATGTTAACGCAAAGTGGGATGCTTGTCTCGATTTGGGCATCCGTCGATTCGTTTACTCTTCTGTCGGCGGCGCTTTCGCCGGTCTCCTCCTCTTCCGTACGCCCCCTTCCATCTTTAATTTTTTCTTCATTATTTTTTGTATCTAATTACATGTTTTGTTACATACATTTCATGTTGCTTCTTTTCCGGCGTATCTTTATGCCGCTGGATGCTATTTATGGAACAAAATTGTATTTCATATAAGTGACTTAGCTTGTAACTTGAGATGTTCCACCCAGAACTAGGATCTGGAGGGTCTGAGATGTGGATTTTGTTTTCATAAAAAGCCCTAATCTTGGATAGCTGGGGTGGCGTTTATATGATGGATGGGGATTGATTCTCTTTTTGTGCCTGTTTTTCTGATGCAAAACTTGTCGGATTGTTGTGTTCGAGTTTTTACTGACATTATTGTGAAAATATCATGTGTTATTGCTCAGTTCGTTTACAAAAAAGGACTCAGATGCAATTTTGTGAACAAAATTTTAAGGGGTTAGGGAAGAATGAAATATAACAATGCAATTCAAGTCTTTTAACTTGAGCTTTCATTCTCAAATTAGTGGGCTTCGAGCTCAGATTTGGAGGAATGGAATGAGGGAAGGGGAAAAATATAGAAAAATTTACCCTTAGATAGTATATTTACATCAATCCCTTTCAATTTCGGGCCTTTAAACCATATGGAGCATTGTATTTTGTACAAGTGTATATGCAATACAGATTGCAGGCACTAGTTTGATATTTAGAAAGAAAGAGTGGGAGGTAATCTGTTGACAAAATATTAATATATCAAATTTAAACATTAAGCTTGTAGGGAATGTTGGGAGGCTTAGACTAGACCAAAAAATCCGCCAAAAAAAAAAGGCAGATAGTGCCACCATCCCATTTTTAAGGGACTAATCCTATTTTTGGGGTCAAATTGGCCAAATTGTGACTTTGGATCATAAATTTTCACTTTTATATCTGATGATTTTAAAGATTTAATTTAATTGATGAACTAATGTAGTTTATTACTCCCTCCGTCCCACCCAATTCTTTACATTGGGTTTGGGCACGGAGGTTAAGAAATATGTATAAAGTAGTGGAAAAGAGAAGGAAAAGTGGGTGAAGTGGTGGGACCCATTGATTTTTAAAATATAAAAGGGAGTTGGTGGAGTAAAAGTAGTGTGAAAAGGAAGAAAAAGTGAGAAAGTGGTGGGACCCATTAACTATTTTAGGAAAGTTTTGTGATGTAAAGAAATGGGTGGGACGGCCAAATAAGGAAACTGTAAAGAATCTGGTGGGACGGAGGGAGTACAAGCTTACCATATCATGTAGAGGGGATTTTATGTTACATTGCAATTATTTCAGATTGCATCTTATAAACGATAGTAATAACTATTTTTTTTGCATTACCAACCTGTTTACTATCCATATTTGTTATAAATAGGGATGAGCAAAACCGAACTGGAACCGAAAAACAAACCATGGAATTCAGTCCGGTTTTGTTCAAACTTTTTTGGATTTCGTCTATTTGTGTTTTTGTTCTGGACCGAATAGACCGAAATATATATAGTATATGTTTATTATTATATATTTATAGACTATATGTTAAACAAATGCAACTTTGCTCTACCCTAGCGCCAACTTATTTATTGATTAATTTGCATATTTTGTAAATTGTAAGTCTAAATCATGCAATTTAAATTTGTATGAAGAACTTATATTGATTGTTACCTTATTGATTTACTAATGTGCCTAGATATTAATCTCTTTATTCTTTTTTCACGTATTTGTATTCATGTTTCCGTCAAAAATTCTTTGAATTTTATTATATTTTAAAAATAATCAGTTTTCAAGGACCGAACCGGACTCGGTTATTGACAATTTGGTGCTCGGTCTATCCAGTGTTGTCCGTTTCTAGACCGAACCGACCAAATGCTCAGCGCTAGTTATAAATATATATAACCTTTTGCTATGACATTGGAGAATAGGACTAAGTGTGCTTTACTGTAAGCACATTAATTGGTAAGTTTGCCTTGTAGCTTTCTTCTGTATGCATGTCCTTTTGACCCTTTTTGGTGCCGATTTTCTCCCTGAAGATTGTCTTCAGATAGGTTTTTTGTGGCTTGGTCAAGAGTTGGGGCTAGGCCCTGATGTACTCTTTATTTTGTTATACACTACCTAATTCAGAAAAAAGAAAAATAAAAGGAGTTGAGGTATTGGTACAATTGGTCTTGTTAGTTTTCAAGGCACTAACCACTCTTTCCAGCCTTTAGGATATTTATAAAACAAATAATTTGATATATCTTTAATGTTTTATCAGGAACTCCTGTGACCCGCTGGGCATCAGTAGCTTTTGGTGCTGGATTGGGTATTGGTTCTGCATACTCAGAGTGCTCTACTAAATTTGACGGGACTTCCAAAAAGGTAGAGGGTTTGACATCAATCTAATATTTGTGAATAATGTTGATTTTGAAGCAACTTAATTGCAAATAGTGTATATATGAAATTGTTGCTATACTTCTTGCTTTTGTCTTGTTGCTAATAGCTCTTACAATATATAAGTACTCTTAGTCTCTTACTAGTATTAATTTGATATTAAAAGTCCTAAATGTATTTTATTTTTATGTTTTCATTGCCAGCATTTGGCACATTGAAACTTCTGCTCTTTTCTTTTAGGGTTGATGACGGCTTGTCCGAAATTTTCATATCTAAATTATAGACTTCTCAAATCTATATATTCTAGCATTCATGCTATATTGCATGTCAAAGTTTTAGCTCTACCAAACCTTAGTGTATGTTGCACTCATTTTTTCCATGTGTGTCCCGAACAAACTGATTTGTGCTCATGCGACATTGATCATGTAGCAGTAGCAGATGACCTTAGAAATGTTGAAATGTATATGTGATGTAATAATTATACATATAGACCCGCTTACTGATATTGACCATGTTTGAACATATACATATGTCTTGGGTATAGTTGGGATCTGTAAATCTTTAGCAGCTATATGTTATTAAGCAACTTCTACATTTCACATATGTATGCCTGTTTATAACAAGATAACAACAATATGGTACATCAACTAAATCGGAAAATATCAGTGGCCCAGTCTGCTGCTGCTGTTGAAATTCAGCCTTCACCCTCAGCATTGACGATGGAAAGAACAAGTCAGTTGTGAAATGATTGGTTCATGGAGGATCATTATATTCCCCATCTCGACTTGAGATGAGGAAATGCACTAATGAAAAATAATAACATAGTCTTTTTGCATATCTATGTTTGTTATGGTCGGGATCATGGATGCTTTACGTCTATTTTATCAGTATTTTACATCGATTCTTTTTAAGTAGAAATTGAATCAACTACTCACTTTATTAGTGTCATTTTCAGGACTGATCGGTGTCCGTGGATGCAAAGTGAAGATTGTTGTTACGGCTGTGCCTAGTACCAAATATTGTTTTGGATAGTTAAAGTTGATGTATCTTAACCTCTTCTGTTTTGTTTGATGGCAATTTCATGAATTTGCAAGAACATACAAAAAGAGAATAATAATTGTATCTATTGCAGCACCATCAACTTGCTCTGTGTATTTAATCACTTGAAAGTGGTTAAGTGCTGCACTCCCTTAAATCTACAAGGGTACTTACATACTTTATTCGATATTAGAAGTTAATATTGAAGGCAAATTAACTTGATTTTTGCATTTGTTAGCTGTCTTCTTGTTGATAAAAACAATGTTCAATTGCCATGGATATACGAAAACATATATCTTTATATGACAGAATAGGTACTCCCCTCCCCCATTATGGTAGCCAATAGGTGCTTTTATTTTGCATGTCTACCGAAGTGCAGGAAATTAATAATTCTCTGGTAATATTGACAGAAAATTTTCATTCCAAGTAAAATTTTGGAATTTGAAATTTTATTGTCAACAAAGACTTTATATAAGTATGCTGTTCTTTTTTGGTATTTTTTCTGACCAGAAATTGCTAAAATACCTGAAGAATGTTAAAAACAAGTCAGTTGTTTCATTGCTTCAAGTTGTATTTCTCATTGCTTCAAATTGTGTGTTTCACGAGAATATTAAACATATAATATTCAAATTATCAATTAATTATTAATATCTTTCAACTTTAATGAGCATTAATATTATTGTTAAAAATTGTTTTAGGAAGAAGGTATATTGAGAAAATTTTTGATTATGTCGATGTCATATTCTTAACAAATTGTACAAGTAGTCATTTTCCAGAAGTCTGTTTGAACCCTACTTGTATTCCCGTTACTCCTCTTGTTCGGCCCCATGCATATGCATGTACAGAACAACATTATAACAGGAAATTCGATTTCTCTATAGCAATCATCCTCTGCTTGTTTATGTGAATTGTAAAATCCAGAAAGCAGGATGTGTTAGTGGATCCTGGTTGACTGAAAAAATCTTAAACTTGCAGACCAAGTACAAGAAGCTTGTAGCAGAGAAAGACAAAACCCCAGAGCATTTTTTTGTGAATTAAATTTTGATTATATATTTTTATTCAAAAAAGAAAATTAAAAAATAATAATTTTAACTACTCAATTAAAGTGGTCAAAGTCAAAGCGTCAAATAATAAAAAACTAATCCGCTTATTCAACTCATGGTTTATAGAAAAATTTATTGTGACTTATTAATTAAATATACCTAAGGAAACTAAAAGAACTAAAGTTACATTAAGGATAAAATCTAAATCTGTGTCAACCTCGGGCTCGTTTTTCTTCTTCATCTCAGCCCTCATCTTCACATTCTTTCTTTCTTCCTCTTCTTGAGCTTTTTCCTCCGCTAACTCTCTTTTCTTCCTCATTTTCTCGCGCAGTAAAACCTCTTCATGTTTCGCTCGAACACGATCATCGCAAGCTTTTCGAGTTTTGGTGTCCTTGAGGATCTCATACGAGTTTTGGAGTCTCTGAAAATTCATGTGAGTTTTGTCTGGATGAAGTTTTAAAGCTTTTGATTCATATGCTTTTTTGATTTCTTGCAGAGAGAGTTTGGTACCTTGTACACCACTTGGTAAACCAAGAATAGCATAATGATCTACTTCCATTGTTGAAGTGTGTGTGATGGATAATGTATAGATGAGGCAGGAATTATGCTGGATTTTATTGGCAAAGACTTCTTTTACTATTCGAATTTTAATAACAACAAAACACTGTTACGTGTCATGTCGTTTTTTATATTGCTAACCACAAATTCTTCTTCCTTTAGTGAAACAACGCCAGCATTCCGTTCGGTCATTACCCCGAAAGAAAACATAAGAAAGGTGATTATTCTTTGTGAAATTTTGTTTTTTTTTCTTACATCCGACAACCTATTGATTATGCTCCAATATAAATATTGTAATCAAAACATAGATTAATAATTATTTTTATAAATTGCAGGACACTAAATTAGCTGAACAATAATTCTTGTTAAAGTTTAAAAATATTAATAATTTATTGATAATTATGTTTACGACTATTTTTTTTTTTGAAATATTGTTTAAGACTATTTATAAATGATAAGTTTTATATATATATTTGAATAATTATATTAAACATATTATTTATGATTATATTACAAATATATGGCGGGTACTCCAATACTTTTGTGTACTCAAAAACATTGGAGTATTGGTGTACTGGTTATAATTTTTTAGTTTAATAATAAATATTATCTTTGATTATCCAAATATATGTATAATTTATCATTGATAAGTTATATTTAATATAATTATCAATATTCTTCGAACTTTAACCAACATCAAAATTATTGTTAAAAACTTTTTTAATGAAAATGGTATATTGAGAAAATTTTCGATTTTTGTCGATTTCATATTCTTAAAAAATTGTACAACGAATTGTAGTCATTGTTGAATAATGAAAACGACTATACGAGAGAGATTAGGGATATATATACTTGGTATCCAACAGGCAACAGTAACTAGAAGTCTGTTTGAACTCTACTTGCATTCCCATCACTCCTCTTGTTCGTCCTATAGCAATCTAGAAGTCTCTGTTCGTCGTAGATTTTAGTAAAAGATTCATAGTTATGTCTTCAAGAAACACAGTTCAGAAGTCACCAGTTAAAGAAAAGCTTGTTGGAGAAAAGACTATTGAAAAATCCTCGAAAGCTGAATGTCTAGAACAAGGACTTGGAGAAGAAATGAATCATGATGCTGTGCAGGGTGAAAACAATGTAGTTAAACAGACCCCTGACGAGGAAACCGCAACTGGAGAAACTGAAACTCAAGAAGATGAACAAAGTCTTGAAGAACAAGTGCATGATGATCCGTCACTTTCAGGTTTTGATTTTAAGCACCTGAAGGTGCTTCAGAACATCCCAATTTCTTCTTTTTATGGTGTTGATTTTGATAATTTAAGCCTACCACTTCATCCTTCATCCGATGTTGGTTCGTTTTATGGTCTTGATACGGAGTCCCTAGCAGCAGAGAATGCTGCATTGGATGAGTTTTATGCTGAAAGGAAAAGCAAAACAGCTTCTTGTGGAAATGATCAATCTTTTGCCAACAAGTGCTCCCAACAGCGTCAAGATCAATTTTGTGGCAATAAGTGTTCTCAGGATCAGAGTCAAATTATATTATTTCCTGAATCAGCAAGTGAAGAAGATGATGACATTAGGATCTTGGAATTATTTTTAAAATACACACTATATTATGGGCTTATACCTGATGTTCTTGGCCAGCCTGCAACTAGATTTGGCCCAGATCATCCTCTGCTTGTTTATGTGAATTGGAAAATCCAGAAAGCAGGATTTATTAGTGGATCCTGGTTGACTGAAAAAATCTTAAAGTTGCAGACCAAGTACACGAAGCTTGTAGCAGAGAAAGGCAAAGCCCCAGAGCATCAAGAATTTCCCACACCTGGTGACTATAGCTTTTTTCAACTGTCAAGAATGATATGGGAACGAGACGGAGAATTGGATACTCTTAGGGAAGTTGATGTGCATTGCAAAGATAATGTTGAACTAGAACCTGTGGATATTGGGAAGCTAGTGATTGATGATCAGGAATAAGTGGAGCTAGCTCTTTCATCTTTTAGTGTGTCTCTCATGATCAAGGTATCAACATAAGTTTATTAGGTTTTGAATGTGAAATTGGTAGACGATATGCAATTCATTAGTACTTGTCAGAATTCTCCAAAGCACCACACGAATGGGCCTCTGGTGAACACTAATTTCTGCTGATTATTGTTAGGCGTTCATAATAATTTGCAGTTTTAGACAGTGAATCTTGTTCTTATTATAATATCTATTTCTGTTTTCTTTCCTTTTATCATATAAAGTCCAAAGTTTTATTCATTTTGCTGTATGATGGCACTACAGTTAGTAATTTCCTTGTACATGGCTACTCCTGCTGCTATAGAATGCAACTTAACAATATTATTACACGAAAGTAGAGCAGCAAAAAGATGCAATTATTATATAATCTGCTATACTGATCAAGTGATTATCTATGCTTGAGAAAGTGGAAAGTCTTTCATGCTTGACTGCTTGCACTGTTATATCAACACTGGATGATCATTGCTCAACTTTTCCTGATGTTTGTGTGATTCAACATAGGCACTTGAATCTTTTAGGAGTGACAGGCAAATGGCTAGGAGTTGTTTTTATAGTTCAGATCAGCTGCATTTTGCTTAAATTAAGACAACTAATAGGATTTATGTTCTACTTGTCGAGATATAAATGTTTATTTCAAGAGATCAATTCTATTTTAATTATGATATTTTCAAGTATTATAATTTTAAAAAATTATTGATTTTTAGATAAATCATAACGAGTAGCCGACTTTAAATTTTTGGTTAATATCTAGACCAACTTTAAAGTTAGTTTACACAATAGTGATTGTCCCTAATTTTATTTTTTAAAAAGTGACCTGTTTGAACCTCGAGCTGGTTTAATAAAATAATTGGTACTTAAATTGATAAAAAGAAAAGAAAAAAGCTGCTATCACCGAATTTTCAAATAAACCCCTAAACAAATCGAAACCCATTAAACCCAACTAGGTGGATTAAGTAAAAAGAAAAAAAAAAGTGTCGTTCCAGTTGGTTATTTTCCCTCGCTTTATCAGTTGAATTTCAGTTGCACATACACGCAGAGTGGCTATATATACTATTTCGCTGCCAAGATTTTCTTTCTGTAACACTCCAACTCTCTCTTTTCCGGTCCTGAAAAATCACACTCATGTCTTCAACAAACCCAATCTCGAATCCTCCATCTCCCACTTGCCAAGAATCTGAAACACCCTCTAAACAACGAAAAAGCCCAGTTGAAATAGCCTCTGAACAAGTTCTTGATGCCACTTTCTTGAAGAGTCTGCTTGCTTACAAAGTTTCTGTTGGCCCTTTGCCATCTTTTGATGATGGTCTTTTAACTCAACAGGGTCAGGAGCTTCTTGAGTATGTCAATGCTGATCTTGGTAGTGGACTAGTTGTTGATGAAGCCCTTTTGAGGGAAAAGGTCTTGAGGTTGCGTAGCAAGTACAACCAGATTGTCCAAGAGAGACGTGGAGGGCCTGGCGAAGAAGATCTGTCCACGGACTCTGAGAAACTGATTTTCATGCTGTCAGAGAGAATTTGGGATCCGGAGTATGAGGATTATGGGTTTCTTGAAGTTAATGTTGATCAAGAAGTTGTGGTTTCTGGATATAGGCAGGGGTTGCAAGATCAGGATAATCAAGAACTGTTCTTGTTTCCTAATTCAACATGTGAAGATGATGATGATATTTCCACTTTGGTGAATCTTAATATTTACGGAGTCTATGATGAGTCTTTTCTGCCACCTTTCATCGATGAGCCTGGGCAGAGGCATTCTCTGGCTGATTTTATCAATTCCAATCGTAAGAACAGGGGAAAGGTTAATGAAGCCCTTTTGAGGGATACAGTCTTCAAGTTGCAGACTAGGTACAAGAAAATTGTGGAAGAGAAAGGCAAGAATCTTACTGATGAAGATTTTTCAACGTACAATGAACATCTGATTTTTCGACTGTCAAGAAAAGTTTGGGGAAAAGAAGAGGAAGCTAATGCTGTTCGTGAAGTTCACACTGTTATGGAAGCAATGTGAATCAGGAAGTTGATGCTGTTACAGAAGCCATTGTGAATCAGGAAGCTAATAATTGGTATCAGAAATAAGTGAAGCACATTTGGTCATTTATCTGTCATGATCAATGTATAAAAATAGACATATCAAAGTTCTTTAAGTTTTGAATGTAAAGTTGGTAGACAAATCCAGTGCATGAAGCTATATAGATGGGTAGTTCATAATTGTAATATGTAGAACTGTCTCTGATGCAGTAGCACACAGTTTGTTAGTCCGAGATCGAGTCAGTTCACATATTTCTAGGGTTCTGTTGAGAAGTAGATTTTCAGAGTTTGTCTTGGGTGGTTATCAGTATCTGCTGCTTGTTTAGTAAACGTTGTTCTTGTTCTCGGATCCATTCCTCGACTTAGTTTCACTGCTGATCAGACATAGAATGATGTGTCAGCTATGTAAATCATTCTTTCCCCTAAATGGAATGTTTAATTCATTATGTATTTTATGGCACTGAAATAGGTACTTCAGTACATAGGATCTTTTTACAAACATTCTCATCTATATGATCTTTTGAGTGAACAAATGGTCACATCTTCAATGCCTTCTTGCATTGCTGTTTTTAGCCTCTGCTGAGTTTTTTCACTTTTTAACATTCTGATGAGCTGCATTTCATATTATTTCTAGCAATGTATAGCAATTGATCTCTGGCTTTACTGTGAAAGATGATTGAGTGCTCCTCGCTCTTTTTTCTGTTAATGTGCAACTTGAGCAACTAATGCAGCCGCCCATGATAAAAAAATCTGCAACAAAGCGTAATTTGAGTATGGCATTTCATGTGATCACAGAAGAAAGTTAGGATTTGCTTAAGTTCAGGGCTACTACAGTAGTCCTATTACGTCTGTTCTTCATTTTTGTCTGATATTAATGTTTAAATGTTACTGCCTAATGTTGAATTTCATCCATGATTTGAGATTAAGTTTCAGTTGACGAGTACACAAGATATTGTGATTACTACTGTATACTTGTGATCAACTGCATTTGTTTTGCTAGTGCCAGATACTCTATATATGGAACATAAAAACTGGACTCATAATATGTTAATTGAGTGGCCAATGGCTATTCCTAAATGTCAGTGAATTGTTGGGGACAAGTAATTATTAGTGAAATACTTCATCACACAAAAGAAGAGACAACAACATATGCGACTTAACCTCCCAGAATATCATTTTAACCCAGTAGTCACCGAAAATGTTTAGGGGTATGTGAAGCTAATTATATTCAAGTCTCTGTCTATTAAATTTAAGGTATACTTTGGTTGGCAGAAACTGGCAACAACAGATTCAGTGGATAAAGAATTAAATACCATAATGATGGAGCTGTTGTTATAAATGTGGGCTACAGGGATCATCTGTATAGGCAACTCATGGCTTCTAATTACAAGTAGAGGCTGAAATCTTCGATAATGATGAAAATCGGGTCGGATATTGGTAAAATCTAAATTAAGATGGAGTGTGAGAGCTGTCTTAATAGAAACGACGCTCTGCATTGATCCAAAGAATCACGAGTTCGAATCGTCGGTTGTCGGGTCCACCTGAGATTAAGATTACTGCATGCTATTGTATATGTAAACGGCTATTCTTCACTTCGGAACCCAAAATTGAGTTCATTTTCATGACGGCTGAATCTAATTAAAATAATTTCTCACATTTATATAAAATAAACAAGATTTTTTTTATTTTTTTTTTGAAAAGGAAAATAAATTTCCATTGATACTAAATATCAAAGATACAATGTCCGATGGAACATAGTTTCCTTCATCCACAAAAGTATACCATCTAACCGAAGAGTAAGCTAGTACTCCCGGACGCTTAGACGATAGGACCTTTAATGTCCAAAAAGAAAACCCACCAATTGGGCCTCGTTAAAACCTCGTAAGAGTAAAAAACCTATGGGAAAAAAACTCAAGGGGAAAAAAGAGTACCCTACAAAGCAAATATACGTCCTTTACAAAGAAATTAAAAGATAAAACTCGTATCCTCCGATGCTAAAATGATTTGTACACTTATGTCCTTTTCCATCTGCTACCTCTAAAATTTCGTACAGTGTAATATTTGACATTGAACCTGCAAGATATTATAAACATTAAATAAAAATAGTTAGCGAACACTAAAGATAAAATAGTATGGAAATAATTCAAGTACACCAACATTAAATAGTAATTAATTAAAAATAAAAATACGTCAATAAATGACACTTAATTGTGATCAAAACATTCCACAAACATAACTCATAAAAGAGACAATTAAGCCTTCAATTAAGGCACAATTAACAAAACATTAATGCCGCAATTAACGCCGCAATTAAGGCACAATTAATGCATCTTTTCTGAAACCGACACACGGATCTCATCCTCATCCTGATCTCGGAACTGCCGCCGTCACCACCATCCTCTTTGGCTACCACCGCTATCCTATCTCTCCCGTACGAGATCGTGGAATCATTAGTCGAGTCTCGTCGATAGCTTTCTTTAGTTTTTATATATCCATGAGAAAAACAAAAAAACACACAAAGCAAACACGCGCCATGGGATTTCTGAAAAAGGGATTAGGAATCCTCAAGTTTTTAATCGATTTTGTGATTCAAATCGTAGGTGAGGATGAAATAATTCAAATCTGGCTAATTTAGTTTAACAGAGAAATCAGAATACAAGGCATTCTGTGAGCAAAGTCTTTATTTGAATATACCGACAAAATATTGAAACAGCGATGAGAGCCATCGGGTGAGCCTGATGAGAAAGGATTTGAACATGAGATTCTTATTGGCTGTGCACAGAAAAATATTGTTGATGGAGATGGATGCATCATATAAAAAACACAGAGACAACGAAAAAGATAAATAAACAAGAATTTATTCAGAAGAAAAGCTCACATTTATATAATTTTTAGTTTTAAGTAATTATAGGTGTTTAACATGTATTATTTACAGAAACAGTTATGCCTTTAATTACTTTTCAGAAGTAACCCTTTGAAAAATAGGATAAACCACCGATCTCCCGGTTCCCAACCAAAACTAAAAAATTATGTTTGAATTTTTTTTTTTGCTAATTAATTATGTTTGAATTTCAGTTAAACACAATGACTCCTTTACCCACCATGCCTATAAATAATAAATACACACGGCACCATTACGAATAAAGGAATTGAAGCAGAGCTTTCGTTAGTCACAGGAAACCTAGTTATGTCTTCAAAAACCAGAAACCTATATTCATCTCTCCCTTCTCAGGAAACCAAAACCAGACGTCCCCTTAAACAAAAAAACCCATTCAAGAAAATTCTCTCAAAGGCCAAAAAGATTTTCTCAAGGGGCAAGGCGCAAAAACAAGAAATCAATGAAGTGGAAGATATTGATCTTGGTCTCTGGTGGAAGGACTTAATTGCTGAAATTATTGAATCCGGAGAGACCCCTGTTGATGAGAAGGCAATCAAGAAAACCCCAGAATCCAAAACCTCAGGTGATCAGGAGGAAATCAAGAAAACCTCAGAAGCCAAAACCCGAAAACAAGAACTCCAAGAAGAAGAGACGGTTGGTGTGCAGGGTGAAGTTAATGTAGTTGAAGAAATTCCAACTGGAGAAACTCAAGCCAAAGGAGAAGATAATGTTGATGACCTTCTCTTGCAGATGAGGCAGACTAAGATCAAGGAAAAGAGCTGCGTTCCTCTGCCTTGTGTGTCACGAGGGTCTGATGTAGAAAGCATTCAAGAAGGCGTGGCTCGTGCAGAAGAAGGTAGTTGTGAACAAGGGGAACAAAGTGTGTATCCTTCAGGTTTTGATTTTCAACACTTACTGGTGCTTCAAGATTTCCCTCTTTCTTCTTTTTATGGTGTTGATTTCAATAACCTCAATCTGCCACTTAAGCCTTCATCCCAAGTTCAATCATTTTATGGTCTTGATGAGGAGTCCTTGGTAGCAGAAAACGCTGCATTAGATGAATTCTATGCTCAAAGGAAGTGTGAAAAATTTGCTTGTGAGAATGATCAATCGAGTGGAAAGCAGTGTCCTAAGGATCAGAATCTGTTATTTCCAGAATCGGCAAGTGAACAGGATGATGACTTTAGGACCTTGAAAAATCTTTTTGGGTACAAACTATATTTTGGGTCTTTACCATATGTTCTTGATCAGCCTGCAACTACACTTGGCCCACAGCATTCTCTGCTTGCTTATCTCAATTCCGAACTCCAGAAAGGAGGATGTATCAATGAATCTCAGTTGACTGAAAAAGTCCTCAAGTTGCAGACCAAGTACAAGAAGCTTGTAGCAGAGAAAGGCAGAAACCCAGAGCGTCAAGATTTTGCTAAACCTGGAGGTGACTATAGCTTTTTTCGACTGTCAAGATTGACATGGGAACGAGATCAAGAATCTGATGTTCATCAGGAAGTTGATGCACATTGCAAAGATACTGTCTAACGGAAGCTGTGCATATGGGGAAGCTAGTAAGTAGTAATCGATGATCAGGAATAAGGGGAGATATCTCATATACATCAAAATTCAATAGATTTTGAATGTAAAGTTAGAAGGTTTAGTTCAATACGATGGAATTTACTGTCCATAATGCAGTAGCATACTAGCATGTCATTTGGTAGTATGAGATTAAGTCAGTTTTACATTTGCTAGGGTTGTGGTGAGAAACTTTCTTTCAGCTGTGACAGTCTTTGGTGGTTGTAATAGTGGTAAACGTTGTTCTTGTTAAATCGATCCATTCCTCCTCAATTTAGCATCATTGCTGATCATTCATGATGTTTAATTCATTATGTTTTTTCAGCATTCTGTGTTCAGTATTAGTTTAGTACATTGCTATTAGTGCTGCATCTATGTAGCAGCAGTGTAGTGGTAACTGTATCTTGTAGAATACATAAGAGCATGGCCATCTCAGTACAGAGTTTATTACAGCAGATAATTAAGTAGGAGATATATACTATCAGTACTCTTTCAAACATTCTGATCTATGTGATCTTTTGAGTGAACAAATGATCACGTGGTTGATAATTTTGCACTACTATGTAGTATATATTTGCCTCCGCTGAGCATTTCATTTTTAAAGGTTTTAATGAGCTGCATAATCTGTGCACACAAGGGCTTGGCAACCAAAGGTCAGCTACAGCCTACAAGGCACCCATCAAAATCTTATGAAGAACTCACTGAATTATGTTCCTTCCTTGTATTACCTATCACCTAATTTTCCATATATATTAGTACTTGGAATTTGAGTGTGTGCTTGAGCTAGGAGTAGCCAAGTAGGACTATTGGTTGCAGCTTCCTGTTTTGCAGATTCCTCGCCGTTGGCAACAGAAAGTATTTCGCTTCAGAAGTGCTCTCAGTGATCTACTATAATTTTAACTAATTCCTCCCAGAATCCAATCATGGCATTGCACTTTTTTGAGTGTCAAACTAAAATAAAATTTTTGAAAAGCCAAAGTGAATGCCCTAGTTCTAGGGATGGATACATGGACTCATCAAGTACCTCACAGCTTGTAGGGCTATTGAACTAAACTACTTTGTTGTGATATGACCATAATACCCCTCTTAAGAACTAGAAATTTAAGCCTCATCAATGATTCCTTTAGTGCAGACTGTGTGGCCAATAAAATGCTGCTCACAGGGAAGAATTTTATCATCTTCACCAGTATTTCCTCTCATCTCTATAGAAATAATATTGGCAGAAAATTTTCAAGAATTATAACATCAGCTAAAAGGGAAGAAAGTTATGGGAAAACAGATGACAAACCTTCTGCTTTTCCAATAAAAGTTCCCAAAAAAGTTCTTGCTCAATCTGTCGTAGCAATTCTTGGATTGGGATTCGTTGATGCCGGGTAATTAACTAAAACTTGTTCTCACTGTTAATAGCCAGTCAATAAGTATTATTAAAATTTTGAGATTCTCTGCTTAATATGGAATGTTAAATGTTAATATGCAGGTATAGTGGAGACTGGTCTAGAATTGGTGCAATCTCAAGAGAAACTGAGGATTTACTCAAGTTGGGAGCTTTTGTGGTAGTCCCATTGTGTCTTTATTTCATACTTTCTTTCTCCAAAAAAGTTGAAAACTGATATTCAACAAGTTCATATATTTTTATACTCTTAGCTTTTGTATTCAGCCTGTGTTTTGTACCTGGCAATAAGCTATTTTAGAGTGATTAAACCAAAAAAAGTTACTACTTATACTAGTACACAGTCTAATTTTTTTTTTGAGATGAGTATGACAAAGATAATTCTGTTTTGCTTTCCCTGAATGTAGTCAGTGAATTCATAATGCTTTGTTGGCTGCTAATAACATAGATCAATGCAGCTGTACTGACCTGTGTAGTAGGAGATCTAGTTTGATCATTACATCAACGAGTGTTTAGTGAAAGATGATTATATAGTTGTGTTAAAGTAATTTTTCCAAGATGCTTCTGCTTCTGCTGAAGTGTGTTCTGTAAATGTGAATATTGTGGCTGGAAAATATGCAACATTTGGTGGAGTTAAATGCAAGATTCTAGGCAGGTGCTGTCCGAACCACCTATTGTAAGATTAACTACCTCTTAATACAGTACCACTCTGATGAAAGATAGTTAACTTTCATGAGTTGTCCCACAATTCTACCCATGTTTGTCTGTACTATAAGTTTTATGGAAGATCTAAGTAGCAGAATGAAGCAAAGAGGTAGCTCTCCAAAGAGGAGGGAATGGTCCAGCTAATATTTCATTGATCCAAGCATTGATTCTCTTAATCAGTTTTCTGAGAGCATTTAAGCTAACAACGTTGGAATCGCAACAACAAGCTGATGGGCAAAATGTCTGCAGTTATATGACAGAATGAGAGCCTAAGAAATAACTAGAATCTTCCTTGTAAGAGTTTGTTTGCGGACGCCCTTGCTAAGGCTTAGCTAAGAGCGTTCTGATCCTGCTTTCAGTACAAACTTTTAGTCCAATAAGAGTGTTACTTCACTTATAAGGTCAAACAGTGTGCGCCTAAAATTGAAATCGGGGAAATGAAGTATGGAAATGAGTGAGACGGAGGGGGTAGATTATTAAAGTCTAATTAAAAGTTCTACAACTTGCTATCAAATTGCGCCACGCTCGCAAGTATGAAAAGCATCCTAAATGAAATAGAAAAAGAGGTTATCTATAATGTGCTCATGGACACATGCTGAGCGTCAAATTTTATGTTTTTGACTCATTTTAATTGGTTTATATTTTTAATAATGATAATGATGGACTATCCGGTCTCCACATACAACAACCACATCAATCAAATGAAGCTAAATGCATAAATTTAGCTCTTAATATGTAATCATGCGCACACACTAGACAAATTAATAGAAGAAATATCGTCAATATCTGTATTATAAATGCTTGCGGAATATAATTTAAATTTATTTAGTGAGTTATTTTCATAAGACATGATATTATGAAAGTGTAGTTTATTCATAAAAATGACTTATACCCATTAATATTTTAGCATATAATGATCAATTATTGATTTAAATAAAAGTATAGTCAAAATATGTGGAATATGATGAGAAGACGGCAAGCCGCGGGATGTAAAAGTGTATAACAAAGTTTGAATAGCTCGTTTAGTATTAGGATTTCCCGGTGTTTGTCCATGGTGTGAAACCTTTCCAGCACATTTTGGTTCACATTCTTCGTCAACCACCCTCCAAACATGACATGATGATGAAAGTTAAGCGATCTAGCATGTTTGGGAACCCAAGTTATGGAGTTAAGATTCTTACCCTTTTGTCCTCTCAGGAGTGGAGAAATGAGTTGGAATAAGTGATTCCATTTATTCAATCTGTTTGCACATATTTCTTGCATTGTAGCTTAATTTACCGCAATGCACAAACTTATACACTCCCATATTTGTATCAAGGACAAAAAATCGCTTCAAACGCTGCAGGGAATATGCGCTCTGCCGAAAACATTTTTTTATAATTTTTTTAAAATATTCCTTCCAATTTTTTATATTTGAAACTTATCAGGTAAAATTTTCCTACTATTTTTTATATATAATTTTAAAATTTTGTATTCAACTCGTTTGTAAACACATGGACTGAGAGAGTACTCGATATCAAAAACATTATAGATGATCTAAATACTCCCTCTGTTTTTTAATATATGACGTTTGACTTTTTGGCACACACTTTTAAGTGCTTTGACCGGATAGTTAAAAGTATTATTTTTGAATTTTTCTTTTTCTGAATAAAAATATACAATCAAAATTTTAATTCACAAAAAAAATCAATCAAAAATAATGATTTCTACTATCCGGTCAACCCACCTAAAGTTACGTGCCCAAGTCAAAAGTGTCATATAAAAAAAAACAGAGGGAGTAACTTGCAGAGAAAAAGGAAGAAACATTGACACATGCTGTGTCTCAAGTTTAAAATATATGCAAGGAGAATCTAGTGTGTGCACCATTATCTAATCTGAACCAAAATACAGAGAAAAGGAGAAAAAATTAAAAGAAATGGGGCAGAAGAAAAACACACACGGGCAAAAAAATACAATGTGTCTAAAAGTCATGGCTTGGTACTAAAAATTAATGTACATCACACTTTCTTTTTTTGTTTGAAAACTGAAAAGCATGGAGAGGAAACTTCCACCCTCACACCTCTAAAGAATGTGCAGCTCAAAAGTTTCATTGACTATTGCATAAATTAGGAGAAGCCTCCATCTTGTCATGATAAAGATAAAGCTAGACAAAGCTTCTTCACTTTAGTGTTCTGGCCTTATTCTTTTGTTCTAGGGCTTATTAAGGGACCTTTTCCCGTTAATCATATCCCAATTGCAGATAATCATATTCATTCATATTTCATTAAGATTGAATGAAATTTATCAAACTTTGATATGATTTTAAGTCCAAACTGAAATTCACTGTAGTTATGTTGATTATCATACCGTGAGAAGGCTCAAGGGTAAATTAATTGTCTACATTATGCATATATATGATAATTTTGCGGATTTGCCTCTGGATTAATTAAGTGGTCAGGGTGACGTCCTCTATGGAGAAATTTTTAGCATGAAAATACGTGATAACGAATTCTGCACTTTCACTTTTGAAGTTTTGTATATATCATTTTCTTTTTTGATATTTTTAGCATGAAAATATGTGAGAACGAGTTCTGCACTTTCACTTTTGAAGTTTTGTATATAACATTTTCTTTTTTAAAATTGTTGAACAATTATTCTCGCGTTTTCACTTTTGCGGGAGATATTCATAAGTTTGCAAGTATAGTTAACATAATTAATCAGTTAAACCCAATCATGAATCATCCCTGAATAATTTAGAAACAGCAGAATTCTATCTGCATTTATAGCTCAGTTAATATTTTATATGCCAGTACCCTTTAGAAGGTTGCAAAATCTACCTGCTACTGTACTATACTGATATACTCATGTTTCAGTAGCTGCATGTGAGGCAATCTTTTGCTTCCTTGACAGTAAATGAAAATAAATTAGATAGTATTGCTCAAAAAAAAAAAAAAAAATGGAGTATCTTATATCATGGAAATTTGGTAAATCAGATTTGTCCAACTTAGCCCATTCAGAATCAGTGATAATAGTAGAAATCCAGTCCTACTCATTATTAATAAACAGCTAATAGAAATCTTGAAAGTTAAGAATAAGCAGATCAACTGGGACCTTGCTATGATTGTTACTCCCCCCACCAAAATCAAGGAAAGACTTACTTGACACCCTTACCAATTGTCCATTTTATCTTAAATAATTTCATGTGTGGTTGAAGATTGGTGCAATTGATCTCATGTCATAATCCTTCACCCAATATGAAGCATTAATCTCTTTCTCTCTAACATTCATGCATGGTGGTCCTATAAGGAATGGTCCTTTAAGTAGCTTGAGCCTGCATAGGGGACAAATATGCCATGCTAGCCTTGTGTGTGCCATGTGATGAGAAACAACTCAACAAAAAAGATGCAGTCTACACATGGGATGAAATACAAGGTTTTATGATCATGAAAATTAAACAACTTATGTTTGGTAATCAAGAGTGTTTGTAGTATTTGCAGAGGCACCAAAGCATGTGTACACCCTTTCATTATAATTTAATTCAGTTTCATGTGATGATTAAGGCAATCAAGATACTCTAGATTCTCAGAGGACAACTAAAAGACAATTAGCAGAATATGTTTGGGCCCTTCACTTATCTTCTGATTTAGATGTTTCCAATGTGTGGAAACTCTAATCATATGTCTATTTCTCTCTTAGCATGGTGTGCCATCTTGTTAGAATATAAATGGAACTTGAAGATAAGTTGCACACCCACGGACTGAATCTGAAAAACAATTTCAAATGATCTGATTACGGTTAAAAGGTAGAAACCAAGTCGATATATTCCATTTGATAACGGTTATAGATAAGAACCAAGCGGAAACCAATACTAAAGTATTATCAATGCAACTATTTGTAAAAATTTACAATGTCCTCTAGACATTCTCCTTATATGTAATGATAGTCAACCTCCTCGTGTTATTAATGTTTTACAGATTCGACAAATTTACATAATGTCTTACCGCCATCATTTATAGTCAAGATCGTTGGAGATACCCGTAGCAAATTGCATTTACTTAAAATAGGCAAACATTAGACATACAAGAGAGAATCAAGGACAGAGTAGAAGCAAAATAATGAAGGTGAAATCCAGCATATCATCTCAATCTCTCAAACATCTCTGACTTTATAATCAAGCCCCTGCACTCAAAAGTAGTTATATAAATGTATAGACACGGGGTGGTGGAAGCTAGCTAGCCATATCTTAACTTTAAGTCTTTAACCAAAGTTTAAAGTTGATGAATTTGCATTGCATGTCTCTTTTTCATTCTTTGGTCCTCCTCTTTGTCAGACTTCTTATCCAACCACTATTCACCCTCCCCTTGCCTCCATCCAGCTTACCACTATGGCATGCACTTGTCTTACTCGACCTCTTCCACTTGCTGACCTGGAACAGATGACCAATCCGCTTGCGCCACCTCAATGTCGAGCCACGTGGCTTTACGTGCTCTACCACTGTCTTGCTTGACCCCTTGTCTTCATTCTGCTTCCATGAGAAGTTGCAGTGCTCTAAAGACACCTTTGAAACTGTGTTTGCATTCTTCTCCCATGAGCCTACCCCATTGTTGTTTTCGAACTTGATTGAAATAAATGAATCTGCAATTAAATTTCGAATAAAAAATATCGTTAATTAGTCCAATGTTTAAATTATAGTTGGTCGTTTTGTTTAATCATGATGGATCTGTAGTCACTGCCTAATGAGACAGATTGACCGTTTTCTGACTGATCATGTTACTGATTCAAATCATGATGGTCTTAATAATATACTAATCAAACAATTGTTTTTTCAATTATAAAGAAAGTATTAACTAAAATTATAATCTGTTTCAACATGATGAGAAAGTTGTTAAAATTAGAGAGATTTCAACTAAGAAATATTGGACAAACCTTCATGACTGGAGGAAGCATCACTGAAGTCCAGATCCTGAGATTTCCGGTGTCGAAACTCGAAGCGGTTGAGCAAAGAACCTATGGCAAAGATCTTGGGTAAAGAAGCCACGTTGGCCTGAGGCTTCTGGTCATGACAGAAACTATGGTCTCTAACAAAACTCCTGCTTTTAGCTCTGTGAAGTTGATGAGTTTGCTTTGAAGCCAAAACTATAAGCCTTTCATTCAAGCACATATGACACACTCCTACAACAAATTCTGTTGGGTGAAAATAACAGCCACCCTTGTTGTCTCTGTGATCATAATTATTCATACTAGTAGTATTTTTTCTATCAGAGAAGATTGAGAAAGATTTGAAGAGACCAGTTCTGCCAAGAGAGAAACAAGAGAAAGAGATGAGATAGGTAGCAATAGGAAAACTATGCTTGAGTTTTGGCTATATATATTTGATGCCATTTTAAATTAGTTTCAGAAATATTTGTTAGCATGTCCCCACAATGGCACAATGTGTATATGTAATCTTTTGATATAAGGGAAAATAAAAGTATTTATGGAGTAGGCTATTGCAGAGCATTGCCAGGGAAATGTTGACCGGTCTTTCCACAATCAGTAGCCATTTTTACAGTACTGTTTGGGGACTTTTTGTTCAGCATTACTCCCTCCCCTCAATTATTTACATCGAGAGATGATGGCACGTTTTTGACTTCTCTCATAAAATATGATGTAATAAATTATTTTTAAAACTTTTTTTTAAATAAAAATTTAATGTTTAAATTTTTATACAAAAAAGAAAAAATTTAAAAATAAATTATGAAACTATATTTTATATGTGTCAAGTAATGAAAAAAACTGTAAAAAAAAAAAGGAAAGAGGGAATATATTGGGAGAAAGTTCCATGCCAGGGAGTCAAATTTTGGGTGAAATACTTGACTGGGCTGCTAGCCTGCTATGATTTATGAGATCATAAAATATACTTATTCTAGTCAAGTTTAACAATTTATATTGACCATTTCCACTTCCATGGATGGATATATAGTATCATATATACATAAACTATATTTAAATAAGAATTCATCAGAAAAACGTTTTATATAAAAAATTTAAAATATATTTCAACCCTAACAACTGTACAAGTTTTATGACATAAATTTCGTGATATAACATTTATTTTTTATGTAAATACAGGTGATATGTTGCAGAGATCTGTATAGAACAGTGCTCTTGTAAGTTGATTATTGGCAGATCTGCATTCCAGTCAAGTTAGACCAGTAGCATGTGTTGTTGACTGGCAGTAAAAAAGATTATGACTTTTTTCTTATATGTTTCTGTTCTATGCTAATAATTCAATTAAAGGAATTGCAAGGCAGCAGTGATGTGATAACAAATTAAAAAAAAAAGGCCACAACCACATTCAACCAAAATCTGGAATTCTTCCTCATAATATTATAAAACATGATTGTGACAAGATACATTCTGACACAGTCTGCTCTGCTGTGTTTACTTGGTCTAAGATGGGAAAAAAAAACTGGAACAAAATTACTTAAACAAACCTTCTCAATTACTATTTCACTGCATAAACACAAGTATGTAATGTTAGTTGTCCTTGCTAAAGACAATTAACTACTTGTTCAAAATTAACTCAACACCAGAAAGAAAGATACAAATGGTTCAGTTTTCATCTAAATTATTATTCAGTCCAGATATAAGTGCCATTATTGATATGTTACAAAAATGTAGTGATGGAGCTGGAAACAAGTTTGAACATAGCACCTCAGTCGTGCATCACACACAGCCACATATAATATATTTACTTGTTTTTGTGTTTGCATGCTCAACAGCTCAAGTGTAAGTTAGACTCACTTTTTAATAAAGTAGAGATAAAGAGATTGCCCAAGTTTATTCACATCTTGTATAGATATTTTTAATTCTTAGTTGCATTTCTTTGATCGGTCTTTCTAATGTGTGTCCAAGTGCACACAATAGTCACTAAATTTTATAAAAATAGCCTATTCTGATTGGTGGAATTGATGTGAATGCAGGGGGCCATTCTCATTTATTATTCATCCACTAATCAAAAAGAGCTATTTTTATTGGAGTTAGGGACTATTGTATGTCCTTGGGCACACCATAGAAAATCTCTTCTTTGATTGCCTCACTTTTAGTTGTATCTCAGTCTCGATAACAAAAGATCGAGAGTTTAAATATGAATTATTTAAATTTCTCGACTTCTCGTGTTTGATATAACTGAACGGAATAACTGAACGAAATAAGTGTCGTGCACGAGTAAATGAATAGGAGAGAGAGGCTAGGGAGGGGGTAAAAGTGATGAAGAGAAGGAAACAAAGGATCACATGGGAAAGGAGGGGGGTGTTTCCATTCTAGTAGGCTGTGGACATGTTGATGAAACCATGGAGGACCCAAGTTTGGTTGTAGGTCTCTTTTTCAATTTCACCTTTAGAGTCTAGTCTTTTCCCAACTTATTAGCCTCTTTTCTTCGCCCAACTAACCTTCACCCCACATTTTATACGCTTTTTTTTTTCTTCCTTTACGAGGGAGGAGTTTCAACCTCTCTTCTTTCTTATCTTCCAAGTTTCTCCAACATTATGATGTCCATCATGAATCTTTCTGTACAACGGATAATTGGCTCAGCTTTTTTTGATCTTCAAAGGGGTTAGTTGTGTTCTGACAGCGATCAAATATAGAAAGTGAGATTTTTTTTTTCTTAAATTTACAAAAAACCAACTCTCGGACTGCTGAGACAGTAATAGTATCAACAAAATAATAAAAAATTATATATAAAGCCATTGAACCATAGTTAAAAATTTTAACCTCTATGAAATGTAACAAGGTGGTTTGAAATATTATTTTGCAAGCCAAACATAAATTCAACAGAATTCACCCATCTTTCACTCCTTTCGTGCCATATTGTGTTAAATTTAGTGTTTTTTGTAAAAAATCAAAATCTTAGATTATCCGACATTGAGAAATACTATTTAGATCATTTCTCCCTATTCTGGTATTTTGAATATTAATCGAACTTTTTTAATAAATCAAGAATTTTTTAGAATGGTGAGAACTATTCAAGTAACTAAGTAATTAACTTCCATTCTGGATTCTGTTTATTGGATGATAATCTATTCAAAACAGACGGGCATGGAACAAATATTAACATTATAGCAGCTCATGTCACCAAACTTGCAAGATAAACACTAGTATTTCCTAGTTTCAGCTTGATTTAGTTGTCCAAAATCCAGAGACAGAAAAGTAGTAATAACAAAGTAAACGCAAAATCACAGTACAAATACAGAGATCTACGACAAGGAAATTTTGAAAAAATTTAGAATAAAAAAGAGCAGCTCGAACATGGGCAAACATGATTCCACAATCTCTCAGACTATTTTTGCATTGTTATGAATATAGTTGTGCAAGGTCCTCTGAAAACGCTTTCCTTATTGCATCCCTTTTGATCTTGAGAGCTGCAGTGACTAGACCAGTATCAGGTGTCCAAGGTTCAGAGAGCAACTTGATCTTTGTAGGGATCTCAAACTTCTCCAGACGTGCCGCTTTACCCACCTGTCCAATAAGAGTTTAGGGCATGTATAAACAAGAGCTATCTATTTCTTTAGTGAGGACAGGAAACATTTATTTAGCATCACTCGTGTTTTAGATTCAGTCAGATAACAGAGAGCTAAAGTGAGGAAGAAAGCAAGGGTAGGAACCTGTTCTTGAAACTGGCTACTGGGGATGGTTATAACTTGGGACATGTAATCCAAACAAGGGAAAGATACATCTCATTACAACTTTAAAATTCACCATTATTGTGTTCTATTCCAGAATATTAACAGAAGTTTCCAAATGAATATTAATAGTAGAACGAGATTCTTCCACCATTCTAAATTATCCAAATTATTTGACTCTGTGAATTTTCTTTTGTAACATTTCAAACAGTATAAAATCTTGTTAATTGATAAAATTTGGCCTACATGCTACATTAGTTGTTTTTTTTGTCACAACATGCAACATTAGTTTTAAGATGGTAGTCATAGAGAATATAATATGTTAATAAATAGAAGGCCACCAGGATATTCATTGTTTAGTAATAGTAAGCCGTATAATTAGATCTTGATATTTACAATTTTGAATATAAAAATTCATCTAATCCGAAAGAGTGGTAATAGAACATGTCAGTCACAAAACATTAAAATCCACCCCAAGTACATAATAAAGTTGTCAGAAATTAAGAATCCATCATCCAAGTAAAAAACTTCTTCCACCAATTAAAAGATACCTTTATAAGTTTCCAAGATCAATTTTATTGATATCATAAATTTGTTATCTTATCTGAAAATGGAAGATCAATTTGAAGATGCACAAATAGATTGAGCAAGGGAAATATCAGATATATACTAGAAGCTCATTACAAAATTATATGAACAAAATCATATTATTTTTTACATAATATGAAATATGTACCTTCACAAGTGAACCGAGCACTTCCTTTACAGCTTCTTCTTTTTGGCACAATTCAGAAAAATCTGCATATGTGATACCTTGTTTCTGTGCCCAATCCTCTAAAGCAGACTGTGAAGCCACCACTAAAGCTACACAATAACTGTAGAAAGAATCAGCGTGAAGCACTATAATGTCAACGTAAGCGCTGCCGACCAAAGCAGCCTCAACCTGCAAGTAAATAAGTGATCATTAACGAATTTTTAGTTAACAAACAATAAAAGCAGGGAGAGAAGCTATTAACTTAAGTACCTTTCCTAGAGAGACATATTCTCCATGCTGTAGTTTTACTATGTCCTTCTTACGATCAATTATCTCAAGGCAACCATCAGCATGAAATCTCCCTATGTCACCTGTGTAGAACCACCTCATTCCTTTCTCATCAACCTTTTGGAAACAATAGACTTTAGAGTTCATTATTTCTAAAAAGCATCTTCCTCAAGTATAAGTACAGTTAGTCCAAGATCTTAATACCTTGTACACTTCTTTTGTCTTCTCGTCATTGTTAAAATATCCAAGAGTAACATTTGGCCCACCAACAACTATCTCCCCGCGTGGCATGGGAGAATCATTTGCTGAATAGCCACCCTCAGGCCAATCTATCAACTGCAAAAGTTATATGTTACACATTAACAGAAAAGCATCTATATTTTTATATTGAAATCAGAAGTAATTCTTTACTTCTTTCTACTTCTAGATGTCAGATCTGGATTCTGGCATTCAAACACAAAAGTATACATTTTATGTATGTAACAGACTTCAGGGCAAACGCACTGCCCCAGTACAAAGCTATTGTGTGTTTATGTGCATGTGAGTGCAGTAGTGCACGTGTTCCATGCATGTTCGTGTGGTATGCGCATGTAACTATGTAAGTGCGAGTGTTTTGTGCATTTTCGCATGCAGTTTGCAACTTACAAACAAATTAATGTTACAAAATTAGGGAGAAACAAACACGAATTTCAAGGAAAACTTACAAAACTAAAATTAATGGATGGTCTTCATCATCTCAGCAAAGTTGGCAGTTTTCATAGAAACAGACTGTGTTCCAAAAAAGATCCTACTAGTTCACTCCCTAAAAATAACATAAATAATGTGGCTCCTAGTAAGTTAGCATATGTCAAACCCGATAATGCTCTTTATACTAGCTCCCTATTTATATTTTTAATCATATTCCAACGCCAACTAGCGGAAGCGTCAGATGGAAGTTGTAACGAAATACAATAATTATCTTATCTTTTTGTTGCTTAAATTAGCTCTATGTAAAGGGCAATGCAAGTGTATTGACAATAGAGCATGATGATGCGTTTCAGCATGCTTAAACACGTAAACACTTATAATTTATAGATATACAAGAGTACACTATATTATACTACACGTGTAAAAGGGAACAACCTCAACACTCAACAGTCTTTGAAACTAGTTTACAGTTGGATTTTTAAGCTAAATTAACTTCATTTATACCTTGACAACGGAGCAAGGAATTGGAGGACCAACTCGACCAACAGATGTATCATCATACTCGGTGAACGTTGCTCCCGCACAAGTTTCAGTGAGACCATAACCTTGACCTATTGGAGCACTGCATGTACAATAATATTGATATGAAAGAAAGAAATAGATAGAGCAAGAGCAGTCTAATTAATAGACAGATGTTCATGACTTTCTTTTTCTTTTTCCTTTTTTTTTGGGGGGGGGGGGGGGGGGGGGGTGTTTCCCTGATTGTGAAGCATTAGAAGCTAGCATTGCAAACATTAATTCCATCAATGCTACATTATATTATTCCAAAAGAAAATCCATAGTCCCACACATCCACAGGTGTCAACATCAAGACTCTAATTACATATATCATGAATGAGCAAATATAGAGTAATTCTTTTCTTTCAACTAGCTAAACAATATTTACAGTAGAATATGTGATTGCAAAACATAGTGTTTGGGTGGAATAAAACTCTGATAACTTAGAGCTTGTTATCCTTGCTGTTGATTATTGCCTTGTCAATTAACTGTCAGTAAGAGTAAGAGATTAAAGGACATATCATTCCTTGTATATGTCTAATTATCTGCCCCCAGACCAGACTCTATCATGCATTTCTGTATAGTTTAAGGGAGAATAAAGACAGTTATCAGAGCAGAGATGATCAACTTGGTACTTAGAAAGAGAAATAGAGCAATAAACAAAGTTAGAGGGCTACTGTTATAAAAAACATGAGAATATGAAATACTAACCCAATACAAATATTAATGAATCTTTGAGTATTTCCAGAAAGAGGTGCACCACCAGACAGCAGAAAACGAACACGACTACCTAGGATTGCCCGAATTTTTCTGAATACTAAGAAGTTCCACAAAAGCCTTTCGAGACCCCATGCCCCAAACCAACTTCCATTTATTGCAGATAATCGACGAGCATATGCCAAATCAAACAATTTTTTCGATATCCCACCTGTTGCATCAACCTGCATATTAGGCATTCACTATTTTTGTGAGACACGATGACTTCAGATTGCCTACAGAGATATAAAAATTACAGGGTATTCTTTGCATAAGTTGGTTCGACAAATTCAAACCTTTTTGCACACTCCATCCCTCACTCGATCAAGAATTGCAGGTACGGCTGCCAAAATTGTTGGTCCCAACATAGAAGCGTCCCCCTTTGTTCCCCTTTTTATCTTGTTTGATGTATCAGTTAATGTCAAAGGGGACCCATATCCTAGTGAGGCTCCTACAGCAACAACTATGTTCTACAATATAAACATGCACATGATCAGCCCTTGCATTTCTTCAGTAAACGAGGGACAAGGTACAAACAATTTAAGCATTTAACTGCACCAGTTACCTAAACCATAAATTGCAAGGTAAAATATGTACCTCAGCTGCTAGTTCAAGAATATGTGCTAAGGGTAAGTATGCTAAATAAACATCCTTGTCACTGAGGCGGGGAATAATCGTCATGACAGAAGAAACTGTAGCTAAAATATTGCCATGGGTCATCATTACCCCCTGCATGAAGTAAAGTATAATCAGTCTATTAGACATGTAATGCAAAAGTATAATAAATTAATAATACTATTAAAAAAATTAACTTGGAACGAGTATACTGTTATTTAAATTTAATACATTGTTACACTTAATATTAATACATGTAATATTAATTTAATAGACACTATTTTTTTTTTATGTTTGTGCATAAGTCTGTGTTTTTGTGTGTACTTTTGTGTCATATCATCTGTACATGAAAGTAAAAGGAAAAAATAATTATCTTGCTTGTTTTGTGTATACACAGAAAGTAGCAAGTCGTGTTCATCTTAATTAGAGAGGTACATGGGATGATTTCGTGTTGTGCTATGGTTTCGGTAATAGAAATGAAAACACAAAGATACACTACAAATCTAATCTTGACCATAAAGAAAATGCACTAACCTTTGGCAAGCCAGTACTTCCACTTGTGTACATTATGACAGCAGTATCAGCTGAAACAGGTAAATCAGCGCCAACTGGATTCTCTTTGCCAAGTTGCTCTATATCTTTGAAAGATGTGATTGTCCAACTACTGCTTGCCTGATTCAGCGAGGGATGAGATGGGATGTCATCCATGCATATTACATGTTTCACAGTGCGAAGTTGTCCACTTATATCTAGAAGCTTCTTTAATTCTCCCTTTCCACAAATCACAGTCGTAACTTCCGTCTGAATATTAAAGAACAATGAGAGATGATAAAGACAATAATGTTTGGGAACTTGAATATCATTTGAAATTCTGGATATGATCAAATGACATGTTTGGAAACACAAAAAAAGGATTTGGATTTCAAATGCAACAAATACTAGTATAAAGTTGAGGATTTGAAATGACAACTCAATGCATGTCATTTGAAATGAAATACATGTTCCCAATAGCAATCTAATGTTAAATAGTAAACTCTTTGACTATATAATATATATTTTTTCTAAATCATGAAGACTACATTTTTATGTTGTTTATTGATGAGCATGATGATGACTTTTTTTTGTTTGACAGTTTAGACATTTTCTGTATAGGGGAGGGGGGAGTGAGATTTAAACTCATGGTCAATGGATACCTTTTGGTAAAGTATTAGATGATTGACCTTAGTCTAACTGAAGAGGTTCCAAACAGAGGAGTATAATAGCGAGGTTGCCTATATAATTACTGACAGTTGGTAGCAATATTTAATTGAAATGACATGATACGTAAAAAGTTCATATTTCAAATGATTCACAACTTAGCAGAGTGCACAGTCACTTGTTATACAACAAACTAAATAAAGGTCCAAAATAGCACTATTCTCCCCCTCTGGTTCAGAATTTTTTCCTGGAGGTTGGACTAGATGAATTTTCAGGTTTGAAATTCAGGTCTACTTTTTTCGGTTTTAATACCTATATTTTTTGTTTTGTCAAAAGACAAGACAATTTCAAATATTATAACTACATAGAAGTACAATCAGTTTCAAACTATCATAAGAAAACAAATTAACTGCATCACTTATAAGTCTAGGAGTGAAGCATAATGACTATAACGTCTAATAAGGTCATCTGTGTTGAACTGCATAATACACTAACAAGTGGACTCCAATATACTGGTTCCACACAATTTTGGCCATCACTTAAGACTAGCTCAACATTTTCAATTAGCTCAAGAAAATATGGAATATAAGCATTCAAGTCCCTTCAGCCTCTCCCTCAATAAACACACAGCAACACACAAGTGAAAAAGAGAAATGGATTGAACAAATCATAAAGAGTGTGTAAAAAGGAATATGTTGTGCTGCTTCAGTGCAGTTGCAGATTTATTATAGATCCAAGGGACAGAGCATTCAACAAAAGCTTCTCTGTGAGTTTTACTATAAGAAGAAACAAAAGATACCTCATTTAGTGAGTGACATAGAGCTTCCTGCCCCAGAGATGCATATATTGTCACTACTGTGACATTGCGTCTGAAACAACCCTGTTACAAGGTAAGAACCCTCTGTTATATATTTATCAGATACGCTATTTTACAAATATTGCCAGACAAATATAGTTAACAAGAAAAAATATATGCACTGCCTTTAATGACCTCATTCCAGAATATGTGCATAAAAGATTGAGAAGGATGCCAAAGAAAAACAACTAAGAATCACCAACTCAGTGGAGGCACACTGATTGCAGAACACACTTATATCATAATAAGAAAAGTTGAGTAAGATATTAAAGATATGCACCTGCAAGGCAATGAACCATTCTACTCGTGTATCGGCAAATATAGCAACACGCTCATCTCTTTTATGACCAAGATTGGCTAAACCAGAAGCAAAATTGCAGACCATTTCAAATGCTTTGCCATAGGTCAACCATTCATATTCACCCAAATGAAGCTTCTCAAATGAGCGTCCATCTCCGGAAGCTTCCATTTCACTAGTTATCAATCTCCGAGTTCCAAGATATCTCTTTTTGTGGTGCTTCTTGCATGAATGCTCAAAAAGCTCAGCAAGTGTGGAAATGCCTTGCCAGGCTGATTCCATTGGGGAAGTAAAAAGCTTATTTCTGACTGCATACCCGGGTTCCCCACCAACAGCAGTAGGCTCACCCCGCTTTTTTCCATTCTTTGAATTCCGGACAAGAAGAGTTAGTACAAAGGGAACAATGACTCCAATAAGGTAAGGACCCATCTCTATCGAAATATAAGCTGAAGTCAATCAACAGATGAATCCTAGTAACATAGAACAATAACCAGTTAGGTTTACTAGCAACTTAGATCTGTTTCATTCGAGAGATGCATAAGAAACCCCATGCATCAAATAATAGCCACACTAAACAAAACTTTAGAAGCTCGCTACCTATGCAACTTGAAGGGAAAAACAATCAATACATAAATATTATCTCTAAGATCACAATGACAAATCCAAAATACAACACAAAAAAACAATTGGCCCAAACACACATTGCCCCTTTCACTAGAAGAAGATTATAATAAATTTAAAGAGTTCACATTCAGTAATAAATGAGGAATACTAGTACCAAAAATCCCTGCAGGGGAGCAAACCTTGATTAATAATACTGCATAGACCATAAAGTTCCACCTTTTCTAAAAGCAGTGATCTTCTAATTCAGAAAAGGGTCATAGGCTTCTAGGATGCTCAACACTGGTAATATATTAATTCTAGAAGAACACAGCATTGTTTTTATCTTCATATCATACACTTAGCATGACCCAAAACTTAAATGAAACTTTGCACCAAATCTTTTAATACCCCACTTGACTGAATACTTAAGAAATTTCATTTTCATTCCACACCCCTAAAACATCAAAAACTCAAAATCAAAAAAGAAGGGGGAAAAAAAGAGCTTTGAAACTTAAAAAAACCCAGAAAAACTTACAATGGAGTCAGATATGTAAAGCAAGAAAACACATTTTATTGGGACAATGCAAAATAAAAGAAGATTAAAAAAGACCCAATTGAAGAAACAGAGAAATTGCATTACCTCTGAGGCAGAGAGCATAAATTGACAAGAAGCCCCAGAAGAAAAGCTGGAGTCTTGTTCTGAGAGATCAATGAAGGTGGTTCAAGCAGGCGGAGAAGGAAGAAATGATGCAGTAAATATAGTTAAATTAATTACTGGTAGTAGTATTTGTGGGGGCGGTGGGGCAGAGGCTGGCGAAGAAAACAAGGACACTGGAGATTGTGGTGTCAGAAGTGAGTAAAATGAGTTCAAACCATGACTTGTTTTTTAGATATATCCTCGCTTTTTGTCTTCGGCTTTTTTGTTTTTCTTTTCGGACTCCGCTAAAAAAAAAAAAATACTCCTCTTAATCATTTGAATTATATAATCGTAGTTAAATTTGATAAATTTAAAAATAACCTCTTCGAAAGCATATTCGGTGGTTTAAAAATGATAAAACTTTTGTAAAAAAAAATAAAAAAAATGATAAAACTGAAATCTGATTTAACAAGAAATTCATTTTATGAAATATTTTTCTAAGTATAATTTTATGAAAATATTTTTCTTAATTATTTGATAAATAAACGCATACATAAAAGAAATAAATTTTAATAAAAACCATTTACATGCTTAATACCTTGAAAAATAGTCTAAATTATTATATATGTAATATGTAATAACATTTTAAATATAATATTTTAGTGAATATTCAATTAATAGAAATCTTGTGGTAGATAAAGTATTTATGACATAATGGGAAGAAAAAAAACACAATAAATAGCAGAAATATCTGACCCTGTGGGCTCATATCTACTAGACTACTACTGCTACAAGTATTGTCTACGGTAGACAAATTCTGACCACACAATTTCTGAAAGCGATTTTCTAGATTCAGAGCATGAGCCGTACACGCTTGTAGTATTTAAATGGAAATAATGCTTTTGCCCTTTATCTCCGTAGATTCTCATTTCTTTACGTTACTATAAATAGTAAATTTTTTCCATTATTACATCCACTATCTTACCCTGTTATCTCATATTTAACAATAAAAATTACTATCACACTCACTACTTTCCTTCACTATTTCAAATCTATTATTAAATATTGATAAGTGCCACCATTTTACCCACTTTTCATCTAATTTTACTTATTTTTTATATATTGTCTTGGTCTCCGTGTCCCCCTCCTCCGTGTAAAGAATTGAGGGGACGGAGGGAGTATATCGTAGAGCTGTTTGGGCTACACGTGGAAGCAAAAAATATATTTAGAAAATATAGATAGAATATAAGTAAAATTATTACTATATTATAAATTTTTATTATATATCATAAAATTTGAAGCATTAAAAAATTTGAATAGGATATATCCAAAATAAATATATGAGAGCTCATAGTGAAATACAGTTTGCATGGAATTGTTTAATCATTTGAATCATCTCTATTACTATCAGTCTATCATCGTAGAAAGTTCAAGTGGTTATCAAGAAAAATAAAGGAGAGAATACATCTAGATAGGTCAAGATTCAACAATGGTGTTCAAGCTGTCATTATCCCATTCCAGAACAGGTGACTATGCAATCCGCTTGATTTTTTGATTAATCGTTTATTTTAGAAACATACATTTTTTTATGTAATATCAAATGCAAATGCGCCTATGCAAGTCAACCTTGGTATGCAACACCCAGTGTGGCAAATGTCAGAAAATATTAAATATGCAGGGAAATTAAAATAAAATATCATACTTTATGGGCTTAAAGCTAGGGGAAGGGGGAACATCGTTGTGCTCGGACAATTTATATTTTATATATTTTTTAAAAATAAAATATTTTATATATAATTAAGTGGGATCATGTTCTAACGTAGAATAGACATGATACTCTTGGAACCTCTATCTTAATTCTTGTATTAATCAAGATCTATAGCAAAACTTAAAATGAAAAAAAATCTTATTTATGTTTCATATATTATAATATGCATTCCTTTAACTTGTGTTACTATATCCATTTGGCTTTAATTATTCAGTTTGAACGGATACTATGTGCACCCATTTCCTACTGTAAATGTAGTTTTCCTTGGTACATTTACACGTTCATATCCCACACAGTTATCGTTTTTTGTGCGACCATCAACAGCATCAACCAGAGGATGTTTATTGGGAGCTAAAATTCCCAAAACATAACAGCTCTGCCTTTATCAGGGTTTAGGATTTTTCGAGTGTATGCCCGTGGGCACATACTAACTGCGGAATTCTATAAATTTGGCTCAAATCTATAAGTTTGACTCATTTCTATTGGTTCTCGTATCTTAATAATGATGAACCCCTTCATATACAACCACCACACCAATCAAAATCTTCTAAACATACAAAATTCCGCGCTTAGCATTTGCTCATGGATGGGCACACACAGACAAACCCTAAAATTATTAGAACTCCGTGCAGATACTTTAAAAGCAAGTTCCAAAGCAGAAAACCTAGAATATCTGTAGCACTCCTTAGCAGAGTGGGATAACCCAAAAACAGTCAAATCCACTTTCTTTATAATTTACTCCGCCGGACTTCTACATGTAAAAGACTAAATTGGTGAAAATTCACATACTCCGGTGATATATACCAACACACGGGACTGAAGTTGCTATGTGCTTGTATGAAATTAAATAATAGAAAGAAATTTAAACTTCAGCCATTTTTTCTGTTACGAAGTTAGTACATAGTTACTTCAACTTTGTCCAGACCTCCTGCTCATGTTGTCTTGTGAGTTACCATGTGGTGGGGGTGGTGGGGGTGGGGGTGCCGTCCCCGAGAACATCTCCATTACAGATCTCAATGCCCCTGAAAGCTCTTCAGGCATTTGATCACCAAGATTGACATTAATATTCCCACCTATTCTAATATCCGCGTCAGGAGGAGTAGTGTTGTTACTATCTCCTTGCGGCTCATCTTGAGGATGTGCTCCCTGGTAATTGGCAGTCATATTTCGAATCAAACTTCCAATATCAACAGGCATTCCATTAGCAGTAAGAGGCACTGACGTAAATTGTGATGGCATTGTGCCATGACTCCCTGAACCACCTTCAGATTGATGATATGGATCTCCCTGATGACTTGAGGAGCTTGAATACTGTACGCATCAAGGAAAATACACACCCTTATTTGATTATCCAAAAGCATTAATAGATTCTTACTTAAAAAACAGATCTAGCAATTGCTGCTAAAAGAGTGTGATCATAAGTGTCCCGTCTGCAATTTTCAAAATTAATAATCTACAACCCCTGATAGTTGAGCAAGACACCGACTAGTCACTATTTATCATATTGGATAATGATTCTTCTTCTAGAAAGTTCAAACATGTGTTCTAGTGTGAGCAAGGTTGAGAAATACATTCCAGAGAGTTCATTACGTGTTTTTCTGTGTGTTTATGTAAGGTTGAGAAGCAGGGACTGATGTCCCAGCATATACATCACATAATTATAAAAAAAAATCTGACTACGGTCAGAAAAATAGATGGTCACAATAAAGTTTTTTCTGTCAAAAGAAAGTGTTCAACTCTGATTTTAGTAACAAGAAGCCACCAACCAATAGCGCTTAATGGCTCAACTTGATCTTAAATATCTTTGATCCAGTGTGGAGTATTCCTAAAAAAATTCTAAAGCTCTTTATCATTCAATACATAAAACAATTTACTTAAAAGTAAAGAAAACAATACCTGATAATGTCCAGCTCTCCGATACTCTTCCCTTAACTTCTGCTCTGCTGCCTAGATTTCACAATTACAATAAGTAATATTAAGAGTTCACAGTTAAAGGAAAAATAAACATCAATTCAACAAATCTTGAGTACTGTAACAACAATGATGAATTATATATTGGCTTACTCGAATATTTTCTTTGACCGACTCGTTAGTTGGATCCAACTGTAGAGCTGCATAACAAGTGAAAACAGAAGTTATATTATCTTCTGTAAACATGAGTTTACATAAAGCACCAATGTAACTGATTGGCACGCATAAAAAAAAGTTTCCCAGGATATCTTAAAGCCGGTTTAATTTTAACAAAATTTCTAAACAGATCTGAATTTTATTTGTCCGTCATAACTGCCTTTGGCATCTTGCTCTATGTAAATGACAGCAGACAAAAGACTAAAGAAGAGAATCCCACTTATAAAGGAGGCTCCTATATTATTCCAGAAATGAAAATTTTATTAGAAACAGAAGATATGGCAGGCTCTTGCGGTCCAGTGTTGCTTATCACCCATTATCTAACCCTAGTCACCTAAACCTCTAAAAGGCATGCAAATGGCAGTGCCAGGATATGAACCGTAAATGCTCCAACACTGAAGCTACTTGTAAATATATTTCTGGCCCTTAGCCAACTAACCTTCAAGCAATCATCTTGGACTGAAAGCCAAATGCAATAATGGAAAAACAAAAACACAGAAGCCTCAATGACCTTGGCATTTGATAACATGAGTCAGATCAGATCTGATAGTACCATGCCAGGGTGTTCCAAGTTCCAACACCAAATATATAGTTAGAGACTACGTGATAGCACAGGGATAGCAGAATATGAGCATCTCCAACATCATCTTAGTGAGTTCCCTGATTATTATATAATAAAAATTCAACTTCCAATAAGTTTGGACATTATATTGAATGACAACTCCAACAACAGTACCTATTTGTGTTCCCTATAATTATTATAATATCAAAATTCAAAATCTATTAAGGAAATAATGTGAAAAATGTGTGAAAGAGTGTGAGAAAAAAGGAAATTGAATATTCTATTTTTTTTATAATGAGGGAATGGTTAGCCATTTCCTAAAAATAAGGAACGGAGTAGGTCCTATCTTTTCAGGGAATGACCACGATACTGTTAAAGTGATGTTTTACATCATGTTCATTAAAATCATGGTTTAGGACATCACATAGCTTATCTCTTGGAGATGCTCTAAGGCTCCTGCTGCATGGTTTGATGCACAGTTGGCGAGGCATAGGCCATAGCCTAATGCCTATGCAACACCAGAGAAGCGTCCATAGTCATTGCAGTTAAATAATAGCACAACATGTTACATATGACATAAGCACCATCACAGCATGGTGATATCACAGAGTGTAGCCTTTAAGTTTGTTGACATCAACATTACTGTTCAAGAAGTAGATACCGTGTTTCCATTCTATATATCTGACTTTGCTTATTTTGTATGCAATGTATCTTCAAGCAGTCTCATTCATAAACTTGAACCATTACAATTCAACATTTAAACCCTTAAAAACTAATAACAACACGCTGCACAGAATTAAATGCTGTTATGTACATTTTAGCACATTTAAAATTACAAATAATAAAATGATATTTTTATATGTAGACATGTGTGTCTGTGTGTGCCCCTATATAGCTGAATGCCAAATACAATTATGTGTAAGCAATAACATGGCCAGAGACAGCTGAGTTCAGCCAGCACCTAGATGTAGATACTAGATACCTAAAGGCTACACATTGTCAAAGCATGAGAGACTACATTGAGCATTAAGTGGATCTACTGCTAGGTACACAGAATTTATATTTCTTTTTGTGCTAACATGTCTGAAGCAAGTCATACAACAAATTAACAGGGAATCAAACACAAAATGATAGATACATTTTGTTGAACCATTAATCGACAACTATAATATATTATTAGTACCTAGCAGATACATAAGGGTCTTCTGTATATTAACACCTACGACCATGTAATGATATGCAGGCATGAGTCTACCACTGTGAAAACTTTCCGGTGATCATAATGAAAAATACCTTTACTAAATCCTTTATCAATAGCATCCCTATAGTTCCCTTGAGCATAATACGCGAACCCCAAACGACTGTATGCCTTTCCATAGTTTGGGTCAATCTCAATAGATCTAACGCAGTCTGCAATTGCTTCTGTGTACTGATTGATCTGGGTGTAGGCAGCCGCTCTGAAGATAAGCATTAAATAATTTGTTAAAATACGGCAAAATATAGATAATAATGTTCTACAATCTACAACCAAGCAAAAATTCCCACTATTGGTTCCTGTCTGGGATAACAAACTAGTACAAAAGAACAATGCAAAGAAACAATCTTTAGCCTTTAGCCTTTCCTACACTCTACAAAATGCTTTCATCTTAACATTGCTGTATTGTAAAATCTATAATGAGCACTTAGACCTTAGTATCTTCCAAATGTGACTAATTTGTTTCATTGTGAAATACATTAAAACACAAAATAATAGTTTAGGCAAACCACATAAATCGATTGAATTCAATTGTCAAATCCATATAATATCCACACAAACAAGTTGGAAAATACAATAGTAAGGCAACTTGCACTTTCTGTCAAATCGGCGTGATGCCTATTGCCTATGTATAAAAAAAACTATAAATTTATTATTAACATAACAAAATTAACAGTTATTTCTTATTATATCCATTGTGTGAACTGTAAAGTATTAGGCTTATTCCATCATGTTATACAAAAGGTGCAGAAGGCAAGCGTATCTTATCACTATCATTCTATTAGTCATTGTTACTACTGCTGCACATATAGAGGCTACATATATCACTTCAGATTTGGAATTTAATCAACATGAATCTCACATAAACACAGCATTTCCTTTGTATCAAACAATAGGTCTTAACAATGTTCTTAAAAATTATTCTTTCTACTATTTGAACTCAAAAAAATAGAAATTAAGAAATATATACTCTTCTTTTTCGAAATTGTCTTATACGATCAGATCTTTTCGGAAAAAAGATTAACATAAAGCATACTGGCATAAACATGGTGCATCACCTTAAGAACAATTGGTGGAACATGGTAATCATAGCTAACAGGTAAAGGTATGAACCTAACTAGCAAGTAAGATTACGAGTCAGCTTTAGGCTTTAGTCAAAACGGCCATAAAGCTTTCTAGTTCAACGTGGGTGAAATACTATCAACTTTAAACCCAAACCTGGAATAAATTTTTAAACAAAATAAGTAATTTGCAAACCTGTTGCAATAGAAGACAGCATTATCTTCAAATAGTGCTATCGCGAAAGTGTACAGCTCAACTGCATCGCAGTATCGCTTCAGCTGCATCGCTTTGTTGCCTAAAAATTGGAGCACGGAATGGTCAATTAATACTTAGACACTCGTATGCCACACAGGAAACAAAGATTTACAGATCCTAAAATGTATTGAGGAAACACAAAATCTAGTCCCTCGATCATGTACATCAATAAATTTAGACGAAAGTAATATTAAGTACATACGGTTGCTGGAGCTTTTGATCTAATGTACCTTGCGACTTCAAGATCTCAGCAAGACTTTTTCGATCATATGTCTGGCACCCAGATTTTTCCAGCTCCTAATATCAATCATCAGAAAGAACAATCACTTACGAAGAATCTGAAGATATTAAGACTCTCTTGTAAGAGGAAGGGAAGCAAAAAAGCTAATTTGGTGATAAAGTACCATGGTGTATAATAACAGAACAAACTTGGCGATTAAAAGCATACTAAATGAACTTAAACTCAAATGTTCCAAGTATAGTTAAATGTATATTGTTAAAACAGAAATTAAGACTTAAATGCAATGCTTTCTCAAATATTATACCTCATATGAAGTTTGCTCAAGGTGTTACTATAATGGTTTAGGTGTTTTAATTCGACAAAACACTTTTTTTTTTCCATCTTCATATTATTTATCAAAAGTAAGAAACCTGTTTTTCTGTCACAGAGGATGCAAGTAATAAAACTATATGTAACTTAATTTGCAGTAAATATCGTTTCATGTTAATCACTACTTTAACCTCGCTGAATAGAAGTATACCAGACAAGATACAGAGTTGTTGAGATATGTATTTGCACATACTTATCAGCAGTTCTAAAAATCTGACATCTCTGAAATTATTATTCTGTAACTTCTGGATGCAAACTCCAACACACACCAAACTAACAAAGACAAAACATATGAGACGGAAAAAATATACTATAATATCTATGTTAACAAACACAGCAGACCAGTAGCTGACAATTCCTCTATTTACAGGACGTTAGGTACTCTCTTACAGCTTCTATTTGGATCGGCACTAACAGTCATCCTCATCATGTTAATTTAATGAATGCGTAAAAGTTTAACTGCTTGGAATGCTCTAAATTTGTTTTGACTTACTGCCGTGTACAAGATTGGGGTATATTTCAAAGACTTACAATTGTTCATCTACTGTATATTTTACATAGTATATTCAAATTATATAACTAAATGTACATATATAAATATAATTGAGGACAAAATAATTATACAAAATTAGGGGAAATGCCTTTTGGCTGTGGCACATCTACCTCCCCAACAACCAGGCCCATATTAACAGCTTTAATTTTAAATCAATTGTTTGAGTATCAGCACCGAAAGAATACTTGAAATAATAGGTTGCTATAAAAAATCAATCACCAAGGAAAAAGCATGCAAAGTAATGCAGCTCTAAATATGTGTGTGTGTGTGTGTGTCGGACATGTAAACTATTTGCAGCATGGTTCTCTAAAACTTAAACATGTGATGATATGTAAGACTCAAAAATAAATGATACTCCCTCCGTCCCTCTGATTTCTTTACACTTTAATTTTTCGGATGTCCCATTCAAATTCTATACATTTCAAAACTTTCCCAAAATAGTAACCTTTTATAATATAAAAACCCCAACCACCCACTACTTTCTACTTTTTCAAATCTATCAATTAAATATTGATCGCATTACTTTATACACTTTTCTTAGTCTCCGTGTCCAATCCAAAAGTATAGAACTCAGAGGGACGGAGGGAGTAGGATGTAATGTTATAATAGTGTCAAGGCAGAAAGATACAAGGGAATATCATACCAAGTACCAACAGTGCAATGACATATATAAGTGAGGGTATATCATACCGCTACAGCAGTATGAAAGGTTCTCGTTGCCCTATCAAGTTGGTCCTCATCATCAGCTCCATCAGGCATAGTCTTAAAAAAATGAGCTTTTTCCAGCGCACCAAAAAATTGCCCAAACATTTCATCTTTGGATATTCCTGATAATGACACAGCAAAAAACTACTTGTTTCTTATCAACGGGAACAAGAAAGCTTATAGCATCTAATACGAAGCCCAAGCCATGTTTCAATAACGATCAAAATTCAACTCCCACTCCCTAAAGCCAACACTACACTGCTACATAAGACTGGGTATGTTGACCACCAAGTAAATCAAATTTCATTAAGATGAAAGCTAATTACAGAAAGAATTTAATTACATCAAATTATTGTTCCTTAAAAATACAAACAGTATAAATGTGTGTTTCAGCAGAAAGATATCCAGTAAAAACAATGTCTGACTGCTTCTGATTGCACATAGTTCAGTGATTAGCCTGCCAGACAACATACCAGTATCTATCTTATGCAAAAATAACTTGGCAATAATTCAATATGCACATAGAAAGAAGACCGCTCATGAAAATAATAAGTCAATCAATCTGAACTGGAATTAATTTCTCGCGGAAGCAAATAGTTTCAGTGCATATTGGAGGCAGCATGTTTCATACCAGAAATCAACAAGGATGGCATAAAACAAATCCTGAATCTATAAAGGCTACTAAGAAGAAGCGGCAGACAAACTTACCTCTCTAATATCGTGTAAGCAATAGCAAATATGTGCCCATTCAAATAAGAAATAACAAAATTAAGTGATAAAAGGAATTAAATTAATACCTCCACAACCAGGGATGAAGCCAGACGTAAATCTCAACAAGGGCCGGTTCAAAATAATATTAAAACATATTTGATACAAAAATAAAAATATAAAGTAATTTACATATAAATAAAATACTCTACGTTCTTTTAAATCCCGAAATCTCGAAATTTATCTATTAAACTATCAGTATTATTTTTCTTTTTTAAAAAAAGTGAACCAAATCTTATGTGTAATGATTGGCCCCTACTGTGCTACGTCACTGTCCACAACTAACATTAATAATCAAATTTCTTATAAAAGAATCAATTTATCGCCAACCTATATCCTTGATGATACCAGGACAGTGAAAAAGTTGTAAAATGGAATAGGGAATTCAAAAACAATTACCCTGGGTGTGAGCTGCTCCAGTCCTGTCAGTTTCCTGTAAACGAAAACCATAGATACAGTCATGCTCAAACCATCACATGTAAAGTTCAATAGAATTGGGATAATGGTCACAACAGGACCATACGACAGGAGTATAATCAGGGGAAATACTAATCATTGCAGTGGTCATATAACAATTGTTTATTCAATTAAGAGAATATAAACACATAGCAGAACAAGAAATCCCTCAATGCCATGAAAACAATTATGTATGAAATGGAAAAAGGTTTTATAGGTATCACCTTTCCCGTCTCTACAAAATGTATTTACAGAAGATCTACACGTAAAAAATTAATAGCATAGGCCCAAGATGAAACCAAAAAAAATTCAAAAACATAGAACGCGAAATACAGATATATGATTGATGGAAAAGAATAATACTGAGCACAAAGATATTTATTACAAAAACAGATCGACTTCAATCAAATGTTAAGATATAAATTAAACGAGATATATTAGATAAAGATTGTGCAGTGTGCACAGTGCCATTTAGCAAACATAACATATAGATTTCTCATTAGTGCTGTAACACTTCTATCGAAGGAGGCTACACAACTTCAAGGAAAAAAATTTACATGTATAGCTAGAGTCTAGAGATAATAAATCATAGTACTTCGTATGAGTATGAACCAACAACTTTGGTAATCTTCTATATACAGGATTAATCAAGACCATTTAACAAATATCACAGAGCAATAAAATGATAGAATGAAACAGCTAGCATATGAATAAACCAGATATTGTAATGCTGCTACATGATTGGCATGAACCTTATTCAAGGTTGCGGATGTACTAGGAACATTAGTTGATGATTGTTTATGAGTAGAATTTGACTTGTTTTCGGTTGAGTCCTTTAATCGGAATATTTCAACTAAGGAATCACTCGATTGACTATCAATCGGATGATTAATCTTAAATACATCTAATAAGCATTCCTTTGCAACTTCAAGCCCTTCAGGATCAACACCAGGGGAAGGTTCAACTGCAACAAACAGATAAAACGTGACCAGATTAAAAAAAAATAGTGACTTCCAAAACAAGCATTACGATGAACATAAATCTAATTAGTCCAACCTCAATTTGGAAAACAAGCAAATAAATCAAAGCAAAGAATATGCAACTGTCTCTATGTATAAGTAATTGCCTTAAAGTAGCCACACTGGAACACTATATGTTTAAGACAATTACAAATATTATATTTATATATATTTTGACACTGTTGTATTTCAGATTTAATTTTTACCAAGGTAAACACCGCCATCACTGGCAAATTAAGAATCACCCCCTGCTTTGGATTGAAGATTCACTTTCAGATCTATCAGCAAGCAAGCAAGCAACTGGTCTCTTCACCCATTTCAGTTACAAAAAGCCGATTTCACCAACTCGGGTCTGTGCAGGATTTGAAGCAATTTCAGTTTTACATTCTCGGAACCCGACAATGATTTTAGGTGTCAAAATTCTTACTATCTCTGGCTTGGCTTTGTCATTTAATTTATTCTTTATTTGTCAACTTGCTTTGAGTCCAACTGCTGATTTTTTTTTGCAGGGGATGGCATTGTATTGGTATATACTTAACTGGCTGAATGAGAAAGAATTTGAGGGGGTGAATCCCTCTGGATGCACTCATGAGAGATTGAACCCTTACAACCAACATGGGTTGTAGATTCACTATGAGATTGCAAATTTTTTGTCAAACAACAGCTACTTCTGAGTGCAGTAAAGGATAGTTCCATTCAGAGGCTTGCAGAGCTGATCCAAAACAGCATCTTATTGAAATGGTTTTGTTGCTACAAAGGGTTCTTTTGGGCGGGATTCAAGCCAAGTCCTACAGAGGGGGCATCTCCCTCCACTAACTATGTTACTACGACTCTTCTATTTCAGTCGTCGTGCCCTTGTCGCACCCTTAGACACAACACTTATTTCGAGTAAGATCCTTTGACTGAAATGTGGACACTTTGACCAACTTAAAGACCACATCTGAGTGAAATTAAGGATTCAAAATAATTATATGAGAAGGCAAAGAAGCATAACTGAGATGGAAGAAGAGTATAAGTCTAATTTGCAAAGTCCTTTACAATATAATGTTATACCTGAGTATTATTGTTTCTTTTTGTCAAGGTATCTTACTTAACATACTTAATTATTAATATATTATAAAGTGATGTGTCGTGTCGTGTCGTGTCGGACATTCCGTAACCGAGTCGAAGTAACACAGGCCACTAAAAACTTTATGTTCGTTTGGCTTTATAAAACAAATCGGTGCTGGGTTTTTAAAGACACACCGTTAGCTTTTAAAAATAGAAAGAAATCAACCAAGAAGTAAAATTTATCAGACACCAAACCAAGTAGCGATGAAAGAATCTCATTAAATACATGCAAACCTAACGCACATGTGTCGGAAAAATGCCTTGCATTAGACTCAAACAATAACAAAACCAAACTACCTGAGAAAGTAAAATCCGTAAACAAACCGCTTTCCCCCGAATCCCCAACCAACAGACATATATATACAAAAAAACATCAGTGCATCCATGGTCACAGAAATTGTATGCTCAGAGTGCCCATTACTTTGAATTACTCATTCCCATCCATTACAGCATAATCATAAACAAATTCAATTCTAACGAGTCCTCCAGGCACAGATTACAGAGTGTTATTTCCTTGCATTACACTGCTACTACCTAGGTCTAGGTTTACGAAAACAAACACACAACATTTCAAAATCAAATTAAAAAAAAAAGCAGTAACAACACAAATCAACTGACGCCCAATTCAATTGATGACTGGGTAATTAAAATCACAGTTGTATACAACTTAAAAAAGCAGAAAATGAATGAAGCGAAAAGTCAAGTATAAGCCCTAGAAATACAACAGTCTATGAAACATATAAGAAGAAAATACTAGTAAATAGGAGTTGATAAAAGAAAAATAAAAAGACAATTGAATGGCATTGATTTCGATGGAATTAAAAGTCTGTGGATAAATGAGAGAGTACCGGAATCGAGAAATTGAAGGAAGGACCGGACGATCCTTTTGGAGAGAATTGAATCGGTGCTCAACTCGCCCATCTTCTCTTCTCTTTTCTTTACAGCACTGCTTCTGCACTGGGGACGACTCTTGCTCCTTACATTTACTCGCTGTGTAGGCACACGGCAAGTAGGTTCCAAAATAATAATTATTCGATTTTGATTAAAAAATATATATTTCTGATCATTATTTTTAAAATTCCTCTTTTTTCAATAAAATTTTGATATTTATATTTTATTCAAAGAGAAAACTGAAAGATAAAAATTTCATTTTAAACTCGACGAACATAAAATTTGACTATCTGCTATTTTAACACCAAGTAGTTTTAAATTCTTATTTCATCACTGCAATTAAGAAAAATGCCAAATGTGATCCTAATTTTGATTTTATGATTTTACGAGATAATTTTATAACATTTTTCATCGATTTTTTTTTTTTAAATAGTTTTTCATCGATTTGCATCCAAATATTGGAAATAACTGACCCTTGAAACTACGGCCAGTTTTTATGACGTTGATTTGTAATATTTTTACGTCTCCGTATTAAAAAAAATGATACGTTTAGTAAAATAATATGATACGTTCATTTTTATCGAAGTGAAACTAAAATACACTTAAAAAAGAAGGGCCTGTCCGTTTCGCGTTTCACCGTTTGTACATCAGTGCATGTATTAAAAATGGGCCTGCAACGTGCGGACAAAAATAAATAGTTGTAGTATTACTTTTATTTAAGATTTTAAACAAAGCCCAAACATGTCGACAGCCCAGTTTGATCTTACCTGAAGACGCAAAGGTTTCCAAGTTTCCCGCGGACCAACGATCCAAATTCCAAGCAATGCCGGATAAGAGAAATGTATGAGAACAATAAGTTATGAAGATTGAAAAGTTAGAAATGATTCGCTCTTACTATTGTGTTTTATTATCAAAAAATAATGATATATTTGATATGTTATTGGATGGAAATGAGGAGGGAGGGGAGAGGTGTGTTGAAAATTGAAATGAAAGGAAATTAAATTTTTATGATAGAAATGATTTGAGAATACACAATGGTGTTTCAAAAAAGAGTAATTATTTATTTCAAATACCAATTTAATTTATAACAATATTACTGGACTTTGATACTGTTAAACTGAGCGTAATTAGCTAGGTTTATGCATATTCATTACCCAACTTTCATTTCTAGAAATGGTGGTCCACTTAGGTGCGTGCGTGGTCTGTAAACATAGGAAAATCATCATATTATAAAACTGGAATGGTCTTAATCGACAATCAGACCTTATTTGTCTTATGTTGAAGTATATATGGCACCATTTATTGACCATCAATTCTATTTTAGTAGTCCCTCTGTCCCGCCAGGATGTTTATGTTAACTGTTTGCACGTATTTTAAGACTCTTATAAGATATAGTTCAATGACGTTTTTTTAATTTATTTTTTCTTTGAATAAAAGTTTAAACGTTAAACTTTTTTTCAAGATTTTTTTTTGCAAAATAAAACATTATAGAACTATACTTTACAGGAGTTTTAAAGTGCGTGCAAAAAATAGCATAAAGAACTTTGGTGAGACAGAATGGAGTATAATATAGAAATATTAGTACTCATCTATATATATTTGTCCAATTTTGACAAATATTTTAGTGGGTCATACAATTTGGCAAAGGTTTGACTTCAAAAGTTGCTCCTTGAAACAATTTCCATCGGGTATGCACTCGTCGGCCGTCTTATTCATTTATCATGTAGCTTAAAGCATAATGATGTTAGTTTTTATATATAAATTCTTGAAATAAGAATTAAATATTATAGTTATATGATCAGTTTGGGGTTTGTTCCAACAGTACTATGTTCTGTTAACGAAATTATTTTATTTTGTGTCAAAAAAATATATTTTATAAACTAATAAGCTACTCTGTAAATGGAACATTGGAACTTAATGAGGAATAATCGGCAAAATATCAAAAGTAACATAATCATATACTTGTTAGATGATTAATGCATAATTTTATTAACATTTTTTGTAATGAGAGTGTAAAATATTAATTTATATGGTTGTATAATTTGTTTGATACTTATAATTTATCAAATACAGAAAAATATTAATATAATAATAAATTATTATAAATTACTTTTTTAAAGTGATTCTATATTTTCATGTAAAGTCAAATTTTAAAAAATTTAGAAATTTTCAACTCCTCATATCTCGTTTTTCACACATGATTCGACAATCATATTTTTTTAGAATTATTTAAAAATTATACAATACAAGATAATATCATTTATTCAATTAAGTAATACATTTAACAGTAATCAGTATAATACATTAGTTAATTTGTAACAAATGAAAACAGTAATTAAAAAATTTAAATCAACATTAACTAATCATATTTGTTCAAATTTAACAAATAATCCCTCAAATTTCGACATCATCCCACTACTATTTATCCTTTCATGCTCATCTTCACTATTTTATATAATTTTAATATTTTATTAATATTTATTTTCAAGATAATATAAACATATACAATAAGTGATATGGAAGGAATATTTAAAAGTTTTCATGATATAAACATTAATTTATTTTCACACAATTAATATCCAAATTGCTTAAATAAATATATTTAAGGTTGTAATTTGAACCTAGTCATCCAAATTTCGAGTCGAATTGAATCGAGTAGAACCCACTTGAACGAATTCGAGCTACCCGACTCGAATTACAGAAAATGTACCAAAGACTCGCATGAATCATGAATGGATACATGGGAAAGTGAATAGTATGAGTGTGGGGGACTTTGCCAAGAAACCAAACAAAGGTGTAGGAAACGTTGTGGAAGCGTGACAAAACGTCTAGGATGCAATAAACCAAATCACCACCGTCCATTTTGAGCGCGTGATTCCACTCTCCCCAATCCAACGGCCTAGAAAAGGCGTACTCACTACTCAAATCAAAATCGGCAAGCTAAAACCACTCTAGACATCACATGGGCAACGAGGGGGTACTTCCACCGTTACAACCTCTCTCTCTCTACAACTTCTTCACTCCTCACTGACCCTCTTTCTCTCTCTACTTGTATCTCTCGCCCCCCTCTCTCTCTAGAAAATTGAGGTGTGTTTTGTTTGAAAGTTTGGATCTTTCTGACATGGGGTGTGTTTAATTTTGGTTATTTGATCTGGGTTGGTGTTGTTTTCAGGTGAATTGTTGAGGAAAGAGGTGATGGAAGAGACTAGGTTGTTGCAGTGGAGTGTTATTAGATCCATTATTGCAATTGTTCAATGGTGGGGTTTTAATGTTACTGTTATTATCATGAATAAGTGGATCTTTCAGGTCAGTTTCTGTTTTTTCCTGCTCAATTCCTCAGTATTTTTTTATTTATATGTGTGTTTGTTTCTGTTTTTTTTTGTACTGCTTGATGTGGGTTTAGTGTTAAATTTTACAAGTTTTCAACTTTTGCATACTTGTTTATACAATGGATTTGACAGAATTGTGAGGAATTAGATGGAGTTGAATTCGCCTAGTTTGAAGTTTTGTGGCTAAAGTTTTTCATTAACTGTCAATTAGTGAAATTCCTGTGGTACGATGACAGGATGATTGGTGGTATGGTTTACAAAATTTACTTACTTTGAATACTTGGATCATATTGTCGTGTTGATCCAGTGATCTGGATTCTAGAGGATTGCATTTGGTCTTTTGCGTTTATTTTGTTTGTGATCCAGCCAATATGGTGGATAACATATTAAAAGCGTGGAAGTTATATGCGAGGATTCTATATAAAGGAAGCTTTTTTGATTAAATTGTACATGATTTCAGAATTAATTACATTTATAGGAGGGGAAGTCTGATCTTGGTAGATGGATTTCCATATTTTTGTGGTTGCATTGTAAATGATGTAAAAAACAATGACTTTGGTAGAGAGGAAGTACACTCTAGATTGTGATTGCAATAATATTTGGATAAATCAAACAATAGTATCGTTGTGTCTTAGTATTTTCGCTGGGTTCACAGGTGCTGAAGGTTTTCTATTTTCTTTTCTTCCACTTTTTTGTTTGCAAAGTTAAATTGGATGCTTAGAGTTGTTTTTGACTCCACTCTATCTGAAGTCTGAACCTTGAATATTGTTTCTTAAGCTGTTTAAACTTTAAAGTTGGTCGCTGTTATCATTACCTAAAGGTAAGTTTTTTTGAGATTTTTGTAGGATATTTATTGATAAGCTGCTCTTGATTTTCATTCCATAAGTTCCGTCTAATTCCGCTATTTGAAGTAAACTGCATGAAATTGTGTTATTTCTGGATATGATCTGTAAGATTAAAGTAATGGTGAAACATCTTTAGATATGTATGCAATTGCTGTTATTGCTTTATAAGCAGACCACTGGTCATCAGACATATATGTTGCATATTTGATGAATGTAGAAATTGTAGTGTTATTATATTGGAATTGGAATATTATCCTCATGTTTCTTTATTATTTTTGTGATTTGTTTCTTATCACTAATCTGATGTGATTGATAGATGTCAGGTTGTTGCATTTTAATTTCTATTTTTAATTGACAGAAACTGGACTTCAAGTTCCCTTTGTCAGTATCATGTATACATTTCATATGCTCGGCTATTGGTGCGTTTGTGGTTATCAAGGTGCTAAAGCTTAAGCCTCTTATTATGGTTGAGCCTGAAGATCGTTGGAGAAGAATATTTCCCATGTCATTTGTGTTCTGTATTAACATAGTTTTGGGAAATGTGAGCTTGCGTTACATTCCTGTTTCTTTTATGCAAACCATAAAGTCATTTACGCCTGCAACCACAGGTTAGGCTCTCAACTTTGGATTGTGATTTGTCTTTTCCAGTTTTAAATCTTTCACCTTTTTAACTTGTATGTCTCGATGCATATAAAACAGTGTTTTTGCAGTGGCTAATTTGGAGAAAATATTTTGACTGGCGAATTTGGGCATCTTTAATTCCAATTGTTGGCGGCATACTTCTCACTTCAATGACAGAACTTAGCTTTAACATGCTTGGATTTTGTGCTGCCTTATTTGGCTGTCTCGCTACTTCAACTAAAACTATACTTGCTGAATCGCTACTTCATGGCTACAAGTTTGACAGGTATTGTTCTGCCATCTACTTTGGTTACACTTCTTACAAATAGTGGGAAAATGAAGTTTTAAATGGCTCACTACATCACTTACCCCTCCTATAAATGCATTGGCGTGTTTAGCAGCAATGGTGCATAACACTGTACAATTTGACTGTTCTAATCCTTTTCAATTGAGGAAACTGCATGACCTGGAATTTACTCGTAGAACTCATGGTTACTTGACCATTTACTAATTTTTATGAAGTCAACATATGTGTGTGTGTGTGTGTGTGTGTGTGTGTGTGTTGGGGCCTGGGGGGGGGGGGTTTGAGCTATGTTCTGTTGTCTATGCTTTTTAGTTCTTTTTATTATTGGTGGGCCTGGCTTGGTAACTCTTTTTTGATGAGCATAAAACAGATCTAGGATGCATAAAAGATGTGTTCATATTTGGGACACATGTTTTGACTATTTGATTCTATCGAGGGATATGTTATAAATGTGTATTGTTCATTTCATCTTTTTAGATTTTTTTCCCTATAGGTAGGACAAGGTGTAAAAATTTGTAGTTCCATCTATTTGATTTATTATGTGACTTTAGTTTTGTGACAGTATATGTGCAATGTTTACCGCTGTGGCCTCAAGCAGGCTGCTTCTGTTTGATCAGTAGTTGCACATAGAAGCACCCCTATGCCTTTTAGATATTACTTCATATAGGTAGTAATAAATTAGAGATTTGAGGGTTTAAGATGCATTGTACTATAATCTGTTCCAGTTTATTGGGTTCGTTCATCATCATGTACTTATCACATGTAAACATATCATGAAAGAATGTATACATGATATCATAAGTATGGCGCAGAGTGCAGACGGAAATGGTTTATATTAGTGTTAGTGCATCTCTAGACTAGTGTTACATATAATATATCCCTTAAATGGTTGATTTAGATATGAATGCATACTTGACTTGAACTAGAATCAGAAATAAAAGGACAAGTAAAATAAATAATTTATCCCTTAAACGGTTAATATGCAAACCCTGCATTCTTCGTCTATAACAAGTTTAGGGATCATATAAATGCCACCTTGGTTAATTTGGGTATCTTGTACATGGACCACTCAATGACAATTATGTGAAATAGATTTATCTTGTAATGTACAATTAGACTTAATTGTTAAGTTTAATATATTTTTTAAAGCAAACAAAGGATGGCAGTTTAAGAAGATTTGCAATTATACGGATTGCTGAAAGAATCTGGATCCACCTGTTTTAAAATGAATGATATTGTAATTAATAGTGTGAAGTAATTGAAAGGATTCCTTACTACTAGTCGGATGTACCCATTTTTAAATAAATAATATTGTGCTTTATACCACTAAGATTTGACAATAAATTCATAACATCGCTGCTAATCTTACAACTGATATGTGTATCTAATCTTGGGTCTGAATCACAGCAACATTTTGATTTTACACTGACTTTAAGACTCTGCAGTTTCACAATGGAGACGTTGTTTGCACCTATTATATTGCAGAAAACATCTTCAGTGTGTGGTTAATAGATTCTGTCGATGATGCTGATCTGATATTTCCTTTGTCTCTGTAGCATTAATACCGTGTACTACATGGCACCTTTTGCAACTATGATCTTGGCGGTGCCGGCCCTAATACTGGAAGGGGCTGGGGTGTTACAATGGTTTCAAACATGTCCCACTCTTTTCTCATCACTTGTCATTATTTTTGGCTCAGGAGTGATGGCTTTCTGCCTTAACTTCTCCATATTTTACGTGATTCACTCCACAACTGCTGTCACGTTTAATGTTGCTGGAAATCTTAAGGTGAGATATCATGTTTGCAGGTGCATTGCACACATCTTGCATATAGCAGAGAAGTGCTCGTTATGTCAAGTTCATAGTTAACATTACCAATTTTCTACATCTTGCATTTGAATTACGCTTAAGGACAAGTTTAATGCCTTGTTCTTGAATTGTTACAAATCCTCAGTATCCTACCACTCCCAAGTATTTGTCAACACTCATTTTTATCCTCTAGTTTTCTCACTCTCAAGTCTTGCAACAATTATAACTTGATTGTTGTAAGGACTTAACGAGTTTATGATGTTTTACGTAAGAAGATATATACCGACAAATGGGATGAAATTATCGTTAAGCTTGTGACTAGGCATTAATGGTGATCAAGACAATCAAAGCATAAACTTTTTATGGTCATCATTTTGTACTCAGCGAGTTTTATTCTTTTCAACAGGTTGCTGTTGCCGTTACATGTTCATGGATGATATTCAGAAATCCAATCTCGGCCATGAATGCTGTTGGATGTACTGTGACGCTTCTTGGATGTACATTTTACGGGTATGTGAGGCACCTGCTCTCTCAACAGCTACTGCCAGTAACTCCTAGGACACCACGAACTCCACGAAATCGTATTGAGCTTGCCCCTCTTATGAGTGATAAGTTAGATGATAAAGTTTAATGTAATTACTTATAAAATTATGTTCCTAACCTGGGAATATATTAAAAGGGACTACAACTTATATAGAATTGTTTCCAAAAAAGCCTTTGATTTTTTTCGTGTATTTCTTTATTTAGATCAATGAAAAGAATACGAGTTTATCCTTTTAAATTATTTATTTTCACCACCCTTTTTGCACGTACATATTGTTTCTTGTTTCAAACACTTTTTGGTCGTAGGAAGATTTACAAAAAAAATGAAAGAAGAGACTAAGATGGACATAATAAAAGTGTTGGTGCTTGTTTGAATTTGAAAACCTAGTTGCTCTTGGCAGGCTAATACTTAAAAGCATGGAAAATGTTTATCTTTTAAAATTGCAGATGCAGGTGATTGTTGTTTATAACGAAAATATAGAGTTTACCCTCCCTGAGTCCCTGACAATAAACTTAATATTTGTTTTATTTATTTAAAATGTAGTACTACTATAATATTAAGTTGTGTGAGGATGGTCCCTGACAAAAAAAAAAAAAAAAGTTGTGTGAGGATGGCAAGTGTACAGGACCAACCCCCTGCCGACCGCAAGGCCCGCAAAACAACCAAACATAAGGCCAATATACATGTCAAAATCACTACAAAAATCTAAGACCTCGGAAACATAAAATTGGACTTATTCATTTGTCAATACTCATAAGAAAGAGCACCCTGTTTACTTCTCCGATCAGATTTTTTTTTCTTTTTTAAGATGTTCGCTTAAATTTGTATGCTCATGTTTAAATCATATCGGAATAATTGATAGCATAGTGACAAGAATCCTTCTTCCATCGAGTTATCATAACCCGCATACATTTAAGTCTAACACATCGAAAAATATGTAACCCTGTATATATATGGGATTCACACACACAGGAGACGTCCTCATCCATAATGATATGTTTATTGATATTCATTAGTAGATTCATTGCCAGATCTACTTATAGTAGTAGAAGTTATAAGAGGGGTATGATTACAGACTGGAGCATTACTAATTTCTAACTGGGAGGCTACAGACACTACTTAATATTAAGACCATTAAAACTACTGACCAAAGACCTTGACATTATTACAATCTCATTTACTACCATGAAATTAATTCCACCACTGCTGGAGCAGTGCTGGTGAGTGAGTTGAAGAAGCATTGCTAGTAGTGGTGAGCTGAGGCTTAAGCCAAGAGCCAGAAATCTTTCTGCCATCTGGTACTGATCAAGTAACCACCAATGCCCTGCCCTTGCTTCCTGACTCCTATTGTTAAACACTCCACATTGTTTATGCATTCTTCCACAAACTTCTCTGTGCTGCTTCTTCCCCACAAGCTGTAATTTCAAGAATCAAGACTTAGAGTCTAATATCATACTTACAATTGTGATATTTGAAATGGGGTTTTAAATAAACTAAAAATCTGTGAATAAACAAGTGAAAAACCCACCAAGTGAAGAGTGATGAGGGCTTCTTTTGACCCAGGACAAGAACAGACACCTCCAACTTTTTTACTTGGCTCATCACTGTAGACAGCTTTGGTCCCTGAATCCATAGGGCTTCCACTTCCACCTGAATATACAACCAAATTAATGAATATTGCTGGAAGGCTTGAAAATAAAATTGGAAAAAAACACAGAGGACCAAGCAGGATCCATGAAAAGTATCAAGAAAATAGACCAAGAACACTTGTAATGTGTGCCAAATGAATAAAGTTTGAATCTTTGCAGCCAAACAGAAGCAGATATACAGATCTCGTATCTTCTACTTAAGCATACAGTAAGTAATACAAAGATACATGTAAGAAATATACCTCTGGTTTGCAAGCTTTGCAGAGTGAAGCAAGAGATGAAGCAAGGCAAGGTGAATCAGAGGAAGGCTGAGAAGAATGAGCAGGAACAATGTGAAGCAAAGTGAGACTATCACCTTTGTTAGCAACATGAGTAAGTGCCCACATCATAGCATGTTTAGAATGTGAAGATTGATCCACAACCACCATCACTCTCTTCTTCATCACCAGCCCTCCATTTTCATTACCATATACCATGTTGTTTTGACTACTAAGGCCTTCCATTTGTTGTTTCCAGTACTGTCCTTCTTGACCATCTCCTACATTGTACCTCCTGTTATTGTTGTTTCCTCCCCATCTCTTTGATGTTGATTTCCAGCCTTCTTTCTCACTCAACTGTCTCAGAAATGATGGCCCTGAAGTTGCCATTTTATTTTCTTTCCACCACTTCTCAGCAGTACTATATATTTATATTTTTTTTCAGTTTTCACACAGTATTGTGTGTACTTGGGTTTAGAAGACACGAAAACAGAAGGGGATTTGAAGGGTGTGTGTGTGTGTGTGTGTGTTCTTGAAATGGTGATATATATGTGTAAGAAGAAAGTTGATTTGGAGTGAGATTTGGGTGAGGTGAAATAGAAAAGTTTACATGGGTGTGATTTGTGAATAAAGAGAAAGCTGGGGGTTTATGTTTTGGTGGGGCTAATGTGTACAATGTTTATAAAGATGCTGAAGAGGATGGAAACAAGATTTTGGTGGGGATATAATGGTAGATGATGAATCATATGCCAGGATGCTGCAGGACATTTTTTACATTTGCAAGGCAAGTAGGCAACCCCTCTCTCTCTCTCCTAATATTCATTTAAAATTTGGGAACTCAAACATATATTTTAATGCTCTAGTAAAATATAATTTTGTAATTTATTTTTAAAATTTTCTTATTTTGAATAAGAAATGTATAAAATTAAATAGGACAGAAAAGTATATTTTAACCAATTTAAAGACCACCAATGTTCATTTAGCTAGAAAATGTGAGGTCTGCATTTTCAGCTCATTAATCAAACAGAAAATGACGAAACAAATTCTATGTATTCCACTTGTAGAGTGGGGAAAGAAGAATATAATATATTTAGTTTTTTAATTTCATCATGAGTGTTCTAAAGAGGATTAAATAGATGTTTTGCTTGTTTCCACTAATTCAACAATAAAACATTTAGGAGAAAAATTATGCAAGGGGTAAAAAGGTAAACATGGAGGTCAATAATACTACAAGTTTCCTTATCTTGGGGCAGATCTGCTATCTATACTCTGTAGTCACGGGAGTCACTGGTCTTCTGCTGAGTTTTGTTAATTATCATGGATGATGTACAGATATCATACACATTTTATCATAGCATAAATATATTTTCTTAAACTCCAATATTGTGTTTGATTGAGGAGAATGAAATGAAATGACTAAATATGAATGACAATATTAGTGATAAAGGAAAGTTTTCGAAAATAATTTAGGGTGTGCAACATTGTTCCGATGAAATTTTAAGAAAAATTGAGTATAGAAAAAATAGAGCATTCCTTCTTAAAGTGGGGTGTGTGGCCTTAGTAGCATAGAACGGATAAATAAATGAAATTTATAAGCATTTACTTATAACATAATTCAAATTTCATTTCATTTACTGTATTTCTTATTCATTCACTTCAATCAAACATGAATACTAATTTTTCCCAAAAAAAACAACCATGAGTACTAATGAAAATAGAGTAAAATAAATCTTGATTAAACAATAATTAGTAAAATAATAATTTATTAAAGTTATATTTTTTGGACCCCAGCATAATACAGATATATTTGTTTTCAGCAAAAAATATTCTTTTTAGTGTCAATATTATTTTTTAAAAGAGATTTAACTGTAATTGTGAGTCTGTGAGACTGTGATGATGAAATTGGGGATTCGTCCCATGCACTTGATTATATTCTTTCGTACACTCCCATATGATGTACCTCATCACTTTTCACTTTTCAGGGTCTGTTTCTGAATGACTTAAGCATCAATTATACAATCCTGTTAACCTGGGTTACAATGTGTGTTTCGTTCAATAAAACTATCACAGGGGCTTGTTGCCTGAGCTAGTAAGGCCGTTTTGGATTTACAAGGGGTAAACTTTTTTTTTCCTTTACAAATATGACCTTACAAAGCGAGTATTTTTGGAGGTGAGCCAGAGTCGAACCTCTTAACCAGTGAGCTATCCAACCATGCTCAAGTCGGGGTAACTTATTTATACTGATACGTAATAAATTTATAAGTCAACTTTTGATTTACAAGTGAGAATAGAAGAAGTTGAAAATTCTAATCTTTTTTAATGATTTATTTTTTATTTTACAAGCATGTAAAGGATCATTATAAAAAATAATCTATAATATAATCGGATTTTAAAAATCAGATCGGTCAATAACCTTCTGGGGATTAATCGAGGATTTATCGATTTAATCGGGGATTTTTAAAACACTCGCGACATTAGTTGGACTTAGATTATGATCAATTACATAACCCCTTTGTTTTCCCCCCTTCCAAGTTCCACCTGTAAGTAAACCCGTGTTTGGTATGTGTTGTCGTGTGCCATAGCTCAAATACACAAACGTGTGCAGAGTTTGAGTGTCAGATGTAAATGTGTTGTATGGAAGCTGATTACAATGAATTTGCTTCTTGGGAATTGAGCTCCCGCTCTCTGCCGGGGGAAAAGAACCTCTAGTAGTAACCTGCTAAAAAGCGACTACTGCAAACCACAATTCACCATCTACTCAACCAATTTCTAACGCTAACATTTATAACTACGTGATGTTACTACTGGTGATGTATGTGCATCGCTTACTCTACTGTTGCACATACATATCACTACTGATATACATCTTGTACATTCAATGAGTTTACGAGGGCGTAGTAACTGTAGCTCTTGTTATAAATCCACGTACAGAAGACAGCGAGGCTACATCGCACATTATAAGTTGGCAAATTCTGAGAGGAAATAAATGAACCGGTAAAAATATTAATATCAAAGGGCAGAGTTCAGTTGCTGAAGAATTAATGAATCTAGAAAAACTTCACGTTCGAGTCTCAACTTCAACACATTATTGCTAAGTGTGTGTTTGTCTCACTTTCACCTAGAAAATACAATGCCATCAAGAGAAACAAGACTAGAGGACTTCTACGAGTATTTCTCTAGCTGCCTTTAGAAAACCACCTAATTAACCTTGTGTTTTGATTGAGAACTGATTTGATTATATATAAAGCTACTTTTAGCCTTGTACAGTCGCTATAATTTTTGTAAAAATCTATAAGATTTACAGTGCAAGTACATGGTAAGTTTAAGCTAGAGGTAATCTCTAGTTAATCTAAGCATGCCATCTAGTTGATGCGTGGCCTGGCAATCGACACAAGATTGAAGAAAATGACACCACTTACTACACCAGTTACAAGCAAGGATTAATTTATTCTTCAATGTGGCTTCTGATTGGATGTTGCTCTTGACCCAAATTTATCTACAATGTTTGCTATCACTGGAAAAGAGTTTCTCTCAATCCTCTTCCATGGTTTGGGGTGATACCTTTTGATAACAATTATATTCATTCAACAATGACAAATCTTCAGGATTCAAAGATGGTGTGGCGGTAGTCAAGTAGTTTCTTGCAACACGTACTCTGCAAATATATCACAACAGAACCAAATAAATTAAAACTTCGCAATTGTGGGGTGCTTATAGAAATGTAACATGGGCCTAGCACTGTTTTAATGGTTCAACATACCGTCGTCGAGACTTCTGAAGGCTTTCGGATAAACGATTTGCTTCTGATCTTGAGATCTGGCTCAATGATGAGAGGTACTCATGAAGTGCATTGCCTTTTACCGATAAATATGATCCTGTGGGAATTATGGACTGAACTACACTGCAAAGAGACGCTGCAGATTCCCTGCATAACAAGGGAAAAAACATTTAGCTTTGGCAAGCATGATATGGAATCAATAAAATGAAGTGTCCAGATGGGCATAGCCTTAATAATTTAAAACAAAAGTTGTAAATCCAGGTTCATTAATAATTAGGTATGATCTTGTGGCATAAGTTCAAGTCTTAACAATATCATCCATGATGTAATTAAATAAACACCTCCTCCGAGCCAGATTTTTCTTGTATTATTCTCCTATATTGATTGATGTCCTAGATATATAATGTACCTATTATTTGCGACTGATAAAATTCATTTTGTCATAATTAACACAGAAAAATTGTAGGACCAAACTATGATAGAAAAACAAATAAAATTTATTAAAATTTGGTAAATTGATATAAGACGTGTTTCTTACTATAACTTTTCAACATCCTCTTTCTAAAACATAGCATGTGAAAATTATGCAGGGGGTGTTTTTCCCACCGAGTGCAATACTTTCTACAAGTGGAAATGTACATTTTCACCTTGCATAAATTCTAGTCTGCGTAGATACTCTAGTGCAAATAGCAATACTATAAATTTTGAAATCTCAAGGAACTAAATATCTGGGTGATAAGCCTGACTGTCAAAATATTAATTATCATAGTGATGCACAAGAAAGAGATTGTAATCTAGTATTTACCGATCAATGTAAGATGCTCTATGCTATAATGCTAGTGCTTAATAATTGTGCAATGACATAGTCTTGACTTTTGAGTATGAATACTAGACTAGAAGTAACAATTTAGTTGTGTACCTTTCCAACAAGTTACCACTCCTTGATAGGCCCATATCTAATTTCTGGATTCTTTTTTTATGGTGGCCAACTAATTTCCCTAATGCCATTGTATTGGTTGCGGATGCCAGCATCTCCCGAGCCAAATTCACTCTGCCAGAAGAAATAATATTTGCACTCGCTGCATCTATATGTTTAGCGTACAAGCACATCCCATGTTCTGAAATTGTTGAAACCATCTTCAATTGGTCATCATACCAGCTGAGAGAATGTGCTGTCTCACATTGAAACATTGAAGGTTTTAAATTATCCTGAAAAAAATGCAAATAATCAGGGACAGCAGATCCATAAATTGGGAATAGGTGTGCTAAATCAAGTCTTACATCCAAAAATAGGGAATATGGGATAAAATTGCACTCCAACACTATGCTAGTGATGTGCTAAATCACTAGCACAAGCCTCCCCTTCCCTATATTTAGAATATGCTAGCCACTTCTAAACTATTTTTATCATTAAAATATTCATTTCCCTCTCTCCTCCACGTCATTTCCCTCTCTCCTCTCATCCAAAAATAGATGGCAGTTGTTTAAATTTAATATTATTATAATAATAGGGAATGGATATAGGGAGTACTATTGGAGCTCATGTGCTAAATCTTGTGCTAAATCACTAAGACATATTATTTTATAATATTTTTAGGGAACCTCTTAGCATAGTGTTGGACTTGCTCTAACCCAACAATAATGGAAATACTTACGCGAATTAGTAACTGACAGTCACTGAGTAACAAGTCGGCATCTGAAATTAAATTACTCATCCCATGTGCAAATTTCAGGAATTTAGAAGCATCTTTGTGTTCAAGGGTGGCATATTGTTTTAGATCCATGTGACAATTGCGAAGTTTTTTCCATGTCTCTTGTACAGTATCAGAGGCCAACAAGGAACTTTGATGCTTGTAGTTGGATCTCATACTGAAATTCATTCGACTGCACTCATCCATCCCTTGATATTCTCTTGAAAAAGCCCGAACACATTCAACATGTGAATCTGCCATTTCTTCTTGAACTGATTCTGTTATTGAATGACAATTATTGTTCAGCAGAACTGGGATTTCACGAAATTCATGTGGCGATGCATTCAGATCAATACCATTACCGGAAAAATCACATTTGGTTAAAGCCATTTCTGCACCATTGATGTGATAATCTGTGATCTCATCTACCTTTATAACTGAATCTGGAATTGCATCATAATCATTTCCAACCAAAACTGGGATTTCATGTAATCCAGATGGAGATATATTCAAGTTTATATCACTATGTGGAAGATTATTTTTAATAAAAGCAGTTTCTGCCGTATTATCAACATTTCCCCAGGACACTGCATCAGAATATATTTGAGTCTCAGCAACACACGTTGACTCTGGAACACAGGAGACATCAACAGATTTGCATGTACCGTTAAACAGAACACATTCTTCTGTGATTGCGCAGGGATAACAACTATCCTCAACCTTCACGCTATCAGAATGAACTAGCTCCTCAGCCACTGGGCTAGAGGATATTTCAGGTGCAAAACAATGAGAGGGAGCCTTGCTAATCCCTTCAAGGTGTGCTTCACTATCGATATCCCCTGACAATTTGCTAGGAACAGCTGGAAAACCGTCACTTGAACATTCCTCTCTAGATTCAGAAGACAATACTGTATCAGTTCTTCTCCATACACTTCGCCGACCAAACGCAACTGGGGAATCTGAAGCGTCAGATAATTCACAAGCAGTGCCAGGCTGGGATGGCACTTCATTACCATCCTGATCAGAGCAATGACAGCATAACATTGCCTCCTTTCTGGCATCAATACTGTTTGGTTGAAATGTAAGTGTCCCCAAATCATTAATCTTCAGATCTTCTTCATCTTCTGTCAAGTGAGAGGCTTCTTCCATCTCGAGTAGTGACTTGGTGATCTCCTTATCCACCATCTCAGAGAGTTGAGAAGTGTAAGAACTAGAGATTATCTTTGGTAATATATTATGTGCAGCATCCGGATCAAAAACCATCAGACCATATTCGTCAAATATTTTTCTATCTGAACAATAACGAGACCATGTAAGTAGACTAAATAGAAAATTGATACTACATAAGAATACCTTTTTGCTTTAGCATTCTACCCATACCATAGATAGCCTAGCTACAAGCTACATGAGTTACTGTGACTAACCTCTTATGCAACTTTGGCCCTGACACCAGAACTGAATCTGCAAAATGGTTTTACGGATGTCTCCTTGACAAAAATCAATAAACCGCTTCACCAGGCAAGGCGGAATAGTAACTTCTTCTTCCGAGCAGACCTACAAAAAATATTACATAAAGATACTACTGGAGGAAGTTTGAGAAGTAAATACAGTGCATATACTCATACCATAGATATAAGGCAGAGAAGCTCCTCAACTGACGGTTTACTAAAACTCAACTCTAGCCTGTCCAAATTGTTTGGAAGCACTGGATCTTTGCCTATAAGTGATAAATCAAATGTTGGTAAAGTAAGATTATGAATTTGATGAAGGATACAAGGACTTCAATAGATAATAATCTTACTATTGCTAGTCAATATCATAGGACGCTTTGCTGTTTCCGCAAGCTGTTGTATTGTACTAATGAAACCACGGTCTTCACAGAGATCAGCATCCACATCCTCAAAGAGAATCAATGTTCTACTACCACTTGGTTCTCTTACAGTTTTGCTTTTATTAACAACAGATTTCGTAGGTGTCATCCTGGTATTACCAGAAATTTCGTCATCTGATAAAGAAATAAGTTCAGTAACGTCATTGCTGATTCCTTGGTCTGTCGTAGCATTGCTAGAGACAGGAAAGGATTTGAAGAAATTCTTTATGACTGGTCGTTCTGAATTTTCTGCAGAACTGGGAGATGCAATAAGTTTAGCTTAACACTTGAACTGTGAATGAAGATCAATGCATATTTGTATACAGCTCTGTCACAATGCCTTATTTATGCAATTTCACAATGGTCTTATAAACCAACAGCCAGATATGAGCACTCATGACAATTCTATAATAGCTTTAGATATCAATATATAACTACTATGCTCCTAACATAGACCTAGTGACTCACCATGTCCAAAATGAACATAATGCACTATGTGTGTGTGTGTGGAGAGAGAGAGGGGGGGGGGGGGGGGGGGGGGGGGGGGGGGGGGGAGGGGGGGAGAGGGGGCTAACACAATAGGACAAAAAACCGCGCATTACCAAAGCAAAAGAGTATATGATTAATTATTCAAAATGATAACATAGTATTTTAAAAGAATACCCAGAGGACTTGTACCCTCAGTCCCTCAAAATAACGTTGTAAAGATAACATGGTGATATATGCTACATATAGTTTAGCAAGACTAATGATATTCAAATGGAAAACATACTGATCAAAGAAAATATATTTTTACATTTACTCAGGATTCAAGACAAATTTACTACACAATGCATATCATATCAACAACTCTAAAGTGACTTAGGAAAGCAGATAACGAAAGGACTTGTACCCTCAGTCCCTCAAAATAACGTTGTAAAGATAACATGGTGATATGTGCTGCATATAGTTTAGCAAGTCTCATGATATTCAAATGGAAAACATACCGATGAAAGAAATATATGTTTACATATCCTCAGGCTTCAAGACAAATTTACTACACAATGCATATCATATCAACAACTCTAAAGTAACTTAAGAAAGCAGTTCTTTTCACGCTATATATTTGTCAGATTATTTAATAAGCATCACAAGAATCAGGAAGCAGTTTGCAGATGCAGCAAGTAATGATAAGGTTAACGAACCATTGCAGCCAATGTGATTCTACAGCCTCCCCAAATCTTTGCTTTACCAGAGCTCCATTTCGCCAGTCTGAAGAATTGACCTGAATATTACAGAATAGATATTTCAGACCTATTCCGACTTTCAATCATAAACTTCTGAAGTGGACAATCTAGATATTGTTTAAAGCAAGAAAATAATAGAGTATGCATCTTAACATGTACAAAACAAATTATCTTGTACTATACCCTTCGGCCAGAATGGATGAATAAGTAGCATAGCTGCAAACTAGTTATATTTTAGCATGGTGGTAGCTTAACTACATCACTACACCATACAATTTGTAAATCAGACAACACATATAGATGCATGTTTGCAATACTAGGCAATCTTTTGCTAAATCGTACCTCAATAACTTGGAATCCTTGTTCCTTTGCACAGGCATAAATGGCTGCAGACTTACCACTCTGCAAATTAGGAGGGAAACTCAATTTATCAAAGGCAAAAATCTGAAGAAATAAAGAAGTGGGGAAACATTATCAAAAGTTATAATATTTTGTAGTGGAAATTGGAAGATACAAAAGTTTCTTAAACTAAAGTAACTAATTAAAAAATGGATATGTGTACAGAGCAAACGAGGGGAACAGTCACATGGTAAAGTAGGAACAAAAAAATTCCATGCAAACATAAGATATAGCCAAGTTAGTCGCCACATACCCCGACTGGTCCAGTAATTAGGAGAACATTTTTCAGACGATTTTCTTCCTCTATATCCTCAAAATCTGATTCACTTGTATAAGAGTAGTCAGCATCTTGTGCTCTGTATATATCAACAAGAGTTTTGCTGGTTCCAGAACCTTTTTCATGCCAAAGACGTAACCAGTTGTTCAAAAAATGCACAGGTTCGCCATTGCCACAAATCTGGAGACAAATTATTGCAAAAGATTGTACAACTCTAAATTAAGAACAAAAACAGTGGACTTTAACATACTATGCATAAATTAAGAACAAAAATATATTTCAACCATACTAAAACTAATAACTTGAAAATTTCCAATAATACATAAGAAGAAAATTTAATATATTCTGGATTGGAGAGGTACATAAATTTGTCTTGTACATTTCAAATAAGTTATTGTGCTTATCATTGTAAATTAAGCAGACACCTCGTACAAAGAAATATTTGAAAAAAAAAAACTCAAGCAAATTCGATTCATCTCCTTTGCAACAAGATAAAAAGTAAGTGGTCAAGAAATTTAGGACTTATAAATAAACCACCACAAAGAGTCATGTACTATACCTCATTGGCCAATTTAGGCTGGTACTTATTTGTCCATAAGCTGTTCTCAGGCTGATTGACCAAATCATGACCATAGATCATCCTGCTTACGAACAGTGCACAGAAAGAAAATCATCGTTTAAAGATAACCATGCGTGATTTTATTTCAGAACATACATAAATCTGCCTTCTTTTCTTAACAATGATAATCCCAATCATTAATTTACAGGAATAATTAAGTCTTGATTATGTTCAGTATCGAGTCCAACCGTACTTGTTTGAGTGAGTTTCAAATTTTTTTTCACTTCAGTGGAATCTCCAAGTATCAAAACTATTTCATGGAGATATTAGGAAACTGCTCTTTTATGGTCTTATATGTCATGCAGTTGGCAAGGGTATATTTTTGCATGCTGTATATAGTACTCTTCTCTTTACTGATATTAACCCCACTTATTACCTAAAGAATAAATTTATGTTTTCCATGCATCACAAGGACAAGACTGCTGGGAATGAAACAACTTTAAAGTTTGGAAGAACATCCACGGGAAACAACAAACACAATCACCAAGGGCACTTGCATTGTTGAAAGCAGAATATATTCAAAGGCCTACACTTCCAGAAAATGGATATGTATGTAAATGTGCTTAATTTTGTCCAAGGAATATTAACATACTTAACAGTTGAGTTTCGTCCACGACCATCATCCACTCCGCACATACTAACGTCGCTCATATTATGATTCTGCAATCCAGAAGTATCATAAGCCTTCTTGAAGTAAATAATCAGGACAAAAGAGTACCGCAAGCTAAATTAATCAGATACATACCGCTTCCCTCTCCACTGATTTTTCACAAAGGGGCACTTGCTCATCAATCAATACCGGGTATGGTGCATTAGGAAAACAATCTTGATTATTAGGAGAATGATGCAAAAGCACCTCATCAACTTGAATAGGACAGGAATCTGAAGAACCATTACTCTGCCGACCAGAGATCGTAAATAAGTTGTCAAAATGTAACGACTTGACTGGTCTTTCATTAAAAGTCGGCAGTTCATTTTTAAAGTCACAATTGGAGCTTTTACTTTCAAGAAAAACCCACTGCCCCCAATCTGGGGAGAAATCATCGTCCTGTATAGGGGAAATATCGAATTCAGTATATGCTCCATATGCGGAAAAGATGGACATATACATTTACATATATTAAATTAGGAACAGGACTATATGGTGTTAGTTCATGAATCCAAAATTCGACTCAACATACCTTGACTTGTTCAAACACGTGAATAGGTCTAACAGTGATGCTTTTATCCTTCTTATCAACCAATGACCAATTGTTCTCATCAGTTCCATTCTGATTTCTCTTGACCATTTTCCTGGACGAGAAAAATGGATGTATTTGTCTTCCTCCATATATTCGTGAATTTTCCTAGTTAATAGAAAATCAAAGTAAGACAAAATTCAGGTCTGACTAAAACCACTGTGGAACTAATATCACTACAGTAATCTCAATACTATATATGAAGATGAAATTGACCTTTTAAATTGAGAAGACTAACAGAAGGTGAACAAACTATTCAATCACTGAGAGTCATAGCTACACTACAGAAAGGGGGAGAACAGAAGTAATTGACAAACCTCAGCTTTCAGTTTTGCCTCTAAACGCAAATTTGGAATTAATTGTGATGTATGTTCACCCTGTGTGGGATCCCTTATCTGCTCAGATTTTCCGTTTGAGCCGCTGACTACCACTTTTTGCTTTGGTGTAGTATTCTTCCCACGCTTTTCAGGTGTTGCACTTACACGGCGCTTCTTACGTGTAGCACTAGTACCTTGATTCTCTGGTGTAGCACTACAACGACGCTTGCGCCGCTGAGGACTCTTTTCATCATCTAAATGATTTAGCAAGTTAAAAAAATCACTATTATTGTACACTCAATGATAATGAGATGATTGATGCATCTACAACTACATGTAAATAGTTGCCTTTTACAAAACGACCATTCTCAGCAAAAGCATTATGTTAATATAACAAAGATAAGTTATATATGCATATAAAGCGGAGAGGCGGTAGCAATGCCAATTTAAGTTAAGAAGACAACAAATGCACAGCCACTAAGATCTGATTCTCCTATATCTTATTCATACTTGCATATGATTCTATTGTAACCCAAGTCCCAAACCAAACATACCAAGTGTATCCCGCACATATAGCAGGGTCTAGGGCCAAAAAAAATAGTATCTGGGATCAAGCATTTAAATCAATAGCAAAACAGACAGATGACTTAGGAAAGACAAATAAATTTCTGTAACTCTAACACTACCTTGCTAACTTGTCTGACCATAAAACTTTAACCTTTATCAAATTTTAATATGGATGGTTTTTGAACTTTATGTATTTAAAATTTGAGTATCAGAAACAAATCTAGCTGTAGCTGAACATATGACATTACTTATCTATGACACAAGTGAAGAGTTATGAAAGCTGCGCGTAGCATAAGAACTTGGTTCATGGTCAACAGCTAGTTTAAGATAGCTAAAATGTCTTTGCTTCTGCCAGGAGCCTCCTAAGTATAATCACTAACATGTCATATTGATTCTAGATTATTGACTGATGTGTTTATCTCTTTATCTCACTGATAAAGCATGCATGTGCAGATAATATCGATTGTGTAGGTCCTTCATGGTTGGGCTTTAACTACCACAATGATGTTTGGTAAACAAGTTACATGAAAACATTAGCATTTACTACGATTCGCTTCTCGTCCTTGTCCAACACGGCAATATGGCCACGGATCGACATACTGTCAATCTCGGAGACTTGCACTGCTAAACATACTTTGCAGAAGCACATAAAAATTACTTGCCATTAAGAGCTTGTTACCTCCATCAAAAATCTTTGTTTTTTACTTGGTAAAAGACTAAAGGTCACTTGAAGGTATTTAAATAATAAAGCACCCTGCTCCCACCGGGGTTGAAACTTGAACCCTAGACCTCTTATTCTTAAGAGGAGACAAGTGTCCGCTTTAAAATATCTAGAACCGGGACTAGGCCATTTGAAATATTTCTCAATCAGGACTGAATGTATTTATTGGTTGATGCACTACATTAAATGAGGTATATACGAACATGAGACTATTAACATAGAAAATTATTGCCCTATAAAGCTCATGCTCATCGTCTTATCTTGAAGAATTTAAAGAAGCTACTTCTCGGTAATTAATGCAATATAAACATACTGGCTTTAGAGTCGGGAGGCGAACTGCATTTGGCAACATCCTCGTGTGAACTAGATTTATTATCATCCTCCACCGAACCAACACAAGATTGATCTTTTTGCTGTATTTTTTGTTGTCGTTTCTCAGAAACTTTTACAAAGAAATTAGACTCTGCAGAAAAAGAAGAAAGAGAAACAAAACAATAAATCTTCGCCACTTATAACTCACTCAAACCTATCTTTGTACCATCATATCACAGTCCTTCAATTTGTTAACGTCCTGCCAATAAGTAACCAGAACTAAAAACATTTCACTTACTGTTAGTTATCGGAGATTCTTCATCAGCTACACCCTTCTTTGGAACCTCCTTATTAGTTACTACAACCTGATTTACATATTAATCATTTCAGCTGAAATATAACATTTATCAAATAACCAACAAAAACAAAATGAAAAAGGTACAACAGTCAATCACCATTACAAATTATATAGCAATATAAACATATAAACAATTATATATACACTTAAACCTCGATAAATGAACACTCTAGTAGAATTTAGGTTAAAACTACACTCGAAACCAATAAAATTATTATTATATAATTATAAACATGGAATTCATGCAATTTCAAACCATTAAAAGCCAATTTACACAATTACGAAACAAACCACACTCGCACCTTCTTCGACGCCCGCGATTTGGGCGTAATTGCTTTTGTCTTTCGTGGCTTCTTCTTCGTCTTCTTCTTCAGACTGCCACCACAATACTCCTCATCTTCGTCGTCATCGCGATCGTCGTCTCGGTCACAATTATCGCCGGCGGTGGCAGTGTCGGGAGATGTGTGCGGGAACAATGTGGACTGAACTAATCGCCGGCGAAGTCGCGATGACGGCGGCGGCGTTCGGAGATCAGTGACTCCGGCCGTGACGTCGGCTGGATTGTCCATTAGATAAGCTGAATTGTGAATCGAAGAAGAATTAGGGTTTGTCGATGTTTTGATTTGGGGGCTGGGGCATATATAAATAAATATAAGCACGTCAAATATATGAAATTAAGCAAATAATACAGACCCGTTGTATTTGTATTATCAAAAGGAGGAATGGAGGGAAACGGCGTAGATATTTTCCCGCCACGCTAATTGGATGTGTACACGGCCATTTTTCTCTTAGGCGCTCATCATTATGAAATCAATTCGTGCGGTTCATATAGTAGTTAATTACTCCCTCCGTCCCTTTTTATCTGTCTATTTTGAAAAAAAAACACATACCAATGAATAATTGATTGTATAAACTTTTTCATTAAATACCTCTAATTAATATCTTGAAAATAGTGGAATACCCCTACTTTATGTCTTGAAAACATGAATTCAACCAAGTTTTAAATAAGTCAAGCCTTGAAAATTGAAATTATGGAGATATATTTGAAAAACTATCATTAAATTAGTTTTGAAAGTATAAATGGACAGATAAATAGGGACAAATTTTTACTTCCAAAGTGGACAGATAAATAGGGACGGAGGGAGTACTATTATTGATATACTTGCTAGTAGTTTCGAGTATAGATAAATGGGATCAAAAATCGAACTCATGAGTTTATAATTCTAGAAACTGAATTTGTAATTTAAATATTATAAAATTGTTATTTATATTTTTAAAATAATTCAGTGACCCTGAATGAAGATGGAAAGTGTAAAACAAATAAGAGGCAAGTCTGTTCGGCACTTTATTATTTTAGGTTAAAAAAATTAATATAATTTTTTTGTAAAAATTAGGATGCTTTACTTTAAAAGATCTTTGACTTATAAATGATATCCTGTTTTGTATTTGTTATTCTTTTACTAATTCACTTATATTTCTATTTTATACCTAAATATTTTTGTAATTAAGCGACCTTTGCTTTAATCAAAAATAAAAATGACCTTTGCTTTTACAAATTTATTATTTGAATGGAACTTAGTGTTAGTTGAAAAATTAATGTTGGTCGTCGATTATTAACCTTTTGGTCATGTATGTCATTTTTCTGGTGGTAAACGAACATCTTTGTTGTCACGTTATAGTGATAATTTTATATTTAATTTGAAGGATTGACAATCTCGAACCTAGATTAAAGGTAAACGAAGTAATTGCCGGACAATTCATTCAAACTAACAAATCGCAAAATAAGTTATCATTTTGACCTATTTATGTTGTAAAATAGAGGATATGTGGTAATATGTGTATTATATGTATCGTGATGTTCAGTTATCAATAAAAAATATCATGTCAAATTATATATTTTCATGCAAATGATTGATATATTTATTACTTGTCTTTTGTATTTGTAATGTCTAGGATTGTAATGCAGAAGAACATGCATATAATCATATGCTGACTGTTTTAAATTTCGTTAAACATTGATACTATCCTGATGTCTTTGTACTTATATTAATGATAATATTAAAAACTTCATATTTATTGTTCGCAAAACTATCACTTTAACAATAGACTCTAAATATTAACACGTTGTATCTAAGATCGTTGATGAACCCTATAATATACATGTAAGGAGATGAGTAAGTACATGTTGAATATGACAAAAGAGTAATAGATGAGTTAATAAGTAGGGCCTTTTTCAAGTTACTCGTGCATTTAATTTATAAGGAGATCATAATATGTAGCAACCTAGACTTACTTTCTTATTCCCGTATTCTTACATTCATTAAATAAATTCTTAAATAAGTGTGCACAGTAAATATATGCTCAGCCTCCAAGAAAGTAGTCTCAAATGTATTAATCAAACCTTGAAAAAAAATCTAGTCAAAAATAACAAAACAATAATGACAATTATGAAAATAATCAATAATTGAGAATTTGCACCTTTTGTCTATCACCGATGAATGTTTAATATTTTGATTTTTAAATCACTCTTCAATAATTTCAAAATCATACAAACTGTAACTCTGTTCAATACGTCTATTTGGCCCAAGCACCTGGTTGTCAAATATTATGATTTTCAAAAATAGAATTGGAGACGTGGCTCAATAAATCCAATAATTTATATCTAATAAAGGCAATCAGAGTACGTAGGCGCGTTGACATCGTTGTTGGGACAATAACAATAATTTTTTGCTAAATAACTATTTGACAAATATAAAAATAATTTTTCAGAATATCCGTTTTTATTTCGAAAGTTGTTTTTACAAAAAGTAGGTCCAGGTGCTTTTGAAAATGCCATTATCTCAATTGTTTATATTGAAGGACCAGAGCTCGACATGCATTTTAAGACTCATATATATAGTTTGATCATCTATAATCGATTATCAATAATTTAGATAAATAGATTTTCTCAATTTTGATAATAAAAATTGCTGTTTGCATACTGTATAAAAATAGTGATTAGTGCAATATAAATTAGTGACACCCGTAGTTATAAATAGTGGTAGGTAAACTGGTTTGTAGTTTTTATTTTAGGAGTGGTTTCTATTTGATCATGAGCCTATATATATATATATATCTATACTATACTATAATAAGCCAACATAGGTATAATTTGTAGTCGTACAAAATTTTGGTTTGGTCATCTCCTTTGTAACCACAAGTCTGTCACATATAAACTTCTCTTACTCTTACAATATTAAAAGAGTTTTATACTGTTTAAATTACAAACACTTGAGATGTTGTACAAGATAAAAACTCCACCATTATTCTTTTAAATATAATTTATATACTATATTATAATAAACCGACATTGATATAATTTGTAGTCGTCCAAAAAATATAATCAGTGGGTAAATATAATCTGATTAAAATCCAATTCATCAATTCTAAAATACTAATAAGATAATGTTAAAATTTAAATTATAATTAATAAATTACGAATTCTATACCCGCCCGTGCTTTGCACGGGTTAAAGGCTAGTATATATTAAAACATCATTAAACAATTATTTATTTTTTATAACGACAGTTTTTTCACTAACACTTTTCCGGAGAACAAAACACTCCTCGACAGCATACCAAAAAATACCGCAAAAAGGATTTAACATTATCACGATTCACCGTACAAAATAGATGAGAGGGCATGAGAAGGGTGGGGCGGATCGAAACAAGTTTTGCAGACTAAACACGTCAAGTAGTTTTGTAAAAGCATGGTTCTTCCTTCTTCGGATTCTCATTTAACATTTTCACTTTACAGTTGCATCACTCAATATCTATTTTATATATTCTGCGATTATACAATAAATCCAAATGGTTCCTTGCTGCATGCCTGAAAAAGAAGTGGGGTACATTTCAGTCTTCAGATGCTCATAATTCTATTACACATCACAATTTAGGCTCCTTCAAATTTATAACCACCCGGAACACAATCTTTACAAAACTAACCATCCAAATTTTCAATTCACAAAACTAACCACCCTAATCAGGCGAACACAACTGGGTGGAAAAAATTTTTGTAAGCCCGAAGAAAGGGCGAACACATTTACTGTCCTAACTGTGAACGCCCCATGCAGGGGCGAACACAGTGTTTATTTTTGTTAAATATTTTGTTTTTAAAATTCAACACTTCGTTTATTTCATTCGTTTATTTTATTTAAAAAAATTCAAATAAACTGAAAAATATGATTATTTTATTTATAAAAAAATTAAAAACACTATAAATTAAATGTGTTGTTTCGTAAATATTGAATTGTATTTCGTAAATATTATATCAATTTTAAATATATGGTCAAAATTCCTAAAGATAAGTGTAAAAAATCAAACGTCCTATATAATGGACCGGAGGGAGTACACGAATAAAATTCGTTAGTGTTTTAATACAAAAAAAATCTTGAATATTCTAGAGAAAAAAAATCGATCAAGTTATCACCACTTTTTAGTTTTTAGTCGATAACAAAAGAAATTAAAAATTATATGTAAAAGATATCTATCGGACCTAGTCGGTTGAACTACCGATATAGATTAATCAAAAATCAGGAATTAATCGAAAGAATTAATCAAAGTGAAAATCGTATCGTGTGTATTTTAATATTAAAATATTATTTAATATTTAGTTATTATTGTACTGGTTATTTATTAAGAAATATATATTTACATCATAAATTCTATAATTTTTCATATTTAAAATGATATAATATTTTAATTTTAATAAATAAAAAACTTATAAAAATTAATAGAATTACAAAAATCAAATCAATTAATAATATTACGGAAATTAATCAATTAGGAAATTTTTACGACAGCATATTAGGTGGTACGTACACCAGTAGAGTTTAGAATTTATAGAGAAGGTAACAAGAGCACAGCCAACACTTCGCACTCAGAAGCCCACAAGGGCTGGTCGCTAGCCACACCAAGAGAAAGAGACACGCTCATTCCACATTTTGACCACACTGTGTTCGCCCAGGGAAGGGGCAAACACCACTGAACAATTACATATTGTTCGCCTTTGCATGGGGCGATGGAAAATATGGTGTTCGCCCTTGCTCCCTCGCTATGTTCGCCGGAGGGTTCGTGATTTAGGGTGGTCATATTTGCAAAATGAAAAAAAAGATGGTTAGTTTTGTAAAAAAGTTGTTCAAGGTGGTTAGTAATTTGAAGGAGCCTCACAATTTACACTACAACTACCTTATTGCCCTCACTCCATCTCCTAACCACTGTCTTAACCTGCAACTAAAACGGTATTTAGGGTTTGAAACAAAAGGGTAGATTTGTCATTTAAGACCTAGTTCAAAGGCTCGTAGATCTAGGAGCAGACTTGTGTCGGAACAATGAAACAATAATAAATAAAACTCAAAAGACTGTACTAGCTCTCTGTTTTCTTCTTCCCGTTGTGTTTTTGGGCTTTCCTCTGTTTTCTCAACTACATTTCTTTTCTCTCTGTTTTTCATGTTTTGTATTACTACTTGTTTTTTTGAATCTTTTTAACTCTAATTCATAATTAATTCTCGCAAGTTTCAATCTTTTTTAAAAACCCATTATCTTTCTTCATCACTAGCTGGAAAAATCACTTGTTAGAGGAGAAAGAAACCCTAAAGACCCTTAAACCCTAGAACCCATTTTAGAAATCATTTCAAGTTCATATCTTTCCACTTGCAAATCTACCCATCAAACTTGTATTTGTGTTTCTTGAGCTATTTTTAAACCCCATCAGTTAATTTCATATCTAAAGCTTTTAAGATTATAATCTTTAGCTTAATCAAGAAAGGAACAAAAAAAAGATTCGTTTTTTCACATCCAATCTTCACAAGACTTCATTTTTCTTGAACACCTTTCAAAATGGTTAGTGGTAAACCAATCTTTCTCCTTTTCTGCATAGTGTTGGTTTTTTCAGATTTGTCTGGCGTAGCTTCCAAGTCCACTATTGAGCCATGTTCAAACTCAGATTCTTGCAACTCTTTACTTGGTTACACTTTATACACAGACCTCAAAGTCTCTGAAGTTGCTTCTCTTTTTCAAATAGACCCAGTTTCTCTCCTCACAGCCAATGCCATTGACATTTCTTACCCAGATGTTGAAAACCACATTCTCCCTTCTCAGCTTTTCCTCAAAGTCCCAATAAGCTGTTCTTGTGTTGATGGCATTAGGAAATCTGTGTCCACCCATTACAAGACTCGACCTTCGGATACTCTTTCGAGCATTGCTGATTCGATTTATGGGGGTCTTGTGTCGGCTGATCAACTTAAAGAGGCTAATTCTGTGTCTGACCCTTCTGTGCTTGATGTTGGTCAGAGTCTTGTTGTTCCTTTGCCTTGTACTTGTTTTAATGGCACTGATAACAATTTTCCTGCTATTTATTTGTCTTATGTGGTGAAACCTGTGGATACATTGTCTGGTATTGCGACGAGATATTCAACTACTATCACTGATCTAGAGACTGTTAATGCGTTGGGTGGTCCGGCTATTAAGGATGGTGATATCCTAGCTATACCGCTTTCTGGTAATTATGATACCCTTTGTTATTATGTGCTTCTTGTTAAATTGTAGGTAGTGGTAGACTTGATGTGATTAATCATTTATTTTATTATGGCCCTTGTGGTGTTTGTGTGGTTTAAAGTATAGTTTGTGTTTGCTGGGTAGTCTATTAAAACTTGAATGGAAGAGTATTGATGTTGAATTAAGTATATACTGTATTGTGGGATTTGTGCCATTGATTTGTTGAAATTAGCATAATATATTTTGTGCTTAATATATAAAACCAATGCCCTTTATATCTGTGTTGCTTAGTTACCGCACTTGTGTAATTGCCATATATGCCATATGTACTGAAAAATTGCAGTAGTGGAACCAGAAATCCCCTTCAACCAAAAGTTATGTGGCACCAGGCTCTTTTTTAGTAATGTAATTGCCAGTACTTCAGTATATGTATTATGTAGTGAACACCATTTATTTTTGATAATTTCTTATAGTATGCAATGGTAATGTTTTCAGCTTGTCCATCTAATTTTCCAAAGTATGCCTCGGATTATGGCTTGATGGTGCCAAATGGAAGTTATGCAATTACTTCAAGTCATTGTGTGCAATGCAGTTGCGTTCCCGGGAGTCGGAAGTATGTTAGTTTTCTTGCATTTGACTTTATTTTTTCTATTAGATTTAAATCTTCTATAAATTATCGTTGGACTTGTGTTGATGGACTTGAATATGGTTTTGATGCAGTTTATATTGCACGCCAGCATCGTTGGCGGTTTCCTGTTCTAGCATGCAATGCAAAAATAGCAATCTCATGCTCGGAAATGTTACAATGCAACAAAGTAGTGCTGGCTGCAATGTTACCTCCTGTAATTATGGGGGATTTGTCAATGGAACTATTATCACTACGTATGACTTTATCTAACATTTTATTATTTCCAATTTTCTTCTAGGTTAATTTCCGTGTTCCGAAATATAGCAGTTCCCTTAATACTTTCTTGTCTTCTCTGCAGATTATCTTCATCTCTCCAACCTCGATGCCCAGGTAAGAGATATGAAACTGCTCTCTTTACATTTTTGGTATATAATGTGGCATTTATGTACAAAAGCTAGCCTTGGGTCAATTTGTTCTCTCAAATTTTGTTTGCTAAAGGGGATTTTTTTTGAGAAATCAGTTTCTTAATCTTTGATGTGGTCATTCCTGTTTTTCTCTATCTTGAATCACTAATTATATGGTAAAGAACATGTAACATATAGTTTATGATGTTTCCATTCTAATATTGCGGTGTTGAGCATATTAATTTTCAACTTTATAGACTGCAGATACTTATTTGGGAACTTTCTGGTTAAGAAACATTATGATCCCATCTATATATTTTCACCTGTGATTCTATAGAACTAAACACACACACACATATGACTACCGAAGACAACTCTTGAGCTGTCTGTACTTAAGTTGTCTGTACTTGTTGCTAAATATGATACAGGACCACAACTCTTTCCACCACTTATAGCTCCACCGACTGTAGTTGGCCCAAATTCATTATTTGCTCCAGCACCTTCACCTATTGAATCTGGCGGCCCTGGAGCAACCATTCCGAACACTGTGGTGCCGTCGACCGGGGCAGTCCTTGGATACCCTCCTGCAAATGGCCCAACAGGAAGCTTCTCAGGTAATAGTAACTCGGGTGCATCCTCTCTAGTGAATTCCTTTACTAGATTTCCGGTCGCACTCGTTGTGGCTTTGCTTTTAAAGGGAATGTCATCCTTCTCATTGTAATATTGGTGACTAATTATCATGTAGATGGGAAGATTTCATTTTGGTTGTAAGTATAGACCTGATTATGGATGCGGCCAGAGTAGTAGTTTCTCTTTTTTCTGTATGCTTCTTGCATTTCTTTATTCTGTATCTCGAGACAGGAGTTTGTGTTTTAATGTATTCAATGAGTATTATTTAATGCAAATGGTCGGCTGATGGCTAATTTTATTGCACCAGCTAGAGTTATATATTTTTCCATTGTAGTATCTTTAGGCAATCAGTATTCCATATCTCTTCAGTTCTGTTGTTGAGAGTATCTTTTACAATACTGAGGAAACTAGAACCACAGGACATGGTGGAAAGACCTTAATAGAGTCTGACAAAGGATTCAAGTCAAGGTAGATTCTGCAAGGCCATAATCTAAACAAGATTACAGTCTAATGATTCTAATCTCATATTCTCTTCTCTGATTTATATTTTTAGGCAAGTGAAGGCAGCTTGATTATGTGATTTAAAGCTGCTCCTTTTTGGTGCTTTCTCCTTCCATTTGTTTACTGAAGTTATTTCCATGCAAAAATTTTCCATCTTTCCCTTCACAGTGCAACAAGTTTTCTTAGAGGCGACTGTCATTTGAAACCAAATTTATAAAGTTACAGCACAGAGATGAGCTGACAAACTCTTATTTTAGTTAAGGTAGAACTGATCGATGTATGTATAATAACTAAAATCTTGAGAAACTACCTTGAAACTACCTTGTGAATTTGAGCTGACAGGGTCTTATTTTAGTTCAAGTGTTCCAATCCCACGTATCAGAATCTAAAACCAGCTTGCGCAATGGTTCTCATAATTTACACTCTTCCAAATTCCATCCCTAATAATTAAAATCAATTAAATCAAACTCATCCCATAATTCTAATTCTTTATCTCAAAACTGAAACACATCCAAAATTCTACTAGACCCTGCAAAATCATTGTTAATAGCCGAAATTGTATATCCCAGTAGCATCAGAACCTCTATGCAATTTTAAAAGTAACACAGTCATGGTCAAATAAAAAACTTAAATACTAACACAATATAAAAAACTTAAATACTAAAACAATCATGACTACCCGAACTCTTATTTCACCTTAATTGTCTTTAGGAGGAGCGGATGCGAGGAGCTTCTAACCAATAAGCTAAATCTGTGTCTGGAGTAGAATAATTGTACTTATATTCAGGTAAATTGTTCCCGCCATCGCCCAAAAAGTTTGAATTTACACACTTAGTTTGAACCAATTCACCGTCCAGTAAAGAGTAAACAAGGCACCCGCCACTGAAAAAACGGTACACATTGTTGGGTAATAGTCTGTTACATGTCTTATCCTTTGTATTGACCACTGCAACGTCGATACACTTTTCGGTGTAAAATAAAGCGTAACCCCATAAGGTTCTCACGGGTAGCCAAACCTTGCGCGACCGATCATACCTTCTTACAAATTGTTGGCCCGGAAGAGTAGCATCCTTTCTGACATCGGGGTTAAGACCTATTATCAGCAACTCCCCATTCAACTCAAACGACTGGACTATCCTTCTATAAGAATTCTCAAAAACAAACTCGTCCCTACGCAAACGGTCGAATTTGAATTCTCCATTACGGATATTATAGGATGCTACTTGTCCAAAAGGAGAAGGAATGTAGAGAATTCCAGCAAGGATGTGAGAAAGGAGATTCCCAGGCCTAAAAGCAGGAGGCTTATTGAATCGTCTAGAAGTCCATTGTGCATCACCATTGCGATATGTTGCAACAACAATTGTGTTAACTTGGCTAGCGTCTACGCAACAAAAGACACAATCTGGTGAATCGGGTCGGGTGGAAAACGTGGAAACGACTCGGAGACGATCAGGATGGTCAAAAGTAGGAAGGGTGATGATTCTTTTAGTAAAGGGCGAGAACAAAAAGACGTGACTACGCCTCCAGAAAAACAATCTTGGTTTGCTAACAGAAAGAAAAACCCAATTGTGCTTGACACCATGCAAATATACATCATCAGAATCAGATGGAATACCTAATTCAGACCAGTCTATAAAGTGTCGTGAAACTAGATGGCTTGGATATGATAATGGGTCATAGATTCGGAATTCAGGGGTGCCTGGATATTGACAACCATGCCATGGTAATGATGAGGAGAATCTAGTTTTAATGATATGAGCCGCGGCCAACCATTGGGTGCAAACAGCACCGAAACGAGCCCGATCAATCACGCAGAGTCTGCTAGCTATTTCTCCCAATAGATTCCGGTCAAGTTCAGCCCAGTGGTCACTCACTTCTTTTTCTTCGAGGTGCTTCTGCTTGTGCTTTGAGGAGTAATAACTATTTAGAAGAATTATTGACACAGAAATTGAGAGTGTCAACAACTCAAACACTTTAACGCCCTTCATCCCTTGCCTCTCTCGCTCAGTCCAAAATCTCTTTCTTTCGTATTCTTAAAGGTGGATTGGTTGACAAGAAAGGTATTCATAACACGTACGAAGTCATAATCCATTTAGTTATTTGATTTGTTAAGAACACCAATCTAGCTGGGAGATAACTTATTCCTTCCTTTTTTAATTCCAGTTATTCAAAATTTTTACACAAGGCCAAATTTATATTTTAGATTATATATTTGTGTTATTTTCAAAAGTTTGGATATTCTAATATTTAAAAAATAGTTAAAATTGGGGAGATTACTTTTTATATTTTAATTATATTTTATTATATATAAAAAGTTTAAGTATTCAATCTAGATTTTAATTAATATTTTAAAATTTGAAACTATTTATGGATTATAAACAATCCATTACAACGCAGTGATATTCAAAAATTTATTAGTTTTGAAAATCCTTGAATCTGACACGACTTTATCATGAATTTTACATTTTCCTAAGTCTGATCAAGATTCAAGAGATTTTATGGAATTAGGCGCGTTGTAGATTTCATTTTGGTTATAAGTATAGACCTAATTATGGATGCGGCCAGAGTAGTAGTTTCTCTTTTTTCTCTACGCTTCTCGCATTTCTTTATTCTGTATCTCGAGACAGGAGTTTGTGTTGTAATGTATTCAGTGAGTATTATTTAATGCAAATGGTAGGCTGAATGGCTGATGGCTAAGTTATATTTTTTGTAGTAGTATCTTTAGGCAATTAGTATTCCATATTTCTTCCGTTCTGTTGCAGAGAGTATCTTTTACAATACTGAGGAATTTTGAACAGGAGAACATGGTGGCAAGACCCTAATACAGTCTGACATAGGATTCAAGTCAAGGTTTTCTACATTCTGCAAGGCCATAATCTAAACAAGATCATCATCTAATGATTCAATCTCATATTCTCTAATCTGATTTATATTCTTAGGCAAGTGAAGGCAGCTTGATTATGTAATTCACAGAAGCTCCTTTTTTGTGTTTTCTCCTTCCATTTGTTTACTGAAGTTATTTCCATGCAATAGTTTTCCACTTTTCCTTCATAGTGCAACAAGTTTTCTTCTTACAGGTGAATGCCATTTGAAACCAAATTTATCAAGTTACAGCACAGAGATGAGCTGACAATGTTTTATTTTAAGTAGAACTGATCGATATATGTATAATAACTAAAATCTTGAGAAACTACCTTGACACACATCATTCAACCATTGAAATTTATGAAACTATTAATACTAACAAAAACAAAGGTTGGATGAGCATAGTTCTGATATTATATCCAAGTTGTTTATAATATACAAGTTCTTGCATAGTAAGAGACATTCAGTCCATACACATTACAAAGTACATATATACATAAAAAGACATTGTTTCTGCTTGTATCAAACTATTAAGCAGTTGGGTATGAAGCCTCCATTGCTATGCCGCAGAGGCCTTCTTTGGCCTTAATGCCTCTTTCCATCCTTATGTAACCCTCTTCGCCCCAGCTTGTACCCCATGAGTTCTTCACCAGCCAATACTTGGTTCCATCAGCAGCTGTGCCATAGCCTACAGCAGTCACCCCATGATCTAACTCAGTTCCACACTGACCTGTAAACACACCACTAGAGTAGAATTGGAAGTCGGAACCACTAGCATCAATGGCAACTGAGATTGGTTGATTCGCAACAGCTTTCAGCAGTGCGCTCTCGCTATTTGCAGGCACATCCTCGTGTCCAGTTATCGTAGCTGCATGATTTGCTTCTTTGTTGGCATTGCATGTCCCATCAGTTCCACTGTAAGGATAGTTGGTTTCAGTTGAGAGGCCGTGGTTTTGCTGGATGAAATCAAAGGCATTGTCCATAAGACCACCCTCACAGCCTTGATCTTCGCCGCTAGTATCACAGTCAACCAATTCTTGTTCTGACAGAGAGATCAACTTGCCAGTTTTAAGCTGAGTAATTCCTTCCATGGCTGCCACAGCTGAAAAAGCCCAGCAGCACCCTGTATATGATAATAATTATGAATGTTAGAAGACATAATATTTCATTCGTGTATAAATTTTATCCTTCGAGCATAAAACTTACCACATTGGCCTTGGTCCTTGACAGGTGTAACCGCACCTTTCTTTCTCCAGTCCATGGTAGACGGCAATGCACTAACATTTGCATATCTGAACGTATTTGTGGCTGTGGAACATACATGGCTTTTGTATCTGTTCCTTGTGGTCGTGAACTCCTCATTTGTAAGGTCTGCAAATTCATTGATCCCCAGTTTGTATGGCTTGGTATTTGCCTTGTTAAATGACTCGATGTATTCCAGGTTCTTACTGAAGATGGTAGAACGCATTGTTTTCTCTTCAGCATCTTTGTACACACGGCCATAGTGTGACATCCATTGCTCATGAGTCATGATTGGCGAGGCCTCGACCTCACTCAAAGAACGAGCTGCAACAAGAGATGCCAAGACCCCGACAGTGAAGATCATAGCCATAACAACCAATTGGTGCTTGCTTGTGAAAGACATCTTTTGCTTGTGAGAAAGGTAGCTCTTTCTGTTCCTGGGGAAGCTTATGCAGTTACTCCGCATACCTTTCATTATATAGGATTACAGGTCAGATAAATTGAAGATGATATCTCTATCAAGCTAGTCATTTCAACTTTCTTTCAAGAAGATTAATTATAATATCCGCGTGCCACTTAAATCGGGTTGTTGATTATCAAATATGATTATTGACAAACTACGTCGTAATTTTGTTGTTATTCCTACACACTTTTGGACAGCATGATTCGCATGCCTCTTCTTTTAAATTATAACACTAACATATGATCTAGAATGTATGTGAACACAATTAGCTTGCAAGTACTTTGAATTGCTTTGACATAACAAGAATCAAGTATGTATTATGTATGTCTGTGCAAGTGCTTTGGGCAATGGGCAAAGGTTTCTTCTGGATCCTTGATGAAATTGTATTATTTCATTTCTCTAAAGTATGAATTCCATTTGCATTTCTCTAAGTATGTTCCATTTACAACTGTGGTCCGAATAAGAATTGCATATACAGAAGAACAATAATTTTAGGTACACTTGCATGCATTGTAAAATTAGTGGCAATCCATGCACAGAACAGAGCAGCAGTAACGATCACAACCACGAAGAAGAGCTTGTTTATGTCCCAGAGTATAATGTAGTATTGTCTCTGGAGAGGAAGTCGTAAAATGGAAATACAGGCATGCTAATGCCTGTTTGAAATTATTATTTTTGCTAATTAAGTAGAAATTTCATAAAACAGGCAAAAAGAATACAACGAATGCTTACTGAACGACTTGACAGCCCAAGCAGTCTACAAGAAAATAAAAGCAGTAGATTAATAGCAAAGCAAGAACACATTCTGCCAGAAACAATCTAAATAGTCAACATAAAAAAGTATATATGGCTGGATCCTGCCGGGCTCTCCTGGTATATAAATTGCAAGTACTAACCTTCCCTCGCACATTAGACAGAACCTCTCTGAATAATGTCTCTTTTGATTTTTCCAGTCCAGATTTGTGCTTTCTACTGTTTCTCTCTGCCCATATTGCATGCAATGCAGCTGTTAAACATATAAAAGTTGACCTGCTTCATTATATTGGTAGTATTCCCTGAAATTATGTTTCCTGCTAAAAGTCCTGCCAAATGCTAAAAATTGGAATGTCCCAGGAAGATGAGAACAATCTCGTGTAAGAACAGCTGCAAAATGTTGTTTAAGTCTAGATTTCAGTTCCATTCAACTCCACGGATCCAAAACTGTTGAGAACTAATCCATCTAAAATTTTAAGGATTTAGAGGAAGGGCCTAAATAAATCTTATGCGAAATCCTATTTTTTGGGTTGAAGAGTGGATCACGAGCGCTCATCTTTGGGACAATTAATGCCTTCGTGTCCATATTATATTGTGAGAATATTGGAGTGACGGAGAGTCTAAATTGAGAACTCGGTCGAAGTTGAGCTCTAATGTCATAATGAGAACCGGTCCATCTAATAGTTCACCAAAAACTGTCAATGGAGTAGGTAGAGAAAGTAAACGCTATTTATTTTAAATTTTGTTTTAACAAACAGATGGCTGCAAGCAGCTAATGAGAAATTGATATTCAATATCCTTATCATGGGAGAATAGGACAATCAGGAGGATTGTATACCACTACAATGAAGTATAGCAAGCACAGTTTTACTTGCAATCTAGTGAGCAACATGATAACATAAACAATAAACAAAAGTACCTTATTGAGTATATGATGAAGGCCTCATTCTTCTTTATTCTGTGTCTTGAGACAGGAGTTTTTAAATGCAAATGGTAGGCTGATGGCTAAATTTTAATTCCTCCAACTCAAGTTATTTATATTTTGCAGAAGCAATTTTCAGGAAAATAGGTATTCCAGATGGTGTCAAATCCAGAGAGTATCTTTTTAAATGGTTTCTCTTGTTTAAAATTAGCACAATATTTGGGGCAAATTTGAACCACAAACATGGCAACCGGAAAGACCTTAAACAGAACTCATATGTTCAATAAAATAATTCTTGATAAAATGCCTCGAGACAAGCAATAAAAAAAATATATGAAACTAGAAGTAACAAGAGAAGAGGTCAGAACTTCAAATTTAAAATAAGCATAGTTCAGAGATTAATATGACCAAGCTGTTTACAATATACAAGTTCTTGCACGGCGGGATATATTTTCAGTGCTTGCATGATTCATATTTATATACATAAGCCATTGTTTCTGCTTGTTTTTGACTTTTAAGCAGTTGGGTATGAAGCCTCCATTGCTATGCCGCAGAGGCCTTCTTTGGCCTTGATGCCTCTTTGCATCCTTATGTAACCTTCTTCGCCCCAGATTGTACCCCATGAGTTCTTCACCAGCCAATACTTGGTTCCATCAGAAGCGGTGCCATAGCCTACAGCAGTCACTCCATGATCTAATTCAGTTCCACATTGTCCAGTAAAAACACCACTTGAGTAGAACTGGAAGTCCGAACCACTAGCATCAATAGCAACGGAGATTGGTTGATTTGCAACAGCTTTTAGCAGCGCACTCTCGCTATTTGCAGGCACATCCTCGTGCCCGGTTATCGTGGCTGCATGATTTGCTTCTTTGTTGGCATTGCATGTCCCATCAGTTCCACTGTAAGGATAGTTAGTTTCAGTTGAGAGGCCGTGGTTTTGCTGGATGAAATCAAAGGCATTGTCCATAAGACCACCCTCACAGCCTTGATCTTCGCCGCTAGTATCACAGTCAACCAGTTCTTGCTCTGATAGAGAGATCAACTTGCCAGTTTTAAGCTGGGTAATTCCTTCCATGGCTGCCACAGCCGAAAAAGCCCAGCAGCACCCTGTATATAATAATAATTGTTAATGTTAGAAGATATAATATTTCATTCGTGTATAAATTTTATCTTTCTGAGCATAAAACTTACCACATTGGCCTTGGTCTTTGACAGGTGTAACTGCACCTTTCTTTCTCCAGTCCATGCTAGACGGCAATGCACTAACATTTGCATATCTGAACAAATTTGTGGCTGTGGAACATACATGGCTTTTGTATCTGTTCCTTGTGGTTGTGAACTCCTCATTTGTAAGGTCTGCAAATTCATTGACCCCCAGTTTGTATGGCTTGGTATTGGCCTTGTTAAATGACTCTATGTATTCCAGGTTCTTACTGAAGATGGTGGAACGCATGGTTTTCTCATCAGCATCTTTGTACACACGGCTGTAGTGTGACATCCATTGGTCATGAGTCATGATTGGTGAGGCTTCGACCTCACTCAAAGAACGAGCTGCAGCAAGAGATCCCAGGACCCCGACAGTGAAGATCATAGCCATAACAACCAATTGGTGCTTGCTTGTGAAAGACATCTTTTGCTTGTGAGAAAGTTAGCTCTTTCAGTTCTAGGTGAGCTTATTCAGTTACTTAGCATACCACTTCATTATATAGGTAAGGGAAACTAAAGATAATATCTTTGTCAAGCTCTTTATTTCGACTTTCTTTTAAGAACATTATAATTTTTCTGAATGCCGCTTAATTTGGGTTACTGATTAATAAATTGGAATTATTTACAAACACTTTGTTGTGATTTCGTATTCTTACCTACACACTCAGCGTGCCGGTTCATTCAAATTATACATTAACAACTGAATCTAGAGTGTATATGACACATTTAGCTTGCAAGTATGTTAAATTATATATTTATGTAGTGAAGATATAACTGCCTTTGCTTGCTGTCCTGATATGTCTATGATGGAAGCTCTATGGTATTCAGGTACAGCTCAACTCATTTTATGTTCCTAACTGCAGTGGGAAGCTGGATATAGATGGTAAGAAATACCTGATGGATAATAGATTTTGTATAGACAGCTTGATACTTAGCTAGAAAACCTCAACCAATTTAATATTCTTTCTGATGGTCTGGACGATGGTCATGTTTGTAAGAAGAATTTACATGATATTGCAAGAGTTTATTTAAATTTATTTTTCAAAAACAGTCCATAAACATAAATTGTTCTTCCATTAATTTAAAACAAATTATAATATAATTATTTTAATTTATTATAATATCACTTCAATGTATTTAAATACTTTCAACACGGTGTGATTTATTAAATATATAATTCTAAAAGATAATAATAAAGAAATCGAGGTCTCGCCGTGAGGCGAGACCGGAAAACAACTATAATAAATTTAAACTTAATTTTATTATATGTATATCAAATCAATAATCGATCAAGAGCATACTCTTCATTACATGTGATGTATGGTCGGTTTTTCAATATATTTTTATGAAAACACTGTATATATAAATCGTAGAATTGAAGATATAAATTTACTACAATAATTTTGTATTAGATTTTAAGAAAAGCTATTTATCATTTTAAACATCTCATTATTTTCTTATTTAAACATTTTTACGTTACCATAATTTGGCATCCTCCACAAAATTCTGTTGATCATCTATCTCAAAGAGACACACCATGAACATCCAAATTAACTACCAAAAGATAGTATTTCGGCACTTATGAAATTTAAAGTATATGATTTGAAATAACATGACAGGAGAAGTAGATTCTAATAAATGAAAGCATTATGACATGATTTCGTTTTTTTAATTTTTTTTGCACCTGCTATTTATTTTTTATTTACAATTTTAATTTTTTGAGTGAGTTACATTCCTAAAGATTTATTGAGTAAAAAGTGACGATCATAGATATAGTTTACAAATAACGAAAAAAATAACGTAAAATATTTACACACTAACACCGTAGACTTAACATCCATCCATAAAAAATAACTAATATTTATAAGTAAATCATTATTAGAATTATTTATATGATCAATTATACAATATTTCAATACTTAACTATAATAATTTATATGGGACATAGACACATTTTAAAATTAAAGAAAACACAAACATAAATAGTAAGTAAATTTAAGAATTTAACAAACAAATACGAAAATATAATTTACATAATCCGAGGGTTAAAATGTAATTTACTTATTCGAGCATCGAGAACGTTCTTTCGCGCGCCTTTAAACTCGGGAATTAGGGCTTGATGTGAAACCTAGTTCCATTTTCGTTGTGTATCATGGGGTTTTGGAACATCATCCACAAGCTGGAGTACAAAGAATTCAATCTCAATCACAATCATAGTCACAATGTGACTGTTGATTTGGCATCGATTGCTTTGATGACTGCCGGAGGCTTGCTCTACGTTCTCGTCCACGGTTTTATGCAAAACCGCAGTTTTGTCTCCGGCTCGGACGTTCTCGTCCACGGTTTTATGCAAAACCGCAGTTTTGTCTCCGGCTCGGATGCTCGACGTGCTGATGGCCTCCATCTCCTGGTTCCGCCACCGCCACGAGGATCGCCGCCGGTAACGAGATCGGAGAACCGAATGTTCATAGTTCGTTTTCCGGCTCCCACTGCGTCCATTCGTCGCCAGAGCTTCTGTATGTGTTTTTCCTGTATTGTTCGCGTCTTTTTCTAAGTTGTGAAGATAAGAAAAAAGTTTATATCGTTTTTTTTTTTCGTTCTGTAGGATTTGTTCGTATTACAGCTATTGAAGTTCCTGTGATTGCGTATGTTGCGTAGATATGTGTTGCATATTCGATTAGGTTTCTTCATATTTCTTCTGTTATGTTGATTTTGTTCCTCTCGTTGCTCCAGCTTCTGAATCCGCTAGGTATGTGTTTTTCCTGTTCTGCTACGTCTTTTTCTAGGTTGTGAAGAGAAGAAGAAAGTTGATATCGTTTTTTTTTCGTTCTGCAGGATTTGTTCGTATTACAGCTATTGAAGTTCCTGTGATTGCGTATGTTGTGTAGATATGTGTTGCATATTCGATTAGGTTTCTTCATATTTCTGTTATGTTGATTTTGTTCCTCTCGTCGCTCCAGCTTCTGAATCCGCTAGGTATGTGTTTTTCCTGTTCTGCTACGTCTTTTTCTAGGTTGTGAAGAGAAGAAGAAAGTTGATATCATTTTTTTTTTCGTTCTGCAGGATTTGTTCGTATTACAGCTATTGAAGTTCATGTGATTAGGTGTATGTTGTGTAGATATGTGTTGCGTATTCGATTAGGTTTCTTCATATTTCCGTTCTGTTGATTTTGTTGGTATAAACATATGTTTACACGATTTACGATGATATTGAAGTAAATGAGCATATAAGTTTGATGCCTACTAAATTAGCTGATGCGTGATGCTTTATTATACTGCCACATATATACTGAATTTGTTAACGTGATCTAAATTTGTATATTTCTTTCAATTTTTGAAGTGTACTAAGTGTTGAGGATTTGAGAGTTGCAGTAACGTTGATCTTCTATCTACTTCTTTAGTTGTATACTCTGGTTTAGTATTTGGTAAAACAAGTAATTCTATAGAATGTGTACCGAGCTCACCTGTTTTACTGACTTGTTTGTATGCTGAGTTTCATGAGCTGTTAAGATTCTGAGTCACCAGACCCCCTCCCTTGTGGAATCTGTGTAGCTGAGTTTTTATTTTGAGTTCTTAAATTTAATATTAGTGCAAGTTTGACTTATTACTCCTAGTTTAATTATTCAGAGTTGTGTGCTTTTAAGTGCTCCTGAGCACTAGAAAACGCAAGGCAAGTTGAATTTTATTTTCCCCTAATGTGGGATTGATGGCGCGAGTTGAGCGGAGAGGTGAGGGTGTGTGGTGTGTGTGTATAGAGGTGATCAGAAGGCGGTGTTGCAGCAGGGCTGTATAAATGTGTATTATTGTGTGTTTGTATAAAATAGAGCAGGGGGTGTGAGTTTAGCAGGGGGAGGCTGCTGTGGGTTAGGCTGGTGGTGCGAGGAACAGGTGTGTATAGGGTGTCTAGAGGCGCTGTTGTAGAGGGTTGATGGAGGGCTGTATAGGTTTAGTGGGTCTGCTGATTAGGAGATGTATATGCAGGGGTGTGTGTTCTGCATCTGCAGCTGGTGTGTGGGCGAGCATAGCCAGGGGTTGTGTGGGGTTGCGGAGTTAAGTTCGATTGATTTCAGGGGAGGGGTGTGATTACTGTTTTATAGGCAGCTTTTGGGTGCGTGTGTGCTGTTAGGCTGCTGGCGGTACTATCAGGCTGGGGTGTGTGTTTGTCGCGTATGTGATGTGTGTGTTTTGGTGTGTCTGGGGTGTACAGTGGTGAGCGGAGGGAGCTATTGCAGAAGGGCTGTGTGATTTATGAAACTGAACAAGATTTGGCGAACAAATACAAAGGTAAAAGGCCTTATTTCACCAGACCCGCCCCCCTTCGTTTTATTCACTGAAAAATACTCTGTTTTATTCGTTTTATTTACTGCCCTGCTTCTCTGTCTTTAGAATCAAACCATTTCCCTTGTTTGCGTTTAATTATCTTGCGAGTTGTTGTGTTTCGATTTCGTTTCTGAATTGCCGAGTCAAGTTTGAGTTTGGATTGTGTCTTTTGTAGTCTGGGTTTCGCTGATTTCTTTGATATGTTGTTTTGAGTTCTAAACCGAGTCACCAACGAGTTTGAGTCCTGCTGTGCTTTGCCCTGAGTCGCTAGGTTGTTCTTTTCATTTACATATGTTTTTTGTGGTGTCTGTGTTTACAATCTGAGTCATGGTCTGTTTGTTGGGCTTGAGTAGTTTTTAGTTGCAGCTTTGTGTGTTATGAAACCGAGTTTCGTTTTTCTTTTCGAGTCAGAGTAGCTAACTGAGTTTGAGTAGCCGATTTTCTTTCCGATTGTCTGATTCGAGTTTGGGTTTGCAGTGCCGAGTCATGGAATCTGTGTAGCTGAGTTTTTATTTTGAGTTCTTAATTTTAATTTTAGTGCAAGTTTGACTTATTATTCCTAGTTTAATCAGTAGTGAGAGTTGTGTGCTTTTAAATGCTCCTGAGCAATAGAAAACGCAATGCAAGTTGAATTTAATTTTTATTTTTGGACAGAGCAAATTGAATTTTATAAAACAGCTACATTAATAATGTCTTCAATCTTCTCCGAATAACTTGCGCTAATTTTGTTGTTGTTAATAATGGATGTATCTTGTGTTTCCAATTATTATTTGAAAAAATTAACAAAAATATAAACCTAATTGCATAATGAAGAAACACAATTTTTTTTGTGATTTTTGTAATGTGCTCTAAAGTTTTTTAGTTGAAGCAAAAGAATAAAAGAAAAGAGAAACGAAAAGAATTGTAAGAACTTCTGGTCCCATTTTTTAAACCCAGGAGTTTGGTGTTAGTGTATCCCAAGGATCACTATTCTCATGAGCTGTGCTATTTTTGTTTGCAATTTAAGAGCAAATGTGATTGCAGAGAAGCTAAAGTAAGCGTATGAGTTGATCCTAACATTAAAACCTACAGCAATCTAATTTTAGACTTCGTACTAATTTTCAAACATTAAGCTTCTCACCAGATTATTATCCAATTACCCACAATGATTTAAGCTCTGTGGTGCTTTATATTCCAAAGAACAACAATCAGCACCTTCAGTTTTGTTTAGTTTTAACAATATACCTAACACTAATTTCAACTTCCATGTGTGGTGCATAAGAATCAGAGTCCACTTATTGCCCAGGAGGACCATCTGGAGCATACTGTGAACACATAAATATTATAATTATCCCACAACTACAGAGTACAAACTAACGTATAACGTATTGCCGAATATGCAAAAGTTATATTTCTCCAGACACTGTAATGAGGTCTATCTTTGTGATATCTTGGGCAATTTTACAGATATACTTAGTTTGAAGTGCGGATCCAAATGCCACAATCTGGGAGGAGGGTCCAAGAGGCACTTCCTGCTTTGGGCAATTGGGACTAACATTTTGCATTGAAGAATACTAAAAACGGAGGGACTGTCCCACCACCGGAGGACGGCTCGCCTCTTGCTTCTCTGTCTATACTATTACTTGCAGTACTCCTCCCTTCCCGTTTCACTTGTTTCTAATTTTTGTTAATCTTATAAAATGGAATTTGCATTGGAGTATTGGACCAGTTTTTTAATTCAGCACCTTTAGCTTACATGGAAGGTACATTGGACTGCAAATTGTGGAAAATAGGCATCGCCGTCGCACATGTTCTATCAGAGTACACACATCACCAATCTGAGCATCTTCTAATTTGCATTGTCTAAAAAAAATATTCCATCTGCATCTCTTAATTCTTTATTATAATGCACACTGCTTGAATCAGTACCATCTGTAATACATATGTTACAGATGCAGAGCACGAACTGCACATAATCTGCAGGGTCCTAAAACGTTTCATAAGCAGTGCATGCGCAGCCAGTGATACATAAAGATGATACTCAAAATTTGTTGAAAGCATGGGACGCAACATGCTAATCATCTTCTTCGTCAGCAACAATGTACTTGTGTTTTTTACTTATTCTTTGCTTTTTAAAGGCCCATGCAAGCAATAATGTGCTTGATGGGGTGCAAACTGCATATATAACTCTCTTATTTAAAGATAGAGGCACCGAGTCATAGTCCTAACACCGATGACATTCATATAGGAAAGTCCACTGATATCCACATTCAGCATTGTAATATAGGAACCAATATGACAATCATATTTACTTTTTGTATGTTAGGAATTATATCTCTTTCATGGAAGTATTCATCTCATCTGCAATTATGAAATCCCAAGGTAGCAACTTTACTTGAGTTAAATTACGAAGCCTATGTTTGTTATGTTTTCATAAAACACTCTCCATGATTCTTATTCTACATGAGTCATGACTCATGTTCAGTCCACTCTGTCTAAATATTAATAAAGGAATCGACAACCCCTCATAATTTGCGGCTCCCTTTCATTTGTAATCAACGTACATGTTCATTTATTAAAACTATCCATTTTTTTTAGACTTTTCAAAACTAACTAACTTAAAAAAACTAATAGTGGGCGGCCCAAGTGGAGAATTCATCCCGGTGCAAACCGCCACATGTACAGGCGGCCCCAACGGGGGAACTATATAATTACTTTCCAGGTAACTTAACTAAGTGCATGTTTGGGATTATGGTCGTCAACCACAACAGCAGTTTTTTATCAAACCGCGGGTGTAAAAATGTTTGATAAAATCTAAACCACCTTTTTCCAACGGTGCTTCTTTGTGTATTCGTGCTTTTCACAAAAGCTGAGTCAGGCATGGAAACCCCCCACACACAATTACTTTTATATAAGTACTAGTTTTTTTGAAAATAAAATTTCCATTAAGCCAACAAACTTTCCGACAAGATTGTCTCCAACATGTAATCTGGAGGAGACTGAAATACAATAAAGCTATTGAGCTCACAAGGGATTCTAGCAAACTTGTGTGCTACCCTGTTACCATGCTTTTTAACAAACCTAAGTGACACCCTGCTATTGTTTCGCAAGAGAGTTCTACATTGAAATATGAGATCTCCCAGCTCCAGAAGATTCTCTTGCCCTTGTTTTATAGCTTGAACACTCATCAGCGAGTCACTTTCAATCACTACATTCCCGGCTGATACCACCTCTTGAGTCTAGATCAAAGCTTCTAAGATACCCGTCATCTCCGCTTCCATCATCGAGACTGAGCCTGCAAACTTCAGAGTTTTGCCAGCTAAAAATTGACCATAATGATTCCTAAGAACCATTCCTGTCGCAAATGAATTCTGCCCCTGAATCATTGCAGCATCTACATTGATTTTATGACAATTAACTTCTGGAGGTTGCCACTTACTGTCCATCCCCTGTCGCGCATCACCTCCCCTGGGACCATTACCTATCTTATTATTTGCCAACTGCCAGTCTACAATTTGCTTATTACTCCAGGCCAGACTTGACGCAGGAGTCAAGTTCTTGTTTTCAAAGATGCTTTTGTTCCTGGCATACCAGACTCCCAGACCACACTCGCAATCTTATTCATAACATCATCTACTTCATTAGCACACTTTTGCAGGAGCCAGTCGGACATATACTCCACATTTTGGATATCAAAATTGAGGCCAACAATCTTCCAGCATTCCTGAGCAAACTTGCAATCGAAGAACAGATGACAGAGATGTTCCACATCTCCAACACACATAGGACAGCTAATAGTGACCGGGACACCTCTAGCACGCAGCCTGTATCTAACAGGTAATGTATTACGACAGAGCCTCCATAAAAAGACCTTAATCTTATGAGGGATTTTGAGCTGCCACAATTTATTCCTCCCCTTTGATTGGGTTACTCCATCATCTTCAGGGTGCTGTTGACACCAATGATAATATTCATATTTCATCGAGTACTTTCCATTACTAGCATGGACCCAGGCAATCCTGTCTCTAGTACTTCCTTGTGGAACACGAATATTTAGAATAGCATCAACATCATCGCTGTTAAAGTAGCGTCTCAATTTCTCTACATCCCAGCTCTTCCTTCCTTCTAGAAAAAAATCATGAACTTTCAGATTCAGAGCCTGCTCGCTCAAATAGTTTCTATCAACGCAGAAGTTCTCCTTCGACCTTAGCCATCTGTCAGATACAATGTTAATAGTTTTGCCGTCACCTAATACCCATCTTAGACCCTTTTTCATCTCCTCTTTAGCCTCCCAAATGCCAGACCAAGTAAAACTGGAGCCACCAGTCCTGCCTGCTTGCAAAAAATGACAGTGAGGGTAGTACTTAGCTTTCAAAACTCGGGAGACCAAAGCCTCTGGTCTATTCACTAGGTTCCAGCATTGCTTTCCCAAGAGAGCTAAATTAAAGCCATGTAACTCTTTGAATCCCAGGCCTCCACTTCTTTTTGACGTGCACATTCTTTCCCACGCTAACCAGTGGATCCCTTTACTATTTGCCGAGTTTGACCGCCACCAAAAAGCATTCATCACTCTCTGAATTTCCTGACATAAAGACTTCGGGAGCAAAAAACACGACATAGTATACGCTGGAATCGACTGGACTACATTCTTCAGCATAACTAACTTACCAGCACGGGATAACAATCTTGAACTCCACCCATTAATTTTCTGAATCGCATTGTCCTTCAAATATCTGAAGACAGTTTTCTTCGATCGACCAATTAAAGATGGCAATCCAAGATATTTACTATCTCCTATATCCTTGAAGACTCCCAAGACCTGCTTAATTTCTTCTTGTTTATCCCTCCTTACATTCGAGCTGAAGAAAATAGCAGACTTCTGATAATTCACTGCTTGACCCGAATACATCTCGTAATCATTTAAAAGCTGCTTAACAAATGAAGCTTCCTGAAAAGAAGCTTTGAAAAAAAGGAAGCTGTCATCAGCAAATAAAAGATGTGTTACCTGTGGGGCTGAAGTACAAATTCTACACCCATTCATCGACCCATCCACTGCTGCTTTTCTCAACGACATTGACAAACCCTCCACACACAAAAGAAATAAATAGGGTGAGAGAGGATCTCCTTGGCGGAGACCACGAGTTGGGATAATAGGCCCTATTAACGTTCCTTGAAATGATATAGAATAAGATACTGTCTTAACACATAACGTCACCCAACGAATCCACTTCTCGGAGAATCCCATAGCAGTCATTCTTTCGTGCAAGTAGTTCCAGCAAACACGGTCATAAGCTTTGCTAATATCCAGCTTCAAAGCCACCTCTCCATCCTGAGCGTTGGATTTGCGCTTCATAAAATGTAATAACTCAAAAGCGAGCAACACATTATCTGTTATATCCGTCCCCGGACAAAAGCCTCCTCAGAAATTACTCCTGGAAGAATACCATGCAGTCTATTCGCTAAAACCTTAGCTAAAACTTTATATAGAACATTCCACCAACGCTATTTTATATATAAGTACCAGTTGATAACCCGTGCCAAGCACATGTTCAAATAAAATTTTAAATTTGTTATTTATTGGAAGAATAATGTATTTTTTTAATTACATTATCATATTTTTATTATAACATTTTAAATTATTGTTTTTAAATGATATTTAAATTATTGTTATTTAATGTAAGAGTTTCCATATATTCAAATTTGATCCTGTTTTTAAATTTATTTTATAACAATACGGGTTTCTGTTCAATGGAGTCCACAAAATAAGAGTATTGATGTCCAAAATTATTTAAAAATAATCTACTCGTTTCAAATTTAATTTTTTTAGTCTACAATATTTGTAAACATCTGACAATTTGCAGTAATATAATCGTTGCAATCAAAAGATAAACAATTATTTTATAAATCACTAAACAATATAAGTTCTAAAATATAACTCATAAGTAGAATAATGATATTAATGATTGTTAATGTTGAAAGATGTTAATGATTAATTGATAATTATATTTAAAACTACTTAAAGATGGTAAATTATATATAAAATTTGAATAATTAAAGATATCATTTGTGACTAAACCAAAATATCATGACTGGTACTTATTGCGGCTTAAATGCGGACTTGATGGAATTTAACTCTAACAGTATGTTTTATTTTAGCAAAATTACTATGTTGTTTGATGATTTTTAAATTGTGAAAATAATATTCAAGATCAACACATATAAGTTCGTTTATAGCGTCTTTAATTTTGAACGATAATTTAAAATTTTAAGTCGCAATTATTTTATTCATTTAATAGGCAAACATTATATATAATTCTAGTTGGAATTTTATAGATCTAACAGTTGTTGTAGTTGTTTGATAAACTAATATTGCAGTTTGACAAAATTAATTAACTTTCCAAAACTAATTCGACTAGCTTATAACCCGTGCAACGCACAGGCGGTTATAATATTTGTTATTTTATTGTATATATTTTAAATTTAACTAATTTTATTTTGAAAATAAAATTATAATAGAATAACATGATTAAATAAAAATTTTATTTAACAGCTGAATAAATTCTTAGTAGTTAAATCTGTCAAATAGCTAATTAAAAATTACGTCGAACATATATATTTTAATGAGGATGTTAAATTTTTTTTATATTATCATTTAAGAAGACTATAAACCCAGATTTATATAAACCAATCAATATTTCGTTATTATTGATTAATAATATCGTATAGAATATATTATAAGTTAAAGAGACACATAAATCCAAATATCGACCCATCATACTGATCTAATTTATAATATTTTAGTCTAATAGGAAAAAAAAATATTATAATATGTTACTCCCTCCTTCCCATTTTAATTGTCCAGTTTGACTTTTGAACGGTCAAATTGACCAAACTTTGACGGAGGTTTACACCCTTAGTATAATTTTAAAAACTAAAAAAATTTATATCATTATAAAGTACATACAATATATTATAAAACGTAATTTTCACTTTTTTAAAATAATAACAATTTTGTTCTACATGCTTGGTCAAAAATTGGTCAATTTGACCATTGAAAGTCAAAACAGGACAATTAAAATGGGAAGGAGGGAGTATAAATTAAAGAGGTCCCGTGGTCGAATATTAACCGGCTCGCCAAACTCAACCGACCGACCAACTGAACTTTTCATATTTCGGCTTTAGTGATATAAAAATAAGTATAGTATAAATTTATAATATTACTTTTAAAGTGAGACTATTAGAGCATTTAGAAATAATGTTAAGTATTTTAATTGAATAATTTCACCGGTTATTTATTAATAATTATATATAATATTATTATAGTTTTATGTATGTCTCGCCCGTGTTAATTGTTAAAGATCTGTCTTTTTAAGTTAGAAAATCTAAAAAAGATAATCTGTTTTATTTAGAAAGGTAATTACTATGTTGTTTAATGTTATTTTAGAAGATTGAGTTATTTTAGTTAGAAAATATAATGAAGATAATTTATACTAATTAAAAAGAATAATTGGTTATATAGATAGACCGTATTTCTGCCCATGTATCGACTAATGTTTTACTTTTAATAATATAGTATAGATATATAATAATATTGTCTTTTTTATACGTATGTTCCATGTGTTATGTTTGGAAAAATCCGTTTTTAGTTAGGAATGTGAAAAAGATAATGTGTTTTAGTTAGAAAGAGTAATTGTCATGTTGTCCAATATTATTTTTAGAAAATTTATTTTTTTCAGTTAGAAAATATAAAAAAAATAATAATTTTAATTAAAAAGGATGCTTGATTATATAGATATCAAATATTTTGACGTGTGTCTAGAATTTCGGTTATTATATATTACAATATGGACAATGACTTGTTTTTTTAAATTTCCATTTGTCAAATCAGTGTTACAAAGCAAACGAGGAGAACAGTCACATGGTAAAGTAGGAACCAAAAAATCCCATGCAAACATAAGATATAACCAAGTTAGTCACCACTGGTCAGGGACGAAGCTACATAGGGGTCAGAAGGGGCCATGGCCCTCCTAGGGTTTCCATAGTATTGTAATTTTTATTATATAATTTTGAAAAAAAAATTATTTTATCTATATATTTATATAAATATAAAAATTTGGCCCCCCTCAAAAAATATTTATACACTTCTAAGAAATATTTAGCATTGTAAAATAAAGTTTTAATTCTTAGTTTTCTAATTTATTGTATTAGACCAGATTTGAAAATAAAAATAAACAAAAATATGGATGTGTGTGTGTATATATATATATATATATATATATATATATATATATAATTTTACTATTTTAAAAAAAATCGTAAAATGTGATATGTGATAAATATAAATGTTAATATGATTCTTCTTTAAAAATAAAAATCTTTGGTGGAGATCTTATCCAAGAAACTTATACCTCACTATACTTCTTCATTTTCGTAGAATAGTTAGTCCTCGTGCATTATCAATATATTATATAATATTAATATTGATCTACTCATCTTCAATTTAAATTTTATCATCCAGGTAATATTTTTACTTATATAAATTATAACTTGTCATCTTCTAAATAAACATAATATTTTTTTTGTAAGTGTAATAAACATTTTTTTTGAAAAGGAGTAAGTATAATAAACATAATATTTAGTTTTTGAGATATTGTCAAAATACAATTTCATTTAATGTGTGTTACTTACTAATTAAAGATAATTGTATAACTTAGAGTTATTATGATGAGTTTCCTGACCATTTTATACTTATATATATTTAAAGAGAAATAGCTAAATATTTTTGTTGACACAATTATAAATTTGATTTTCTGATTTAAAAGAACGCAAAGCTCTACTATAATTTTTTTTTGGGCTTTTTTCATAAATACCCAAGTCAAAAAGAAATTTTGCAAAAATACTGTCATTTTTTAAAACAAATTGCAAAAATACTATTATTCAATTTTTTTTTTTTGCAAAAATACGATTTTGCATATGCAACCAAATCTGCAACTACGAGCAACCATACTTGCAACTACATATGTAACTTTTAAAAAAAAAAACTGTAAAAATTATATTAAATTGCATAATAAGTTGCAATGAGTTGCAAAGACAAAAAAACAAATGCCCCTGCGGGGTCAAAAGCAAAATCAACTAGTATTGCAACCACAAACAACGTCACCAACCAAAACTTTCTAGAGAGATAAAGCATAAAAAGAAACAAAAGCTTATCCTGAGCACCTAAAATCAACACGAGCAGCCACTTTTGGAAGCCTCCACTCCGGCCTTCTTCACTTCTCTTGATTCGTATCCTCCATCTTTCTCATGTATTTATCATTTTTTGGAATCAATTTGATTTACCCAAGATCTGATATCCTAATCAACAATTTATCTTATCAATTGAAGTTTGATGGAACTGATAATGAAAAAAATGAGACAAAGAAAAAGAAGGATAAAAGAGCGAGGAGAAGGAAATAGAGAGAGAGCGAAGAGATGAGAGATGGAAGCGGAAGAGAGAGACAGAGAAGAGAGGCCTGGAGCAAGAGGAGGCGCGTAGGGTTTTGGGTGGGTGAGGGGAGCCGTATAAGTGCAAATAGTTATGTTATTTTTTTTAAAAAAAAGTAAATCTGCAATTTTTAGGTAAAGATTGTATTATTGCAATTAAAATGTTAAAAAGATGTATATTTGATAAATACCCTTTTTTTATTAGTATTTTTGTATTTATTTTATAAAGAATATTTTACGGTGCTGATGAAAAATTTTAATGCGCCGAAGAAATTTTTTTTGGCCCCCCTTAAAGAAGTTTGCTGGCTTCGTCCCTGGTCACCACATACCCCGATTGGTCCAGTAATTAGGAGAACATTTTTCAGACGATTTTTTTCCTCTATATCCTCAAAATCTGATTCACTTGTATAAGAGTAGTCAGCATCTTGTGCTCTGTATATATCACCAAGAGTTTGCTGGTTCCAGAACCTTTTTCATGCCAAAGACGTAACCAGTTGTTCAAAAAATGCACACGTTCGCCATTGCCGCAAATCTGGAGACAAATTATTGCAAAGATTGTACAACTCTAAACATAAGGACAGAGAACAAACAGTGGACTTTAACATACTATGCATAAATTAAAAACAAAAATATATTTCAACAATACTAAAACTAATAACTTGAAAAATGCCAATAATACATAAGAAGAAAATTATATATATATATTCTGGATTGGAGAGATACATAAATTTGTCTTGTACATTTTAAATAATTTATTGTGCTTATAAGGCCAACTTCAACCATATATCTAAATTTGGATCACCAAATGATCCAAATTTAGGGCGGATCCAAATCCTATTACAACACGTGATCCAAATATAGATCCAAATTCATTCATATTTATGATATTCATATACTTTGATTTTAAATATTTTAAAAAAGGATTAACTAATTTCATCATTAATTATAATAATACAATTGAAGACTAGACAAAGGGAAAATTACAAAATAATTCGAAAAAGTTAAAACAACACATAAAAAGAAATCAAAAGTATTAAAATATTACATTGAAATACTAATTCTCAAAATTAGTATATTTTTCCCACAAATGCTCAATTAGTGCATTTCGAAGTTCAAGATGAGCAATATTTATCTTTGATTTTTCTGTAGCGATTGATAAATTTTTGAGAATTAGTATATTTTCCCCACAAAAGCTCAATTAGTGTATTTTGAAGTTCAAGATGAGTAATATTTATCTTTGATTTTTCTGTAGCGATTGATTTGTTGAAATTTTATGTATTCTGAAATTTTAATTTATAATTAATCGTTGTTTTAATTATATTCTAATTTTAATTAATCTATCTTTAATAACATTAACAAAATCATCCAATAATAAAAATAATAATATTTTAATGTTAAAAAGATTTGGATAAGTGAATAGTAGTGATCTAAATTTTGTACCAGTGTCAATTTTTAGTCTACGGTTGGAGTAGTTTGCCCCAAATTTGGATTTGATCCAAATTTGGATCAATTTTTAGTCTACGGTTGTAGTAGTTTGGGGCAGAACTGCCCCAAATTTGGATTTTTGGAGATGAATTAAACAGATACCTCGTACAAAGAAATATTAAAAAAAAAAAATCTCAAGCAAATTCGATTCATCTCCTTTGCAACAAGATAAAAAGTAAGTGGTCAAGTAATTATAGGACTTATAAATAAACCACCACAAAGAGTCATGTACTATACCTCATTGGCCAATTTAGAGCAAGTCCAACAGCTGCCTCAAATGATGTCCTAAGTCATAATTTGAGGCATTTGATTGAAAACATTGCTCCAACAGTGTCCTAGTGATGCCTTAAATCACTAGGACAACTTACTTCAGCCCTATTTTTAGGGCTCACCTACTTGTGCCTCATTTCACTTTTAATAATAAAATATTATCATTCTCTCTCCCCACTACTTTTCCCTCTATTTTTTCATTCAAAATATTAATATTTTAATAATAGGGCTTGTGGATAAGGCTTTTTGTTGGAGTGAATTTATAAAAGTGATGTCCTAAACTACTAGGACATTATATTTTATTATTTATATAGGGCATCCTCTAAGACACTCTTGGACTTGCTCTTAGGCTGGTACTTATTTTTCCATAAGCTGTTCTCAGGCTGATTGACCAAATCATGGCCATAGATCATCCTGCTTACGAACAATGCATAGAAATAAAATCATTGTTTAAAGATATCCCGTGCATAATTTTATTTCAGAGAATGCATAAATCTGCCTTCTTTTCTTAAACAATGATAATCCCAATCATTAATTTACAGGAATAATTAAGTCTTGATTATGTTCAGAGTCCGGAGATATTAGCAAACTGCTCTTTTATGGGCTTATATGTCATGCAGTTGGCAAGGGTATATTTCTGCATGCTGTATATAGTACTCTTCTCTTAACGGATATTAACCCCACTTATTACCTGCAGTATAAATTTAGGAAAATGCTTGGTGCACATAATTGTGTAAAAAAACATGTACATAATGATATGTGGCAGATTTTAATTGGATGACCCCCTGCATTTATATCAACCACCCCAATTAAAATCCACCACATCACATGCCACATCATTATGTACAAATTCTCTGTACACAATTATGTGCACCTAGCACTACTCATAAATTTATGTTTTCCATGCATCACAAGGACAAGACTGCCGGGAATGTTACAACTTTAAAGTTTGGAAGAACATCCACGGGATATACTAACAAACACGGTCACCAAGGGCACTTGGAATGTTGAAAGCAGAATATATTTAAAGGCCTACACTTCCAGAAAATTTATGTAAATGTGCTCATTTTTGTCCAAGAAATATTAACATACTTTAAAGTTGAGTTTTGTCTACAACCATCATCCACTCCGCACGTACTAACTTTGCTCATATTATGATTCTGCAATCCAGAAGTATCGTAAGCCTCCTTCAAGTAAATAATCAGGACAAAAGAGTACGGCAAGCTAAATCAATCAGATACATACCGCTTCTCTCTGCCCTGATTTTTCACAAAATGGCACTTGCTCATCAGTCAATACCGGGTATGGTGCATTAGGAAAACTATCTTGTTTATTAGGAGAATGATGCAAAAGCACCTCATCAACTTGAATAGGACAGGAATCTGAAGAGCCATTACTCTGCTGACCAGATTATGGTAAATAAGTTGTCAAAACGCAACGACTTGACTGGTCTTTCATTAGAAATCGGCAGTTCATTTTTAAAGTCACAATTGGAGCTGTTACTTTCAAGAAAAACCCACTTTCTCCAATCTGGGGAGAAATCATCGTCCTGTATAGGGGAAATATTTAATTTCAGTATATGCTCCATATGCGGAAAAGATGGACATATACATTTACATATATTAAATTAGGAATAGGACTATATGGTGCTAGTTCATGAATCAAAAATTTGACTCAACATACCTTGATTTGTTCAAACACGTGAATAGGTCTAACAGTCAAAGTTAGACAAAATTCAGGTCTAACTAAAACCACTGTGGCACTAATATCACTACAATAATCTCAATACTATATATGAAGATGAAATTGACCTTTTAGATTAAACAGACTATCAGAAGATGAACAAAGTATTCAACCACTGAGAGTCATAGCTACACTACAGAAAGGGGAAGAACAGAAGTAATTGACAAACCTCAGCTTTCAGTTTTGCCTCTAAATGCAAATTTGGAGTTAATTGTGATGTATGTTCACTCTCTGTGGGATTCTTTATCTGCCCATATTTTCCGCTATTTGAGCCACTAGCTATCACTTTTTGCTTTGGTGTAGTATTCCTCCCACGCTTTTCAGGTGTTGCACTTGCATGGCGCTTCTTACGTGTAGCACTAGTACCATGCTTCTCTGATGTAGCAGTACAACGACGCTTGCGTCGCTGAGGACTCTTTTCATCATCTAAATGATTTAGCAAGTTAAAAGCATCACTATAATTGTACACTCAATGATAATGAGACGAATGATGCATCTGCAACTACATGTAAGTAGTTACCTTTTACAAAATGACCATTCTCAGCAAAAGCATTGTGTTGATATAACAAAGATAAGTTATATATGCATATAAAGCTGAGAGTCGGTAGCAATGCCAATTTAAGTTAAGAAGACATCATATGCACAGTCACTAAGATCTGATTCTCCTATATCTTATTCATACTTGCACATGATTCTATTGCAACACAAGTCCCAAACCAAACATACCAAGTGTATCCCGCACATATAGCAGGGTCTAGGGCAGAGAATTTTAGTATCTGGGATCATGCATTTAAATCAATTGCAGAACAGACAGATGACTTAGGAAAGACAAATAAATTTCTGTAACTCTAACACTACCTTGCTATCTTGTCTGACCATAAAACTTTAACCTTTATCAATTCTAAAATATATGGTTTTTGAACTTTATGTATTTAAAATTCGAGTATCGGAAACAAATCTAGCTAGAGCTAAACATATAACATTACTTATCTACGGTTCAAGTCAAGAGTTATGAAAGCTGCACGTAGCATAAGAACTTGGTTCATGGTCAACACCTAGTTTAAGATAGCTACAATGTCTTTGCTTCTGCCTGGAGCCTCCTAAGATATAATCCTTGACATGTCATATTGATTCATTATTGAGTGATGTGTTTATCTTTTTATTTCACTGATAAAGCATGCATGTGCAGATAATATGATTATGTTGGTCCTTCATGGTTGCGCTTTAACTAACACAATGATGTTTGGTAAACAAGTTACATGAAAACATTAGCATTTTCTATGATTCGCTTCTCTTCCTTGTCCAACATGGCCACAGATCGACATGCTATCCATCTTGGAGACTTGGAACACTAAACATACTTTGCAGAAGCACATAAAAAATACTTTGGCGTTAAGAGCTTGTTACCTCCATTAAAAAACTTTCTTCTTCTTCTTGGTAAAAGACTAAAGGTCGATTACAGGTATTTAAATAGATAAGCACCCTGCTCCCACTGGGGTTGAAACTTGAACCCTAGACCTCTTATTCTTAAGAGGAGACGGATGTCCGCTTCAAAATATCTAGAACCAGAACTAGGCCATTTACATTATTTCTCAATCAGAACTAAATGTATTTATTGGTTGATGTACTACATTCAATGAGGTATATACTATGAACATGAGACTAACATAGAAAATTAATTTCCAATAACTCATGCTTTTATCTTATCTTGGAGAATTTAAAGCAACTATTTCTCAGTAATTAATGCAATATAAACATACTGGCTTCAGAGTCTGGAGACGAACTGCATTTGGCATCATCCTCGTGTGAACTGGATTTGTTATCATTCTCCACCGAACCAACACATGATTGATCTTTTTGCTGTATTTTTTGTTGTCGTTTCTCAGAAACTTTTACAAAGAAATTAGACTCTGCAGGGGGAAAAAAAAGAGAGAGAGAAACAAAACGATAAATCTCAGCCACTTACTCACTCAAACCTAACCTATCTTTGTACCATCATATCACAACTCTTCAATGTGCTGATGTCCCGCCAAAACTTAACCAGTACTGAAATCATTTCACTTACTGTTAGTTACCGGAGATTCTTCATCAGCTACACCCGTCTTTGGAACCTCCTTATTACTTACTACAACCTGATTTACATATTAATCATTTCAGCTGAAATATACCATTTATCAAATTACCAATAAAAACAAATTGAAAAAGGAAAACAGTCAATCACCGTTACAATTATATAACAATATAAACATATAAACAATTATATAATACAGTAAAACCTCGATATATGAACACTCTACTAGAATTTAGGTTAAAACTACACACGCAACCAATAAAATTATTATTATTATTATTATTATATGACTATAAACATGGAATTCATATAATTTCAAACAATAAAAAGTCAATCAACACAATTACGAAAAAAAAATCACAATCGCACCTTCTTCGACTCCCGCGATTCAGGCGTAATCGCTTTCGTCTTTCGTGGCTTCTTCTTCGTCTTCTTCTTGAGACCACTACCACAATACTCCTCATCTTCGTCGTCAACGCGATCGTCGTCTCGGTCATAATTTTCGTCGGCGGTGGCAGTGTGATAAGTTTAGTTGATTAATAAGTCTTAGTTAGTTGGCTAATAAGTCTTGGTCTTTAGGAAGTCTTTGTCATTTGAACTAGTCATTGTTTGTTACCACGTTTCTAGTCAGAACGTGGGAGTTTGTTTTGGTGTTTGTTCCAGCTTTCTTATCCTGTAACTGCTACATATTAGCAGCTAGTATTCCTTCAATAAAGAAGTCATTCCATATCTGTTCTTTGCATTCTAACTTTCATATATTAGTTGTGTGCATTTAACATATTGGTATCAGAGCTTCATATATAGATAGCGAGAGAAAGAGAGAGACAGAGAGAGACTTTAGCGATTAAGAGTGTGTGAGAGAGATGGGGTCAGAAGCCAACGGTAACTTTGCTCAGCCTTCAATTCCTAAGTTTGATGGCGATTATGATCACTGGAGCATGCTCATGGAGAATCTGCTTCGCTCCAGGGAGTATTGGACGGTCGTGGAATCTGGTTATTCACAACCTGGTGAGAAGGAAGTCTTGACGGCTGAACAAAAGAAGACATTGGTGGAGATGAAGTTAAAAGACTTGAAGGCTAAGAATTACTTGTTCCAATCCATTGACAAGTCAATTCTGAAGACAATTACTCAGAAGGAGACCTCTAAACAACTCTGGGATTCAATGAAGATGAAATGTCAAGGTAATGCTCGCGTTTAGAGGGCCCAACTCAACCGTCATAGAAGAAATTTTGAAGTTCTGGCAATGAAGCAAGGTGAATCCATTGCTGATTACTTTGGTCGAGTGATGGTGGTTGCAAATGACATGAGGAACTGCGGGGAAGATGTCACTGATGTCAAGATAGTCGAAAAGATTATTTGTTCCATAGAGGAAGCGAAAGATATTGATGAGCTCTCTGTTGATGCTTTACAAAGTTCATTGTTGGTTCATGAACAAAAGTTCAGAAAGGATGGGGAAGAGGAACATGCCCTTAAGGTGTCATATGATGATGGTGGACGCGGACGTGGGAGAGCTATTTTCCGAGGACGAGGTAGAGGAAGGGTCGCCAAGGCTCCCATAAGGCAACTATTGAATGCTACAGATGTCATCAACTCGGACACTTCCAGTATGAATGTCCAAGCTCCGGGAAACAAGCAAATTATGTTGAAGCAAATGAGTCAGAAGAGGTGGTGCTCATGTCTTTTGTTGAGTCAGATGGTGCAAAACGGGATGATGTCTGGTACATTGATTCGGGTTGTAGCAATCATATGTGTGGTGACTTATCTCTTTTCTGTGAGTTGCAAGACGATTTCCAAACAGTTGTTAGATTGGGAAATCACACAAAGATGAATGTTGTTGGCAAAGGCAGTGTGCGATTATTTTTGGACGGAATAAGTCATCTGGTAACAGATGTGTTTTATGTGCCCGAGTTAAGGAATCATCTCTTAAGTGTTGGACAGCTGCAAGAGAAGGGTCTATCTGTTTTAATGGGGTCTAACCAGTGTCGCATATATCATCCAGAGAAGTGTTGTGAGATGTGTGCGGGAACAATGTGGACTGAACTAATCGCCGGTGAAGTCGCAATGACGGCGGCGGCGTTAGGAGATCAGTGACTCCGGCCGTGACGTCGGCTGGATTGTCCATTTAATAAGCTGAATTGTGAATCGAAGGAGAATTAGGGTTTGTCGATATTTAATTTGAGGGTTGGGGCATATATAAATAAAAATATAAGCACGTCAGATATATGAAATTAAAGCAAACAAATACACCACCGTTGTATTTGTATTATCAAGGGTTAGCCGTTAGGGAAGGAATGAAGGGGAACAACGTAGATATATTTCCCGCCACGTGACCAAAACGAACCCGAATATTTAGGATGTTAGCATTCGGGTTTTAGTTCAGGTTTTACTTTTTAAACCCGAATTATTTTTGGATTCGGTTTGAGTTTATATCATACCGTTTCGAATTCGACTCAAAAATCAGAAAACTATTTTATCCGATGTGAACCCGAACCTGAAGTTGACCGAAATTCGTTTTTAATATATTAATAATGTTTTTATATATACACGTGATGTCCCTTAATTTAAAGTAGTATTAGTATAACATATAACATATAATATTACTAATACCTGTATTAAGAAAGGACTATAATTTGTACAAATTATTGTATGAAAGTCTACGTTATTGTATTATTATTATTAAACATATTTTCAGGTGGAGGGTTCGAAATAAGTACTATAAGTCAAGCTTTTAAGGGAGATTAGCAACAGGGATATTTGTGGGTTCAAATCAACAAAGATGAATAGTCATTTCATTTTGATACTGCAACCCCTTGTTCAATTATCCGATAGAATTTATCATTAAAATCCTCCATTCCGATTGTTTTGAGCTAGTGTTGCTTTTCATGGCCTTGCTTCATCAACAATTCCATGATTAGAGCATCTCCAGCAGATTAGCTATATGATGTTTTAAGCTAAAATTTTGAGGAATATGGACAAAAAATCACTCCAACAGAGTTCCTACTCATTCCCTAGACTTTAGGATCCACTTTTGATTTCTCATAAATAGGTAATCCCTAACACATTCCTCATTTTTTTAATTAGTAAATATTCAACTTTCATTTTTGGACACTCTTTCCCACATTTTTCTTATTATCTTTTTGTTAAAAGAATTTGAATTTAGTATTATAATAATAGAGAACACAAATAGGATTTGTTGTTGGAGTTGTCAATCAATATAGGATCCCTATTTTTTAGAATTTGAATTGTTTATTATATATTTAGAGTACCAACTTAGAGCATCTCCAGCAGCTTCCCTATATGGTGTCCTAAGCTATTAATATAAGGAATATGACATAAAACACAACTCCAGCAGAGTCCTAGCCATCCCTTAAAAAGTTAGGATGCCCACTTCATTCCTCATTTTTAAGGATTGTGGAACCATTCCTCATACTATTTTGAACAACAAAATATTCACTTCTCTCATTTCCCCCCTCTTTCCCTCCTTTCTCTCTCCTACTTACAAGTTAAATATAATATTATAATAATAATAGGGAATAGAAATAGGGAATGTTGTTGGAGTTCCCATTCAATAAAATGTAGTAATCCCTTAAAAAATGAATATTTTATTATATATTTAGAGAACATGTTAGGACTCTGCTGGAGATGCTCACTGCTAGAGATGCTCTTAGAATGCTGATCCATTGCCTTATCTGATTTCTAACCAAAATTCCAACAATTTCGACATCGTCTAAACCAGGAGCCTTTTGGCTTGAAACAGATATTAATATTCCCTCACTAGAGTTTGTGGAAATCCGAACCAAACTCAAACAACACCCGATGGATTCAGGTTTGACCGAGCCAATTGCCATCCCACGTGTAGACGACCATTTTTATCCCTTTTTTGATGTTCATCATTATGAAATCAATTCATACGATTCATATAATTGATTATTTGTATTAGTTATCATCAAATTTATGATACATACACACTAAAAGAAGTAAACTAGATATCGTGAAAAAAACAACCGCTTGCACTTTTGAGAGTCGACTCCCAAAATTAGGATTATAGTCGCCACCTCTATGCTCTTCAACCTTCATCTTCTTTACTGGCTAATCATCTTCGCTCTTCAATCTTCTCTCCTATTTATTAGTTTTTTTAAATAAAATCAAGATCTAACCTTTTTTGGGCAAATTCTTGTTGAGTACCTTTCATCAGGTTTATTAGTTGTGCCCATCTTTTTGGGATTTTTTATGTTTGCTTTAATGTTTTTGTGTGATATGTAATGGGTTTCGATCATGTTTGTAGGAAGGATTTACATGATATTTTGGATCTATAAGACTCGCATCAAATATGGAACGGTGGTGAATGTTGCAAGAGTTTATCTTTCACGACAAAGATATTGTTAAATTTATATTTCGAAAACAGTCCATAAATATAAATTGTTCTTCCATTAATTTAAAACAATTTATAATATATTTATTTTAATTTATATTAATATCACTTAAATGTATTTAAATACTTTTAACACAGTGTGATTTATTAAATATATAATTTTGAAAGATAATAATAAAGAAATCGAGGTTTCGTCATGAGGCGAGGCCGAGAAATAATTATAATGAATTTAAACTTAATTTTATCATATACATTAAATCAATAATCAATCAATTATTAATGAAGATACTATTATCATGAAGAGCATACTTTTCATTACATGTGATGCATGGTCAGTTTTTCAATATATTTTTACGAAAACACTATATAAAAAATCGTAGAATTGGAGATATAAAATTACTACAATAATTTTGTGTTAGATTCTATGAAAAGCTATTTATCATTTTAAACTTCTCATTATTTTCTTATTTAAACATTTTTACGTTACCATAATTTGGTATCCTTCACAAAATTCTGTTGATCATCTATCTCAAAGAGACACACCACGAACATCCAAATTAGCTACCAAAAGAGAGTATTTCGGCATTTATGAAATTTAAATTATATGACTTAAAATAACATGATAGGAGAGGTAGACTTTAATAAATGAAAGCATTACGACATGATTTCATTTATTTTTTTTTGCACTTGCTCGATTTGCCGCTGCTGCTTATTTTTTATTTACAATTTTAATTTTTTGAGTTGCATCCCCAAAGATTTATTGAGTGAGAAGTGGTGATCGTAGATAAACCAAACCAAACCAAACATACTCGGTATATCCCGCTTAGAACAGCGTCTGAGGAGGGTAAGATGTACGCAGCCTTGCCCCTGCCCTTAAAGCAGAGAGGCTGTTTCCGTGAAGACCCCCGGCTTAGTGCACAATAAATAATATAGTGTGTGATATAATATTAATATACCTTAGTTCATGGCCTTCTTCACATGGGACTTACCTACACAGTTCCCGTTTGTCGATGATGGGTGACAATGATCTGAAATGGAGATATTAAACTGGGACGTTTGGCAACAACCGTCAATGCACTAACTGCCACCAATCCAACGGAGTCTCTTTCTTGCATTCCCCCACCCCCATGTAATACCATTGTAGACTATGACGACACGAATTCTAAAAACCCCTACCATAAGAATACGGTTACCAGGCCAAAATCATTTAGAAACCGCGTGAAATCTTACCAAATCCTTCGACGAAACAACATCTGTGATGCCCCATTAGTATGCACTAAATCTTATCAAATCCTTCGACGAACCAACATCCGTGATGATCGTAGATGTAGTATACAAATAAAATTAATAACTTAAAATATTAACACACCGACACCGTAGACTTAACATCCATCTTTATAAGCAAATTTTTATTAGAATTATTTATACGATCAATTATACAATAATTTAATACTTAACTATAATAATTTATATGGGACATAGACACATTTTAAAATTAAAGAAAACACAAACATAAATAGTAAGTAAATTTAAGAATTTAACAAACAAAAACGAAAATATATTTTACATGATGCGAGGGTTAAAATGTAATTTACTTATTCGAGCATCGAGAACGTTCTTCCGCGCGCCTTTAAACTCGGCAATTAGGGCTTAATGTTAAACCTAGTTCCATTTTCGTTGTGTATCACGAGTTTCTGAAGATGATTCATAAGCTGGATTACAAAGAATTCAATCTCAATCACAATCATGAGCACAATTTAAGTGTTGATTTGGCATCGATTGCTTTGATGACCGCCGGAAGCTTGATGTACGTTCTCGTCCACGGTTTTATCCACCGTTTTTTCTCCGGATCGGATGCTCGACGTGCTGATGGCCTCCATCTCCTGGTTCCGCCGCCGCCGCCACGAGAATTGCCGCCGGTAACGAGATCGGGAAACCGAGTATTCTTCGTTCAGTTTCCGGCTCCCACTGCATCCTCTCGTCGCTACACCATCTGAATCCGCGATTAGGTATGTGATGCATTGTTCTGCTGCGTCTTTTTCTAAGTTGTGAAGAGTAGAAGAAAGTTCATATCGTTTTTTTTTCCGTTCTGCAGGATTTGTTCGTATTACAGCGATTGAAGTTCTTCTGATTAGGCGTATGTTGTGTAGATATGTGTTGCGTACTCGATTATGTTGTGTAGATATGTGTTTGTTCATATTTCTGTTATGTTGATTTTGTTCCACTCGTCGCTACAGCTTCTGAATCCGTCATTAGGTATGTGTTTTTTTCGTGCTGCGTCTTTTTCTAAGTTGTGAAGAGAAAAAGAAAGTTCATATCGATTTTTTTACCAATCTGCAGGATTTGTTCGTATTACGTACAGCTTTTGAAGTTCCTGTGATTAGGCGTATGTTGTGTGGATATGTGTTTTGTATTCGATTAGGTTTGTTCATATTTCGGTTCTGTTGATTTTGTTGGTATAAACCTATGTTTACACGATTTACGATGATATTGAAGTAAATGAGAGTATAAGTTTGATGCCTACTAAATTAGCTGATGCGTGATGCTTTATTATATTGCCACATATATACTGAATTTGTTAACGTGATCTAAATTTGTATATTTCTTTCAATTTTTGAAGTGTACTAAGTGTTGAGGATTTGAGAGTTGCAGTAACGTTGATCTTCTATCTACTTCTTTAGTTGTATACTCTGGTTTAGTATTTGGTAAAACAAGTAATCCTATAGAATGTGTACTGAGCTCACCTGTTTTACTGACTTGTTTGTATGCTGAGTTTCATGAGCTGTTAAGATTCCGAGTCACCAGACCCCCTCCCCTGTGGAATCTGTGTAGCTGAGTTTTTATTTTGAGTTCTTAAGTTTAATTTTAATGGAAATTTGACTTATTATTCCTAGTTTAATTATTTAGAGTTGTGTGCTTTTAAGTGCTCCTGAGCACTAGAAAACGCAAGGCAAGTTGAATTTTATTTTCCCCTAATGTGGGATTGATGGCGCGAGTTGAGCGGAGAGGTGAGGGTGTGTGGTGTGTGTGTATAGAGGTGATCAGAAGGCGGTGTTGCAGCGGGTTGCATCAGGGCTGTATACATGTGTATTGTTGTGTGCTTGTATAAAATAGAGCATGGGGTGTGAGTTTAGCAGGGGGAGGCTGCTGTGGGTTAGGCTGGTGGTGCAAGGAACAGGTGTGTATAGGGTGTCTAGAGGCGCTGTTGTAGAGGGTTGATGGAGGGCTGTATAGGTGTAGTGGGTCTGCTGATTCGGAGATGTATGTATGGTGTGTGTTCTGCATCAGCAGCTGGTGTGTGCGCAAGCATATCCTGGGGTTGTGTGGGGTTGGGGAGTTAAGTTCGATTGATTGCAGGGGAGGGGCGTGATTACTGTTTTATAGGCAGCTGTTGGGTGTGTGTGTGCTGTTAGGCTGCTGGCGGTACTATCAGAGTGGGGTGTGTGTTTGTTGCGTCTGTGATGTGTGTGTTTTGGTGTGTCTGGGGTGTACAGTGGTGAGCGGAGGGAGCTATTGCTGATGGGCTGTGTGATTTTTGAAACTTGCAGAAGGGCTGTGTGATTTATGAAACTGAATATGATTTGGCCAACGAATACAAAGGTAAAAGGCCTTATTTCACCAGACCTCTCCCCTTCGTTTTATTCACTGTAATATACTCTGTTTTATTCGTTTTATTTACTGCCTTGCTTCTCTGTCTTTAGAATCAAACCATTTCCCTTACTTGCGTTTAATTATCTTGCGAGTTGCTGTGTTTCGATTTCATTTCTGAATTGCCGAGTCAAGTTTGAGTTTGGATTGTGTCTTTTGTAGTCTGGGTTTCGCTGATTTCTTTGATATGTTGTTTTGAGTTCTAAACCGAGTCACCAACGAGTTTGAGTCCTGCTGTGCTTTGCCCTGAGTCGCTAGGTTGTTCTTTTCATTTACATATGTATTTTGTGGTGTCTGTGTTTACAATCGAGTCATGGTCTGTTTGTTGGGCTTGAGTAGTTTTTAGTTGCAGCTTTGTGTGTTATAAAACCAGAGTTCCGTTTTTCTTATCGAGTCAGAGTAGCTAACTGAGTTTGAGTAGCCAATTTTCTTTCCGATTGTCTGATTCGAGTTTGGGTTTGCAGTGCTGAGTCATGGAATCTGTGTAGCTGAGTTTTTAATTTGAGTTCTTAAGTTTAATTTTAGTGCAATTTTTATTATTCCTAGTTTAATTAGTGAGAGTTGTGTGCTTTTAAATGCTCCTGAGCAATAGAAAACGCAATGCAAGTTGAATTTTATATTTATTTTTGGACAGAGCAAGTTGAATTTTATAAAACAGCTACATTAATAATGTCTTCAATCTTCTCCGGATAACTTGCGCTAATTTTGTTGTTAATGATGGATGTATCTTGTGTTTCCAATTATTATTTGAAAAAATTAACAAAAATATAAACCTAATTGCATAATGAAGAAACACAATTTTTTTTGTGATTTTTGTATTGTGCTCTAAAGTTTTTTAGTTTTAGCAAAATTATAAAAGAAAAGAGAAACAAAAAGAATTGTAAGAACTTCCTTGTCCCATTTTTTAAACCCAGGAGTTTGGTGTTAGTGTATCCTAAGGATCACTATTCTCATGAGCTGTGCTATTTTAGCTCTAATTTAGTAATCAGACAATTTTGTTTGCAATTTAAGAGCAAATGTGATTGCAGAGAAGCTAAAGTACTAGCGTTTGAGTTTATACTTCTGTTTAAATCATTTTAATTTACATCGTAAAGCCTGGTACAACTCTTGAGTTTATCATTTTTGTTTTGAATTATTCTAATCATTCTCGGCAAGGGATTACTCTAGATGTTTTCTTGTAGCCTGCATGTAAGTTAATGTTTATCTTGCAACTTGAACATTTGTAAAACCTTAGGCTTGACCAGAACATGAAAGAACATAATCTGCAAAAACAATTATCATAAAATTCACCCCAAACTTGAGGACCCTGGATGTAATTTATTGATGTATTAGGCAAAGCGGAAGATGATATGAACTGATAAAATATGTTGTTGAAAGAGCACATTAGGTTTCGATAACAAGTAGTGCATTTGGAGGGTCAAGACTCAGTTACAGCATTAGGTTTCGATAACAAGTAGTGCATTTGGAGGGTCAAGACTCAGTTACAGCATCTGCCTAAGTACCAGTAGCTGCAGCATTCTGTTCTTCCAGAAGTTTCTGTTGCCGTTCTGCATGCTCCCTTTCACAGGCACTGATCCCCAGCATTATATCCACCATGGTGCCTGTGGTGCCAAAGAACACTAGGGGTGCCAAAGATTTCCGTTTTATACCAACGGGTATAGCAATCAAAGCACCAGCAACAGAGAAGACCCAAGTGCCCCTGTGAATGAAACTATACAATAATTTGAATACAATGATTTATCTGCTATGCTAAACCTTCACCATCTAAAGAAAGTCAAAAACAATTACTCTATCATGCACATATTCCACTCCCTAGCGACGGTTGTCAGATATGTCCAAGCAAATACTTCTCATACAATAATCATTGTCACCCTTTTTTCTGTTAAGTAAAAGGATCTAGAAATAGTGTGTGCCCAACTCTTTTTATGGGAGTACACAAAACAAGGGTTATCTTCTTTGGATTGTAAAAAATTAATTAATCATTTGAGAATTATAACCGGTTCAAAGATCATTACGATAACTTATTGCAAGTTCAACCAAGTTATAAATCTTAATAAATTGCGACATACTTCCCTTGCACAAGTGACAAACAGGGAAGTATATTAAGCCACAAGGGCACATACTCTTGATGGCAAAAGAAGTGCTCTCCATAGAAAGCATCGGATGCACCTATCATAAATATGCAAATCGTAAAACAACACTTTACGAGGTTTATGTCACATGTGAGTAGGGGTGAGAAAAAAAAAACCGAAAAACCGAAACCGAGCCGAAAAACCAAACCGAAAAAAACCGTGACCGACAAAAACCGAAAAAAACCGTAACCGAACCGACATAACGGTTTGGTAACGGTTACGGTTTTACCCTTAAAACCGAACCGAAAAACCGAACCGTTTATATAATATATTAATAAAAAGATAAAATTTATTATATATTATTATATAGGGTCTTACTCCAGTACAAACTCCTTACTGTACAAACGTACAAACCAGTGATTATGACAATAATATTTAGTGATTAGCATATTTTAATTTAACAAATACATACATACATCCATCACCATCGCCACCACAATCACGACCACCACGACCACCCCACCCACCACCACCACGACTGCCAGCATCACTCTCTCTCTCCACCATCCACCACCAACCACCACTGCCCAGCGCCTCTCTCTCTCTCACCACCACCCACCACCTACCACCACCAACCACCACCAACCACCACCACCACCACCACTGCTAGCGGCTCTCTCTCTCTCTGGTTGTTCCCTCACCGATTAGTGCTATACACACACAAACACACACATTCACCACTGCTTTTCTCATCTCCCTCAATCGTGTCTCTATCCCTCAATCGTGTTTCTAGCACTGCCCTTGCGCCGGCGTCGCGGCTGCCGCCGGCCGCGCTGCACCACCACTCGGCTATACCGCCCCGTAAGTGCTCCCCTCCCCTTATCTCTCCATCAGACCCTCCTGGTAGATTTAGTGATTATGTTCAATCATTTAGTGATTGTGTTCAAGTCATTTAGTGATTGTTTGTACGTTTGTACACTAAGGAGTTTGTATTTGAGCACTTGCCTATATATATATGTGTGTGTGCTACAATATATTAATTATATAGTTTAGTAAGAGAAATTGATATTATAAGTATATAAATATTTTTCTAGAATTAATAATAATATTAAATTTGTATACTAGTTTATAATCATATAAAAATCGTAAAAAATCGTAACCGACCAACGGTTAACCGAACCGAGAAAAACCGTTTGAAACGGTTCGGTTACGGATTTTACCTAAAAACCGAACCGAACCAAAATACACGGTTCGGTAACGGTTTTAGATAGAAACCGAACCGAGCCGTGCACACCCGTACATGTGAGGCGCATCATAGTGGATACTAGCTGGGAAGATACTAAAGCAATGAATGATACAATCTTTTGTTTCCTAATAGTGTTTAATACTACCAATCAAATGTAATTAATGTGTACACTAAGAGAAGCTGCCCATCACAACCTTTCAGCATCAGCCCATGAAGCACCAATACAAAGCACTAGTCAACTTTTGATGCTGAGGAGCATTACTCGAGATGTATACACTTTGAGGGAGTACAAAATGGTGTATAGGCTAGATGCCATCCCACTCTAACAATTATTGTTCTGTCAGTAGGACAAGTTCTAGACCTAATTAACTTACACAAAGCTCATTCTAAATCATTCACAATATTCACTTTCGGGTTAAATATGCCAGAAGAGAGGCAGAGGGCCTCCATCCCCTTTTACATGTCCACTTTGGAAAAAAAAATTGTCCCAAATTATTTGTTCACTTCTCTTTTCAAAGCAATTTTTTGTATGTTTTTTCAAAAAGTAACAACTTCCAATGTTAGACTAGCATATATATATATACACAACTCTATCTAATTCATTACATTTATTAGGGATATGTATGAAAACAAGATATCTAACTAACATTTTCTTAAGATGCGTTATTTTTTCAAAAGGAACAAGTAAAAGGGGACGAAGGGAGTAGTAAATTTCACATGTGCTATTGTTCAACAGGTACAGTAACTTTGTCTTAATGTCTTGAGAGTTGATGGGCCACTCATCTCAATCATCCTAAATGTGAAACTAGATTGTTTCAGTTACCTTAGACACATGTTCCTCTTCAAGTAGTGACATGTACCACACCACAGCATCTTCTTGCTTTCATCACTTACGTTTGTGCTTTACCATGAATTCTCCTTATTCAGATATCTCAAGTTGTTTCGTTCTGCTACACGTTATAAAGACAAGTTCAGTATTCCGACAAGTACCTAGAACCAGACTACAATTGAACTTTCAGGTGTTGGTTTGTAAGAGATTGGGAGTGAGGTAGGGGGAGGGGGTAAAGCTGGAGAGGAACCAGGTCTCCTTCCGGAGAAGTGAAGCAGATTGTAAGACAGGCTTGGGCTGAATATTAATTATGGAAAATTTAATTGAATGGGTAAATCTACAACTGAGTGCTTATTAGTCATTTTGTGTTGCGAGATATATCTTTATACTGAAAAATATACATTTGGAGGAGGCATGTGAACATGCTATTGGAACTGGTTTACGTAGAGGTTAGTAAGACTTAAAAGCATCTTCAATCGTGTGGGCTATAATCGTTGGCTAAATTGGACTTATAAAATCTCCAACGGCGTTGGCTATAATCGTTGGCTAAATTGAACCTGTAAGACATTATGTAAAATTTGCTGAACCTATAAGACATTTTGCTTCAATGGTATTGGCTATATTGGTTGGCTATAATTTAAAAATAGTATGTTATTAATATTTTAAATTGTTAAAATAGAATATATCAGTTCAATATGGTAATAAATGATGTACAATCTTCCTACAGATTTTCTTACAGACCTGCAGAGGTTCGACAAATTTAGCCATCCATAGGAGGTTGACTAAATTTATAGACAACAGCTGAGCATGGTTGGAGTTGAGTTTTTGGAGCTGTTGGCTAAATTTTTTTATTTTAAGTATGCCAACTCACCTTTTAGCCAAGGGCTTTAGATGGTTGGAGATGCTCTAAAACATTATGTAAAATTTGCTGAACTTGTAAGACATTGTGCTTCAATGGTATTGGATATATTTGTTGGCTATAATTTAAAAATAATATGTTATTAATATTTAGATTGTTATAAATAGAATATATCACTTTAATATGGTAATAAATAATATTTAATCAGCGGGAATGAGGAATATAAATCGCGGGAGATGACGTGGAATTCACTACAGATCTGTAGTGGTTCGACAAATATAGTCATCCATAGGAGGATAGCTATAATTATACACAAGGGGTTGTTGTGGTTGGAGTTACATTTTTTGTGAACATTGGCTATAAAATTTAATTTTGAAAAGCCATCTAGACTTTTAGCTAAGGGCTTAGGAGGGTTGGAGATGCTCTAAGACATAGAAACAGTAGGTATGTGAATTTTTGATAGATTGTTAGGATGACATTTGGAAATTCTGGCACCATTTTCCAAATTCCAATTCTTATTAGCACAACATAAGTAAAGGCCCAATGCTAAAAAGTAAAATCACCAATAATATCCATCATATCGGCTGAAATTTGGTGGAGCAAGAAGTGTTCGAATCTTCACCAATGAACAATTGGCAAGGCATTGTGAATACTCCCTAATGCTCCTAGATTAACATATTGGTAAAAAATTCTATCTATATGAGTGATGCTTCTCTCGCTCCCCACCACAAATTCTAAGTTGTCCCTGACATTAAAACCTACAGCAATCTAAGGCCTTGCTCCCGAGTTTAATTAGGGGAGAAAGCAAGTGAAAGCAAGTGTGCTTTCATTTTCATCCCACTTTTGGAGTGAAAGTTTTGGAGTGAAACTATGCTATATTTTCACTTACTTTCACTCGCTTTACTCTCTTTAAAAAACTCGGGAGCACGAGTAGGAGTGAAAGTTAGATAACTTTACTTCCTCTTCACTTGTTTTCCTCCATTTTTAAAACTCGGGAGCAGGGCGTAATTTTAGACTTCGTACTAATTTTCAAACATTAAGCTTCTCACCAGATTATTATCCAATTACCCACAATGATTTAAGCTCTGTGGTGCTTTATATTCCAAAGAACAACAATCAGCACCTTCAGTTTTGTTTGGTTTTAACAACATTCCTAACACTAATTTCAACTTCCATGTGTGGTGCAGTAAGAATCAGAGTCCACATATTGCCCAGGAGAACCATCTGGAGCATACTGTGAACACATAAATAATATAATTTTCCAACAACTACAAAGTACTACAAACTAACGTATTGCCGAATATGCAAAAGTTATATTTCTCCGGACACTGTAATGAGGTCAAACTAAGTATATCTGTAAAATTGCCCAAGATATCATCCAAATGCCTAGGGATGGGCATTCATCCCGCCCCGCTCGACCCCGATCCGATCCTCGTCCCGTTCGAGTCGAAGATTCGGAGAATTTTTCAGAGTAGGGGCGAGGAACGGGGAAAAATTCATTAAAAATTCGGGGATGGGGGCGGGGTCGGGGATTTGTGTCTCCCCGCCCCGATCCCCGACCCCGGTTGTATATATATATATATACATATTACATTTATATGTAAATAATAATATATTTATATATATTATACTAAATATATTACTAAAAGTAGACACCTTTTATAAAATTATTAAGATTAAAAAAAATCTTCAATTTTATTGATTGATTATTATTATATTGTAATTATAATATATTTAATAATTTTAAAATTGTCGTTTATTGATATTATAAATCAATTTTAATATGATTTGATGTTAAAAATATGAGATAATATCATTTTATTAGTATATTATGAGTTAGTAGTTTGTTTGTTTTATTAAAATGTATATTATACATTATAAAATTATTATTTTGTAATTAAAAATTAAAATTCCCCGAATCGCCGCGGGGATCCACATTCCTCATTCGGATCGAGAATCGGGAGGGAAAAGGATCCCGTTCGGGGTTCGGGACGGGGTCGGGGATTGATATTGAATTCGGGGATCGGGGGAGGGAATATCACTCCCCGACCCCGAAGTGCCCCGCGCCCATCCCTACAAATGACACAATCTGGGAGGAGGGTCCAAGAGGCATTTCCTTCTTTGGGCAATGTGCGAGTGAATTGGGACTAACATTTTGCATTGAAGAATACTAAAAACGAAGGGACTGTCCCACCACCGGAGGACGGCTCGCCTCTTGTTTCTCTGTCTATACTATTACTTGCAGTACTCCTCCCTTCCCGTTTCACTTGTTTCTAATTTTTGTTAATCTTATAAAATGGAATTTGCATTGAAGTATTGGACCAGTTTTTTTAATTCAGCACCTTTAGCTTACATGGAAGGTACATGGGAACAAATTGTGGAAAATAAGGTCAAATCGCTACTGGACTCTTAAAATAGCAAGCTAAATAAAATTTTTATTGTGTTTTGACGGTACCATATTACCGTTATTATTCTCCTGATCGATTTGATATATTATATGTTGAATTCGGCGTTCAATAACATGTATATATTACAAAATTATCCTAAAAATATTACTTTTTTTTCGAGTTTTAACGAGCCGAACGAGTTCGAACCGAGCTCGAGTCAAACACACTAAAAGCTCGGCTCGAGCTCGTTTTCTTAACGAACACATTTATTCGAGCTCGAGCTCTTAACGAACCGAGCCGAACCGAGCTTTTATCAAGCCGAACTCGAGCTTGTTCGCTAAGAGCTCGGTTCGGAACAGCTCTACTTGTAAGCTTTTCCGAGATTCTAATATAACTCTTTTGCTTATATAAAAAAAGGTTAATTCTATTTTCACTCGTGTGCCCGCATTACTAGTTTTATTACGGTATTTAATTTTTTTGATTATTTACGGAAGCAATCGAGAAATCCAAATAACTGAAATATATTAAAAGATAATTTTTTTATCAATGTCTATATTATATATGTGAAATATATATTTACTGAAATCTAATTAAAAATATTATTATTTTTTTTAAAAAAAATTTCAATAAACAAACTTTTAATCAAAAAAATTTCATTTTCAAGTTAGTTTTGACTCTTTACACACGTAACTCGGTAGTAATTTATCTTTAATAAAAGTTTGTTTGAAAATTATATTTCGTTCAAATATGGTAATTCTATTAATTTTAAATATATTAATTACTCAGAATTTAACATAATTCAACATAATGAATAAGATTATTGTATATTTCAATCACCTTAATTGTCTGAGGAGGAGCGGATACGAGGAGTTTCTAACTAATAAGCTAAATCGACAATCTCAAACAAACTCAACATAATGAATAAGATTATTGTATATTTCACTTTAATTACCTGAGGAGGAGCGGATACGAGGAGATTCTAACCAATAAGCTAAATCTGTATCTGGAGTAGAATAATTATACTTATATTCAGGTAAATCGTTCCCGCCATCCCCCAAAAAGTTTGAATTTACACACTTAATCTGAACTAATTCACCGTCCTCTAAGGAGTGAACAAGGCACCCGCCACTGAAAAAACGGTACACCTTGTTCGGTAATAGTCTGTTACATGTCCTATCCTTTGTATTGACCAGTGCAACGTCCATAAACTTTTGGTTGTAAAATAAAGCGTAACCCCATAAGTTTCTTACGGGAAGCCAAACCTTGCGCAAGCGATCATACCTTCTTACAAATTGTTGGCCTGGAAGAGTAGCATCCTTTCTGACATCCGGGTTAAAAGCTATTATCAGCAACTCTCCATTCAACACAAACGAATGGACTACCCTTCTATAAGAATTCTCAAAAACAAACTCGTCCCGACGCAAAAGGTCAAATTTGAATTCTCCATTACGGATATTATAGGATGCTACTTGTCCAAAAGGAGAAGGAATGTAGAGAATTCCAACAAGGATGTGAGGAAGGAGATTCCCTGGCCTAAAAGCAGGAGGCTTATTGAATCGTCTAGCAGTCCATTGTGCATCACCATTGCGATATGTTACAACATCAATTACGTCAACTTGGCTAGCGTCTACGCAACAAAAGACACAATCTGGTGAATCGGGTCGGGTGGAAAACGTGGAAACGAATCTAAGACCATTAGGATGGTTAAAAGTAGGAAGGGTGATGACTCTTTTAGTAAAGGGCGAGAACAAAAAGACGTTTCTACGCGTCCAGAAAAACAATCTTGGTTTGCTAACAGAAAGAAAAAGCCAATTGTGCTTGACACCATGCAAACATACATCATCAGAATCATCATCAGAAGATGGAATACCTGATTCAGACCAGTCAATAAGGTGTCGTGAAACTAGATAGCTGGGAGATGATAATGGGTCATAGATTCGGAATTCAGAGCTGCCTGGATATATACAACCATGCCATGGTAATGATGAGGAGAATTTAGTTCGAATGGCATGAGCCGCAGCCAACCAGTGGGTGCAAACAGCACCGAAACGAGCCCGGTCAATCACGCAGAGTCTGCTCGCTATTTCCCCCAACAGATTGCGGTCAAGTTTGGCCCATGGCGGCGACGCTTTCCCTTCTTTTTCTTCTTCTACTTCGAGTTGCTTCTGCTTGTGCTTTGAGGAGTAATAACTATTCAGAAGAATTATTGACAAAGAAATTGAGAGTGTCAACAACTCAAACACTTTAACGCCCTTCATCCCTTACCTCTCTCTAGCTCAGTCCAAAATTTCTTTCCTTTATTCTTAAAAGTGGATTGTTTGACAAGAAAGGTATTTATAATATGTACGAATTCATAATCCATTTAGTTATTTGATTTATTAAGAACACCAATCTTGAGGAGATAACTTATCCAACCCCTTCTCTAGTTTTTTTTTTTTTTTAATAAGCAAGCTTCATTAAATAGGACACCTAGTAAGGCATTAATACAACTGGAACCAAAAGGAGAACACTACCACCAAAAGACCTATAATCTCGGAGATTTTTACAGATTCGATGACAGAAGTCATCCAAAAACAAGAAACTATAAATAGTCTTGACATGCAAGAGAGTTGGAGATTAACTTAAAAACATATTATTCAACAATTTACACACCCAAATTATAAATATATTCAAAATTTAATCTGGATTATATATTTGTTTTATTTTTAAAAGTTCTGGATATATTAATATTTAAAAAATTTATTAAAATATTTGAATATTACTTTTTATATTTTATTAACATTTGACATACAATATGGACAAATACCTCACATGTGAACACGTTAGCTGTTTGGCCTTTAAAGTTTATTTTGCAGGAAATCAAAGCAACGGGTAAAGCACAACAACGTTTCCAAATGTTTATTCAACAATGTCTGATTCACCCCCATTTTACAGGCACGCTGATAAGCAAAACAAGTTTGACATATCCCAGAAACTAGCTACAGAGGTTTTATTGTTTGCCTATAAATTGCCCAAGTCCAGTGCTAGAATGCATAAACTCGCAACACTTCTGAAACATCTATCTTTCCCAATAGTTAAATTTAATGGCTTTTACCGTCAAGCACCAGTGCATAGTCTTGGCTCTGCTCTTTACCATCGGAGTCTTGGCATCTCTGACTGCAGCTCGTTCTTTGAATGAGGCATCAATGACCGAGACACATGAGCAATGGATGACACGCTATGGACGTGTGTACAAAACAGCTGATGAGAAATATAGGCGTTCTACCATCTTTGAAGAGAACCTCAAATACATCCAGGCAATTAACAGAGCAAACAACAGGCCATACAAACTAGGGGTCAATGAATTTGCAGATCTTACCAATGAAGAGTTTACAGCGTCAAGAAACAGATTCAAGAGCCATGTTTGTGCCACGTCTACAAATGTATTCCGATATGAAAATGTTACTGCAGTGCCATCTACCATGGACTGGAGAAAGAAAGGTGCAGTTACTCCTATCAAGGACCAGGGCCAGTGTGGTAAGTCTTTAGTTTGTATGTCATGACTTATACTCTGTTATTATTTTTGGAGTATTCTTTTAACACTTCTTTCTTAAAATTCAGGGTGCTGTTGGGCGTTTTCAGCTGTGGCAGCTATGGAAGGAATTACTCAGCTTAAAACTGGCAAGTTGATCTCTCTATCCGAGCAAGAATTGGTAGATTGTGATACTAGCGGTGAGGATCAAGGCTGTGAGGGTGGTCTTATGGACAATGCGTTTGATTTCATCCAACAAAACCACGGCCTCTCAACTGAAACAAACTACCCTTACAGTGGAACTGATGGGACATGCAATCAGAGGCGGATCTTAGAAGGGGCAAGAGGGGTCAGTTGACCCCCCTTAATTTTTTTGTTTGTTAATATTATACATATTTTTAGGTTGTAAAATTGAAATTGACCCCCCTTAATTTTTCTGTGACACCTTTTAATTTTTTTTACAAAAAAATTGACCCCCCTTAACTTCATAGTCAGATCCGCCACTGCATGCAATGCCAACAAAGAAGCAAATCATGCAGCGACAATAACTGGACACGAGGATGTGCCTGCAAATAGTGAGAGTGCACTGCTGAAAGCTGTTGCAAATCAACCAATCTCAGTTGCTATTGATGCTAGTGGTTCCGACTTCCAATTCTATTCTAGTGGTGTGTTTACAGGTCAGTGTGGAACTGAGTTAGATCATGGAGTGACTGCTGTAGGCTATGGCACAGCCTCTGATGGAACCAAGTATTGGCTAGTGAAGAACTCATGGGGCACAAGTTGGGGTGAAGAAGGTTACATAAGGATGCAAAGAGGCATAGCTGCTGAGGAAGGCCTATGTGGTATTGCAATGCAGGCTTCCTATCCCACTGCCTGAAAAACTGGAAGAAATTGGTGATTATCACTAGTGATCACTACTCATGTAATTATGTATATGCCTGTTCAGCTACCCTATTCCTCTTGTCCAACTTATGGTTGTGAATAATTCAGTTAAGAATTGGTACAATGTAAGAACTTTGCTATGTTATTACATAAATCTTGACAAAAGATGCAAGTTCCTCAAATATGCTACTGTATACCATTTTCCAGTTGAGTAGTTAATTAGCTAGTAACTTAAACATATAATAAAAACGCAAACCTCTATATCTAAACAGGAAGCATGTTTCATCTGCACTTAAAAGACATTGAATATCTTATTGTAGTCTATAATTTTGTAAATTGCGGTAGACCAGATTCTGCACAGGTTCATTCTGATATATGAATGGTATGAATCCATCATTTTTATGTAAAATACCTCTACTTCCCTTCCACCTTAAACTTTACAAGCAAAAATTAATCTGTAATTTATACTTATATTCGTTCTTCAAAAGCTCAACTAAAGTTCAGTTAAAAGATTATTATTTAGTGACTAATATGGGATGCATCTCATCCAACCTTAGTCCGACACTGCTTTACTCATGAAGGGAAATTGAAAATCTTATGGCCCCGAAATTCTTTGCTCGCTTCCCTTTTCATTCTTATTCGGATCTCTAATCCTCATATATATACTATGAGAAAGATTATGCATAAATATCACACAAATTATTAAAAAAAAATATAATCATATATATATATAAAGGAGGATGCGGGCGTCTCTAGAATTGTTCGATTCAGTCTTCTAATTTTTCTTCAATTTCGGAAAGAAAATATAGTTATAATTCAAAAAATCAGGTTTAAGAATTCTAAAAATAATACAACTCTTTTCTTATCGAATTCCAAAGATGATACAGTTCTTTTCTTATTTAGTATTTGTTATTGAATTCTAAAGATGAGACAATTATTTTCTTATTTAGTAATCCTAACTAATAAAAATAGGATTATATTTATTCAAACTAACAAAATCATAGATAAAATACAATTTATATTTAAGATTTGTAAGGTAATACGTACAATTGTTATTATCGATTTAGTCTTATAATTTTCTTAAATTTCGAATAGAAAATAAATGATTGTAAAGATAATAATCATTAAAAAAACTGATAGCAACAAAAATTAGAACCATAAAAGAATAATAACTTTTAACTAATAAATAGGCATCAAAAAATAAAAAAAAATTAACAAATAAAATAATATATAAAAAATAGGAATCATATATTAATTTTATGATAATGTAAATGGGTCTTGATTAGTATTGTGTTTGACGGGCACGGGAGGCGGCCCAAACTAATTTTTATCTAAATAATAATAAATTTTTTATTAGTATTATGTTTGACGGGAAAGTCGCTAAAATAATTTTTATAAAAGAATAATAATTTTTAACTAATAAATTGGAATCGAAAAATAAAAATAATTAACAAATAAAATAATATATAAAAAATAGGTATCATATATTGATTTTATGATAATGTAAATGGTTCTTGATTAGTATATCGTTTGACGGCCACGGGAGGGAGGCGGCCCAAACTAATTTTTATCCAAATAATAATAAATTTTCTATTAGTATTATGTTTGACGGTAAAGTCGCTAAAATAATTTTTTATCTATGTTATAATATATTTTTTTGTTACACAATTCAAAATAATCTCTAATTTTGTCATAATTAGAATAATTTTTATTAGTATTGTGTTTGACACTAAAACGACTCAAACTAATATCTAAATTGTACTTCTTCCATCCCATTTTAAGTGTCCTGTTTAACTTTTGAATGGTCAAATTGACCAAATTTTGACTGAGATTTACACATATAATATAATTTTTAAAAGTAAAAAAAATTATGTCATTATAAAATACATACAATATACTATAAAATGTAATTTTTAGTTTTTCAAAATAATAATGAATTTGTTTTTTATGCTTGGTCAAAATTTGGTCAATTTGACCGTTATAAGTCAAAACAGGACGCTTAAAATGGGATGGAGGGAGTAATGTTTTGTTATAAGTATTGTGTTTGACAAGAGAGCGGCTCAAACTAATTTTGATCTAAATTATAATATTTAATTTATCATAAAAATAATAATTATGGATTAATATTGTCTTTGACGGGAGGGGGGTTCGAACTAATTTTATTATTAGTATTGTGTTTGACAGGATGATCACTTAAACAAATTTTTATATCAATTATAATATTTTTTATTTGTGATATGTTTAATGAGAAGATGACTCAAAATAATTTTTATCATATTATAATTCTAATTCATATCAAAATTTATCATGCCGCCGCGAAGCGCGGCTTTTTTCACTATATATATATATAAAGAGGATGCGGGCGTCTCTAGAATTGTTCGATTTAGTCTTCTGATTTTTCTTAAATTTCGGATAAAAAATATAGTTATAATTCAAAAATTCAGGTTTAAGAATTCTAAAAGTAATACAACTCTTTTCTTATCAAATTCTAAAGATGATACAATTCTTTTCTTATTTAGTATTTCTTATTGAATTCTAAAGATAAGACAATTCTTTTCTTATTTAGTAATCCTAATAGAAATAGGAATATATTTATTCAAACTAACAAAATCATAGATAAAATATAATTTATATTTAAGATTTGTAAGGTAATACGTACAATTTATATTATCGATTTACTCTTATAATTTTCTTAAATTTCGAATAGAAAATAAAGGATTGTAAAGATAATAATCATTAAAAAAACTGATAGCAACAAAAATTAGAACCATAAAAGAATAATAACTTTTAACTAATAAATAGGCATCAAAAAATAAAAAAAATTAACAAATAAAATAATATATAAAAAATAGGAATCATATATTAATTTTATGATAATGTAAATGGGTCTTGATTAGTATTGTGTTTGACGGGCACGGGAGGCGGCCCAAACTAATTTTTATCTAAATAATAATAAATTTTTTATTAGTATTATGTTTGACGGGAAAGTCGCTAAAATAATTTTTATAAAAGAATAATAATTTTTAACTAATAAATTGGAATCAAAAAATAAAAATAATTAACAAATAAAATAATATATAAAAAATAGGTATCATATATTGATTTTATGATAATGTAAATGGTTCTTGATTAGTATATCGTTTGACGGGCACGGGAGGCGGCCCAAACTAATTTTTATCCAAATAATAATAAATTTTCTATTAGTATTATGTTTGACGGTAAAGTCGCTAAAATAATTTTTTATCTATGTTATAATATATTTTTTTGTTACACAATTTAAAATAATCTCTAATTTTGTCATAATTAGAATAATTTTTATTAGTATTGTGTTTGACACTAAAACGACTCAAACTAATATCTAAATTATACTTCCTCCATCCCATTTTAAGTGTCCTGTTTAACTTTTGAATGGTTAAATTGACCAAATTTTAACTGAGATTTACACATATAATATAATTTTTAAAAGTAAAAAAAATTATGTCATTATAAAATACATACAATATACTATAAAATGTAATTTTTAGTTTTTCAAAATAATAATGAATTTGTTTTTTATGCTTGGTCAAATTTGGTCAATTTGACCGTTATAAGTCAAAACAGGACGCTTAAAATGGGATGGAGGGAGTAATGTTTTGTTATAAGTATTGTGTTTGACAAGAGAGCGACTCAAACTAATTTTGATCTAAATTATAATATTTAATTTATCATAAAAATAATAATTATGGATTAATATTGTCTTTGACGGGAGTGGGGTTCGAACTAATTTTATTATTAGTATTGTGTTTGACAGGATGATCACTTAAACAAATTTTTATATCAATTATAATATTTTTTATTTGTGATATGTTTAATGGGAAGATGACTCAAAATAATTTTTATCCTATTATAATTCTAATTCATATCAAAATTTATCACGCCGCCGCGAAGCGCGATATATAAAGGAGGATGCGAGCGTCCTATAATTGCTCGATTCAGTCTTCTGAATTTTCTTAAATTTCAGATAGAAAATATAGTTGTAATTCAAAAAATCAGATTCAAGAATTCTAAAGATGATACAATTCTTTTCTTATTGAATTCTAAAGATGATACAATTCTTTTCTTTTTTATTTAATATTTCTTATTGAATTCTAAAGATGACATAATTCTTTTCTTATTTAGTAATCCTAAAAGAAATAAGATTATGTTTAAAAGAAATCAACTTGAAGGATTTCAAAAGTTAATATAATTCTTTTTTTTTCGGATTCTAGAGGTAATACAATTTTTTTATTATCTAGGAATGCCAAAAGGAATATGATTATATTTATTTAAACTAATAATCATAGATAAAATACAATTTATATTTAAGATTTGTAAGGTAATACTTACAATTTATATTTCCGATTTAGTCTTATAATTTTCTTAAATTTCGAATAGAAAATAAAAGATTGTAAAGATAATAATCATTAAAAACTAATACCAAAAATATTAGAACCATAAAAGAATAATAATTTTAAAATAATAAATAGGAGTCAAAAAATAAAAATAATTAACATATAAAATAATACAAATAAAATAGGAATCATATATTGATTTTATGATAATGTTGATTAGTATTGTGTTTGACGGGCACGGGAGGCGTCCCAAACTAATTTTTATCTAAATAATAATAAATTTTCTATTAGTATTATGTTTGACAAGAAAGTGGTTAAAATAATTTTTTATCTATGTTATAGTATATATTTTTGTTAAAACGGGACCACAGTTCAAAATACTTTTTGTCCAATTATAATCTTTAATTTTATCATAATTAGAATAATTTTTATTAGTATGTGTTTGGCAGTAAGGCGACTCAAACTAATATCTAAATTATAATGTTTTGTTATTGGTATTGTGTTTGACAAGAGAGCGACTCAAACTAATTTTGATCTAAATTATACTGTAATATTTAATTTTATCATAAAAATAAAAATTATGGATTAATATTGTCTTTGACGGGAGGGCGGTTCGAACTAATTTTATTATTAGTATTGTGTTTGACAGGATGACAACTTAAAAATAATTTTATACTAATAATAATTTTTTTATTAGTGATATGTTTAACCGGAAGATGACTCAAAATAATTTTTTATACTATTATAATATTAATTCGTATCAAAATTTATAGAGAATTTATAACGCCGCCGCGAAGCGCGGCTTTATTAACTAGTTATATATATAATTTTATATTTACCGCTAAGCAGAGCTGTCCTAATATAGACCTAGTCAGCATAATGAATAAGATTACTGTATATTTCACCTTAATTGTCTTAGGAGGAGCGGATGCGAGGAGCTTCTAACCAATAAGCTAAATCTGTGTCTGGAGTAGAATAATTATACTTATATTCAGGTAAATCGTTCCCGCCATCGCCCAAAAAGTTTGAATTTACACACTTAGTCTGAACCAATTCACCGTCCAGTAAAGAGTAAACAAGGCACCCGCCACTGAAAAAACGGTACACATTGTTGGGTAATAGTCTGTTACATGTCTTATTCTTTGTATTGACCACTGCAACGTCGATACACTTTTCAGTGTAAAATAAAGCGTAACCCCATAAGGTTCTCACGGGTAGCCAAACCTTGCGCGAGCGATCATACCTTCTTACAAATTGCTGGCCTGGAAGAGTAGCATCCTTTCTGACATCGGGGTTAAGACCTATTATCAGCAACTCCCCATTCAACTCAAACGACTGGACTGTCCTTCTATAAGAATTCTCAAACACAAACTCGTCCCTACGCAAACGGTCGAATTTGAATTCTCCATTACGGATATTATAGGATGCTACTTGTCCAAAAGGAGAAGGAATGTAGAGAATTCCAGCAAGGATGTGAGAAAGGAGATTCCCAGGCCTAAAAGCAGGAGGCTTATTGAATCGTCTAGAAGTCCATTGTGCATCACCATTGCGATATGTTGCAACAACAATTGTGTTAACTTGGCTAGCGTCTACGCAACAAAAGACACAATCTGGTGAATCGGGTCGGGTGGAAAACGTGGAAACGACTCGGAGACGATCAGGATGGTCAAAAGTAGGAAGGGTGATGATTCTTTTAGTAAAGGGCGAGAACAAAAAGACGTGACTACGCCTCCAGAAAAACAATCTTGGTTTGCTAACAGAAAGAAAAACCCAATTGTGCTTGACACCATGCAAATATACATCATCAGAATCAGATGGAATACCTAATTCAGACCAGTCTATAAAGTGTCGTGAAACTAGATGGCTTGGATATGATAATGGGTCATAGATTCGGAATTCAGGGGTGCCTGGATATTGACAACCATGCCATGGTAATGATGAGGAGAATCTAGTTTTAATGATATGAGCCGCGGCCAACCATTGGGTGCAAACAGCACCGAAACGAGCCCGATCAATCACGCAGAGTCTGCTAGCTATTTCTCCCAATAGATTCCGGTCAAGTTCAGCCCAGTGGTCACTCACTTCTTTTTCTTCGAGGTGCTTCTGCTTGTGCTTTGAGGAGTAATAACTATTTAGAAGAATTATTGACACAGAAATTGAGAGTGTCAACAACTCAAACACTTTAACGCCCTTCATCCCTTGCCTCTCTCGCTCAGTCCAAAATCTCTTTCTTTCGTATTCTTAAAGGTGGATTGGTTGACAATAAAGGTATTCATAACACGTACGAAGTCATAATCCATTTAGTTATTTGATTTGTTAAGAACACCAATCTAGCTGGGAGATAACTTATTCCTTCCTTCTTTAATTCGGGTTATCCAAAATTTTTACACACCCAAAGGCCAAATTTATATTTTAGATTATATATTTGTGTTATTTTCAAAAATTTGGATATTCTAATATTTAAAAAATTGTTAAAATTGGGGAGATTACTTTTTATATTTTAATTATATTTTATTATATATAAAAAATTTAAATATTCAATCTAGATTTTAATTAATATTTCAAAATTTGAAACTATTTATGAATTATAAACAATCCATTACAACGCAGTGATATTCAAAAATTTATTAGTTTTGAAAGTCCTTGATTTTATGGAATTAGGCGCGTTGTAGATGGACTCTACGAATTCTAGTGCACTTTACAGTTTTTCTTTAATAAAAATGAGGACTTTCATTAATCAGGTAAATCATATAAAAGCATCTCCTGCATACTAGACGGAGGAGTACTAAACACTTTTTGGCAATTGAGTAAACAAGGGTAGTGCACTTTACAGTTCTTCAACAACATAAAATATTTAATCACAGCCTATTTATTAAAATTAGTTTATAAATTCTGTTTTACAACGGTGTCATAATATTTTCTTAAATAAATTCACAAATAAATAAATATCCTTTTATAATATATAAAATATATGTTAATATATTACAAATTTTGATCATCATATAAAATTATCACATAATTTTATATTCATATATTTTATATTATTTTATATTCATAATAAATTCACAAATAAATACATATCTTTTTATAATATATAAAATATATGTTAAGATATCATATATTTTGATCATCATATAAAATTATCACATAATTTTATATTCATAATATTTTATGTAAATACACTATATCCCACCTCTAAAATTTAAAATAAATTATCAAATATTATTTGTAGTTTAATATAATGTTTTAAATTTTTAAAGGCAGTTTGATATTTAAATTACTTAATTTAAATAAATATATATATGTTCTGCTGTTTTTCCATCATAATATATGTTATATTGTTTTTTTTCTAATTTTAAACTTACATCCAATAAATCTCTTCTCTCATTTGGAAACTTCCTATCATAAATACTTTTTAATATTGACATTTTGAAACTTTCTTCCGATCATTTGAGAACCGAAAATGGTAATTTTGAATGTTTCTCCTAATATATTCGAAAATTTGAAATTTCCTTCCTATAATTTTGAGAACAGAAAAGGTGGTTTTGTAATTTTCTTCCGATATATCGAAAATAATTAATGATTTATAAATTATTAATAATATATTAAAATTTGAATTAAATATATCATGTCAATCTAATTCACTCCATTTTAATCCGAAAACGATTTTAATCATCATCACAAATTATAATTATACTTTTAATTTGAAACGACTTTAACCGTCATCACAAAATATAATTATATTAGTTTAAACTTATAATTTTTTTTTTATAATTTGAACTAAAATTTTAGGAAATGAACTTCGTAGGCTTGAAATTTTAGACAATAATTCATTTATAATTGTACAAAAATAATCATAAAATCCTACTCAGCATTGAACTCTTTAATTATAAAATCATAATCCATACGAAAGTCTTTTCATAATGATATAATAATTATTATTATTAAATAAAAAATTATTAATACGTTAATGTAAGATTATAACATGTGAATAAGATTACATTTCACATACAACATGGACAAATACCTCACCTGTGAACACGTTTAGCTGCTTGGCGTTTGAAGTTGATTTTGTAGGAAATCAGACCAACGGGTAAACCACACCAACGTTTCCAGATGTTTTATTCAACAATGTCTGATTCACCCCCATTTTACAGGCACGGCAAAAAAGTTTGACATATCCCAGAAACTAGCTGTAGAGGTTTTATTGTTTGCCTATAAATTGCCCAAGTCCAGTGCTAGAATGCATAAACTCGCAATACTTCTAAAACATCTAACTTTCCCAATAGTTAAATTTAATGGCTTTAACCGTCAAGCACCAGTGCATAGTCTTGGCTCTGCTCTTTACCATCGGATTCTTGGCATCTCTGACTGCAGCTCGTTCTTTGAATGAGGCATCAATGACCGAGACACATGAGCAATGGATGACACGTTATGGACGTGTGTACAAAACAGCTGATGAGAAACATAGGCGTTCTACCATCTTTGAAGAGAACCTCAAATACATCCAGACAATGAATAAAGCAAATAACAGGCCATACAAACTAGGGGCCAATGAATTTGCAGATCTTACCAATGAAGAGTTTACAGCGTCAAGAAACAGATTCAAGAGCCATGTTTGCGCCACGTCTACAAATGTATTCCGATATGAAAATGTTACTGCAGTGCCATCTACCATGGACTGGAGAAAAAAAGGTGCAGTTACTCCTATCAAGGACCAGGGCCAGTGTGGTAAGTCTTTAGTTTGTATGTTATGATTTATACTCTGTTATTATTTTGGAGTATTCTTTTAACACTTCTTTCTTAAAATACAGGGTGCTGTTGGGCGTTTTCAGCTGTGGCAGCTATGGAAGGAATTACTCAGCTTAAAACTGGCAAGTTGATCTCTCTATCCGAGCAAGAATTGGTAGATTGTGATACTAGCGGTGAGGATCAAGGCTGTGAGGGTGGTCTTATGGACAATGCGTTTGATTTCATCCAAGAAAACCACGGCCTCTCAACTGAAACAAACTACCCTTACAGTGGAACTGATGGGACATGCAATGCCAACAAAGAAGCAAATCATGCAGCCACGATAACTGGACACGAGGATGTGCCTGCAAATAGTGAGAGTGCACTGCTGAAAGCTGTTGCAAATCAACCAATCTCAGTTGCTATTGATGCTAGTGGTTCCGACTTCCAGTTCTACTCTAGTGGTGTGTTTACAGGTCAGTGTGGAACTGAGTTAGATCATGGAGTGACTGCTGTAGGCTATGGCACTGCCGCGGATGGAACCAAGTATTGGCTTGTGAAGAACTCATGGGGCACAAGTTGGGGTGAAGAAGGTTATATAAGGATGCAAAGAGGCATAGCCGCTGAAGAAGGCCTATGTGGTATTGCAATGCAGGCTTCCTATCCCACTGCCTGAAAAACTGGAAGAAATTGGTGATAATCACTAGTGATCACTATTCATGTAATTATGTATATGCCTGTTCAGCTACCATATTCCTCTTGTCCAACTTATGGTTCTTAATACTTCAGTTAAAAATTGGTACAATGTAAGAACTTTGCTGCTGTTATGACATAAATCTTGACAAATGATACAAGTTCCTCAAACCTCTGTATCTAAACAGGAAACATGTTTCATCTGCACTTAAAAGACATTGAAACAACTCTACTCCCCTTCCACCTTAAACTTTACAAGCAAAAATTAATTTGTAATCATCCGTTTCTTATATAGGTCATATTGATGATGAAACACAAGTACAAAAGTCATATACGCAAATCGGCAAATAGCTCTATACACACATATAAACAGAGTACAAATAGCCGACCGGAAAGAAAGTAAGATGCAAGGAAATGGATCTATACATAGTATTCTGATCATTTTTATGGCTCTCCTGAAAGAGCACTCTTTAATGCAATACTAGTGTCCAAAGCAGTTGCTCCATCAAAACTGTCATGAGCCGATTTATATTTATCTTCGCGAACCACTGGCAACTCTTGGGCTTTACCTTCCCCACTTGTCATGTTTTCATCTTTGCTTTTCCCCCATGCCACCGAGTAAAGGCCAATCACCACTACAACTGCTCCAAGCAAGCTGAAATAGACCAAACATATAATTAATTCATTTACATGTAGTACTTATGAATACATAATCATTTAGGCCAGTCGGACTGCAACATAACATTTGCCAATATATGTGCTCAATTACCTTCCGAGGTGAACTTGCTCTGATAAAATGATAGCCCCAAGAATGGCAGTGATGATCATGGCTAGAGGACTAAAAGCTGTGACGAACACTGGACCTCTTACTTTGTTCACGAAACCTTGCACATAGTATGCGATTCCAGAACAAACGACCCCCTGGCACATATTTCAAATTGATAAGTAACATATGCGTATATGAAATTATATGTTGGGTGAAGAATTTGATCAACTTACAGAATAAGCAGCAGCAAGAAGCCTCGAGTCAAAACCAATAGCCCAGGCAGACATGTCGCGTTCCATTACAAGCGCCACAACCCCCCCTTCCACCATCCCCATCACACATATCAAACTTGTCAATGATAACTCCGCAGGGTACTCCTTTAATGTCATCGACTGATCAATCCAAATAATATATAAATTAGCACGATATTGTTCCTGAACAATAAACAAGTAATTATTAGTCACAGTAACACTCACCTGAACAATGAAGAAAGCAGACCAACCAATGGTGCATGAAAGTAGCATTATGGTTCCTGCAACCCAGTGCTGACCGGAGGATGCATCTCCTGAATTCTCATGTTGGGATCTGTGGGAGTAACCGCCTAAGATGTCGACAACAGGGCCTTTGTACAAGGTCATTAGCATGGCTCCTGACAGTGTTATTGATGTTCCTATCACCTTGGCTAGTCCAGGTTTCTGCCTCAAGTTTACTCTTTCCATCCTAATTATCATTTAAAAAACGTCGTTATTATATCAACATACAACTAAATTGTAACTTGGCTCTCTGTTAGTCGATCTTTAGGTAACAATCTAAAGAATGGAAAAATACCTGAAAATAATTGCCATGATGAAGGTAAGAGCTGGGAGGACATTGACCGTGGCAGCTGCAAATGTCGCGGAGGTGGATTTCATCCCGACGTAGTATAAATTTTGATCAATCACAGGCCTGAACATACGCAAAAATTAGAATCACAAGACATGCAGTAAAATTTTCTTAATTTGCTCTTGCAGTACTGATTATTCATATATGTTATCCAATAATGTTGAAGTGGTTCAGAACATTACTCTAATAGTCCGAGCAGCATTACTTTCAAAAATACTGAAAGTGTTAACTTTGGCCTTATCTTCCTGTAAAACCAAAAAACCAAAAACATGAATGGTGTTAACCACAGCATGAAAGCTAGTCTTTAAAATTCAAGCTCGGGGAAAAACGAGAAGAAAACCTTTCAAGAACAAAGGCGAAGGGAGCGATAGCTAGCGTGGCGACCACATGACGGTAGACCACAAGTACCCAGTGACTCATGCCTTGTTTAAACGAAACCATGGTAACTATATACATTCCTGCATATCCAAACTGCAAAGATATCATAGCTAAATAGGGTCTTATATTCAAGAGCATTTGGCTCAACACTTTAAATGACATTGTAGTTTCCATTTTTAGCTAGCTAGTTCTAGATTGAGTGCATTGCAAACATTTGACAGCCCTATTTATAGGAAACTCAAGTTAGGAGAAGCATGTAGAATGTATATGTTCAGAGTCTGCAGAACACTTGCCATAATTACCCATGCACAGTCAGAAAATTGCACTCAACTCAAATTACACATAGTTCAAATTCCATTATCCTTTATCAAACACTTGCCAATTATTTACGCCACAAGAATCTTCACAAAGAGAGAAGAGTTCTATGAGGATCTCTTGGTTTTTAATTACTTAATAACTGAAAGATGTTGCCAGACAAATCGTGTTATAGCTTAGTGCTATGTATACGAGGCATGCAATCGTAAGCCATGTATATTAGTGGTCATTTAACTGCATTATAAATATGCTTATATGGAACTCATCACTCGTTACGACCTTAATACATGATTTGATTTTAATGACTTGCAATATAATGGTACGTGTGCTAAATTTTTTTCTCCGTCTCAATATACATGTGTTTTAAAGAAAAAAATTTGTCCCAAATTACTTGTATTTCCCTCCTTTCCGTTGTCTTTATATTTATTTTGACTTTTTTTTAAACTCAACTTTATTCTCATTTTTCAATGTACTAAATCTCTAAATTTATTGTAATTTTTTTGAAACTTAACTCTATTCACACTTCTCAATGAACTAATTAATGATACACGAAAGAAAATCATACTACTTTTTTGTGTTAATATACATAATTTTTTAAAAAGAACATGTATAAGAGGACGGAGTATCATGTATCATATATATTTTATAATTTATAATCACGAAACTTCATGAGTAACATGCCTTTGCATTATAAATATTAAAAAAATTATTTTTAAAAAGTAGATAAGATCTTTGATTATATTTTTGAATCATTTTGAGAAAAATATATAATAAGGAAAACATGTTTTTAAAACAGAAACGGAGAATTAGAAAAGAAATAGAAATCATATTGTTCCCGGCATCACTAGTTATTAGCTCATCAAGGATAGGGTTATTATGGATAACACATACATTACATAAGGAGCACTTGGGAGACCGGATCCAATGAAACAGAAGTTGGTGCTTTCGGTCTAGGATTCCATGCCCAAGCAATTGCTGCCTTTCTGCCTTGCAATTTATTAAGCAATGTAGTAGTATATGTTTGGTTGAGAGACAAATCTACACTAATTATGACCTTGAAAGTTTTTGTGGCTCTCAATTTCCCTTCGTGTCACTACATAAACATCATGAGGTCTGCAAATAATTTTGTGATCGACATCTTTTCGATTTTGAGTAAGAAAAATATAGCCGTCATCAGGGCCGGTTTTGAGGGAGTGCAACAAGTGCAACAGCACAGGGTCATGAAAATTTAGGGCCCCTAATTTATTACTACTATTTTCTATCTTTTGGTATACTCATGATAAATATAATATAATATTAATATTTCTTTAATTTTTACCATTATTTTATTTAAACACTAATCAATTCTCAACTCCCAAGACCCAGCCATGCACGTCTATTCTTATTCTTTCTCTCTCCTCACAAACTAGTAGACTGCACAAACAGTAAATCCCACACGGCCACACACATACTCCCTCCGTCCCTTTTTACTTGTCCCTTTTGAAAAAATAACGCATCTTAAGAAAATGTTAGGTGGATATCTTGTTTTCATATATATCTCTAATAAATGTAATGAATTAGATAGAGTTGTATATATATATATGCTAGTCAAACATTGGAAATTGTTACATTTTGAAAAAACATACAAAAAATTGCTTTGAAAAGAGAAGTGGACAAGTAATTTGGGACAAATTTTTTTTTCAAAAGGGACATGTAAAAAGGGACGGAGGGAGTATTTAAGTCTAATTACTTAAAAAAAACAATTTTTCAGTTGTAGTAGTCTAATTTTGTTTATGATATCATGTTATTTTAATTATATTAAAATTTTGTTTTGTCATTTGGAAGAGTCTCATTCTTAAAGTCAGCAAACGGCCTCAAAAAAGTCCCAGACGGGGTGACCGTCATGCTGTGAGCAAAGTCGGCTCATCTTCTTTCTGCTTGCTTCTAATAAAATCCCCTGCTTCTAATAGTCCCCTGCTGTGAGCAAAGTCGGCTCATCTTCTTTCTGCTGCTTCTAATAGTCCCCTGCTGGACTGAAATTACTAAATAAAATCCAAAAAGTTTCGCTAACCTGTAACTCGAAGCATCTGCATTCTTCTTAAATTCGTCGCTAAAATCTATTATTTATTATAATAAAAATATAATATAATCATTCTTTTTACCAACTATTATTGTAAATTTTATCAGAACTCAATGTATTACAAATTTAATAAAGTTTAGTTATAAACTGATTTACGTTGATGTATCCATCCATCGAATATGCTCTCGCTAACTTTAGATATTGATCATTTGTCTATCAAATATATAGTTGGTTTTATTTTGAAAGCAACTGAAATTTCTCATTTAAAAGCTGCATCAAGCATACAAATTTCCACTAGAATATGTAAAAATATTATAGCAATTAATCATGCGAGACAATCTAGCTAATTCATGAGTTATGTGTATACTCCCTCTGTTTGGATATAATAGTCGTTTGACTTTTTTGCACACACTTTTAAGAGCATTGACCGCACATTTAAAATTATTATTTTTGAAAATTTTTTTTTGTGAATTAAAATATATCATTAATACTTTTATTCACAAAAAGAAATTTTTAAAAATAATAATTTTAGATGTGCGGTCAAAGCTCTTAAATGTGCGTGCAAAAAAGTCAAGAGACTAATATATCCAAACAGAGGGAGTACTTGTTTTCGAATATGTTTGACACTAACTTCTGGCATTAGATGGAGAATATTTTTACACCGTTCGATAGAATGTCTAGCCTGTATCACGTACTCTTGCCGACTTAATTTCGAATCTGTTTCCGGTACTATTGGGGTCACTTTTTAATCTCTGAACGAGTCTAGATTAGCTAAATAATGTATCATTCAGGATTAATGTCATTTATTAAACTTGCAAATTTCTGGACAAGGTCTACACATCTTCTGGACCTCGATGATATCCTTTGGGCCAACCAAGTATAAGAAATCTTTCAAACGCAAAGAAAATATAATAATATAGAAAGCAGGCCACTAATAATAATGTGACAATTACGAGTCATAACAGGGCATGTCATGTATAGTTTGCAATCGAATCTAACTTTTGACAAAATATTCAAAAAAAATTATTTGTATAAGTAGTACTTATTATTCTAATTTTTCTATAAAATAAATTATATAATTAAAACTATTATTCATAAATACTTTCTAAAATTATTAATTTAAATTATAATCAGAAGTTCAAATATATACGTGAGAAAAGTAAAATATTTTATAATTATCAGGACTTGAAATCAATAAATGGGCCTCTAGTATGATCATAAAATCACATACGGAAGAGCCCGAACACAATTTGGGGCACAGTGGCATGCCAAGCGGGAGTAAATAACATTTTAGTATCATGAACATTTGTATCATTCATTGCTTTTAAAATGGATTAATCACCGGTTAATAACTTTTTTATCTGGTTAATAACAATCGGGAATAAATTTAATTTGTTCTAAAATGATATTTCCAAAATGTCTATCTAAAAGAACGTCATAAGTTGCGTACCATAAACGACTTGCGCAAATTATAATCGGATTCCATCTGATTCCATGCATATGGTGAAGATCCCTCAAAATGAAAAAGTATATCAACTAATTAAAACATCAAGTGAAGCCAAAAATATATTTAAATCATCAAGCATTTGGTCTACTTTAAGGTGGTAAAGCATATCATTATCATTAATTAATCTACCAATGAAGGCAAATTACCTTCATGGTCAAAGCTCAAATCTTTAATAAATCTTAATTATTGACGTAATTGAGACAAAAACACTCTTATCGTTATTAATGCAAGCAAGCTAATTAGCTAAAGCTTAATTTACAATAATATTACACCCACTCACACACAGTAGAATCCACATTGATGAATTAAACAGAAACACATAAAATGGCTTGATTCCACTAGGATACGCAACCCTACAAAAAAATGTGGTGTATTTGTGGATTTTCTGGGTGAACAAATCATAATCTTGTGATTCGAATCTCCATCGTCAGCTGAGAGCTTGGGTGGCACTGAGGTAGAATCCAATATGTAGTCTGTGCGCCAATAATACTACAAACTCCATTCGTAGTTTTATTCTTTTCTAATGCTGCATTGATTAGCTTTCCATAGTGCAATGTGGCAATGTGTATACGCAGCAATCTACGGATTTAACACACGTTGTGTTTGGATTATCTTTTTTTTAGAAATAAAAATTTATTATTTTGTTTAGAAACAAGTTTTTATTTTCTAAACAGCCTAACTTATAGTTTTTTCTATAGAGGTTTTTAAATCACAATTGCGAAAAATACTTTAATAGACTCAACTGATGTTAAGGAGACATGCGCAAGGATGGATCCAGAGGATTGCTGACTATAACTAGCTATGCCTCCGAATTCGAGAGCTAGCAATCAAAGATCACTTATAGTTTAGATATTGACACTATTGTCATTAAATTTTTTAGCATGTAATATTTAATCGTACATGTCCAAGAATTCAAAGCCGCCCAAATATAAAATTTATCGAGTAATCGGCCCGTAATCTGACCATCTTAGATATTTAAGGGGTCGATTTTGACTAATCATTTTAAATTTGTAACACCTGCATATTCCACATGCGTTTCAAATAAATTATTTTAAATTTTAGAAAAATCGGATAAGATTGACATTAATTTAATCCCAAATTTGATAAAATAGTATAAATTATAATTCATCTTTTAATGTCGATGATGTTCATAACCCAATGATTTAATTTCTTGATCACGGTTTCAGAGAATGGCTAGATTATAAGATTAATGAATCATATATCAATGGATAGATTGATGGAATGCTTAATTCTCTTTGTGCTGAGTAAAACAAACAGACATACCGTTAATTCTAAACAAATTTATTGAAGAGAAGTTTTTTATTAACACAAGTTAACAACATTCTCCAGATAATCAACTCAGTACAAAACTCTAGAATGACAATATGTATCACCCTTTTACAAGTACCCGGCCGTATTATATCTACAAGTAGCAGGCCTAAAAACATCGTAAATATTAGTCAATATACGGCCCGGGTAACATACACGTAACAATATCCGGTACTTAATATGCAGCAGCAGCAGCATATTTTTGAGTGTTAGTGTCTCCAGATATGTTGAAGTGAGCAGTGTCCATTTTAGTCATGGGCAGTTGATGACCTATTTCGTCCGATGCCGTAATGTCGATTTTGTCCTTTCCTTTCCCCCAAACAACTGCATAGAGGCCTACTGCTATTACTATTGCTCCAATTATGCTGCAATTCATACACATTGACACAATGTTAGTAAACACAGATTGTACTTGTTTGTTAGTAGTAATTATTACACTACAACAAATAAGCCTTTTTACGGCGGATAGAATAAGAAATACGTACGCTCCAATATGGAGTTTCTCGGCCAGCACAATGGATCCGAGGACAGCGACTATGATCATGCACAGAGGATTGAATGCAGTGACAAACACGGGGCCTCTGGTTTGCATCACTATTCCTTGAATGTAGTATGTGAGGCCAGAGCTAACCACCCCCTGTAAAAATTAACAAACACCGCATCTTATTAAATTATGGATTCATTATCGATGTACTCCATTATGCAATTAATATAGGTATAGGTAGCTTACAGCATAAGCAGGAGCAAGGAGCTTGGAATTCCAGCCAACAGCCCAGACATCAGGATGATGAGCTTCGGCCACTAACGTGACAGCCGCGCTTAGAATTGCACCCATCAAACATATCAAGAAGGCCAAGGAAAGCTCTGCTGGATATTTCTTCAATGTAATTGACTGCACAAATAATCAATCGCATTATTAAAAATAATATTAATTTTAATCAGGGGTTAATTGAATAATTGGTATATCTAGACTTACTTGTAAGACAAAGAATAAGGACCATGCAATACAACCAATGAGTATAAAAACAGTTCCGCTGAGCCAGTGTTGATCAGTGGAGGCCGTGGCTGAACCGGTGTCGAAGAGGCTTTCTTTCGGGGACCAAATGAGATTCACAATGGGACCTTTGTACACAGTCATGATCAAGGCTCCTCCAAATGTGACTATGGTTCCTATGACCTTTGCTTGACTTCCCATTTCTCTCATCTTCAAAAACTCTAACCTGTTACATTTATCCACCTTGTGATCAGTCACACAGGCGCATGCAGATAATTATCCGAAGGAAAGCACGAAATATTCATTTTAAATTCTCCCACGATCATCTTGATCGATCCTACCTGAGAAGAACAGCCACGATAAAAGTAACTGCAGGAACAGCATTCATGATGGCAGATGTGTATGATGCTGAGGTTAAACTCATCCCCAAGTATGAAAAGTTCTGATCAAGCACTGGCCTGCAATCATCAATAATAAATCTAAGTAAAAGACCCTAAAATCAGCTCATGTCATGTAGAAGTGCTTATATCAGTTGGCTAATAGATCTATACTTGCAGTGCAACATGACATATGTAATCTCATTCTCTAATTAGGATCATGTTGTTTACTTCACTTCTTGATTTAGGTACAAAGATTCATGCATAATTACAAAATTAATGAAAATGTACAAGTTTGCTTAATGAAAAGTTAGTGCACATTACTTTGCTGACGCAACTTTGTAATATACAAGGACTTACAAGATCTCACTAATTATGTCTAAATTATTTTTTTATATTGTCTTAGATTACTTCCAGATACTAATAATATTTTTTTTTGATTAAACAATTCAAGACACGTAACATGCATGACAATAATGCAATATACATGTACATGCATATGTAGTTGAGAACAAACGTCAAGGTGAAGAGAGCATTACTCCAAGATAGCCAGGGCCATTATCTGAAGGAACACTGAGATTGTCATCTTCGGACGTATTTTCCTGCGGAAGAAATAAACAAAAACTGTTATATCCATGCCCAAGTACGTTCGAGCTTAAGCAACTCCAACCGCGAAGATTTATTAGTAAAACCGAAAGCATGAAAACAAATAATCTACAGTAGTATATTTATTATGAGTAGAATTAAACCTTTCGAGAACGATAGCAAAGGGGGCGAGGACAAGTGCACCGACTGCATTACGGTACACAACCAGCACATAACGACTCATCCCTTGTTTGAGTACAACAGAACTTATAAGATACATCCCTGCAGCTCCACTCTGCACAATTACCATCAGTAAATAAGGCTTGGCCTTATTGTACACTGACTGCAGCATCTCCAACCCCATTTGTGTGTGTGTTTTATATTATAATCACTTGTATAAGTAAATTTAGAATTAGAATGAGATATTAGAATTGAGTTGATGAGGTCCTATTTATATACAAGAGAAGAGGCATGCAAGTGAGAAAAGTGAAGGCCATTGCATCAGCAACTAGTAGTCTTATCTCTTTCCATTGAGAACAAGTAGTACTGTCCATTTTTCACACAAATAATTATGTCTTTAGTTAGTGATGGATCGGTCGACTGTGTCAAAATTCTTGCGTCTCCTTTTTCTTTACAAAATTAAATAAATAAATATATAATACCAGTCCATTGTGGATTAAATAATGGTAATTACTTTAGATTTGTTTATGGTTTGTGGTGCATGGCGAGTTGGATATGATGGTTGCAACACATTCAGTTCCCATTCAGCTTTATCAATCTAATACTGCCATTTGATTAGGAGCTGGAGCCAGCATATATACATCTATATACATATTTTTATTTTGTAGTGTCATTTGCGTGAGAACAACAGGTAACAGGAGAATCAACATTTGCGTTCTCCAAATAATGCAGAATAATTTAATATGATGAATAGAAAGTATACTTGTTCATGTTTTTCAGAGGTCAAAAAAATATTCACTCTCGTAATTGTTACCGTGTTTATAAGTGCGGCGCAACCTTATTATTGTAAGGATTCTACTTTTTTTGTTATGTATACAGGGGTATGGCATAGAAATTAGGAAACGGAATCAATCAGTTGACAATGTCAATTTAGGATTTTGCTGGAATTTATCGGAGAAGTTTTTGATACAACAAAAATTTATAATTAAATCGGAGTGTAATCAATAAATTAGTAAAATATTTTGAAGAATTAATTGGGGATAAATCAAAGATTTTTCTGGAGATTATTAGAATACCATATAGGAGCGAGGCAAAAACAAAACTAATATCAATATGTTTTACAGGCAAAACCAAAATTTATAGCTAACATTGCAGCATAACTGCAGAATAAATGAATATCATGTTCTCTTGGTAATAAAGAAGATACTGATCATCTCTGAATAGATCCATCATCCATGACTCCATGAATGTTTTTTGTTTTATAGTTTAGCAAAATGATAATGACCTGCAGGCTGCAGGTCTTACATGGTTTACTTGATGTAATCTATTTTACAAACGGTAGAACTAGCTAGCTAGTCATATGTTGTTTATATATTGATATCAACAGATGTTCAATGGGGCGATGTAATAATCAACACTACTATAAATTCAGCCATTTCTTACTGTCATTTTGACTTATATTCTGTCTGAAGTGTGCTTTATTTTGATAGACTATTTTTGTCAGAAAATTTGTAGTGCCAAAACTCTTATTTAGGACCTAAACTTATGCAAAGACACTAGCAATTTCTAAAATTTGTAGTGCAAAGCTCTTATCTAAGGCCTAAATTTCTACCTCATATTTTTGTCAGGTCTCATATTTGAGGTGTTAACAAATTATGAGAACTTCACAGCTTATTTAGTCAAGCTTGTTTCATTGAAAATATTTGATTTTCTGGAGATATATATTTTCTAGAAATAGAATTTGTCTAAAACTCATCTTTTTATGAATTACGACAACATTATCTTGTTAATTAGGCCAAAATTGTCATATCTACGGGACGTCTTGAAAGTTGAAAGTCGTTAGATTTTTACCTGATTATTTTCACTTCCTCCTCTCTCTCCCCAGATATTTATGCCCTCCCAGTTATTATAAATAACATAAAAGCATATTCAAGGTAGGTGTATATTTGTTAGTGATAATATAATATAATTATCTCAAACTAGAGATAAGAGGTTTTAGTTCCTTCAATAATATTGTATATAACTATAAAATCTAAAATTACAGCTAATAGAGTTAAAAGGTTTTACAAATGATTTTATTTTACTAATTTATTATATTTTATAATTTTAAAATATAATATAATATAATTATCAGAATTATAAATATACATTTATCTTTAAAATTAATATTTAAAAAAATAATATCTAATATATTATTGGTGAGAATCAAATTTTAGACATTTATCCGAATTTCTTTTAATATTATATATTTATATCTAACCGTTAAAATTAAAAATTTTAATGTGGTGAAGTATCATATCGAAATAAAAATTACATTTATTTTTATTATTGGAATTAATATAATTTTGTCCACACCGCAGGGAAGAGAGTAAAACAATTAAATGCACATAAAAGTATATATTCCCATCCTATGTATATTAGAACATGGTTGTCTACGAGGCTTGAATCGTATTTCCTTTCAACTCGAACTATTGTTTAAGAAGATTTGCTAATCGTTTAAGGTTTGAATTCAAACTATTACTATTATCCTTTTCTCTATTACTACGGCACTACTATGGTAATACGTGGTAACTGGTAAGTAAGCGTATAAGATAAGAGTTACTTACATGGTCTGTGACTTGGCTCCCATTACTTTGTTTATAACTCGTGGTAAACGGAGATAATGCTTCTATTCTACGTGCACCAAGTAACTGTATTTTCTCCGCATATGGTATATTAATCCAACTTTTCTCAAATTTTAACATCTGGAATAATTTATGTGAAATGTTCGAACTCTCTAGTATTCTGGTAAACATACAAATTAATGTTTTGTCTTGCCGCTGGTACCTTGGGGTGGTTTTGTTCGTGGCCTGACTCGTGAGTCGTGAAATTGTGACTTTTGACGTTAATATGATAATATCAGAGTTAATATTATCTGTTAGAATTATTTTGACTTATTAATAATTTTGAAGGATATAATAATAAGAATAAAAATCATTTATGAGTAACTTAAGATTTTTGGGTATTTTTATAAACAAATGTTCAAAAAAATTAAATGACCGAGAAAAAATCTCAAACTAATTTCTGATTTTAAGTCAGTTTCTTATTTATTGCTTATATCAAATCGACTGTCGACTTAATACATAAATAGAATTTTTTTTAATTCAAATTAAAAATGATTTAAAATTTGGAATTTAAATTCAAACAGACAAGCCCGAAGTCTATGTTTTGAGTATAATGTTAAAGCATACAAGTAAAGTATATTAGCACAATATATAAAGTCTAATAATCTTAATTTCTTAAATAGACTTATGATGCATGATATGCGTTGTTTGATTTGGTAAGGTGGTTAATGACACACCAGAACACATAAGTAGACATGCAGGTATGGGAAACTTGGAACATTTTGTTCTGGTTTCTTTATGTGGGGATAAAGCTTAATTAATATATATTTTTTGTGTAAATGGTAACTGATATTCAGGTATCTATCCTATATAATATACATAATAGTGTCCAAATCATCGTAAACTTAATTAAACAATGAAAAATATTTAAATATTAAATAATATTATTTTCTCCGCCCCATAAATATTTTCTGAGTTTGATTTTTAAAATTCAATTTACCAATATTCATTGAAATTAAGCCTTTCATGCAATAAATTTTTAATTTTTTTAAATATCATAATTAAATTTGGATGTTCTTATTTAGCAAAAAAAAAAAATTTGGATGTTCTATCTTAACAACCAATTTATACAAATATAACGATAACCATAACATGAAGACATACACTCCTGAAAATTTAACTAAAATGACACCAATAGTGAAGTCACAGTTCCGATCGAGATTGATAGAAACTAAAATGGATGAAACACATGCAAAGTCTGTTTTTAGCAATATCTTTACAAGGATCTCTTAAATTACCATCAGATGCTAATTGCTAACACCTATGCTTATGCAACTAAAATTTGAAGTTAAGACTTTACTTTGTCAATGTAATTTTAGTAAGCCCCTGACCCAACTTCACATGCTTAAGCCAAATCCATCCAAAAATTCAGATAATCTCGGAATTGTTTAACTTTGCTAACTTGTTACAGAGTGATGGTTTTCGGTGGTTCCATCAGGGCATGTTGAAGTTGGCATTGTGCAATCATTTCATTCTCAACATCCAGATTTGAGTTATTTTGTTGAAAAGGGGCGTTTTTTTTTTCTAGAATCCGGTGACGATATGTTGTAAAATGATTAGCATGCAAATTTAATACTAGCGACTAGCCTACTTCACAACAGCTAACGAATATGGCTATCAACTGCAAATTTGCGGTGATATTTGAATCACTTATAACAAATAAATGTGACATATTTATTTTTTTTAGAATAAATAGACTTTTATGTAGAACTAGGATGATAAAAGATAAACGCTCATCACTAGAATTAGCGCTTAACTAAATATTACATGAAATATATATATGTACTATGTAGAGTAGTCATTAACCATCTTGCCTACTTTAAGGCACTTATAATTTGACAATAGACTATGTGATTAGTTTATTACTTAACATAAACTAAATTAACGGTAAAAGCAAACTTGGTCAAATAATGAGGCAGACTTCATCCAACAATCTGAAAAGCCTAAGCACGTAATCACATCTCAAGAACTATGATTTTCATGTCCAAATCTTTTGAAATCAATTAAATAATAGCCAATTTCTGTTTTGTAGTATATTTTAATTTATATTTTTATAGTATCCTGCTCGCAGAACAGAACAAGATCGTAGAATGCTCAGCCGCAATTTTCCGGCAAGATCATCAGTTGTATTCATACCTACAATCCTCATCTTCTCCATCCTCTTCCAAATCGGAGAATCCAATGACAATTCACAGGTACATGTCCATTTTCATTACAAAATATGTACATGTATATTATATATATATTTATAGTATGTTTGTACATAACCTGAATCTTGGAATGTCGTCTAGGAGGTGACATGCAGTACAACATGTGTGGCTCAGAATTGTGATAGTGAGTCCTCTTACTTTTAATTAAATTTTTTTATGTTATGTAAATAACATATTTGTTTTGTGTTAACAGCCATTGGGATAAGATATGGTAAGTATTGTGGAGTTGGATGGTCAGGATGTCCCGGTGAGAAGCCTTGTGATGACCTCGATGCTTGTTGTAAGGTTCACGATGATTGTGTTGGACAAAAAGGTATTCTTATGGTTCACAAGTCATTGCTTTACTCAACTGAATTTGGATTATTTTTTTTCATTTTCAATAATAGTATCACCGTATTTTATTATAATTGTGTTCCGGAAATAACATTGTCACACCGATCCAACTAAGGTAGTAAGGATCAACATGATTATCATTGATTGTATATATAATGATTTCACATCGTCGACTCTCTTTTTCCTTGTGCATGACTTTGAGTAAAAATATGAAATGAAATTGTGCACTTCTAATCATACAATTTTGTCATTACATAATTTAATGTTATGAAGGTGTTTGTGCTATAATGTCAAGTGTATATATTATATATGACTAGCTTATAGCCCGTGCAAGGCACGGGAGCTTTTTAATTATTTATAAACTTTTTAAATATATTTTAAATGGTGTGAAAAAATTTAATTTATAAATAATAAATTAAAATTGTATGTATCATGCCAACGTATTAAATTCTTTCTATCAAATTTTAAATTATTTTAAGTAGGATATGTGACGCCAACTCCTATTAGATTATATTTATAAATGTATTTTATATTAAAATTATTATAATGTGATTTAAATATTTTTCCAAAAATTTTTATGGTTCGAGATTAAAATTGATAAACACGATTTGTATTGAATTAAGAAGATGAATCATAAACATGGAATAAGATGGTAGAATTTGCTTTGGATTAAGAAAAAGTTTTTGTATTCGTTCCTCACATAAATCGGGCTTATTAATTTTGAAATATATTAGATAAAAATAATTTTGTGACGGTGCGATTTATATGATTCTACAGATAAAATTGGTAGAAAATATTTATTTTGGATTAAAAAAAAATCATGAACACGTGAAATACAGAATTTGTTTTGGATTCAGAAAAGAAATTATAAACATGCAAATAGATATCAGTTGTCTTATGAAACAAAATTTAATTTTGTTCTAATCTAACGGTGCTTATTTGTTCAATATAGGATCCGATGGATAAAAATAATTTTTTGACGGTGTGATTTATATGATTCTATAATTAAAATTTGTAGGAAATATTTATTTTGGATTAAAAAAACCAAAAACACATGAAAGACAGATTTTGTTTTGGATTCGGAAAAGGAATTATAAACATGCTAAGTAGATATCAGTTTCCTTATAGAACATAATTTAATTTTGTTCTAATCTAACGGTGCTTATTTGTTCAACATACGATCCAACGGATGATAAGTTTTTGGACCATAGGACCATGCGACCAAATTATCTCCCTTACGCTTATTATATATAAGTATATAATTATAAAAAAATTGTGACGATGAGATTTATATGATTCTACGAATAAAACTGGTAGGAAATATTTATTTAGGATTAAAAAAAAACATATACATGTAAAAGACAGAATTTGTTTTGGATTCAGAAAAGGAATTATAAACATGCAAGTAGATATCAGCTGCCTTCTAGAACAGAATTTAATTTTGTTCCAATCTAACGGCTTATTTGTTCAATATAAGATCCAACGGATGATAAACTTTTGGATCAGAGGACCATGCGACCAAATTATCTCCCTTACGCTTATTATATATAAGTATATGATATGTCACCGGCCCGTCTACAACATTCTGATGTAGAACATTTGTATACCGCTCAAAAAAAGATTTTATGACTTGAGTTTGTTCTAAGAAAGTATGATCGTCCAAAAATCATATATGTCAAATGACAATCTCATTTTGTCGTAATTTATTGTTTAATTTATATTCTCTTAAAATTTATGTGTGATGTATTATAATATTTCTCCATGCAACAACAATTTTGTAACTAAAATGTTTCTATACTGTTTCCAGGCATGAATAACGTAGAATGCCATCAGAACTTCAGGCACTGCATAAAGAAAGTACAAAAATCTGAAAAGCGTGGGTTTTCGGAAGTGTGTCCTGTTGATGTGGTTGTGCCTACAATGGATCAGGGTATGGAAATTGCTATTATGTTTAGCGAGTTTGGTAATTCCAAGCTTGAACTTTGATATAAATTTTCGAACAACAAACTCATTCAACACTGGAATTTCAGTTCAATATAGTCATCCTTTTGTAATCGACATCAAAGTTTAAAAGCAAAGAATCATTTTAAAATTTGTTTAAGCAATTTTTTAATTAAAAATTAGAGTCTCTACCTTATTCATTGATATATAGGAATAAGACAGAAAAATATTGTTATTATTTCACTTTGTGAGTGCCTCGTAATAAATCGTATCTTTAGGACATTGGCGTCAAAATTTTAGCATGATGTAGTAGGATTTTATACAATTATCATATAAAAATAGTTTAATTAATTCAACTCACGTTTATCACATCATGTAGAATTGAAACTATACATGTACATCCTACATTGAACATCAATAATACTAATTTAATTATTATTAGAATCTGCGTAAACTTTTTATATTTTAGAATCCGAGAGCAAAATCTATGATCTCATGTGTATGTCAGATGATCCTCGCGCTTATGTTTATAGTGGGTAACTGTTTAAAGAAATTATTTAAATGGGAGTTTCTACAATATCTAGCTCCGCACTGCTTTGACTTCCACATTTGCGACATTCTTATCATCTTATATAATTTCTTCGGCATTTAATATTTGTGGGTATATGCATTCTTTTTTATCAACTTTGACATTGGAGGTAGATTTTAGCATTAAATTAAATCTTATAGAACGCTATATGCTATAATCTTTTATATATCGGTTGATTTGATGATGATCAGAACGCACAAAATAGAAACAAAATGGACTTTGTTCAATTTATCGTCTTGTTTTTATTTTGTTTAATATAAATTTGTGCACAATAAATTTTAAAAATTTATTTTCGAGTTTATATGAATTTATCTATAGTTCGATATGAAGGAAGTTTTGATTTTGCTCGTGTTGACATTGACAAGATAAATTACCTCAACTACCCAAAAAGTTAAATCACCAAAACTTGTAGATGTAATTATTACATTGCAATGTACATTACTCCCTCCGTCCCAGTCAATACTATACATTGGGGGACGGGGGCGCGGCACGGACTTTAATGCTTCAATATAGTATACTTCTGTAAATTATTTTTAAGATTTTCTTTTTTTGTATAAAAGTATAACATTTATATTTTTATACAAAAAAAGAAAATCTTAAAAATAAGTTGTGGAACTATGTTTTATAAGAGCCTTAAAAAGCGTGTCGAGCAGTGAAAAAGAAACGTATACAATTGACTGGGACAGAGGGAGTATAAAACAAACATGTGAACAATATATAACTCTCGACATTTTCACATTTGCATTTAAATGATTATTGGTTTTTATAATATTTTTTTTTAAATTTAATATCACGAGTACTATTTTTCAACTTCTGTTATCCAAGTTCTCAATGGAAAAAAAAAAGGAACGAACAATTTCTTGCAACAAAAATCTTTGTGAAATATAAAGCCTTAAAAAGTTCTTAATTTATAAATATGCAATGGGCCGAGTCCAGTCTGCTAATAACGGATCAACAGGTCTAGTACAGGAACAAAGTCGGCCCAAAAATTAATAAACGGCCTCCACTATCTGTAATTTACTACTGCGTGTGTGTGAATAGAGAAAAGATATGGCGATGGCACTTAAATTGGGTGGCATAGCAAAATCATCTTCATCATGGCTGCCACTGAAAAGATTTGTAAATACACAAAACAAGAAATGGGTATTCAACCCTTTAGCCTGTTCTTTAAGTAGCTCATCAAAATCAAGTAAACAGCTTATACTTTACTCCAAGCCTGGCTGTTGTTTGTGTGATGGTCTCAAAGAAAAGCTTAATGCTGCTTTCTCTCTCTCCCCCACTGACCCTTCTCTCTCTCTCCAAGATGTTAATCTTGAGGTACTAAAAATAAATCATCTTGCTATTGTTTTTTTTTTAATTTTATTGAATTGGATTGCTTGATTTTGTTGTAATTGTGTTTGTTGTGTGTAGATAAGGGATATTACTACGAATCCTGAGTGGGAAAAGGCTTATGAGTATGAAATTCCGGTTCTTGCTAGAGTCGGTCCTGATGGCACTGAGGTTTGCTTTTCAAACACTTTCTGAGGTTTCAAGATTGTGCATTTGTTTTCATGCTATTTGTGTTAATGTTGGTGATTAATACATTTTGATATATCTGACGATAGAGTTGTGTTATGTTATGATGTGCTAGATTGCTGGATGGATAATCAGTTAGTGAGTAGTTCAGCTGTTGGCCTGTTGCGGGATGCAAATTGATTATGAGATAAAAATTGACTAGATTTTTTACCAGTTAAAATGTTCTCTAGTCTTTGTGGCAAATTTTATTTGTTATATGTTGATTTTGCTACCATTTGATTGTCCATGAGCAGCGGGAGGATAGTAGACAAGGGAGGATAAATTGAGTAATATAATTATCTTGTAATGAAAAATACAGTATTTAGTTGTCCCCATTATGTGACTATCTAGTTTATGAAGTATATTAGTTATATAATTAGGTAGTCGTGTGAATTTTTACTTCAGTTTTGGGTATATCATCACTGTGGATAGATGAAGCAACTACTATTTATTCTTTAATTACAGTAACAAACAAGCAGTCAAACGTATGTAAATATAAACGCAGACTGAGGACTTAATTCTGTTTAGTAACTATTATCCAGTTTGTTCGTCCCTGATTATAGATTCTTGTTGATCACCTGGCACAACCTACATAAATCAAAAATAATTTTCCTTTGCCAATCAGTATGCAATGGACATCCTTGATGTATTGATTATCTCCATGTTAACATATGTCCTTAAAATAGAAAAATGCATTTTGCCCATCATGGTATTCTTAACAGGACCGAAGAAAAAATAATAGACTAGTTGTTGTGCCTGTATATCAATCATTTTTAATATTGAAGATGAGAATGTTGAAATATGAATGACCACAAGTATCTAATCATTAATGTGAATGACCATAAGTATCCAATTACACTACTACTTGCTGATATTTTAAAATAAAAAAGGTGCCCATTATCATTTACAAAAAGAATTTTCGACTAGTTTAAAGTTTAAACATTATCTTCTGATCTCCATGATTTATTTGATGCATTTACTGTTATAAACTGTGTTGCACCGTATGCTACCTTTATATTGTAACACATAAGTGTGGCAAACATCTGAGATGATGGTATCGTGATAGACATCTTGTATTCTCTTAGTAAAATTCTTCAGTATATCTTATAGAAATGGGTAAAGAATGATTTGCTGATGAAAGCTTCAATTCTGTAGATCAAACCCTATGCTATATACTCAGTATATAATATATTATATATAGTACCCGGTGGTATAATGAGTTTACAGAATTATGTTACACCATCTGCTGGGCATGTTTTATTTATATGTGCAGATCTAATAGCTAATTTATTTTGGTTGCAGGAAATCCTTCCTCGGTTATCTCCTCGCCTTGGAGTTGCACTTATCCAGAAGAAAGTAGCTGCAGCCTTTGACCACTAACATGTTTGGAATTTAATCAATTGTGATATATTCTAGAGTATGTTGTGACCATTGTTATATACATGCTGCTTTACATCTTGGAGGGAAATCTTGATTATAGTATATTTGGTGGCGGGCAAGGGGCGTTGTACTTGTTCCAACTTGACAAATTGAAGAACTCAATTTTATTGTACAATTTCAATTTTGCAAGTCATTATTTCAATTCTGTCAACTAGGTTCATGCTAGGTGCATATGTCTGAATTTATGTTGATCATTCCTACTGCGTCCGTGTTGTACATATGGTAGACCATAGATCTGTATAGATGTACTTCTCTCTCTATCCTCTCCAGGGGCACTCTAAAAACCAGTGATATCACAATCTTGCATCCTTGTTCCCTGGAGAACCTAATGTTGTTTGTTCGTTTTTATTTGAAGAAAAGAAAAGTTTATTTGTATGATTATACAACCATTACAGGAATCATTAGAGCTGAAATAACAAGTCGACGGAATTCATATGAGCTAAACCTGTCCACCCAAATTGGAACTGTAATAACATATCTCCTTGTCATACTTGTGTGAGAATAATTTGACCACTTGGATATTAGAAAACCATGATTCCTTCCTAAATTAAGAACACAATACAGCTACCAAGTGCCACATTATGGAGACACACTTCACATAGAACATCATACTTTTGCCAAAATCCTAATTGGAATTTAGACCAATGGTGACCAAAACTCCTATCAAAGATTGTCTAATTATGATCTGAAGAGTAGATTTACAATATGCCTTGAGATGAATAATTTCTGCAACACAATAAGACAGAAGAAGCTGAAAAGGAAACCTTTCCAAGAAGTATGATGACATAATTGAAAAATACTATGCATCCATACAGATACAAAGAAAATCAGATACGAAGACTGACTATAATGAGTCCAGCGTAAAACAATCACTAGATTCCCCTTTTTCACTATCGTCTACTCATCTGGAAGTATATAGTTGTATGACGAAGACAAGACACAGGGCTATTGTACAAAAAAGGTCGTGTTAAGTCTGATTGCCTGAATCTCTAGATGTGCGTGATTTCTTTAGTTTCTTGATGTTGCATGGTTCTGTTATAGGGGGGCTGTGAAAAGATCTAGATGAGCTTCTTTTTCCTGAAGTAGCGCTTGAGGTGAAATACTTGCATAACTGAAACAGCAATGCATACACCGATTGACATTATACTGTACCAAGCCACCCTGCCATTGGTTATTTCACTCACTTCCCTCATGTCTGCTTCCCTGTTTGCACAATCAAAAAGAAACATCAGCACTTGTAATACATAAATATAGATTATTTACTAATCTTTCCGCTGTCTTTATCACACAAAAAAAAAATGAATTATACATATGATTTATCTGAAGTATCCTCACAATATGAAGGCAAAATGCATATGTACGATGAAGAAACAAAAGTGACTGTTAGATGGACCTTATCTACCAACCTTTAGGTGTAAGCAAATTCACTAAGTAGCTATATTATATTAGGATTCCCTCCTAATCAAGATCTCTATACAAATTGCGAGAATTTCAGATGATGCAAGACTCTTACTCAACACCTCTGGCTAAGCAAGAACCATGGTCTTTTAGAAGAAGCTAGTAAAAGCTAGTAAAATAGTAATAAAACATCAACTATGTATATCTTCAATCTAGGAATGTTATTATTTCTCAAAGCACGACAACAAACAAACTATAATTTGTACATACAATTTTATATCACTTGATAAATCAACGATTGACTGTCAATGTAGAAACAGAAAGAAATAATTGTCGCGCATGGATTGTTTGGTCATGATCCAGCTTTTGTTAGTTTCACCTTCTAAGCCTAATACAACTGAACTTGGCAAATAAAACCTGAATAATTCACCAAACAAGATTTTACTTTCTGTTTCCACATCAAGCACTAAATAAACAGGTGCAGTGTCTCCTTTGTTCTTATACGACAATGCATGTTATGACTGGTCAAACTTCAGTGTTTTATAACTACTACATTGGCATATTTAATTCGACCTGAAACAAAAAGAACTAACGAAAACAAAAATAAATGCATAGAGATCAAAGAGATATCGAGTAACTTTCAAGAGTATAATCTACCTAGACTTGAGATAGATCAGATTTTGATGGATGGCATCAATTGCACCTTCAAGTTTCCTTAACTCCAGTTCAACACCCTAAAACCACAGGCAACGTGTTAAGAAGATGTTAATCAATAACAAGGCTGACAGTAGCTTTTCTTAAAAAGCTAAGGGCAACCTAAGTACTTGCCTCAAGTTTTTCCTTTCTTGCTACCGACTCCCAATCCTTTGCAGCAATCCCAGTCCTCCAGTCCAGACTAACGCTTACACCAGTAGTTGCTTTGTGGCTTTCATCAATCCAGAAACATGCCAAGTAATTTCCAGCCTCGGTAGTTGTAAATGCAAATTGACCATGAGTCACATTTTCTTGGTGATAGAGATTATTCCCATATGGAGAAGTTACCTGTACATGCACTTTTATATGACTTATTTGCAGAGCTATTAGAGACGATTTTGCTGTATATATATTTGTAACAGAAGAACATGGTATTTACATTTTTTAGGTGTTTACTGAAAAAATTACAGCTCTTTTGATTTTCATACAGTGTAGAATTCTAATAATGACTTCTCCACAAATGGAGAAAGTATTACATAATACCCAAATAACAGGCTAACCAATTTACCATGACTGTATATATCTCGTGTATAGATACTTCTTTACACAGCGTCATGCTATAAATAAACATAGCTCAACTTTCCAAGAGAGACACCAAATGCTTCCCCCACATACATCTTTGTTGTCCCTTGCCCATTGCCCAAAGAAAAAGGAACATACTAAAAATGGACAAAACACAAAGAAAAATAACAATTAACAAGATGTTGAGGAAGACTCGTACACTATGTTACCCGGACTCTTCATTTTGTGGCGAATACCCGTGTCGGACACTCGACACTCGGACATGGGTATGGACACTCGGACACTTATTTTAAGCCAAAAACATGTAACATTTTCAAATTATTGCCGAGTCCGACACTCGGATACGTATCCATGTTGGACACTTTTAGCCGAGTCCGGGTAACATAGCTCGTACATGGTATTTCACCTAAATTTCATTGTTTCATATAACATTGCTTTCATAATACCAAAATGATATGTAATCACTTTTAGGCAAAATGTAGGATCCGTACATCAGTTGCCATTATCATTACTCTATTTAGTTACGAAACAATACCTAGCAGATGCAACATGTCTTTATATTGTTGTAAAAGGAGATTTTGACTTCAAGGCCTCTGTCATATCCCCACCCCTAAAATTTTTAACAATTCAAAGTGCAAGCATATATATCAACAATTTCTCCCGTTTTCTATATTGTCCTTGCATGAATATATCAAATTTCACTACGAGTCAAGTACAAAAGTGTTAACTAAGTTCAAGCCAGCTGATTCACGGACTGCAAGGTTTCTCCATACCACAGTTGTGCACTAAAGAGAATGATTACCGCAAAAAAAAAAAAAAAAAAAAAAAAAAAAAAAAAAAAAACTATTCAAGCACTGATCTAGTGTAGATTGCCTCAAATATGACATAAAAATTAATCTGTTGGTTATAATCCAAAGAGTACATAGCAAATTGGTGGACAAACTTTGCCTAATGTAGCACTTTAGTGGCTGAATATTTATATTAGCAATTTGATTGTGAGAAATTTCTCTCATCTTTCAAAGAGAAGGCAAGGCGTTGATTTAAAGACGGAATCAACATATGGCCACCATACTTTGGTGAATGACCACTTTATTGGAAGGCAGAAGTACTATTTAGCCACCAATACTTTAAAAGTCCAGTCACCAAAGTGCTACATTGGTAGAGATCTGTCACCGTTTTGCAATATATTGTACGTCTATAACTTTCCATTATCTCTAATAAATTAGTGATGATTGATAACATCTATCATGAGGTCAAAACCTCGTAGAAGAAATTGTTGAGTTCAGAGGTTGTTCTGCACAGCATAACAAAATTATTCTATACTATTCTGAAGGAGTCACAGGCTAGTGAAGTGATCACAGCAAAGCACAAATTTAAAATAACACAAGGACATCCACATGTGGCAACTATTCTTATGTTCCTCTCAAAATCTCATCTAATACACAAGAGAAACAAATGTAAGCTAAGTGTACAAATATCTTAGAAGGGATTGAATAATAATCAACAGATTGTAAAACAACTAATTTGGTAGATTGATGTGATAACATAGAGCGTCATAATAAAATAAATCACAATAAAAAGTTTTGTCTAGTATTTCATGCCCACGACCCAGGTGCGCAACTTCCCATGAATACGGAATATTCCAATGCTTATTACGACTGATTTTTAACCATTCAAGTACTCCATGTAGCAGGTAGTAAACTTGGCACTGAGGTACATAATATAGCAACATCCTTATCAACTCTAACTTGCTCTTGATTCAACTCGATGTAGCCCTAATATTTAGATGTGGATTTGGGGTTACAGAGGGGTCTCCTACCCCACAGTAGTCGTAGAAGTGTAGCGTATTCCCCCATAGCAATAGTTCACACATGTAGGATTGTGTGGTTATAATAAGAACCCAGAAATCATGGTACCACATTTATTAGCTCTTTCATATCCTGCTTCAAAATGAAGAATTGCCCAAACTACACATAGTAGACTTGCATATTCTCACCTAGCAGTAACGGGCTTCGTAAAGTTCAAATAAGTTCACTAAATCGATCATGTGATAACTATAGGGTAATTCTGAACATAAGGAAGTCACAATTGACTCATTCTGAGCAAGCAAGTCATAGCCTCATAGCTTAAGAGATAAAATCTAGCTACTAATCAAACAATTAATAAATTCATCATCAAAAATGGTATAACAAAATAGAAATCCACAATATTAAAAATAAAATCAGTGAAATAAAAAAGTTACCCTGGCAGCGATGTTAAAGGTATTATGGGGATTAGAATCATCATTGACGACGGAGAAATCGGCAATAACGACGACGTTTTGCTTGATATCCTCAGAAACACACTTAGTTCCCGTGCTGGGTACTTCTAGCCAAACTGCTCCACCAAAGCTTGTGATTACATAGATTATGAATACGAGGTAAGGTATCAACTCTGATCTTGCTTTGACTCTCGTAGCCATCAACTTTGTACGGATGTATTGGGGGTGTAATAAAGGAGTAGAGAAATTAGCGGAGGCGGAGAGATCGGAGAGTTGAGGATTTTAGATCTGTTTCCTGTTCAGTTGTTGATGACTTGTGTAATAATTTGGTTTTGGTCCGTCGTTGTAAAAGAGGCGGTCACGAGTTCACGCTTGTTAAAACCCAGTGCATTGAACGCGCTATTAATTTTGTCCACAATCGAATTTAGATACTACTTTCATTTTTTTTTATCAAACTACTCCCTCCGTCTCAATTTATAGGTCTATTTTTGAAAAAAAAATTATCCCAAAATACTTGTCCCTCTCTTCTATCAATACAAATTTATCCGCATATTAATTGTGACTTTTTTGAAACTCAATATTATTCTCATTTCCCAACGCACTAAATCCCTATATTTATTGTGATTTTTTTAAAACTCAACTATATTCTCACTTATCAATACACTAATTAATGATACATGAGATAAGATTCTATCTAACCAATTTTTTTCTTAATATGTGTGTTTATTCCAAAATGGACCTATAAATTGAGACGGAGGGAGTATTTTATAACCATAGTATCTGTTCGATACCTGAATTCTGATATAGGTGAGAGTCGAACCCAAGACTTTGGAGACGACTGAAGTATGGTTTTATTACTGACCCACCCTCAAACCATAGATACTACTTTAATAATTGTTTTGATTTTTAGAACATATTTTGAGTGTAAAAAAGAATATTTTTATATATTATATTTCAATTTTTTTCTAAATAAAAACAAGAGTGTTGAGTTTTTATTCAGGAAAAAATTTGAAAAATAATATATAAAAATAAGTATTTTTTTTTATGTCTCAAATTACATATACAAAATCAAAACGGTTATTATTTTAGTAGAGGGATTATATTTATTGCATCATCATCCTATATTATATACAATATAATTAATATACTAGAAATGACAAAGAAGGGGGAATGTTTTAGAACATTATTGCTAAATGTTTGTTGACTGGAAAGAAATTAACTAATTTGACATATATAAAAAATTTGAAAGGTTTTTTTTTTAAGCAAAATAAAATAAAATAAAATAATAACAACTCAGGGATAATATCATTCATAATTGACATAACACAATAGTAATAGAGTTACATTTCACAAATTATTTAACAAGGTACCATCCTTGGGGTATTAAACTGGCAAGTTTTGAGCTGATCTTTCTGTAGCTGCAGCTACAGAAGCTTCTTGAAGGCCGTACTAATCTTTTCTAAAGTTTGCCGCCGCCATCCTCGCTGCCGCATCCGCTGTCCTCGCTGCCGCATCTTCAGCCTCAAGATAAGCAGAAATCTGATGCGAAAGGTCGCGCCTGCCAAGCAAAATATCATCGACCTTCTTATCGCTATCATCGACCTTGTTATCGATCGATGGATGGCCAATCCAGTGCTTAAGCTTGTCCACGGTACTCCAAGCACCACCGATAACGACGAAACTCCCGCCACACAACCCAGCATAAGTCCGCAACTTCTTAACCCGCTCACTGCCATAAAAAGCCCTTAATTCGCCCCATTTTCCATGAAATACGCTCTTAACTTTCTCGAAAGAGCTCCGGTTGTTTGCCATGTCTCCTTCTCCGAGTGAATGACACACCTAAAACCCTAAGGTTGTGTTCACTTGGAGTGAATGAAATGGAGGGAGAATGGAATGAATTTTGTACTTAAAAAGAGTGTTGATAAAAAAAAATGTATACAATTTTCATTCCTTCAATCATTCCATTCATACTATTTTAACTAGAATTCTATCCCACATGTTTTGGAAGGAATGCTCATTCCATCTCTACATCATATTTCTTTACAATCTTTAACACAAATAAATTGAACTCATTCATATTTAGTCACTATTAGCTCATACTTTCTTCTTTCTCCATAAAAATTCTATATAGTTTTTCATTCCATTCTCCCCTCATTCCATTCCATCCAAGTGAACACAGCCTAAGACAGTCACGATTCTAAGTTCTCAACCCTATAATGTTATTGGGCATATTTTTGGGCTGAGTTTTTAATGTTATTATCTAATTGCTGCTCTGCAAATTTGAAAGGGTTCGGATAGTTGGATATTAGGCAATGGGGAAAAGAAATTAACTAATTTGACATATATTATTTTTCTCTTTTAAGAATTAATATTCATTTTTTCGTGAGTTTATAGCAAGTTTCAGTGAGTTATCCTTATCTATAAATATTTAACTTTCATGTACCAAATAAACTAAAATATTTTTCCAAATTTCTAATTAGGACTTAATTTAACTTCTGAAAGCTATTTCCTGAAAGATAAAAACAAACAGACGGGAAAAAATTGTATTTTTTTATATTATATAGAGTGAATTGCACAATGTGTAACTGAATTATTAGCTTCTTGTTGCTTGATGTATTGAAATTTGGTAACGCTATGTGTATCTCATGTTTAAAGAATCCAGTAAAACGAATACTTCCAGTTCGCTTAGTTCTCCTATATTTTTAAAAATTAGTGAAAAAAGCCACGCTTCGCGGTGGCGTTATAAATTTTAAGTCAAATCTATTTTTGGGTCACTTTTTTCGGTGGTTTTAACCCTACGACATAGAAGGAATATATAAATTTTGATACGAATTAATATTATAATAACATAAAAATTATTTTGAGTCATCTACCCGTTAAACATATTACTAATAAAAAAATATAAATTGTATTTTATCTATGATTGTTAGGCTAAATAAATATAAGAATTGTACATATCACTTAAAAAATCTTAAATATAAATTGTATATTATCTATTATTATTAGTTTGAATAAATATAATCCTATTTCTTTTAGGATTACTAAATAAGAAAAGAATTGTATCATCTTTAGAATTCAATAAAAAATACTATTGTATCATTTTTAAAATTCAATAAGAAAAGAATTGTATTATCTTTAAAATTCTTGAACCTGATTTTTTGTATTAACTTTAGAATTCTTGAACCTGATTATTTGAATTTTAACTATATTTTCTTTCTGAAAATTTAAGAAAAATCAGAACACTGAATCGAGCGATTCTAGAGACACCCGCATCCTCTTTTATATATATAAATATATATTGATTGATTAAATCTTGTGAGAATGTATTAACTCGTTGAGGAGTCTCATATTTTATAGAGTTTATTGCATTTTGTAATATCAGACTTTAACTTATTAGCAAATCAGACCCCACATTTTGAAATGTGATAGTTTGTATATCTAAGTTTCAATTTGTTTTCAGTTTGTAACACTGACCCACAAATCCGTTAAAAACAGCCTTTAAATTTAACTGTTTGAAAGATAACAGTGCGTATATTAGTTTCTAACAACTATTTTACCTGCTGTGACTTTTCAAAATTTATGTATTATATTTTAAAAATATTTCTGAACACATACAATGATTTAAAATAAATTTTAAAATATGTATTTAGATTTAGAATCTAAAAACTTTAAGATTTAGAATGATTTAAAATAAATTTTAAAATACAATGATTTAAAATAAATTTTAAAATATGTATTTAGATAAAGATTCGGCACTTTAAATAACCGGACGTCGGTTTGCAAACATTTTTGTTCAGGAAAAATAATGAGGTGGATAACAATACACGGAGCAAAGGGTCAATCTCATATAGTCTTGTGTCAACATCGGTGCATTATGCAAACCTGCCGCCAATACTGTTCCTCTATGGAGGATTTATTCTTGTTTTCTTCTTGTGCACAGCGGATGATTGAAATCTTGGCAAAAGCATCCAAAGAAAGGCTCCAATATACTGCTGTGGCAACGATGAAAGTCTTGAATTTCCAAGTACTTTCGGCTATTACATCACATTATCAGCTATAATCTTATTTTCATAGGCTCTGTTGTTGGAGTTTAAGCCTTAAATAAGTGTTTAATTTAAAATTTATGAAGAAAAAAAATCTTTTGGAGGAGCTTTTTAATCTGAGGATCATTTTGTTTTTATTTAAAATATGAAAATTTATTCAAACAATCTTATTTAAAATAAAGAAGTTGACTAGAAATGGGAAGTAAATTTAAATTATAAGTGATTAAACTGTTTGATAAAGAAGCAGACTTCCTGAAACAAAAACTAACATTTTCAATTTTATACAAATATTTTTAACTTTTTACACAAACAAGTCAATATAAATAAAAACCGAATTTTTATCACAAAAAGCAACTAGCCGTGTCCAAAGAGACACTAGATATGCTCTATATCTCCTTCTATAAAGGTCGCGCTTCTCTGTACCCAAATATGCACCAAGTCCAGATGTAGTTGAATTTTATGCAAATCGATAACACTATAATTGAAACCAATTAAGTTGCAATACCGGAAATTAATAAAATTACACACAGTATACTTTAATTTGTAGCCAAAGGACAAAATATAAAAGAACTAAATAAATGGAGCCCCATACTTGATATGAAAATACTTAACTAGTACTAGTACATGTGAAGAAAGAAGAAGATTGAGTCAACAAGCTCCTCCCCTTGACATAGATTATCTTGTCTGCACTACAGCAACCATGGCATTCCCAAGGATTTAGTTGTTGACACCATACACAAGTTTTTTCCCGGAAACTTCCTTGTTTAGATACATTTATCTCACAAAATATACAAAAAGTAAGAAAATGATGTTTCAGAGAGCTTGCCCACATGGCTGTTGCCTCATCATCCTCCAACATACTTTCAGATTCACATCTTTGAGAATCCAAACTAACCATTCAGCCCATCCTTCAGATTCATGAATATTACTCCGTCCGTCTCGACAGATAATTTATGTTCACTGTTTACACGCATTTTGAGACTCATGTAAAGTGCAGTTTCATATTTTTTTTATTACCTTTAACAGTAAAAATTGAAATGTCAAACATTCATTCATAAAAAAAAATATTATAAAATTATATTTTATAAAAGCGTCAAAATCCCTGTCAAAAAGTGGCCGGGACAGAGGAAGTAAGTCGAAGGAGTATATCTAATGGCTAGTACTCGATCCACGTTTGTACCTGTTATTCATGAATTTATCTAACTTTGGATTCAAGTCCTTGAGAATTTATAACTTGGTCCTACGAGCGTACCTAAATGCGAGCTGTCAAAGTATAGCAACATCTAACAACAAAGATTCAACATTAATGTACGAATAGTCTTGCGAGGAAGATGATATGAAAGGCATCGATGCATGCCAGCTGCGTACGGATGGTACGAGCTACAGTTATGTCCAATCAAATCTATCTTGTTCATTCATCCGTATAACGTAACTGTACCCGAAATGTAGGTAGTTGCTCTGTCAATTTTATGTAATTTAGATCAAATTGATTCGGAGAATGAAAGCTCATCAATTTATTGCTCGTTTCACTTTTTGAGTCGCATTGTTTAGGTCGAAAAATCTCAAGTAACGTTCAATATTTCTGATATGAATGTCGTTCGGTGAAAAGAAAAATGACTAGAAACAAAGAATTTTCATTTTTTCGAACTGCAGTAATAGGATCGTCTAACTTCTTACTCATACTGTAAATGAACGCTAGGCATAATTAACTAAACCTTTAAATAAAACTTATGATTTCATCATAAAATAAGACTCGATAAAAATGATAGTTAAAATTCTATAATCGCAGACTTAATTTCTTGAATAAAGAATCACAACTCCGAAAAAAATCGAATATTATTCGAGGAATCAGTTACTCCTCTGTTCCTCTTATTTTTTTAGAGTTACTATTTTGGGATGTGCCTCTCATTTCTTTACGTTACTATAAATAGTAAATTTTTCTCATCATAACTCCCACTATCTCATATTTAACAATAAAAACTACTATTACACCCACTACTTTCCTCCACTATCTCAAATTTATTATTAAATATCGATAAGTCTCACCACTTTACCTACTTTTCATCTAATTTTACTCATTTTTTATACATTGTCTTGGTCTCCGTGTCCCCCTCCAATGTGAACAATTGAGAGGGACGGAGGGAGTATTACTTATTAGCATCGTCTCTCTGATGCTGAATAGATGTATCAAATACATAATACACAAATATAAAAGACTTTGATAGGTTAAAACTGTCCGTCGAAAATTGATATATTTAAAGGACATGCAGATACCGAGTAATTATCAATCTTAGCAGCTGCAGCAGCCAATAATAGTTAGTTTAAAAAAAATTAATGGAGTGATATCCATGGTTGGTTAGTTTAATGGGAAGAACTTCTTGCCTAACAAGATCATATCCATGGTGGTGATGGATAGGTCCAGAAGGGGTGAAGAAGAAGAGCTAATTTGGCGATGATAATTGTGCCTTAATTAAGGATATTAATTATTCTTAATTAAGGTTTTTAGTATCATTTATGGCGACTATTATTGGGGCATTATTGGCCCAGAGAGGCATTTAAGTGCCATAATGTTGGCTCGTTTATGTCTTTATTTTAATTATTTTCAAATTCGCTCACATTCGTTTCATACTGTTTTGTCTTATTTTCAGGATGTTTGAAAAAGATTTTAAGAATTTATTTATTATGGCTGCTTCCGAGAAGACGCGAACTTTGGTGTACAAGATAGTTGAGCTACAAACATAGATAGAAAGGAATAAAGAAGACATCAATTTTAGTCTGTTTTGTAATCGATGTAATTTTTGTAGGGCACTCTTTTTCCTGCTTGAGTTTTTTCCCATAGGGTTTTGCTTTTGAAGGGTTTTAACGAGGCCCTTTTTTTATGTTATCTAAGCTTCCGGAGTATTTACATACTTTCGGTTAGATGATATACCTTGTTGAATGAAGGAAACTCTGTCCATCCGGATTTGTAACTTTCTTTCTTGGTATAATACAACCGTTTTATGACAAAAAAAAAAAAATTAATGGAGTGAAATTTCGTAGGAAGTTCACGATCAGAGAAAAAAAGGCTAATAAGTTAAATAGTGAAATGAGTGCGGCATAAACATGTGATATTGTGATGTCTCGTATTTAATTAATTATGCAAGAGTTAACATTAGTTGACACGAATCATAATTTCAACTGTCAATCACCTGATAAATTAACAAACAATCCATTTTAATGATCCATGTCTAGAAATATCTACAAGAAACTTATTCCTTCCGCGACGACTACTGGAACAATTTGTTTATACACTGTTAAGTATTTGTATTTTCACATTACTGTCTCCTGACTAGGAAGAGGAAGGAGCGACGATGGAGAGGTATCTCTACGAACTGAGCACACCATTCATTATAATATTTACTTCATTAAATTTGTGAGAACGCATTTTTTATTTACGTGATTGTGCATAACTAGTACAATTGCTCTCATTTCGAGTCATGTTGATTTTCAGTGGTACTATAAAAAATGATTATATATATGGCCTGTTTGTGATTAGCGGTTAGCTGTTAGCGGTTAGCGGATTGAATTAGATATTTTGACTAACTGATTGAATTAGATGTTTTGACTAGCGGATTGGATTAGATGTTTCTTGTAAAACTGTTTGGTAAATAGCTGATTGATTAGCTTTTTCCGACACAAACCAAAGCCTCTAATCCAAAACGCTCCTCAAATTAGTTTTTTGGACTCAAACCTCTATTTCAATCCGCTAACTACCAAACACTAAAATTAGCGGATTCTAGTGGTCAAACCTCTAAACCACCTCAAACCTCTAATTTTTGCGCAAACCTCTAACTTCCAAACAGGACCTATGATTTTGATATAAAATACATAATTTAATAAAAATTTTGAAATGGAAGGAGATCTATATTTTAGATCGATTAACTATTGTTTCTTTAGAGAAGGAATGCTGAAAATTTTTGCTCAGATAAGACTTGGAGCCGAGTTTTAGTCAAATTAAACAAGTTCAAAGTTATGTTTTTAGCTTTGACTCATCATCAAGTTTGAGTAAATATAATGAGCCCGTTTAGGTGAACTTAAAATATGTGCTTCTTGTTTAAAATAAATAAGTAGAATAGAAGTTAGAAGCAAGATAAGACTTATAAATGATTAAAGTGTTTGGAAAATAAGTAGATGTCCTGAAATAAAAGCTAGCATTCCTAATTTTTCATAAGTGCTTCTTGAACTTTTACACAACAGTACGAATAAGTGCTTCTAACTTATAAACAAGCCCGACTTGAGAGTGATTGCCAAACACCCACAGTGACTCTCAAATTTCAAATAAACTTATCAAAATTAAATTTATCGTATATTTTTTATATATTCAACACACATGTATTTATATGTGTCAGACTCAATCATAAAAGAGTTACTGTGTTAAATTTAAATATTGGACTCTTTTATTGAAAATTTTTGCTTTTCCCATTTTGTTGCGACTGTCCTCATCCTAACCCCATCAGGTATTATCGGTCATCCTTCATCCTAGGCTTCTTCTGATTCTTCTCATTATTCTTAAAAGTATTAATATTTATTTTACATTTTATTAGTTCATATAATCTTGTATTGTACGAGTACTACATTTCTATTGTTATTATTCCTTCTTTCCTGACAGGTTCTTGACAATATCTTATATACGTATTTTGAGACTTTCATAAAATATAAGTCTATAATATTTTTTAAAATTTTTTTCCTAAATAAAAATTTGACTTCTAAATTTTTATTAGACATTAAGAAAATATTATGAAAATATATACTCTATAAAGAGTGTCTGAAACAATGAACATAAACGAAGTCCGGAACGAAGTGAGTATCTACGGGTACCTCAAACAGAACATGGACTACGGTTTACGGTTTTAACCTGGCTGCGGACCACGAATGTCTTAACTTTACATCAATGCACTGACATTGCAAACACTTTAAACATACAACAAACTCGTCATGTGGGAGCCGAAATGAGCCATGTTACACTCGGATTTTCACGTTCAAATATTATGCTCTAATCATGAAAAGCTTTAGCATTTCTTATCCTTCAAGGTTCACACTGGAGTCTACTAGAACAACTTCACATGATTTCATATGGACTCGCATACCATATACGAACAACTTTTATTTTCTCCCAATGCGCATAAAAACAGCGTGCATGCGTAGTTTTGTGCTGGCATTTCCAGAACGAGTACCATGTAATCTCAGAGTATTGTATTCCCTTTTCTATAAATTAAGGTGATGCCGTACCACACGAGAATCTCCTCGAGAAATGAACCCCTTTTACACACATTGTGACATTTGAATTGTGTCCGATGCGTAACTGTACAGTAGAGAACAAAAGTCAAGTTACGCAAGCGTAAGCATTATGTGTGTCCACCAGGCTCGCAGTCTTTGATAAAGAGAGAACGAAAAGGACTTGATTCTTGAAAGCCCCATCACGCGTTTTTGTGTTCTGACGTTTTTGCCAGTGAAGCACCAGCTGTTCGTTACTACTGCTTTGATCTTTGGGAGTATAATTTTGTTTTCACTGTTCTATTGCGCGTTGTTTCCTCTGTTTTGTATGCCATCCAAATTGTTTAATACACTGTCACTCGTAAACATAATTGTAGAAGTCGACAATTAGTTAAACTAACTGGTTGATCTCGTAATTCAAATTTTTTAGAAATTTATTGAAATTTTTTAAGTCAAATTGAAGTATGATCAGAATGTTTAAATAGATAAAATATCATTGTAATATTTCTTTTAAATGAAAACGAGACTTACTCGATTATTCTACATAAAGCTATGAATTAGTACATATTCTTAATTTTTGAAATCAGCGAAGATCGAATCAAGAAACTTCGTAAACTTGAGGTCACTGCTTGAACATCTAACGAGTCTATGGACATGATCTTGATTAATAATTTTATTAATAAATTTTGAAATAAATAATATAATAAAAACTTAGCAAAGCATCTACTGATTTGTTTGTTGATCTCTTTCCTCACATGCAGAATCCTGGAAGCTGCTTGTGACAGAATCCTATGATGTTGGCCTTCCTATTTTCTAATAACATCCACTATCTATAAAATTATCAATAATCGCCCTAATATTATTATATCTTTCAGTGTAAATGTGAAACGATATTTATGTCACATACTCATCATCTATACACATTCAGAGAATAAAGAAATTAATAAAAGCAAAATATAAAAGAAAACTTATCAAACTGAAAGGTAGCTAGAACATGGCCATGTGACCAAATGTCTAAGTTGGCCATGGAATGAATACAAAAACATTATCATATACGTATAGTCCATCATGAAAAGTCATTATCAGAAAATAAAAAATAAAAATTACAGGTTTTGGGGGAGTCATTTTCTTTATTATCTGGAGGAGCCAGTGACTTGTGAAGTAAGTCAAAAACTCTAGAAACTTGTAACTCGCGACCTTTTCTTTATGCATATGCAGTTCTTACATACATTACAGTCTGCCAATACCATATGCTATCATCTTTCTCAGTTATTCTCTTCTGACTTCTCCTCCCTTTATGATCCCCTCCCGCGCTGGATTTTTTGTTGATAACGGGCGATTTGAGACAAATTTTAATATTTTTATAAAATATAATTATATATATAATTTTGAAAATTTATTTTCTGCACGAAAATATAATATTTAAAAAATTGTATAATAAAAAAAATTAAAAATAACTTATGAATTTATACTTTATATACACCTTAAATGCGTAACGTACAACTGCTGGATTATTTGATAATAATTTTTCATAATAGAAGGTACATGTAGAAATTTTGTTTTGAACTAGCGTGTCAGTAGTAATGTGCTAATACGAATATTTTGTTATTAGAGTTATCCACATGAATATGGCCAATTTTTATATTTTGTAAAATAAGAATATATTAGAAACAATTTATGACATTTATCATTAATGATACTCCATTTTAGGTAAATATTAGAATTCATTTATCCACTACTATTTATTGTAACAGAAAATATGATGTGAAACGGATATTAAAACTTGCACACCTTGTAATCGTAATCGTAAGTATAAAGAAGTGATTTACATGTAGCGCATAGTTGTCATAAAATTGCACAATCTACGGGATTTGTTTTTACCTTTGATTTAAGTGCAAATAATTGTTTTTGGTGGATAAAGAAGAGATAATATAGTCAATTCATTCTAGTTAAAGTTTTTATTTTTACCAACAAATACGAGTCGTTCCAAACAAATTTTGGGGAAAGGGCAAATCAGTCACTTTCAGCGTCTATTATTAAATCCGATAAAAAACTGTAACACATCTGGCAAGCATAATATGCTGCAAGCAAGAACCTTACTACTCTTGACTAAAGTGTTTCTACTCACTTCCCCCAGCCCAGCCCAACCCAACCCTTCTATAAATATCAAACCTACCCTTCTTTTCATTCCAATCCCTCACACTTCCTATTCCATTCCTTTTCACATAATTAACCAAACCTCATAAAAAACGCACAGATTTGTCTATTAACAATGGTAATGAAAACAGAGATGACCAGAGCTGAATCAGATGGAAGTGGAATCAGTGCAGGCAAGAAGCTATCAGCTCAAACACCTTCATCAGTCAACAAAAAGATGAAGAAATTCAAAGGAGTCCGAATGAGAAGCTGGGGCTCATGGGTGTCCGAAATAAGAGCTCCCAATCAGAAAACAAGAATCTGGCTCGGCTCCTACTCAACCGCAGAGGCTGCAGCCAGGGCTTATGACGCAGCACTTATTTGTCTAAAAGGCCCTTCAGCCAATCTCAACTTCCCAGCATTCTCTCAGCAGCACTTCACTCCTTACATCAACGACCAGATCACCTCCATGTCGCCGAAAGCCATTCAGAGAATCGCCGCACAAGCCGCCAACACTTTTCTCGACAATGCCACCCCCCTCCCGTCCCCGCCGCCGCTCTCCTCCGCCTCCTCCGCCTCGTCTTCACCGTCGAACAACATCGAAGATGACGTGTCATTAGCCTTTGAGGATCACTACAAGCCTGACGAAACGGTTATGAATGTGAATGCGCCGTGGATGTTTAACAACGACTTTGGGTCGTTTAAATTCAGGGACATGATCGATGACATGCTGTTATTCGACGATCAGCAACCATCGATGATGATTAATCATGATCATGTCTACGAAGGCGAAGAAGATCTTCGTCTCTGGGATTTCTGCTAAATAATTTTACTAATTTATTATTATTTTATTCATTGGATGATTTTCAGTAAATTGGTTGAAGACATCACTGACAGTAACAATATTCGAACTTGTGGTATTTCGAGCATAGGGGGAGACATTTTTTTGGACTGTCCCATGTGAGTTGTTAGCTAGATATTCAATTTATTATTAAATATGGATACGTTTTTTTTATTCTCGAATAAGTGTGACATATCGTTATCTTTATGAATTGTAAAATAGTGGAATATTTTATATAAGTGTGTTGTGTACGATTCAGTGTTTTACGAAAGCAAGCGAAAACAATTATACTGCTGCGAGTGGTAAATTTTTGGTCAGCGTCGTTATCTTAATTTTGTCAGAATTTGTGTATCTAATCTGATCACGCGCTTTGGGGAGCACAGCAAGCCTGGCAGCAACTACCCGACTAAAAAAAACTGCTACGAGTAACTGGATAAAATAATGTTATGTAAATATGTACACCGTACATTCACCTCACTTGCGTAATTTTACCTAATAAATTATCTATCATTTTTTTTTGGGATTAATTATTTAGTTGGTCACTGGAAGAGCTGAGCTTAATGTATCAAGTTGATCAGCGAACTCAAAGCGGTATCAATATGGTCACTAAAGTGACCATAAATATCAAACAAGTACCTTGAAATATGAGTTCGAGCAGTAAAAATATTATTTATAAATTTTTACACATAATTTTTGAATGTTACCAAAACCAAGTAAAAAATTACGACTTCTGATATTTATGATAATATATTTAGATTTTATCAAGTTTATTTATTATTTATTTTTAATTAAAACAAAGAAATAACTATATAATAAAATATAAATAATAAATAAACTTCATAAAATATAAATATATTATTTTAAATACCAGAAGTCATAACCTTTTAGTTGGTTGTGGTAACATTTAAAAATAATGTGTGAAACTTTATAAATAATATTTTTACTGCTTGAACTCATATTTCAAGTTACTTGTTTGATATTTATGGCTACTTCAGTGACCATCTTGATACCGTTTTGAATTTAGTGACCAACTTGATACATTAATACTACTTCAGTGACCAACTTGATAATTAACGGTTTTTTTATAGTAAGTACTGATTTTAAAGTTGTTTCTAAAATAAGTTGAAATTTATTTGTATAATTAATCTGAAATATATTTATATTTCTGAAATATATGTCTGAAATTGATTTAAAGACATAATTTAGTTTGACTCATTTTTATGCGTCATTCGAAATCGCTAAATACATCTATTACAATATTAGTATTAAAAAAATATGAATCAAATTTTAAGTTCATTTGTTAAATATGAATAGAACGAGTTAGAATTTCTTAATAATATTATTATGAATGAATGCGATGTTGTTGTTTGTTATTATCCTTTTTTTCTAATTTATATGAATGACTAGCATATAATACAAAAATTTAATAATATTATGATTTTATATTTTTAAGATCGTTTTAAACTAAGATATAATATGATTGTTGAACTTTTAAATTTTATAACTAAGATACAAAATATAAGATCATATAATATGATTTTATATTTTTAAGATCGTTTTAAACTAAGATACAAAATTAAATTTTGTATGTGTTTCTTTTGAAAAAGTTATGATTTTTAAGCAAATATTGGTGGAGTTTTTGATTTCTTGTCTACTCCAATTAGTTAACATAAATTAAATTAAATTCATGTGTCTATATATTAGTAAAATATTATAAATTATATTTAAATAGTATTTTTCTGATGTTCACAAAATTATTTTAAAAATAAAAAGGTAAAAATATTTTTTGACGAACCTTTTTCCAAAAAATATATATCAAATGTAATGATTTTTCGGTAATCAGTCACCTGAAGTTAATAACAAACAAGCTCTTTCTTCTGCTCTGAGGCAGCTTATGTTCGGCTTTGAATTGAGGGCCTGAGGCCACTGTGGCACCCATTTCTGAATTAGTAGTGGGCCTAAGAAGGCAAGTTGCCCAGTACATGACAATCTTCCTGATCTTTCCGCTTGATAATTTACCCCTTTGGTCTCCAGATTTGTACACGGAATTTAACGTTCATGTAAAATAAAATTACTATATATTTTATTTTTTTTGAATAAAAATGTAGGTATAAATTTTTATTTAGAAAACAAAATAAGAATAAATTGTAGATGGTAATTTAGAGGTTCATAAATTACCAAGTGATAATTTTTGGATAAGTGAGCTTCGAATTTGAGAAATCTGGAAAGATGGAAAGTTATTGTTATCATTTTCATAAATTAGCAAGTAATAATTTTTAGATAAATCTGGAAGGATCAAAAGTAATTCTTATCATTTTCATAAATTAGCAAGTGATAATTTTTAGATAAGTGAGAATCGAATTTGAGAAATCAACGTAATTCTTATCATTTGGACTATCTAATCTGTTCTCTGATCAATATATAGTAATACCAGAGATTATTGTAAAAATGACGTTATGAGCTTGATCCAGACATTCTGTTCGTGACAAAATGAGTTCTGAATCGAATAAACGACGCTCTCAGTTTGATTCGAACGTTAATTTCCGTCACCGCTAGCCCGTAGGTGGTAAGGGGTAACATGGGCTTTGAATCAAATAGGTACTTCTGTGTTACTTTTGGGCCGTTAAGCTGAGAATGGTTTTTAGTTTCCCAAGACCCAAGTGTATGATGTTTTGAACCAGGCAAACAAATGGTCTTGATACCACGAAATAGTCAACAAATGGGCAAATCTGTTATCAAACGATGAAATCCAAATCTTTGATGGTTTGGGCTTTAATACTTCGAACTATTCTCTTATATAGTTTGGGCTTTTAAAGCTAAACTAAGAAGCCCAAATGAAATGTTCGGTGTCTGAAAGGCTTCTCTCTGCTTTGCTTCGTTCATGGTTTAATTTTTTGTCCATATTGTGTGATGCAAGAAAAATATATTTTTATGTATTATATTTTGATTTTTTCTAAATAAAAATATAGATATTAAAAATTTATTCAAAAAAATTTGAAAAATAATATTTAGATATTTTTTTACATATCAAATTACATGCACAAGTCAAAACGTTTATTATTTTGAAACAGAAACAATACGAATTAACACATAATTACTTGCATGACATCGTCTTTAATTTTCTACGAATGTAGAGTTCAAAAAATCTTTAATATTCATCAAATCCAGCTCATGGAAACATACAAGGGCCCGAGTCAAAAGAAACTCTAATTATTTAGTTAATGAAAATTTGCATGTCAAACGGAAAATTTAGTAGGTGAGCAACCTACTTTAACATTGTATATGGACAATGAATTCGCAATCTATTTTTCATTTGCATTGAAGAGAAGAGGCATAACTTATAGCGACATTTGTTTGTTGTTTGACAAACTCCCAGTTTCATTTAAGACAACGGTTTACTTTTCTTTTCCAAGACTTGGTTGTGCAAACTTGGAATGAATGTCACGTTTACAGAATTTAACACTGGAATTGATCAATCAGTTTTAAGTTCTAACTCACTTTCTAGTCTTTCAAAAAAAAAACAAAAAACTCACTTTCTAGTTATGTGACCAAATTTTATCGGATATAATCCCACCCACCAATCAAAATGTTCTATTAATTTAAAAAACAATTATCAGTATGTGCTCGTGAAAAACCCAACAGTTTTATTGTCATTGATGAACACTGAACTAGAAGTGATGAGTGAGTACGTGTACGTCCCGTTTTGGAGTATTTATGAACATCAAACCCAAGTAAAAATGTACTGCAACTGGTGCACTAGTGTACCACAACAATGCTCAAGTGGGAAATTTCAAAGTAGTTAAAAACTGAAAAAATCAGAAAATAATAAGGGGAAACTTCAATGCAAGTTGAGAAATGAAGAGAAGAGGGCATTCAATTATGCGGGTCAATAGATTATGGGCAGACTGAAAGTGTCCCAGATTGTGGCATATCCTTCATAAATGTATTGTCTCAACTGCTTGTGAATCACCACAATACTAGTCTACAATACTATAGGAACGAGCAGGGCGTGATCGACCTTCTGTTTATTTTATACATATATATTTAATACAATATATATTATCTTGTGTTTGATTAGGATGAATGATTCTCAGAAAAAATAGAACGAGAAATGAACTATATTATAAATAATTATTAAGAAATTTCATTAATTTTTCCATTCCATTCATTCTCTCATGTACCACTTTCAATTTGAAATGGAATGCTCCCTTCTTTCTTATCCCAAATTTCTTATCAAATATCATCATAACAATTTTGTACTTACTAAAATTTTTTTCAAAACGTTCCCCCTATCTCTATTAGTTTCAGGTAATTTTACTCATTTCAATTTATTCAATATCATTCTCTCCAACCAAACACAACATTAGTATATACATAATTAAATAAATTTATATAATAAGTCAGGCCAAACTCGAGCCATACCTATTATCAGAGCATTTACCCATGAGTATTTAGCAGAGTTTTCACGTTGAATTCGAACTTATCGAGTTCTGACCAAAGAGTATCTTGTAGAGCTTTCACGATGAATTCGAACTTATCGAGTTTTGACTCTTAAAAATCATGACGCTATCAAATTCGAAATCAAGTCCAAATAATTGGTCGAAATCTTGCTCGAATTTCAAACAGTTCGGTTGAGTCAGTTTGCAATATTGGAGTGCCCGAGGTGCATGTCATAGTGCGCCGAAGGGCACACACTAGTCCCTAACTCCAATAAGAATAACTCCTTTTGATTGGTGTGTGAATAATAAATGTGAATGGTCCCCCTGCATTCATATCAACTCCATCAATCAAATTAGCTCGTTTTTATAAAATTTAGTGTTTATTGTGTGCCTTTGGGCACACATTAGAAAGACCGTTATTGTAAACACCAATTGGCCATTTCAAATGCAGCGTTTATCTCTGCCCCGTACTACTTTCCTACGCATTAAAAGATGGATTCGAAATTGGTCAAAGGTGGTGACTTGTCGGAGTAATTAAAAAGATGTACTACGATTACGACTATTTTTGAACGAGGTAAGTAAGTTGCAGTGTCTCAAATTAGAGACGGTCTTTTCATTCCATTTTTGAATAAAAAAATATTAAAACAATTAATTCAGGATATTTCATTTTTTCGTATATCTCTTTCTGAATTGCATTCAAATGAATCAAAAGACCCCCTTATAGTACTTTAGATTTTTACGTTAAAATAGTTATATTTATTTAATAAATTACAAATAACGTAAAGTTCAAAGAAAAAATAGTGCGCAACTTATTCCTCATTTTACCATAATTGAAATTTGAACGGGCGAAAGTCCAGAGCAGGTGAAAGAATTCAAATATGACGAATTGTATAAGCGCCCAGTTCCAGTGTCTCAGCTGCAAAAGATAAAGATTAGACGTCGCTTTCACATACTTAAAGGTTTTATAAAAATACTTAAAGAGTAACAAGATTCCCCGTTTTGATATAAACTCAAAGAAAAGCTTTGATATAACAGATAATTACATAAAACGTTTAACTGGAGTTCTTATCACGGGAAGAAAATTTAATAAGTGAAGCTGCACCGAGGGGAACAAAATAATTTAACAACCGCGAAAGAGGGATTCAAACTAAACTTCGCAAAAGCTTCGTTGATCTTTTTGTCAATATAATTGTTCTATTGTTATAAATCCTAATTTTATATATTATAATTCACTCAATCGGCTGCAAAAATCCATATTACAAGCTTAGTTATGTAGTATATGTATAAAATTCTGATACATTTAACATTTAGTTCAATTTTATAATAGTATTTAGTTATTTTTATTTAAAATTGTTATCTTAAAAACCGAAAACTGTAGAACAAATATGAGGGCGGAAAAAGTTAAAAAATGAGAGTAGTGTAGAATAAAGCGAAGTCCACTGAAAATGCATGTTCCGTATGTACTTTACCTTACATGTTTATAACTTCGAAAAACATCTCATGAGAGGACCCGCTTATAAATTGACCATACCCAATTATTTATGAAGCGATAGCGATAAATTATTCATCCCTTTCCAAACTGGTCAGAATTTGATCCCCTTAGGGAAACAATAAACAATATAAAACTATATCTATACGTGACCACTCAAATATTTAGGTCTCATTCAAATACCAAGGCCATCTAATTTCAATATTGTTAAAACGATTTTTCTATGGGCACATGCTAAGCGCAGAAATTTTTGTATTTGGAGCATTTTCATTGGCTCCTACTTCTTAATAATGATGGACCCCCGCAAATACACCAACCACACCAATAAAAATGCTCCAAATACAAAAATTTCCGCGCTTAGCATGTGTCCATGGGCACACACTAGACAAACCCTTGTTAAAATATATCCCGGATCATTAATCAAATAAACATCTTATTTCGTCCTCGTTTACGTATTTTCTTAATAAGAGGTTACGGATCTCGACTACAGTAATTTATTGTACTCCCTCCGTTTTAATTTATTAAAATAGAGTAGTTTTTTTTTTAACGAGTTAATTTATTCTGTGTTATGAGAATACATGTTAAATTATGATAACTAGTTTTTTCCTTGCTACAAAGTGCTCTCTCTTCTTCTTTCCATGTCAATTTAGAAAATTAGTTATGATAATTTAACCTGTGCTCTCAGACACATGATAGACAACTCATTTTTTTTAAATGTAACTACCATGTCCAGAGCAAGAATGGAGAATTGTTGCAGTAATAGTAGATGATTTGAAATTTAAAAACATAGTAAAAAAAGTCTGATGATTGGAACGGAGAAAACAGAAAGATTGTGGATCAAGCATGCAGGAAAAAGTTAAAGATACAGGAGGATATTAAACCATATAAACCCCACCAATCCTCCACTACTATACCATGTGGTTGAATAAGAATAATGACTCTCCCGAACATTATCCTGTTTTTAATCAAAGAAGCACATGAGCTTTCGCTGGTATGGTGAAATACTAGCTTCAGTCTTATATAAAAAGCTCTGTGGATCCCTTGTTTCTAGTTTCATATAAGTTGCATGATCTTTTGTATGGATCATCGGTTGATTTAGCTTCCACCACATATGTTATAGGTATACATGTATTATAGGTGTTTACCCGTGATAAAAAGTATAATTTTACCTGTTTGTGACTTGTATTACTGACGCCGGTGTTTTTTAATATTGTATCGAAGATTTTTACTGCAACTAATATTATGTGTTATTATTATGATCTCTGTTTTGTATTTCATTTGTCCTATTTAATTATTTAATTATATATGTTTCCTCACTACTCGATACATATTTTAATATTTTTATAAAATATAGTTTCATACTTTCATCACTTATTTTTAAGAATGTTTTCTGAATAAAAATTTAGTTATTAAAATTTTTTTAAAAAAAAATAAATTACGAAACTATATTTTACGATAGTTTTAGAATACATACCGCATCTCTAGGTCTATCCACAGAGTAACTGATATGTGAAATCCGTTAGCTGAAGTAATTAGTGCAACCAATGTGGCTGCAAGATTCTCCATGTCAAAATATTTGTGACACGAGGCATGGTCTTAAATCTGTTAAGAAGTTCCAATCGCAGACAGGGAATCTCATCTGCATCTGAACCCATAAGCTCCAAAGGCTTCTTTCACGACATTCGTTTTATTCAAAAATAAATATTAGGAAACCAACAAATTTCCTACTTTATCAGTCATGTGTGTTTTGAATTTTGGTACCATTTTTAATGTACTGCATCATGTATATATTATTTTCATTTTTTCACCTAATCCCTTCCTATATATGCCATTATTATAATTATGACTACTCAAAGCAAGAAACTTGAGGGCCACCTTTTCAACAGACTACTCTTCAAACCTTACCAAATGTAGCTAGGAAAAGCAATTTTGTTATATTCTTTTAGATCCTTTGAAACAAGAAGCAAACAGAAATTTGGTTCTTGCAATTGAATGTAAAATTAGTTAGGCTAACCCATTTGCATTTCTTTTGCACAATGTAGTGTTAGCTAAGCTTAAGCTATGTTATTGATTCATGCCAATTTGCCTTTTTCTTTTTTCATGCAAACTGATGTGCAAGTTTGGTTCAGACTATATTTTCTACTTTGGATTAAAAATGCAAACAGAAAAAAGAAGGGTTGATAAATTTGATCTACAAGTATATATGAATGTCCAAGCATTTAAGGACATATTTGAAGAGAATAGGTGAAAATTGAAATTGGGTCTGGTTTAAGTTGTAACAAGCTGGCAAGATGTCGTTTTGGCAAAACAGCACACAATTATTGATGAATATATTGGACGCACGCCAAGAACTTAACCATAGTTTTGGTAGACAGGATAGGGATAAAGAACTCTTAAACTCTTTACTTGATGTACATATTAGTTTATATACAGATTACATTGTGGTTAACCAAACCTCAAATGTACTCTTCTCAACCTCTGGTAAGCTTTTGCTTTACCGGGGCGGCGTTCAACTTTCACAGTACATACTAATTAAGTAAAATTTACACTTCAAACAATACGTTTGAATTCTACAGGTCAGTGTCACAAAATTTGCCATCGACGTTGTTTTGAATTGCTTTAACAGCGGCAACTCTTGCAGCAGTAGCAGCTCTGTTTGCGGCTGTAACTGCATGATTTACGTGATCATCAACCTGGCGTAAGCGGATCGCGCTCTCGGCTGTTTTTCTAGCAGCCTGCAACATCAACAATAGAAAAGGCGGAAAACGTCAAGGCGCTACTTTTGGATAAACCATATAACGACAAGCGACTATACAGGAAATGAAGTCATTTCCCTAAATATGATTTCCAAATTACGTACAAATTAGCATTGGTCTAAAAAGTATATAATTGTGTAAATCGATATATACAATAGCCTCTTAGAGTTTTGGAATGATGTGTATGGGAAAGAAATTACCTGAACTGCTCTAAGGGTGGCGTCAGTTAGAGGGGGTAACGCTGTTTTAAGGGAGCCAGAGTTCCACTCGCCACATCTTGACTCACCATTCGGAAATGTATACATTCCAAAACCTTGCTTACGACCTTCATGCCACGAACCTTCATAGCAGTGGCCATTGGCAAAGTGATAAACACCAAATCCATGAATTTTATCTCCAAAATATTCCCCAGCATATCTATCTCCATTTCTACACAATTGAATGAATATACTTAATATCTCTATGTTCCCAATCAACATTTAACACCAATCCAAAAATAGTAATCAAAATAACAATTATAACATGGCAAATAGATATGAAGAACTAAATGCCTCCATTTAAAGAGTAGATAGCTATTCGATAAACATGAACTGAATCAAGTAAAAAGCACCAAAGCATTTAGTACTAGATCAATCAGTAACACCAAACATTTCTTACTGGAAACTTAAATCACACACAGCTACTGCGAGTCATGTAACTAACCAGACCAGCAGCACAAGAGGGCAACGCGGACCTCAATTCTGCAACTAATACAGTAACTACAAACATATACATAAAACAGCTAGAGTTTGTTAAACAAATTAACACCAACTCAAAGAATCAACATGTATTCATCAATCAACTTAACCTCAACTAATTTTATTTTCAGCTTATCATTTAATACTATATAATCACTAATTCAACAATCTAACACAATTTCAAACAATCAATCACCAATCACTATTTCCACAATCTAAACACAAGTTCAAACAATCAATCACCGTAATGGCACAAGATTCAAACTTTAAAACAACAATACTCAAAACCAGAATTGACCTGAAATGGTAACATCCAAGTCCATGCTTCAGCCCAAACTTAAACTCCCCAACATAGCAACTCCCATCGGAACACGTCTGCACTCCAGTCCCATGACTCTGTCCATTAAACCACATCCCAGCATAACTATCACCGGTATAAAACCTATAAACACCATACCCATGTCTCGATCCTTGCCTGTACTGCCCCTTATATCGACTCCCCCGCGCCCAACTCTCAATCCCATACCCATCATACTTTCCATCAATCCAATCACCCTCATACCTCCCATTGACAAAGTAGTTATAAACACCACTCCCATTACACTTTCCCTTGTAAAACTCCCCTTCGTAATAATCGCCATTACTATAAAATTCAACCCCTTCTTTCACGAAATTCTCGGGCTTTAACTCGTTCCCCTTTCTCGACAAATCCAAATCACCAATAAACCACTGCACAGGCTTACTATTAGTCTTGCAAAACCCGAGTTTTCTCACATGCTCAACAAACAATTGTCTCAAAACCACACAAGTTTGTGCTATCAACTTCTTGTTTTTACCACCAATATATACAACCACAGCTATGAAAATCAACACTAATAACAAGTTCTCTGATGTGTTCATTTCATCACCGCTAGAATATATGTATATTGTGTACACGAACAGAACTACCAGAGCCATTACCGGTCCGAACCGGGTCAAACCGGGTTTGACCCGGACCCGACGTGACCCGGAACCCGGTTTATGCAACTTCTGTTCCTCTATGTCGTAATCTTGCATCTCATTTATCGAATTCAAGCTGTGTATTGATGATCGGATCGTCGGAGATGACCGGAGCAGCGACGACTGTGTTCTCGTAAGCTTCGTCGTACTCTCCATTTCTTTGTGCATGTATACGAATATATCTGTATGTATAATATTGAGTTACTGTGAGAGAATGAAGCTCTTGTACCGCCGGCAGGTAATGAGGAACTCCGGCACCGGAAAGTTCATCGGAACGGCGCGCAATACAAGCACTGTGTGTGTAATATGTATATATGTGTGTATATTAGTAGCAGTCAAGTAGGAAGAAGAGGAGAGAGAACAGAGAGAGAAAGTGAAAAGGGGAAGTTAGTTTAGAGAGAGAAAGTGGTGAGTTTGTGTTAGAGAGAGAGAGAGTGTTGTGGAACGAGTTTTAAGTACATTTATCGAGGAGGAACTAGTTGAATTCAATCTCACCCGTTGGATTAGAATCAGGCGGTGAGGGTGACAAAGTGTTTATAGCCGTTTGATAAAACTGTTTTGATGGTTTTATTTGTTTCTTATCGGGGTTAATCATAAATTCAACAAAAACTAAGAACATCTCCGGCAGCATCTTAGCTCATTCTTTATATATAATATAAAATATTGGATTCTAGTGACTTAAGATAATAATAGCTATTCTCATCTCCAACAATATTTTTTATATTCATTCCTTATATACTATTTTATTATTAAAAATTACCATTATTGCAATAGGTGAATAGAGAGAACATGTTTGTATTCAAAATTTATTATAAAATAAGATTTAGGAGAGCAGAGAGGTTAAATAAGATTTAGGAGAGGAGAAAGGTTACCTAAAGATAAGGCACAGCTAGTGGATCTTAGTGATTTAGGGAATCACTAAGAGCAACTCCAGCATCTTCCCTGTTTCATGTCCTAAGTCCAATGATAATGAATGTGACATAAATTAGTGCTCCAGCAGTGTCTTAGAGGTGCCTTAAATCACTAGGATCCTCTTTCCATGCCTTATTAATAAGGCACCACTAGCCATGCCTTATTTGATTTTTTTAATAAAAAATCATTTCTCTCTCTTATTGTAACTTATTTTCTCTCTCTTCCTTCCATCTTTTATCAATCTCTTTCCAAATTTATTATAATAATAATAATAAGGAATGAATTATAAGGATCATTGTTGGAGTTGAAATACAAAATCTTGTCCTAAATCACTAGGATTCAATATTTTATAATATTTATAAGGAAGACACCAAGACACTGCTGGAGATGCTCTAAGATACTATTGGAGTGGATTATTTTCCCATGTTCCTCATATTTTGGTTTAAGATTTCAAATAGGGAAGTTGCTGGAGTTGATCTAAATAAACTAACTTTATTCGTGAAATCATTAAATACCGTAAGACACATACACATTAAACTCCTCGTGTAGTAGCTCATATATTTGAATAAACTTTTTATTCAAATTATTAAGATCATTATACACATGAAAATCTCAAAAATGGTAGAATATTAAGTCAACAAATAACATAGTTTGATGATTTTTTTATAATTATAAACTATAATAATAAAATATTTTTACATTCATATCAGAAATTATTAAAATTAATATTGATTTAAAAGAGTAAACCGGACCATTTACTTAATCATTTCATACAGATTTTATATAATAATCACAGAAGCGAAATATCATACCTATACCAATAATCGTTTCATATAAATTTGTATTTAACAGTCATATTGATTGTGTTATATCATACAATGTACATGTATGTTGACTGTTTTTTCAACTACCATCCACTTATTTTAACTAGATTCGAAATATTATTTTATATATCAAATGAATGTGAGGTTTTATATTTATTTGAATAACTTTTTATTATAAATAATTCTTAAGTTATACGAACTACGATAAAAAATAAATTTGACAAAGTATTAATTTAGATAATAAAACGTATATATTAAAGCATTAATTTAGATAATGAATTTTAAATCAATGTTGATTTATTATACAAACTGAATTTCTTAAAATTAATATTAAAAATAACTCTAAACTCCTTCGATTAGTACACGCGAAAAGAATTTAACTTAAAACCTTTATTTTCTCATATATATGTGGGTAGAGATTTAAAGATATATCTTATCAAAAAAATTAGATATACGAAAAATTAAAGAGTTTACTGATTAACTTGTGCAGCCCCGACTTTTTTCCTTTGTTCTCATCTGCATGCATCCATGTTTTCATCTGCATGTATGTGCGGGTGCATCATGCATTTTGATGTCTATCCGTTAAGTGACGGCATATATATTCCAACTAAATGTTTTCTAGACCACCAGCAAGGCGGATCAGGACGAATTCTCGAGAATCGGGTGAACTGAAATTTTAATGATGTCTTTTCTTATAATAAGAAACAAAAAAAATTGTATTTTAAATGTATATCCGCATTATGAGTTCATGTCGATATAAATGTAAACCATGTTAAAATATAAATATGTGTTCAAATCGACCCTAATGTGTAATTATATAAATAAAATTATTATTCAATATTATATAATACACATGTAACAAATTTGGTGCTATATGAGTAATATCATGAGCGTCTCGAATCCGACGAATGAATCGAAAATGAGATCACATTGTATCTCACTTGAATGTCTCATCTATTTTTTCGAAGAGAATTTTGGTTTCAAACTCCATTCGATCAAGAGGAGTATATCATACTAAGGAGCCTTGAATAATCCACAATTTACAGTAGAAGTCGATGTTCAAGAACAATGACCCAGTTATTAGGGGCATACTCTATCACGAACTAATAACACATTATCCGAGCCTTCTAGTGAGGGCCTACTGTCAAAAGCGGGAGAAACCCCATCCATCTATTTCTTTCTTTTTTTGCCTCATATAACCACGCGAGGATAGGATGTTAAATAGGAGTTCCTATTAATTTGTTCCGCTTTGATTGTCTTACTCAATAGTCGACCTTAACTCTCGGAAAATCTCCAATGAACTCCTAAATCATTTTTCAGAACTCAACTCAAATTACTTATCTAACAACTTTGTTCGAACTCCCAAATCATTTTTCAAAACTCAACTCGAGTTACTTATCTAACAACTTTGTTCTTTTAATTCAATAATGAAACGAGTCAAATCAAGTTCCGCAACAAAAAATTATATTTGTTAGTAACCTGATATTATTTTTTATTTTTAAACCCATCTTATAATAATTCTGCAATACTCAACCATGGGAGAACTGAAATAATCGTTCCAATATTGAGAAAATCAAGATCATAACATATCATCATCTTGCTGACATAAATACTTATCACAGATATAAGAATTATTCCCGTCAGCACAATTTTCTTACAAATATGACGTAAATGGGAATTCAAATGATTAAAGAAAACATGATCATCATATTAGTGTCGAGACTATAACCAATCCAAAAAATATCCTTCTCAAAATATCGCATATTCATCATATAAAAGAGAGTATGAATATGAAATCTGTACATTCACGATCAAATGACACGAGTCATACTCTTGATAATTTAAAAATATTATCACATGTTTAATTTAAGAATCCCACACTTGAAAGAAATATATGATTATTATCAACTACTATTAAAATAAAATTAAATGTTCAATTTTAAATCTAAAATCAACAAATATTCCAACACTTTGAATAAAAGACATAGAAGTTTGTGCATTCGAACTTGTATTTTGATAAACTAATTGCATATCATAGAATTTCTTCTATCTAACGATTTGAAATTTTGTCAACAATTTCACATCCGAATTCAATTATCTTTTTCAATTATAAAAATCTAAAAGATATGGATGAACTGATAAGTATAATTCAAAAATTAAAAAGATCAATTAAATTAATATTTAAGATTGAATAATGACTTTAGAATATATTTTAAAATAGAGATGTACTAGTTTTACGTTAGTTTTAAAGAACTGAGTAGTCGTATCTGTATTAAGGATTAAGAACTATGAGGATGAATTATGTATAAATCTCATAAAATAGTAATATATGTATCATATACATTAATCTTTTCTTCTTGTTTAGTTAGAGCATCTTTATTGAGGTTGATTATAATGATCGGCTAAGTTAAAATTTTAAGTTATTATATAAAATTTGCTGAATCTGTAACACATTTTGTTCCAATGATGGTAGCTATATTAATTTGTTATATTTTAAAAATATGTTATTGTTATTTCAAATTATTATTAATATAATGTATTATTTTAATATGATACTCCATCTATCTCTCTTATTTCTTATATAATGGGTTGAGCACGTAGATTAAATAATGCTCTCTTTGTTTTGAAATATAAGTCGTTTGACTTTTTGGACATATTTTTAAATCTTTTGATCGCATGGTTAAAATCCTTATTTTTAAAATTTTTCTTTATCTAAATAAAAGTATATAATTAATATTATAATTCGAATTTTTTTTTTTTTAAAATAACAATTTTAACTAAGCGGTCAAAAGACTTAGAAGTGTGTGCCAAAAAGTCAAGCGACCTATATTTCAAAATGGAGGGAGTATGTATAAAGTAGTGGATAAGAGAAGGAAAAGTGGGTGAGTGGTGGGACTCATTGAATTTTAATGTATAGAAAAAAATAGTAGAATAAAAGTAGTGTGAAAAAGAAAGAAAAGTGGAGAAGTGATGGGTCGATTGACTATTTTTTATAAGCTTTGAGATGGAAAGAATTGATGAGACATAGACATTCAAAAAGGAAATTGTAAGAAATGGTTAGGACGGAGGGGGTAAATGATGACGCGACATTTGCTATGGTATTTGACAAATGTAATCATTCAAGGGAGTTTAGTTAAAATAAACATCGGAAGAGTATGATTGGAGTGCGATCTTTCCAACAGATTATCTATATTTTTTATTTTTTATGCCAACTTGTTTTCTTATTTAAGAGTTTTTTTTTATATAGTTGAAGTTGCTCTTGCAGGGAAGAATCAGACTAGCTGGATTAATATGAAATGATTTCAATAGAGAAACAGTGAAAGATTAGTAATTGATTAATACTTGACACACAATTATTTGTATTATTTGTCTGTCATTGTTGATTTAATTCTGAAAAATGCCTATTTATATAATAATAAGTCAGGAGTTGGTTGAAAATCAGAAATAAAAATAAGGCAAAAACTGACTTAAAATCAGATTAGTTTGAGGTAATTTTTTTATTGACTTATTATTTTTTTTTTGAATTTTTTTATATAGATTACCCCTAAGTTGTAATTTACACATAAATCATTTTATTTTCTTATTATATTTTTAATAACTTATAAATCATAAATAAGTCAAAATTATTCAAACAGACATTTTAACCTCCAAGATTATCATATAAGTCAATTTAAGTCAAGCTCAATCAAACGGCCTCTATGTCATATAATATTTAAATATTAGTTTGATGTCTAGAATGTCAAAGTTTCCATCATCTCCAAGTGGCGATGTCAAAATAATTTGATTTTAAAGCTAAATTTTAGGATGGGATAATGTCAGTTTCATATATATGGTGGTTAGCAGAAATTTTATCTTTGTTCAAATTGGTGATGATATGATTATTCCTCGACTCTGCTTGTCCTCACAATCACACACCTCAACATAAGATACATGGCTGCGTCTTTTATAGCCTTTAATTAATGTTTTATGTCAGTTCTTTGTAATCCTTCATTTCCCACTCTAACTAATGTTTACTTCACTTGAAAAATTGTTATTCGGGGTGAGTAACAAATGTGGGATAAATCATTATAAATGTTCGGAAGACAACATTTAGCAACAAAAAACGAGTAACATGCATGATTCTGGGTTAGTTATTCATCTTTCAAATTCAGACACCATTACTAAACAGACATTCCAGGTTTCTCACACGTAAATTTCAGCATACACAAGTAAGGAGACACAGGCAAAAGACTCAGGTTTCCAAACTGTGAAACCTTCCATCAGCCTAGACAGTGGCGGGACAAATCAATCCGGGGCTTAGTGTGAAATCTCAAAAATTGACACTTAAATAATATTTCGATACAAAATTTAAATATTTTTTTAAAGAAAGATAAACTATCGTAACACATTAACACATCATAATTAAGAAATATACTCTGAAATCTTATTTAGAGATATTTTCTTGCATATAAGGTCAACAAGACAACAACCATCTTTTTTAGAATGTATGGTTAAAAATTTATCTGTTATCACATATGTCAGGTTCGACTCTAATTCATCCCGATCTAATTCATCCCGACCGAAAAAGAGAAATTAACTCATTAACTTATGTAGTTAAAATTTTGTCGCCAACCAATGTCGGGTTAAACTTGATAATAATTTCATAATGAGTAACTAGTTTTTTTCTAAAAGCACATAAATAAATAGAAATAGAAATTTGAAGTCTTCATTTTCGTGGACTTGTGCGGTCGCTCACCCGCTCCCTCGGTGCGTCCCTTGAGCCCTCAAGAGTATTATTAACCCTGAACCCACAAACTAATTGTACAGGACTACTCAAATCTTCATGCATCAATGTCACATAGGAGTGATTGTTTAAGCCTTAGCTTTTAAAAGAGACTGCTACACATTTTATAGGCTTTGTGTTTGTGTTACTACTTCAATTCATCTGTCATTCTCTACTATCTGAACCTGAACCACACTTGAAGAAACAGCCAAGTTCAACTATTAGACAAGAAGCAGGACCAGCTCTCCTCCTTAAATGCAATCAAATAATAATGTAATGTACTCCATTTATTTCAGGACAATATTTCACCTACAAACATACTTGAAATTCAAAACACCCCTACTTAATCTTGTAAAAAGATGAAATACACTGTTTTTTGTCAATTATCTTCAACCGACCTTTTGATTTTCTTGTTGTTGTGAAGCCAAATGTTTGCAGCTAAAGTGTTATTCGCTTTCTCAATTATTTCAATTATTTAATTCCAATTGCCCCTTTATTAGAAAAATGGCATCTTCTTGCATAAAAGCTGAATGACCACTTGCTTGCTCTTGTAAATTCATGGAAATTTCCTACACTACACTCTGTCTCTTTTTCTTTTTTACTAACTTCATTCAAATAATTTAACTGCGAATTGACTTTATTGCTTTACTGACTCCTAATAGAAAAATATGAATATCCACCTCTCCTGCTTTTCAAGCCAGCAATTTCTTACTATAAATACTTTATAGTTATTCAAAAGTTCAAAGTACAAATACTTTCGGCTCTATATTTGAATGGCAGGTTTAAATTCTCATTTCATCGATTCGTTTGAAAAACGGACTCCAAAAAGGATTTCATAAATTAAACAATGGCTGCTCAAAAAATTGGCTGACTTCCCCACCTTCGGGAATTTGAAATTAATGAGCTCCTAGTTTGAGCCTTTTCAATATAGGAGACGAGTAGTAGTATTTTCTTTATAGTAAAACATATTATTGATAATAGGTGACTAATTATATTCACTCCAATGAAATGATGGAGAATGAAATAAAATTTGTGTACTACACCGTAAGTGACTAAGAAAAGGAACATAATTTTTCATTCTTAAATCACCCACCTGTTTCGTAAATAATTTTCATTCAATTAGATAACATATTTTTCTAAATTTTATCATTGAAAAATTTTAATTCACTTATATTAATTCATTATTTTTTATATTTTCTTCTTTCTCCACAAAATTTGATTATAATTTTACATTCCACTCTCTCTAGGCGAGGGAACACAACTGTGAAGATCGGTGTTATATTTAAAGACCCAATATATCCATCACAAAATACTTTATTATATAGAACTAGCATAAAAGCCCGTGCAAGGCACGGGACTTCAACTTAATCATATTTTTAAATGAATAATTTGTTTTATTTATAATAATAATAAATTTTAATTTAATTATTTTTTTTATTTTTAAATTATACTCCCTCGTGCCTCTTAATTCTTAACATTGGAGGATGGGAGTGTGACACGCACTTTAATGTTCCTATAAAGTATAGTTCTATAAATTTTTGAAATTTTTTTCCTCGAATAAAAATTTAATGCTTAATTTTTATTTAGAAATAAAAAAATTTTAGAAAAATGTTATAGAGTTATACTTTATAGGCGCATTAAAGTGTGTGTCGAGAATTGCAAAAAAAATGTTACGAAATGAGAGGGACAGCAGGAGTACCTTCTCAGTTCATGTATTTTGATGGATTCATAATTCAAATGCTTAATTGATTAAAGAATTAAAATATTATTTATAAACTAATTTTTTATTTTCAAAACTTTATTGCATTTTATATTGAATATATATATTTTGTAATAATTATTTCATTATTTAAAATATATTATATCATATTTATAATTTTAACATGGACATCTTTATTGTTAAAGCTATAATTTAAAAATAATTGGGTCCCTTGTAAAAAAAAAGGTTATCGTACTAATAAACTGATATACGAAACACAATTACACATCTATAAGGTATATATCATTCTTCTCGATCATTAACTATAATTATAAACAACGACTTCATCAGCACACTACTTCTAATTGTTTGCAATACTTGTTTTAATATATATTTCATTCCAACTTATTTTTTTAATCATAATAAAATATCTCATATCGTGATAGTCTGTATGATGTGAGGTTGGACATCAACTTCAGTGGACCTAACCTAAGCATTCATTAAAAGACCTTGTGATCTTGTACTATAACATCAGCTTCATTGGACCCAACTTTAAAATTGAAACATCAATGTTCGGTTTTATAATATCATTCTGAATTTATCATTAGAATGTGTAAACGGAGAGATATCTACGTACGTAAATCATCATTGAATCAGCAACGTTACTTGCTAAAGATTGTTTATCAATACAAATTACTCGCTACTCATTACAAATGTGACATAACATCTATCAAATCATCACAATATTTTTCTTATAACATTTCACAATTCAAGCTAACAAATTTGGAAAGTAAGAATCATAATATTTTTTCTTATTCTTTTTATTTTTCTAGTTTAACTTTACACTAACCACACATGAGAAGTCAAAAGTAAATCAGATGGATATTGATTTTGAGTAATTTTTTGGATCTCTGTTTTGTTTGTATATATTCTGATACTTAAATGTTGTAAGATGATGGACCTTATTGATATCTCGAAATTCATATAAATTGAATCTATCAATATTTTTCTAAAAACTTGTACATTCTTTACGTATATTACATAAAAAATACTATAATTTATAAAAATTATCTTTATTAGTTAAATAATAAATATTTTAACCTAATGTGCTTTCGGTTATCTAGATTTTACTATAACCGATTATATCAATCATAATTTTAATTCACCAAAAATCTGTTTTTGCAAAATTAATTAGCCAAAATTATTTAACATTTGTCAAAATTGGTTTCAAAAAAAAAAAACATTTGTCAAAATTAATTAAATAATGACATTATTATAAATGGGTGATTAATGAGTGTAATAAATACAATTAATATAAGTATAACTAACATAAGTATGTAATTATTCAAAGGTATTTAATAGTTTAAATGTAATAAAGGTATTAATTAATGGCATTTTGGTAATTATGAGATAAATAGGGTTATATTCGACTTTTCACAGCCATTTTTTTGATAACTTTTGCCCTTGGTTGCCTTATTATATATATAAGTAGATTTAATATATATATATATATATATATAATCGTCGGTATCTCCAATAAAACAATCTTATTCATATATAACCCTTCCTCGCAGCAATAAGTCATATTTCTACAATATAACTTATCTTATACCGTTGAACTTCGATTAAATAATAATCGATAAAGTAATATCCTTATTAAAGTAATATTTTTTTTTCTAGTCTCAATATAATATTAATAGTGTATTTTTTTTTTGCTAAGTATAAATAGTGTATTTTTACTTTATAAAATAATAAACTTGATAAAATAATTTTTTTCGTTGGTACCAACGTTATTACTTTAAAGAGGTTTAATTGTAGAGAGTTTAGCGACTACGATCATGGTTGTTTTATCAAATTATAACTAAATTTTTCAATCAAAATTTTATTATTTCACTATAATACATAATAACTTTTAATATATGACAGTATAAGAAAAATACTTATTCTTAGTTTTGGTCACACTTTTAGCTGAGAACATAAATCTTTATCATTATATTTTAAAGTTTATTTAATGCAGAAGATTATATATTACAATAATAATAATTAGTATTTTATATTTTGAATAAAGGCCCGTGCCCGCGCCTGTGACACCGCCCACCAGCCTACACGACAGCGATGTTTGAAATCTACCCCCAAATTCAAATATATGAAGCCCATGGCCCAGCTCAAAACCAGGGCACCTGGTCATCCTGCCCTAAAAAGGAGATGGTTCTTTTATGGGCCGAGAACCTACCGGTTGAAATTGTCCAACTGATAAATATCTAGAACAATTTGAGTCTCCAGCATTTTGCAGTTATGGTCCAACTTGAGTTTAGTCTCCTAAGACCATCTCCAACCCATAACATCAAAATGGTGTAATTTTAACACCATTTTGGTGTGAAAATTACACCATTTTAAATTTTCACTCCAACCCATTAACACCATATCTACACTAAAAAGAATCTTTTTACATCTAAAATGAATATTCTCCACTTTTTAAATTATTTATATCAATATTTATCAATATCATTGCTTAACATAGAATTTTAGCAAGTTAACTAAACAAGGATCTCAAATAATTATAAATTCATCAACCAATTCAAGAGAACAACTTAATTATTTAATTTTTTATACAAGAATATGAATTTATTGAAATTTTGGAATAAATAAAAAATGTGAATTAAATAGTATAGGAAGAAAATTTATAATGATTATGATTGAAAAATAAAAACATAAGATAAAATAAGTGTATTGAGACATAGAAGGAATAAATTTGTTTTGTCTCATAAATGTGAGGGCATAGTAGGAATTTTTAAGAACTCCAAATTTGGTGTAAAAATTACACCAAATGAATACTTGACACCAAATTTGGGGTCAACCAATTCATTTGGTGTAATTTTAACACCATTTTGGTGTTGCATTGGAGTGACTTTTACATCAAAAGTGACACTATTTTGGTGTTTTGGTGTTGGGTTGGAGATGCTCTAACCCTGTAAAAAATACTCTCTCGCCATTTTCTTGTTTTTACAAAAACTTCCAAAAATTTTGACTACTTATTTATAATACTTATTCATATTTTTTAATAAAAATGTATAATAATTATTCAAATTCATAAAAAAAATTAAAATTAATAATATATAATATATAATCAAATCACCTAAAAGCGTGTGAGAAAATGAATGAACCATAAAAGAAAACAAAAACGATGCAACTTATAGTACTACTAATAGTTAAACTTTACAATTTAGTACCAAAACTCACCGTAAGAAACTGCGAAAAAACGTGTTTTGCAAAGAAATGTCGGAAAGAATGGTATTTCCTCAGTCCATGGAGTTGTATACATTAATGAACGACCATGCCATACACACGTTAATGTTCTTCTAAAATATAATTTTTCAAAAAAATTTAAAATGTAAATTATAAAAGTACATTTATAAGAATATTAAAATATATATGAAGTAGTGGAAATAAAATGCATAGAATCAAACGGTGAAAACACCATAAAAACTAACAAAAAGGTGATTATGCTACTTATGCCGCTGGATATTAAATACGCAAGCTAATTGCGAAAGATGAATCACGAGTTTCTCACGCTCCTGTAATTAGCATCTCAAATGTTGTTTGTTCGCTAGATTATATATAATAAAATTTGTCTTTAAGACAATATCTTCTGATGAGATTGATTATAATTTAAAAACAATATATTATTCTTATTTCAAATTACTATAAATAAATTATATTATATAACTATGATATTTAATATATGACCGAAAATCTTGCAATGGTCTATAAAAGTTTGCAAAATATAACGAATATGAATTTTTTTTTTTTAAAGGAAATTAACCCACTGAAATGTCCAATTTGTTAGGGCTATTCATATTTTCTATTAATGATGTGTCAACTATAAACCTTTTACTAAGCAGTCACCACATGCTCTAACATCTTTTTGCTAAGGGTTTTGTCAAGCGTCCGAGATGCCCTTGTTACACGTAAAACATCACAACTATCTGGAGCAGGTTTAGCTAATCAGTTTATTTATTAGTAGAAATGGTCCAAAGTTCTTCTGAAAACGAATTTCCTTCCAAATGAAAAAACCGGAAAAAGCCTAGTTAAACGTTTTCAACCATTGCTCCTACCACAATAGCTCACTACTGGATCGAATGTTGGCATGTTTGAACTTCCAAAGGTTAATTCTTGAATGATCAGTAGAAGTCTGGCCAGCCAGATGCATATTCTCACTTTTACATTTGCCTGAGTTATAGGATCTGTCAAATCCCAGATACTTGAAGCTTTTGACACAATTAATTTTTGCGGAAAAAGTGTTACACAATCCTTGACCGTTCCTCTTTCATTCCCTCAACTGCACTTCCAAGAGTTCCCTTTCTCGCGGATCGCAAATCTTAAAATACTTTTACCATCTTCCTTGGGTAAAAAAGAAAGGTTATTGGAATAATTGCAACGATAAGTTCCCACATCATTGATCAAATTAACAGATGTGCAAAATTTTAATATCATCTACCAGGCCAAAAGGGGTGTGATTTACAAATACTGACTATGTTTCACTTAATCAATCAATCCTCTGAAAACTTCTTACTACAAAGTTAATCCCTCTTGAGCTTCTCATAGCAGCAACCTGAGGTCTTAACTTATAAAGGCTGTAGCAGACACTGGCGTGGAAGTGCCACAAGTGACTAATTGTGACACGAATGAGCTTGCCTTATATACCACGTTAGTTGAAAGGATTAAATAGCCCATCTATAGTGAAAAGCCATTCCTAGAGATCACTTGAGTATCTTAGTGAGAACCTTGAAAGAGAAAAGCTATTGTTATGTATAAGAAAAGGTGACAGAAGGGGCAATGAGGAAAACACCACATACAATCACAGATAGTCGCATTCTGCAAAAATATATTTCTAACATCAGAAGTTTCATTCCAACATACAATTCAAAAGCAAAATAGAGCGCGCCAGGAAGGGGTCGAACCTTCGACTTTCTGCTTAGGAAACAGACGCTCTATCCACTGAGCTACAGGCGCCTTATGTTTAAATTTGGTACCTCTTATTATACAATCGTTTCTTACTCATGATCAATATGCAGTTTCTCTATTGAGATTTGAGGGTCATGTTCATTAATGAAAAACATCAAGAAGCATTGTATATGTATCAGCCTCTCTGCCTCTGTGATTCCGTCCCATCATTTTCTCTGTTCCGAACCATGAAAATTGTTACTGCCTCTGCCCAAAACACACCGTCACGTTTACACATATTGGTGGCCTATTTCCCATCTAGTGTCATGAACTCAAGACATATTTCATAAGCTAAAACTAAAAAAAGTTAAGAACAATGACATAACAAGGCAAGGAAAGGGGTGCATTTGAACTATTCCAATCTCTACATGTTGAAAAGAAACCCCCCTTTAAAATCACACTCAACTTTGCTCTAGGTATCATATTTTTGACAATGCTTCACCTCTCTTTCCTGCCAAGGATGCCTTGATGTAATTTCAACAATAGGCGCTTCATAGAAGTAATTTACTATCAATGTCAAGTAATTTAGTACATTGATCAACAGGGAAGAGAAAATATTAGGTTACCTGACACATTAGACCTTAGTATAGGAACACAATAAGCATAAGACAGGAGTTCCGGTATTACTACCTCCCATTCTCAAATAAAGATAAATGTTGCACATAAAAGAAAAAACAAAACAAATATCATCTGGCGAATGCTCTTGCTATCAAGTGAAAAATAAGAAATGCCAACCTAACGGACCTGAAAGGCTGAAACTAGTCCATTTGTAATTTAGCTAAATGCATGAAATTTGATACTGCGCCTATGACTATCCGCAACTTGCAACTTTTGATCTCTCTAACTGGTGATTTACATGATCCGATTCTTGTGAGCTGCTTGTCACAAACGCGTTAATCGAGTTGTTTGATGATACTCCAGTACATTATAATTACAAGTTTACAACTTAAGAAAGTATTAGGAAATCTCATATTAAGAAGGATACATGAAAGGAGATTTTTACATGCCAAAGAATGAGTTTCTTGTTAGATAAAATTATGAGAAACAAAATGAACGGCCAGCGCCCTATGCATCACAGCCACAAAACACTTCTGGAACAGAAACTCATTATGAGAAAACGTTTGAACTAGGGGGATGAATCAGGAATTACCAAAATCAAATCGAGTGTAAGTGTAGTACAAAAAGTTTAATCAAAACTCGAGATTATTCACAAATATTCAGAAAAATATTATGTCTTATTGTAGTAAACATGCCTAGCTACATCAAAAAATCTAACTTCCAAACATGCCTACATCAAAAAATCGTAACAGACCAATTTTTTTATGCAAATTCAAGTTGTAAAGTATTGATTTTATAATAATATTAATTCTTTATATAATATTAATGGTAGAGATGAATTGACTGTTTTTGTTTAAAAATGAATGATCCAAATCATTAAATCATATGAAAATCTGTATATATCAATTTATTCTTTATTAGATATTCAAATTCGTACCCTTGAATTTTTATAGAGAACTTTTCTAATGTAATCTTTGCGTTCTCTCTTTTCACAATCTAAAACCGAGGCCCATTCTTAACTAAAAAGTGTACGTAATCCCGTTACTTCGCAGCCCATTGAAGATTGAACTGCATGAACTCCAACCTTCCTGTTTTGTTAGAAATTGCAGCCGCGTCAGTTAGGTTGGTTCTTATTTACAGCAATCTTAACAGCAAATTGGGGGGCAGTGAGGGCACCATTCAAGTCGCCGAGCTGGGTCGGTAACTGAATTGAAAGTAAAATCGGTTATAAAGAGAGCATCCCGATTCATAGAATACCCTCCATTCGTTAATTTATTTGATATTTATTTTTTATTATATTAATATATTCAACATACAATATTTTTTCTTATATGGGTACTTTGACACACAATTTAAAATTTTAATAAATGTCGTCGCATAAATTATTATCTTACAAATTTTTTAAAATAAAAATTTAAGGTTTATATATAATTTTTAAAATATCAATTATAAAATTAGATTTTATATACACGTACCAAGAAATGTTAGAAAACCACATAAGAGGGCAATTAATATCTCAAAACTGTCGTGCATATCTCATAACCTCTAACGGTGGGTAAAGATGGAGACATACTCCTTAAACAAATCTGTGCTTACTGTATCCTTGCATCACTTCAAAAAGTTGAATGGGGCTATCATTGTTGACCTTGTTTTCTAATCACGTTGCCTAATATAAACAAATTGAGTGTGTTCTAGATAACATCACCAAGCATCTTTTGCTCTTTAAAAATCACAATTTCTTGTTTTCTCAAAGCAAATACTTACTATAATAAACGTCATTAGTGGTGGACAAATAGTTTTGAAAGCTCCATTTGAGTAATCCTCAACATGCTTACAAGATAATCCCAAATTAAGGAGAGGGATTTGCCACCCACCGTCCGAACTTGCCCCATGCTGGGACTTTAGGAGTTGCAAGCTTAAAATCTTAAATAGATTGTTAATTACAGTCGCGGCTTACTTAATTATTACACTTCAAATAAAACTATTAGGCTAAGTTGTTAGGAGTAGCAGTACTATGTATGACTTGCGAGTAAATTAAGTTACATTGCAGGAGGCATGCATGTGTATAAACTACAAACAAGCATGTATACATACAGTATATTATAAGCACGCCAAAGACGAAGGAGCCAAGGGAGCTGTACATAGTTTCTGGCTATTTTACCGGAGTCAGCAACGATCGCCGTAATGAGAACACTCACTGACAATTGCCCAGAAAAATGAGTCATCTGCTCATATATTTAAATTTCAGTACTCCACGCGCGTGTTTTTTTTACAATTTCTACGGTCACGTTTATTATTACTGATATATTTTAGAGTTTAGACGTAATTAAATTTTGGACTGAGTTTAACTTTTTTTTATTTTATTTAGATTTCTCATACATATCCAAATCAAAAACAATTTTTTTAAAAAAATACAATATTTTTCAAAAAATACCAAAATTTTGAAAATATTTGCAAAAATATTGTATGCAATCCGTTGCAATCACATGCACTTGCAACCACATGTAATCTCTGTAGGGCCGATGAACTAAGTTGTATTGGTTGCAAGTTGTATTGGTTGCATCTCGTATTTTTGTAAATATTTTCAAATAATTTAGTATATTTGCAAATATTTTCAAAAAATAATAAAATCGCGAAAAAACTTAGAAAAAGTGATAGTTTTGGTAAAGTCCTTTTCTTTTTCTAATATAAATATTTCAAATACCTTAATACAATTATTTCAAAAATGTAGAAATGTTTTTGTGAAAATTATGTTTAAATTTTGTACAATTAATCATGTCAAGCTTCCTTAAAACATACAATTTAAATATTCATAAATAAAACGCAAGGAGATATTAAAAAAAATGAAGAGGGGTGTATTGTATTGAGATTTTAAAGCATTTTTTTGCATTCATGAAATCCGATGGAATTCAAATGCTGATGGATTTTTTTGGATTTTTTGGATTTCATAAAATGATGAATTTTGTGACATTCCTCAGTGTATTTTAAATTTTTTGAAATCTCACCAAAATCAATGACATTTTGAAGTATCGTGCTTAAATCCTATCAACTCTGCGACATTTGATAAGCATCCGCATAAAATCAAAATCATATACAATCCATTAAAATACATATACTAAAAATAACCTATTAAAATCCCAATCGAATACATCCCCGAGTAAAAGATAAATAACAATTATATTAATTCCAGAGTTCTTACTCTTACTTACATGTATATACCGAACCATTTTGTTGCTTTTATCTTTGCATTTAGTATATATTAATCTCATGTTCACTACGTATCTTTTTTACTAATTTTAAATTTAAAAAATTAAGTAAACATTAAAAATTTACTTATATTACTCCCTCCGTCTCAAAAGTCATTTTGACTTTTTACATGTAATTTGAGAGGTATTAAACAACGTAATTCTATATATTATTTTTTAAAATTTATTTCTTTAAATAAAAATTTAACATCTATATTTTTGTCCAGAAAAAAAATTTAAAAATAATAACATCTATATTTTTGTAAAAGCATGTCTTTTTACGCCTCAAATTACATATGAAAAGTCAAAACGACTCTTATTATGAGACATAGGGAGCATACACGATATAAATTAGTGTGTATATATATATAATAAAATTTAAAATATAATAATTACTCCTTACGTCTCGACTAGTTGTTTACGTTTAGTTTGTGCCAGAAGTTAAGAAATATGTATAAAGTAGTAGAAAAGAGAAAGAAAAGCGGATGAGTGATGAAACTCATTAATTTTTCTTATATAAAACGGAGAGAGGGTAGGAAAAGTAGTGTGAAAAAAGAGAAAAAATGAGGAAGTGGCGAGATCCATCGATTATTTTTGATAAATTTTAAAAAGAAAAGAATTGGATTGTACATGTATAAAGAAAACATTAAAGAAATGATTCGGAGGGTGGCGATATTAAATGTGGTAGTTGTATCATGCATGTGCAGTTTGACGGAGCCTAAATATAAATAATAAATTTACGGCTCAGTAATTTCAAATATTGTGATACATACTCAATCAAGTAGAATAATTTTACTTTGTTTCAAAAAAAAAGTAGAATAATTTTACTGCTCTAAATTTTATAAGGGATTTTCTGTGGTATGCCCAAGGGCACACAATAGTCCCTAACTCCAATGAAAATAACTCATTTTGATTGGTGGATGAACAATAAATGATAATGACCCCCATGCATTTACATCAACTCCACCAATCAAAACAAGCCATTTTTATAGAATTTAGTGTTATTGTCCCTAACTCCAATGAAAATAACTCATTTTGATTGGTGGATGAACAATAAATGATAATGACCCCCATGCATTTACATCAACTCCACCAATCAAAACAAACCATTTTTATAGAATTTAGTGTTTAATGTGTGCCCTTGGGCACACATTAGAAAAACCGATTTTATAAATTTCAGAATAGAAAGTTGCTGGCCATCAATCATTGTGGTCACGAACAATCAAGTGTGCTTCGAGCTCGTAATTTTCTTTAATTAATTCCGAGGGACTGCGACAAGCTATTTAAATAATGGAATACCATGTGGAGAACGACAAAAGTTGCTTTTTTCTAAAATGAAACGATTGCGATATCTCAAGTTGAATAACATATGATAAACAAGATATTTTTTTAAGTTTAAACCGAAGGGATACAAAGGAAATGACATACACGAATACTCATATAATGATAGAACATTCGAACAAAATTTCAATATTTTCGCAAAGATTAGTTTACTTGGGGGGTTTTTGAATTAAGATTGGGAATAATAAGAATGGAAGGTACAATAATAGAGGTTAACGAAAATGGTATGGAAATCCAGATGGAAATGGTAATGGTATGGAAATCCAGATGGAAATGGTAGGATTTAACTATGTAAATAGGATTCGGGTTCTCATTTCATGCAGCCAAATAAATAATCTAAACACTTATTTTTGAATTGAGGTCTGCTTTCTGTTAATCTGGTTCATTAACCATAAATGAAACACCCAAACACTTGCTGAAATCGGAAATCGGAAATTGTTGAATCTGTGAACCTTTTCAATGGTATACATGGTTTTGCACAGCATTCTCTTTGTCACATTTTTGGACAGCGTGTTTGTTTTAGTTAAAAGTTGGAATTTTTGTAGTCACAGGATAAGTGTTGTGAAGGTAAATATTGCGCTTATTGCTATACAGTTGAAACCTGAAACTTACATAGCAGTTGATATTTTTGTACATCAGGAGGACTGCAATTGTTGTTTTCTCGTTCAAGGTAATGTAGTGATCATTAGTGTAATGACAAGTTTTTTATCTGCAAGCAAAACTAAACTATAAGCTTTCAACATCAACATGTCACTGTAAATAATACTCCATTACTATCAAATAGCTTTGTACAGAGGCAATATTGCGGCTTATAAAAGAGCACTGCATAATATATACATAAGTTTCCTGAACCAGTGGAAGGGATCGTGGCTAACAAAATCAATCCAAACATCTAGCTTTGCCATAGAATGCTAAAGTAACTCAAACAAAGTACTAAAAGACTGAGCAAACTGGGACTGACACTAAACTAGTTGAACATATTATGAAAATAAACAGTTTTAAAACAATTCACAAATCCTGTTCAGGAGAGGTCCAGATAGAAGCTGAGAGAAGCCTCCGCGATTTCCATCCCAAAACAAGCTTATTGCTTGCCAATTCCTCGACTCTGTAGCCATCATTGAAGAGTCCTAACAAGAGTTTTGCTTGACAGTGGTTCGCAAAGCTTATGTTAGCTCTTTGAAATCCCATTCCGCACAAATAATTGCTTAATGAACATATTTCCGTGTCGCGATAGATCCTGTTTAATGATCCGGCAATTCGTGGTCCTAAAAAGACCCGTTCCACCAGTGCTCTAGCGCGTCCTTGCATTGGAAACCCGGCCTCAAGGGAATCGTACAAGGCCGAGTAACGGTGAAGTGATTCCATAAATCGACTTACGAATCCTCCTTCGTCGGTTGTAGGTTCGGCTTCTTCCTCTTCTTCGACCAAAGTCACTAGTCTTGGGTCTAGTGTCTTGGCTCCGGATAAAAATGAAACTACCGAATCGGGGGATCGGTAACTAAAGTGAGGCAAATGTAGCATACAATTAATTATAAGCGCCTCCCCTCTTACCAATTTCAAAGACGACGGTTTAAAACTTTCATCCGCGTCCAATTTAGATTGGTGGAATGAAAAAGGTTGGCCGATTGAAGCGGCAAAAGCTGTTAACCGTCTCCCGGTCTCCTGAACACTAGTAATGGACCTCTTACCACCACCGCCCCTGGACAAGGCCGTGATCCGGAGGTGTGGCCCCGGGGGACCATCTTTCCTCGAAACCAAGGACTGCATAAACGAGGCCCATTGAATCCCTTCCATAATATCATAGTCCACTATATGAATCCTTTTATCATTCGTCACGGCCTCTAAAATAGCTTGATTAGCCGTGAAGTGTCCGAACTTGACATAAGGCGACATATCTTGTAGCAACTGAAATGCCGCAAGTGTATCTGTAGCCTGATGTTCGTCTCGATTGTGGTAGGGGCCATTTAACAGAACATTATTATTCTTACTCCCGGTCCCTTCTAGCAAGCCCTGCAGGGCTTGCGTAAAATAAGCCGCGAGTCTTTCCATGTTAGTCCCCTGTGTTGGAGAGACTAATTCCTTGAGCCGAATCAATATCACTCGAGCCAGGTCGCGGCTCTTATTCACTCCCGTCATCGCCTCAGCCGCGGCCATCAAGAGATGGACTAGCCTCAACCCTTTGGTATCCTCAGAGTTGTTTGTGATTTCTTCAGGATCATGACTGATCATCATTAGTTCCGGTGAGGAATGCTCGTGAGGCTGCGGTGAGGGGTGCTGCTGGAGCTCTGGTGATGACTGGAGCTGGCTCAAGGATGCACTGTCATCATCCATTATTGATTCGAACAGGCCATTGAAGTCCTGGTCATGACCATTTGAAAGGGCCTCCCAGTCCATCAAAGGCGACCAATCATTCCAATTGCACAATTCATCTTCGCTAGCACTCGTGGTGGTGGTTGTGGTAGTGGTAGTTGTAGCAGTGTTACAGTAATCGGGAAAGTAAAATTCGTGGAAATCATCGTCTATAACCATTGCCATAGGGCTAGATTAGTTTGCGACGATATTATAATATATATTGAGAGAATAGAATTTCGATAACAATGAACAACAAAAGAAACAGCTGAAAGAAGAGACAATGAAGGTAGATTGTAGTTAAGTTCAAGGCAATTTATATAGACTAAGCATATTAAGTTGTAAATCATGAGGTCTAGCTAATTTCATATGAGTATATATAGAGGATACAAGTACTAATCAAGGTTTTGAAACTTAAGAGAGTGACATGGTGTCCTAAGCTAGCCATTTGACCATATTGCCCCTGATTTTGAATTTTATTAAACACAGATATTTTAATTACTATGTTCACTTATTTAATCAAACTTGAAACACCTTAACAAGTACTAGTGGTATTAGATTATATAATTAATAATACCTAAGTGGCAAATAATGTAATGCATCCAATTATGTGACAACACCATACACAAGCTACAGGGAGGTTAAGGGGTCGGATTTAGCAACAGCCAAGCTTCTAATTTGGAGCTTGCTAGGGGAAAATAATTATACATGAAGTAAATGCATTTTTTAATTAAATTACTTTGATTAAGTGGTTTAACTAAATAATTAGCAAGCTACTAGTTTTTATGCTTGACACGTGTGCATGTGAGTTGAGGTCATAATTTTAGATGCCAATTACAGTAGCTCGTTACTAGCGAATTATAGATCGTATAGAGTTGGTGCGCCTAATTTTAGAGGTTGCCTAATGTTCAGGAATGTGCTGTTTTGGATGTATAATATTGCTATACATATGGTGTGATCTTCCTGCTGTTCGTCTCGAATTCAGTTAAATTGCAGACAAAAATATTGATGAATATGACTTGTCGTTGATCTCGAATTAAGTCTAATTGTATAAATTCTTTTCTGTTATATAACTAAATTATTATGAATAAAATTCAAAAGAATAATAAAATATTTAAAAAATATTACGTTCTATTCATTTTATAACAACAAATTACAAAATTGATCATTACAACAACCGTATATATCCGCTTATAAATAACTTTTGTTAATTATATAATAAGTAAATAATAAATTTATACGTTAAGAAATAAACAAAGAAGTTACATAAATTTTATCCTACTTCAATTTTCATGCAACTTATGAGTCGGAGCAAGTAGGTATTCTGGAAATCACTAGACAGCAGTGATCTGTTATTGCTGCAAGCCTAATTGTTTTCAACTATTTGTTCTCGTAGCATTGATCTTATTTCTGTCGACAAACACAAAAAGACATAAATTTCACATTTTGGAGAATTTGTCAGGTGAGAGTCGTGAGACCTGTTGTTCAGTTATTTTTAACTGAAATTACTGCAGAAACGGCAGATTTTATGGAATATATATAATTATATATACACTCACAAATCTGGTGTGTATTTTACCGATGATGTGGCAAAATGGGCGATTTGATTCTGTAAATGTAATAACATCGAAAACATCAAAGTGAAAGGTCAGTGATGAAAAGGGCAGTTTTAGTATCAAAAGGGAATGACAACATATGTATAAACACACACTCCAGGTAATTTTGACTGGTCCATCATATATGAGATAGCTGCATCATGCAAAATGCATGCCGGCCAGACGGATTATTTGGCAACACTGTTTTATTTTTACTTGATTCTTTTTGACGAGTACAATCTCAAAGTACATATGATGCTGAATGTGATTAATGTAGGTCACTTGACAAAGCAAAATCAAGGCTATTAGTTGTTGAGACACCAGGATTATTCAAAGGACCCGCAAATTTCAGAATGAACTCAACTTTTTCTTTGGATTGTTTGCTTGATTGAATTAGCTCTCATTTTAACCTGAAAATTAACTGTTTTTTTATTAATCTTAGCTGGGGAGCACAAAAGGGTCCTCGTTGGGTTTCTCATCGGCTGATCGTAAACGTATATTATATTATTATGAGTAATTAGTATTTTGCACCTATTAGTTTGATTGTTTTTGTGATTTGGTATAGAACTTTGAATTCCAGCAAAATACATCTCATAACTTAAGAATTTCAATCATATTGTACCCGTTTAACTAATTTCTGTCAAAAACTAACGGGCAACGTTAAAAAGAAGAATGTTTTACTTTTATAACTAGCATTTTGCACACATCAACTTGTATGTTTTTTCTGACTCGGTCTCATATTTTTATATGTCGGCAAAATGCATCTCCGACTTTAAAAATTTAATCATTTTACAATATTTTAACGAATTCCCGTCAAATATTAATATTTAACGTTAAATGATATAGTTAAAACTGGATGATTTTGAGTGAAAAAAATTATAATGTGTCAAAGCGTTTCATTGTCATCTAATCCAAACAGAAAGCAACCAAACGTCCTTAGTATGATAAAATTATGAACGAGAACAGTAATTCTCTCGTCTACTTGTTATCAAACATTTCATTAGTTGTTTAGTTTTATACTTCTTCTAAACATTATTTTAAAATTTGTATAATGTAAAGCATCTTCCTTTTTGCAAGAAGCAAAAATATTCATGAAATAGGTCTAGAACGAAAACGGTCATATTTGGATTGGGTTTATTTACATCCAATTTCAAATAAATTTCGAATCTTAATAAAATCTTAAATCCAAATTTAATATCCGAATCCAAAATCATCTGAGTTATTTCAAGTACATAATTTTTATAAATAATAGAGTAAAGACCATTTTAGTTGTTACTAAAAAATAATATTTTTTTTTGTTAGTCGATCAAAAAATATTAATAATAACACACATATATATATAGTTGGGTTCCACAGAGAATAGTCCTATACGGGAGAATGAGAGTTCGGTGATCTTAACTGTTGATTTGTTTTTAATTATATGGTTAAGATTTATTTTAGATATAACCACGTATTTTAGATATAGTACATATTTATTATAGATTATGACTTACCATGTATCTCAAGAGCTTTGGGAGGCAGGTTAGTAATTCTGTTATTATGGTTATATATTAAGAATTAAATGATTCACTTAAAAAATTAAATAATTTCATTATCAAGTAATAATGAAATAAAAATATAAAAATATTTATATTATTTATCATAATTTTAAGATATCGTATATTCTAGTACGACTTGTATCACACACACATATTAATTCATCGGTTTCGATAGTTTCGAGTTCGGATTAGTGTTATGTAATAATCTAAATTTAAATCTTTAAAATCCAACCTTTTGAGTTAGATATTATTCAATCGATTTGAAACAAATTTATCAAATGAAATATTTTATCATCCCTCAATTAATTGATTTGAGTGAGTTTTAACTTATTAAATTGAAGTCGAGTTTGAAAGTTAAGTTTATCGAGTTAATTTTTTTGTTCAAACTTAAATATTTAAAAGCCAGTTGAGTACGGGTTATTCACGAATAATTGGAGTCGCTCGCAAAAAGTTTGAGTCGTGTAAAATTGAGTAATTTGCAAAAATCTGAATTTTTTTCCTTTCATATATATTGCTGCTACATCAAAAATATTTACAACGACACCTGTAACAAAATTTCAAATACATATAAAGGTCAAACCTCGAATAAGATATCATTCCCAAGACTTTCATATAAACTGAACTCCGGCTACTCCCATATATCTATGTTAACATGACTATCAATATGATATCAGCCACAAAAGTTCCTACTTGGATTACTTCTCCTCATTAGTTGGCCATGTAAACTTTTCAAGAAAATGACCTTCTCGTTTCTATTAGCAGCAGTGAAAGGTTCTGAGGCGCATTAATTTTAACATATTGGTTTATAATTAGGTATGTTCTTTGTTATGATGATAAATTATTCTCAAAGATAGTTATTATATAATAAATTACTAATAGATTACTTTTTTAATATTAGTATATTATTTTTGAAGTTGATTTTATCACAAAACAAATATATGATTTTAATATAATAGTAAAAAATAAACATTTTTATTTACACATTTTTAAAATAATTATTTATGATATGACACGCAGGATTTAAGCTACGAAATTTACTGTGAGAGAACTCTGGTGATTATAATGCAACGTTAGTTATGATTACTCGCGTATGGAATTTGGAATATATCTGTGAAATCGTTTATCATATGTAGACTTTCGTCTACATTCACAAAACAAGTTATCATGAATTTGTTCATTATTTTATTTTTCTAATAAATATGTAAGTGCTTCAAACGATCACAGATAATTTTACGATAATAGCTATATTATTAAATACGTTGTGATAAATCAAGATTCATCTTGCTGAAAAATTAGTACAGTCATCAATGGCGGAGGTACCATGATAGGTCCAAATAGACTTCACGTCATTCGGCCGCAATTGTTGTTTTATAAACTAAAATTCACAGATATCTACAGAAACAATAAATATTTAGTCGGCCGCAGAACTTAGAAAGATTTAAATACAAACCATCGAATCATATGTCGAGTACCGAATTGATTATGTATCAGTTGATCGTTTCATAAAAATGAAGTTGCGGTTGTATAGTAATAAAGGTCAATGACTGTGAAATTGCATCACTTTAACACAGACTTGCGAGATAGCAATGTGAAACAAAATGTGGAGTTATCACATAAACCGGCCTGCATGTTTTGCAAACACAAATTTTACTCCTATTAATTTGGACGGCTACTGTCACTTAACTAAATTGATCATATTTTAAAAAGAAATAAAAGAACTCATTTGGAGTCCTAGTGGATGCGGACCACTTCTATTTTTATTCTATTCTGTATTTTGTTATTAGAAGTTTGAGCTGACTATGTGAATATTTAATCTTCCGGATTTTAAAATATAGATGGGAAAATATTATATTTTAATGTTTCTTCTTCCTCAGTCATATTTATTGTTACAGTCTTGTATTTTAAAATTTGAGGACCGTTAATTACTGATGAGTTTAGCTAAGGTAATTTAACAAAATAACACTAGTGTTTCTTTGAAAGTTCAGTAAATAGTATATCGGTCTTTTTTCACTTGCATTATTTTCAAGAATTAAGTTTAAAATATGCATAAATATGTATCTGGTCTAAAATAAGTAACTTATTTTTATAAATAATATCTATTAAATACTTAACTAGTACTAGCAAATATTATATAAATATAAATATAAATATTCCCCATATTAATTGGGGTAAATAAGTTTCGCCGAATACGAGCATTGTTTTTCCAAAGATCTAATCTTTTGGTCTACACAGCAGTCAAGTATTGTTTCATTATGAATTTTTATCGCATGAGGATTACCTTTTACTCCTTTAGCATCCAAGCTTCTAATCTATAGCAGTTGGGTATCATGAACCTGTTAATGGTAAAAAAAAATGTCCACGGTACGGATAAATTAAGCCTGCAATTTTTTATAATTAAGTAGCGATCATAATTTGGAAAATACGTGTGATGTACATGAAGTTAGTATTCCACTTTTAAGCGAGTCAATTTATTTTTATTTATTATTCTACGAGTACCATGCGTGATAGACTTAAAATCATTACGTGATAGCAATACATATTCTTTTTATTCTGCTATATAATAATTAAATTAATTAGTTTAGTTTGATATATAACTTGCGAACAACCCTCCTTAGTATATACTCCCTCTGTCCCTCTCATTTCCTTACAGTTTTTTCACACTGCTCGACACGCATTTTAAGACGCATATAAAACATAGTTCTATACCTTATTTTTTAATTTTTTTTTTTTTGTATACAAATTTAAACATCAAATTTTTATTCAGAAGGAAAAAAAGTTCAAAATAATTTATCGAACTACGTTTGATGAGAGAATTCGAATGCGTGTCGAGCCCCCGTCCCCCAATGTAAACAAATGAGGGGGACAGAGGGAGTATAGCACTAGCTAAATTAAGCATAATACGTGAGATTGACAGTGATTTTTCTACAAATAAACATTTGATATCCAAGTATGTACCACATACACCTTGTTTACGATCCATAGTTCCATACTCATGCACTGACTGACTAAAAAAGTTTATTATAGTTCCTTAACGGCCGGAAATGAGATATCTATTTGTTTATTACCAAGATGTCAACTTATATTTCAGGGAATGTTCTTTATTAAAGGTGATATTAATGTCCTGTTTTATTTATTGACTCACATTTTCATTTAAAAAAAAAAAAATCATAACTTAGATTCCCTCACACACAAATAAAATGAGATTTAGTTATGTGGTAGGGAAAAACTAACATAGAGAAAACAGAATATTTATACTTATTTCTTTATTGATGTTTGTCGAATAAAATTTGTAATTCTCTTTTATTCTTTTTACCTTTCAGTTGATCAGTATCCTCCGTAATACATTCTTCACCATTTTTTACGTACTCCCTTCGTTCCCCTGAGTAGTATACATCGGGGGACGGGAACGCGGCACGGACTTTAATGCTCCTGCAAAATGCAGTTGTGCAATCTATTTTTAAAATTTTTCTTTTCTGAATTAAAGTTTGGATGTTATATTTTTATACAGAAAAAGAAAATCTCAAAAATAAGTTACGGAACTATATTTTATAAGAGCATTGAAATGCGTGTCGAGCAGTTAAAAAGAAACGTATAGAATTAAATGGGACAGAGGGAGTATTTGTTTTCCATGTTCCCTTTTCTTTCAAATGTTTAGTCTGAAATGACTAAATATATGTATGTAAATATTTTCTAAAATCAAAAAAAAAAAAAAATTGGTTGTTATGAATTGAAAATGATTTTGATATGATTTTTTTTGTCAATTATTTTGATTATCATAAAACTTTAGTTCTGGATTTCGATTAAAACCAAGCAGGTGGAAAAGGCCATTCCTTTTGCTCTCCTCGTTTTCATTTCTGAATATTCGATGCCAAAAAACCACCTAATATGTTAATGAATTGTTGCGAGTAATTTCGTGATCATCAAAATAATCGGAATACTAAAATGATCTCCAATTTATTTTAAAAAATTCAGTCAATTTTTATAGGATATTTTGCCCCTTTAAGGATTACATTTCGATTTAATTAAAAATCTCAGATAGAAGTTCTCCAATAAATTTTAAAATAGTAAATAAACTAATTAATGATTCCTAATTTTTATAAATAGAAGGGCTGGTTATGAATGTTGGTGTGATCAAATTAATTAATCACAGTCAAACTACTTCTAATTGGGTGATTACTTTAATACTGCATATCATATAGTATTAATTTGGTAATAAGTTTCATCAAATAATACTCCCAGGTCTTAAATATTTAATTTAGAATATAAATTGTCAAATCGTGTATAAAAATTATAGATGCAGAGAAAACCGGAACCAACTAGCCAAAAATAAAATAAAGAAACCAAGGACCTTGCGTCTTGATATATTCATTGGTATATTCTCGGACAAAGATGTCACACATTTGTCTATTGTACAGAGCATCAGATTCCTAACCTTAACAATTAGAATTCGCAATCACCCACACGTAGTACACGTAGTACATTGCATGTTCTAACTAAACCTATTTCCCTTTTCTATTCTCAGATCATAGTTGAATAAGAGATGTAGGCTTCGAACGAGTTGGAAATTGCAATACATTGAATCATCTTGTAGTGATTAGTGATTTTTTAAAAATATATAATAAATAATTTCTGAAAATTAAGAAGTTTATGTCAAACGACAAATCCAACAATAATCTCAATTTGTGTTGTTTTTTATTATTATAATATTAAATTTTAAATTTTGTGAACTAAAAGATAATCTAAATATTAAGAAAAGAGTGTAAAAAAGATGAAAAATGAATATTCAATTATTAAAAATGAGTTAAATGAGAAATGAATTAATCATTGCATATTTATGAATAATGAAAAGTGAGTCCTAAATATATAAGGAAAGGTTAGGCTATTATGAGATGAACTTTTGTAATATATTTTCAAAAATTATAATTTAAGGTATTATATTATTAATCTACTTTGGGATGTTTTTATGGATCAGGTACATATTAAGTTGATAGCAAATAAAACTCAATTTAACTCTTTCCTATATTGACGTCTAGCGATGCCTTTTGGTAAGATCTCGGGAGATTAGTCTAGGTGAAGTTCTTATTATGATTTACAGAAAATAAAAGCTTGAAATTTGTTCATCTTTTAGCTTTTGTATTTTTGCGGCCTTTTTTAATCTTTTTAATGGTCTGTCATATATTGGGCGTCATATATTGTTTTAAATATACTGTCCTCGAAACGTAAAAAGTAAAAACGTTTTCTCTAGCCTATCTTCGAAACACTAAAAAAATCCTCCTAATCTTCTTCCTTTTCTCTAACCGTCGTGAAAGTTTCCATTAGTTTTCACCGGTAGAATGCTCCGAATCAGTTATTTTCTTTGTTTTGCTCTTGTCAAAAATACTCCTCCACAGATAAGGATTTCTATCTTTATCTTTGTTTGATAAAAAAAAAAATCGAGTGACTTTTGTTCTCAATTTATTTGGGTTTTGTTTATTCTCTCCTTGTGAGAGCTTGGTGTGTTTTTTGGTGTGTTTTGGTGTGATTCAATGTCCATTAGATCTGCCCGATTTTCAAGGGATTGACTTAGTGGTAAAGATTTATATGATATTACAGTTACGATCGATAACTCAAACGAGTTTTGATGAAGTTTTGATGAAGGTTATATGTGTATATATCAATTTCAACAAATCACTTGATTGTGTTTTTATAAAAATTAGATTAATCAACGATATGATCTGTTTTATGTTTGTTCGACTCGATTGTTCTTGTAGATGCCGTATGACTTTTCATTATTGAATTAATTTTTTTTTTCAAAAAAAAATATACTATGAAATACGATTTTATCAAAACTTCCAACAAATTATTAGAGTATATTTTAATTTTAATTTTATAATACATTAATAGTACAAAATATAAAATCATTGAACATATACTTGGTGATCGAAGATTTGACGTCCATATATAATACATAGTCGATGTAAAATACAATTTTTATATTTCAAATATATTTATACAAAACACGTATCGTAAGAAAAATATATATAAAGATTTAGTTACTATTAGAAAGAGCGAAAACATAAAAAAAATTGAAAATAAATGTATTACTACAAAAGTTAAGGAGGAAACTGATTTTTGTTGAACATTCTAACACAATGTGAAAATATGTGCATTTACTACAAGAGTTCGAGGATAAGGAGAAGATTTTTTCTCAAATAAAAAAATCGATGGATCAATCAATTATATAAAGGAGAACCGAGGATTATAGAAATGACGCTCACGTGATTATTATTCTTTTTAAAATATTTTGAATAATAATTAAGAAATATGAGTTATTAAAAGAATTTACAACAAATAATTTGAAGATAGTAAATTTTTAAATAGTACAGTTTTTGTTAAAGAAGAATAATAATAACTAGAAGATGGCAATTATTAAAAAAATGTAATTTTTATTGAAGAATAATAATAAGTAAAATGTGGTGAAAAAATACGTCTACATAAATTGGATTCTTCATTATAAAATTTCTAAATTCTAAATTATTTATTATTTTTTGTCTTTTTTGTCCCCATTCATTGTTTTTTTTTCTATTATGCGTTTTCTAAGTGCTATTATTAAATTGAGATCTTATTACTTTTGTTCGGATAATGTGTATACGTGTGTGTATAGACATGTGTGTATATATATAGAGGGGGATAACATCTTCTAATTTCTTCCCACACCACTATAAATGTACATATAATACATATACTTTTTATAAGTATAAATATAAATTTCAGTTAGTAAATTGAAAACAATTATATGATTTTTTATTCCAAAAAATTATTAAAAATTATGTGGTATCCTAACATAATTTTACAGCAAAATAATAATTATTCAGAATTATTCTAATGTAGACATGTATCGTGATAGAATTTTTAATGATATAATATGAAACTCCATATTAACATTATTTTTATGCATAATAAAAAAGTAGAAAATTTATAAAATGAAGCGCTTTTGATGAGGCAAATACTGCGAGATTATATATTTTAATATTTGGAACCTGAGAATTAAACAAGACTTACAAATTACGTCTAATTAAGGGATCAGATTAGTTAATTACAACTGGCAAAAGATGAGTCATGAGCAGGGCACTGTTTATCAACAACCGGCAGAAGAGATCATTAGTAAACAGAGTTAAACAAAGCATAATTTAAGTGCAAAACTCATAATTTAAGTACAAAACTACTGCAATTGTTTTTCTCCTTGTACCCGTGCATGACGCATCATCGACCAAATCAATAATTGAAACTAAAGAATGCACTAATCAGAAATTAACACATTAAAAAATATGCATCTGTTTACTTCGGATCCCTGTAATTAAAAATATTTATATAGATCGGTTTGTCCACTTGGGTTTCAGATTCGCCTCTTTCACTGCCGGTAAACACAAACAATCAAATATTTGTGAAATAGAATTTTTGGTTAAATACATATTCTGCTAGCCAGGGTCAGTGGTGTATCTAAAATTCCCGCGGTATACTTAGCTTAAGATAAGATTAGTATATCTTTGATATTTAATTACTAAAATTTTAAAACTCCGGCTATATATAATATCGACCTTATGATTATATAAGCATAAACAACATTTAAAACAACTTAAATTAAGTAATAAAGTTGAGGTAACCTTTCAAAAGATACACTCTCGGTACTGGCCGGGCTAAAATTGATGATACAAGTAGTAAAAGCCATCCTAGCATGAGCTTGAGAACTTCAATTAACTTACTTAAAATTTTAACCATTCATAGATCCGAGTGATCCGTAAAATTTTAACTCTAAGAATATAGTGTTGAAATATAGCATAAGATCTATTCGGGACAATTCCCTAACATCTTAAGGTATTATATGACCATTTGGGACATTCCTCTAACATCTTAAGGTTTTAGATGGACCAGTTCTCAATATGATATCAGAACGAGGTTTGGTGGAAGTCCCGTCTGGGACATTCCTCAGACACATTAAGATTTTAAATGGTAACATGTCATACTTGGCCCAACTCCTGTTTGTTAGGATGGGTGGATAGAGATGACACAACACAGAAAGCTAATTTGTCAAAATCAACTTGGTTGAAATTTATATGTGCGCAGAACTGAAACAGCGGAATCTACACACAGTAAGGTCACCAGACCTAGGTAAAACATATACTGAGCCATGCAAACTGTCTCCGACGAATATCTTGTGTGTCTGGGAAGCTATTAGTTCTACATCTTTACCTATATCTAAATGTGAATCAGTTAAACATATTTCCCTGATACAAATTCCAGTGATATTTACCAAATGAAAGCACATTTCTACATTGAGAAAGAAGAGTAGCAATTGTCACAAGTTCTGTATCACGATAGAGTACGCACCAAATGACATTAAAAGAATCAACCCATCCTTCTTTCCTCTTCTTTTCCTTTGACATTTTTTCAGTTTCACCCTTTCTAGACCTATTTTATAAGCAGTCATGGGTTCTTTATATCTGAAATGTCCTCTTTCTGCTTTAAATCGCTGTGGATAGTTCTGGCTGCTGCTACAGCATCATCTCCCCTCTTGATAATTTTCTCAAGCTCCTGGATCTTCTCTGATAGTAGGGTAACATTAGAACCGGTAACCTGAACCAGCTGGTTAGCAGTTTCCAAAGCAGTGCATAACTGCATTTTAGACCAAAAATAGGGATGTCAGGAGACTAGTTAAGGACTCTACACGCCAAGTATTTGACCACATGGGAATTGTACCATAAATTTATCACACGCATCTATATATTTAAAAATTTTAAATACCACATACCTAAAGTTTGGTATATTATTAGTTGGTTGGGATTTTCTCACACTTGCTAATCTGAAAAATAATATTCATTTCTCATTAGTTATCTCTAGATTTTGTTGTTCCAGTCATATAAATTGACCCAGTAGGGGCAAGTCCAATGGCGTGCCATATCCATATTTATAGAACAAAAACTATAACTCACCACTCCACTCGTGTTCTACATCCTCTGCTATAATAGAATAATGCTATAATTTGTGCTATATTTAGAACAAAAAATAGATGGAGTCATAATTACAACCTCAACAAAAAGTAAAAAGGAAAGAGGCATGGATAGAAAAGGTATTTGAAAAGGTAGGATACTTGGAAGGAAGTTAAATTTATATTCAAAAGTGTGATGTATTTAAAAGTTGGTTAAATTTGCAACAAGATTTAGAACCAATTATTGGAGACATGGCCCTATTTTAGTACCAACAATCACTTTTTTGGTGCTAAATTATAGCAATCGTTCCATCTATTTTAGCATAACCATTGGACATGCTATAACAATCCATGACCAGGAATCTAAAAAGATGAAGTGTTATCTTATCTAATGATTTGTTCTCATCCATATAAGTTATGAATAACTTTTCATATATGTATTTAACTATTTCATTATCAACTGTAAACTCTTTTTGACAATTTAAGTTAGGCAACAAAAAATACTATTTCAATCCTTTTTTGTATTAAGTATATACTTGCATATTTCTGATATGTCTTCTGTAAATCCTCAAATTTTGATGAATATAGTCAACATGCCAAAAGGCCTAAAAAAATACAAACACCATGCTATTTGTATATTACCAATTTGGTTTTACAGGTCAAAACAGCTTACTGATTTGAAATCAGTAAACAAGCAAATTGATGTTCACGAAGACGGGAACAGAGACAGAGACATAATAAATAGGAGTTAGATTTTGATTCAAACTCTTTACCCAAATATACTCCTATTCTTTTTATGAACTTTTTATACATCAGTTTACAGAAGATGGTATTATAAACGTTTTTACTTCTCTCTTCTTTTGTCAAACGTTCACATAACTGTCAAATGTTCACATAACATTGGAAAAAAAATCAACAAACTTGAACTTTGAACTGGATTCAACCATTGCAAGTTGTTGTGATTATTATTTTTTATCGTTATTTGTGTGGCTATATATTTATATTCTTGTTCTGAATTCAAAAATGAATCCAGGCAACAGGAACACATTTAAGTACATTCAACTCAGTGCTTGCATTGTTTTATTCTCAGATTCTCTCAAGCTCTAATATATATTATATATGATCAGAGGCGTCTCCAGGGGGAGTCTCCCCAGTTATTTGCCTAGGGCCTCCATCGATACAGGGGCCTCCAATATATATACATACATGTAGTATTAATATTTGTAATTATTAGTTATTAATTATATTCAATAAAATTATTAAAATAATATCTATTCTTCTCCCCTGTACACCAGTTTAGGAATATGGACACTCAAAAGCAAGAAGAATAATAACTTCTTAGTTTTAACTTGAACTATTTTTATGCTTTGTTTTTTAGTTAAGAATTATTTTTACTACTGCAAATTTTTCCTGTGATTTTAGTTCATCAAATTTTAGATTTTGGTTCAAAAATACTAGGGCCTCCGAAATCCTGGAGACGGCCCTGTATATGATTATATACTTGGAGAGTCTAGTCTTAGTTGTAATTTTATTAATACTGATTTGTATTGTTCGATTTGTAAGTTGTGGGTGAGTTTAGTTTTTATGTTATAGAGGTTTACTACTTTTAAAAAATTCAGAAATGTAAAGAATTGAGAGAAACATCCCAGAAAGGAAAGTGCAAAGAAATGGATGGGACAGAGGGAGTAATATAATTTGGATATTTTAGAAAAGAGTGAGGCATTGTTGATTGGTAGTCTCTTGAACTGAATCAGAGAGATGGACTATGTGTTACATTTTCTAAAGTGTGCTGATGAACCAAATTACTGATGCTACATTTTCAGTTGCCAAGTAAAATATGGACATTTGACCATTAGAAGAACAGGAATATGATAGCTGCCTCATAACAATAAAATGGATAATCCAGAATACACTAGAGGTAAGTTCGGCAAGTAAATAGTCATCTACAGAATAAATAATGTAATACAAACATTACCTTCAGTGTGAGAGCAGTCCATGAGTGGTCGCTACCTCCCAGTGCTTCCTTTAATTGGTCATAGGTTTCCTAAAGCAAGTGTAGATGAGAATGAGATGCAATCCAATTCCCAAATCAATGTATTTAAAACTGAAGAATACCTTTGTACGACAAAATTGAAGTATATACAACCAACTACTAAAAATAATAACAAATAGAAGCAAAAAAAAAAAGGACACCGGTTGTAGTTGTAATCCCAAAGAAGTAAGTAGTTATAATAGTATGAACTTGGACCCAAAAATAAACAAAAATTGACTAGGCAAGATTAACTTCCTTGCAATGAAAAGAATCAAAGAAATATAGAAAGAAGCGAGACAGACCATGATGTTGACTGCGTGGAGACTAAGAAACTTGGCTTTCTTTTCAGTACCCGGCTTGAATCAAGAGAGGTAATTAATGTATGCTTCCACACCAACGTTATTAGTTCGGTAATATTTAAGTTGCAGTAACAACCATTTGAGCAATCAATTTTTTTTTTGGAGGGGGAAGGGCCGATGGGGGATGATATTGTTGAGGAGAACAAGAAAAAAACTTATTAAAGTACAACAAGTTTGTTAATTATACCAATATCATACCCTGCTTTCATCCACATATTATGTTTAAAAGTGCCCATTCACCCTATACTCTTCTCTGTGATATGGATAAAATTTCCCATAGTGGCATTTAACCACCTCTTATATTTGTATTAAGGTTTTAACGATATATATCACATAAAAACAATATTGGTAACCTAATTTTGTGGTAGTCATAAGGGATTTAGAATATTAGTTATCAAGAAACCTACTAATTTAGTGGGAAACACATAAAAAATCACAATTGTTAGTATGTTAACATTTTCAAAATTAACTTGGGATATCATACCTTATAGTAAGCATAAAATAAACTATTGATTCGTGAATACAAGTATTTACGAATTCATTAGCAAAAAAGGAAAGAAAAAGTATCCAAGAATCAACTCCCCCTAAAATTATCTGAGAGCAAGTCCAATAGGTTACTTATCTCATTACCTATTAATAATATAAAATAATAAATCCTAGTGAGTCTTAGTGATTTAGGTAATCTATTTTTAGTGTCAACTCCAATAGCAATCCGTATATTTGTTCTCCTAAGATTATTTTAATAATAAATTTGAGAGAGAGAAGGGAAAAGGGAGGGAAAAGACAAAGAAAGAAGGAGAGAGATGATTATTTTATTTATAAATATTAAATAGGTAATGGCTAGGGGTTACTTATAAATAGATAATGGCTAAGAGATTTGAGGTTGTGCTAGTGATTTAAGTAACCACTAGAAGAGTGTTGGAGTGCTCTTTTTAGTACATTACCTAAATGTGAGTTTAGGAGCAAGTTTAGGTAACCTATTGGACTTGCTCTGAAATAAGAGAAGTATCTGAGAATCAAGCAGTGCCTGAGCTGCAGCAAAGGTGATTCTAGTGCTAGAGGTCTACAGTTTCATTCTCAACTCCTCCAATGTAACTATGTAAGTATGTAACTAAAAATACATCACACCGTAAATAAAAGGTCTTCTAAACAATTAACACGTCTTCTACCTTTCTAAAGATGTTCTAGCAATGATGAAGATTTTGTGGCTGATTTGCTTTAGCATTATACAGTATATTTTTATTTTCTGTTATTATAAACCCAAAGAGCTAATATTGTATAAGAATATAACAATTAACATGTGTTCAACTATGAAATGTCTATCCGGTCCACCAGTCCAGTACAATGCCAATCCATGAAAAATATCATATTTTGTGCCTTCTGTAACCAATATCAACTAACCAAACTCACTCTCTCTAGCAAACAATTCGATCTTCATTTCATTCTTATATTTCTACTAAAAGGGGATTCTTACTATCACACACAATTTACACAGAAGTCCATAAACCTTTAAACGCACCCCACAAATGTCAATTTAATAACTGAACCCCACCACAATATACACATTTTTACTTACTAAGCATTGTCAATAATATTAGAATGTTAATCTTAATAAAACAAATGAATCACAATAAGGGTCGTCAAGAAAATTGACAAACAGCAATTAAACATCTACAACAAATCATACATTGCAAAAACCATCAAAAATTATGACACACAAACACACCTGAAAGAGCTGGGGGAGGTTAGAAGATTGAAGATTAAGATCAGAATTGGGGGTTAAAGTAGAAGATAGAGATGATGAGGATCTTGAAAAAGAAGATGAATCAACACCTTCATCAACATCTGCTGATTCTTCTCCAACATCACTTAACAAATCCCCTATGCACAGTAATGGCCCTCCTACTCCTCTCATCATCTTCAAAGTTTTTATCTTTTTCTCCTTGAGCGATCAAAGATTCTATTTTTATGTTCTCAAATCAAATTTTATTATTAGATCCTAATTTGAACAAATTTCAAGAATATAACAATTGGGTTTTTTTGTAATTAAACGACAACAACTGCTGTCGTTTTGCGCTTTCATTTGTTTTTCTTTCTTTTATTAAAAAATAATTATCATTCTTGAACCCTTGCTTTCTTTTCTTGAGTGTTTTATATAGAAAGAGAAATAGCGATACCCAATAGATAGATAGAAATAGATGGCAGGCAAAGAGGAAGTGAAGCATATTGAGGAGTGTTCTGTTGCCAAGTTAGTACTTTCTTTCTTCCTCTTCTGTGAATAAGTGTATGTATTGTTTGTTATATATTTTCGCAAGTTGGGGTTTTTGTTTTCTTACTTGCTGTTGAAATTCTTGGAGACCCATTAACTTCATTTCTTAAGTTTCATTGTATAAATTTTGATCAGAATTTTTTTATGCTGGTGTTGTATACTGTGGTATCACTTTGTTTGCAAGAGTGTTGTTATGATCCAGCTGAATTGGTAATTAGATGAATATGAAAATGGAAGATATAAGGGTGTTACCCAATACTAGAAATTTTGTTCAATATATCGAAACTCGAGAGAAAGAACTAAAATTTTACACAAACTGTATCACTGGCATGGGCGTGCACTGCTTATGAAACATTTTAGGACCCTGCAGATTATGTGCAGTTTGTGCTCTGCGTCTATAAAATATGTATTACTTGTGCATGTTTGTTTGCACAACAGATGGTACTGATCGAGCAGTGTGCATTATAATGAAGAATTAAGAGATGCAGATGGAATGTTTTCTTAGATAATGCAAATTAGAAAATGCTCAGATTGGTGATGTGTGTACTCTGATAGAACATGTGCAATGGGGATGCCTATTTTCCACAATTTTTAGTCCCACGTACCTTCCATGTAGCAAAAGGCGCTGAATTAAAAAACTGGTCCGATACTCATAGTTTTGTCTACAATGCAAATTCCATTTTATAAGATTAATAAAAATTGGAAACAAGTGAAACGGGAAGGGAGTACTGCAAGAAATAGTATAGACAGAGAAACAAGAGGCGAGCCGTCCTCCGGTGGTGGGACAGTCCCTCCATTTTTAGTATTCTTCAATGCAGAATGTCAGTCCCAATTCACTTGCACATTGCCCAAAGCAGGAAATGGGCTCCTGCCTCTTGGACCCTCCTCCCAGACTGTGGCATTTGGATCCGCACTTCTATACGTTGTGATATCATGGGCAATTTTCCAGATATACTTAGTTTGACCTCATTACAATGTCTGGAGAAATATAAATTTTGCATATTCGGCAATACGTTAGTTTGTACTTTGTAGTTGTTGGATAATTATATTATTTATGTGTTCACAGTATGCTCCAGATGGTCCTCCTGGGCAATAAGTGGACTCTGATTCTTACTGCACAACACATGGAAGTTGAAATTAGTGTTAGGAATATTGTTAAAACCAAACAAAACTGAATGTGCTGATAGTTGTTGTTTGGAATATAAAGCACCACAGAGCTTAAATAATTGTGGGTAATTGGATAATGATTTGGTGAGAAGCTTTATGTTTGAGAATTAGTACGAAGTCTAAAATTAGATTGCCGTAGGTTAATGTTAGGGACAACTTAGAATATGCGGTGGGGAGGGAGGGAAGCATAATTCATATTGATAGAATTTTATTTACCAGTATGTTAGTCTAGGAACACTAGGGAGTATTCACAATGCCTTGCCAGTTGTTCATTGGTGAACAACCGAATACTCCTTGCTCCACCAAATTTCAGCAGATTAGTTATTATGATGAATATTATTGGTGATTTTACTTTTTAGCATTGGCCCTTTACTTATGTTGTGCTAATAAGAATTGGAAAATGGTGTCCGAATTTCCAGATGTCATCCTAACAATCTATCAAAAATTCACATACCTACTGTTTCTCTGTCTGAAGTCTTAAGAACCTCTACGTAAACCAATTTCAATAGCATGTTCTCATGCCTCCTGCAAATGTATATGTTTCAGAATGAAGATATGATCATCTTGCAAAACAAAATGACTAAAAAACACTTAGTTGTAGGTTTACCCGTTCAATTAAATTTTCCATAAATAATATTCAGCCCAAGCCTTGGTGACAAGACCAAATCTCTGTACTTTAGTCTGCTTCACTTCTCCAAAAAGAAACCTGGTTCCTGTCCAGCTTTACCCCCGCCCCTCTAAATCTCTTACAAACCAACACCTGAAAGTTCAATTGTAGTCTGGTTCTAGGTACTTGTAGTTGTATGAATACTGAACTTGTCTTTATAACATGTGGCACAAAGAAGCAACTTGAGATATCTCAATAAGGAGAATTCATGGTAAAGCACAAATGTAACTGATGAATAGCAAGAAGATGCTGTAGTGTGGTACATTACACTACTTGAAGAGCAACATGTGTCTAAGGTAACTGATACAATCTAGTTTCACATTTAGGATGATTGAGATGAGTGGCCATTCAACTCTTAAGAGATTGCGACAAAGTTATTGTACAGAAGATCTCAAGATGAGTTGGATCTCTTTAAACAATATGTAGGAACCTCATTGAGCTTTGAGATCGCTTTCTTCCTTTAGGATTCAAGATGAAGCCCCCGAATATAGGGTTTAGGATACCAGGACATCGGGCATGCTGCTCTTATCAGTTATCTCTGTCAGTGCTCCCTTTTAAATACTCTTTCATCGTGCAGAGGGAATATCAAGACGACATTTCAAGGCTATGAGATATTTGTTCCCCATTCCTCTCATTCTTATTGATCTGGTTTGTTGACTCTAGTTTATATCCTCCGCTTTTTACCTTTCCTTGATAATTTTGACCTGCAAGACCTTGTGGAGCACCTCAATAATACATGTGAAATTTACTATTTCCGTCACTTTTACTGCCTCTGCCTCTCTTCTGACATATTAACCCGAAAACCTCACTGATTGTGAATGATTTAGAAAAAGATTTGTATAAGTTACTTAGGTCTACAACTTATCCTACTGGGAGAACAATAATTGGTAGAGTGCGATGGCATCTAGCCTTCACCATTTTATACTCCCTCAAAGTGTATACATCTCAAGTAATGCTCCTCAGCATCAAAAGTTGACTAGTTCTTTGTATTGGTGCTTCATGGGCTAATGCTGAAAAGGTTGTGATGGGCAGCTTCTTTTAGTGTTCACATTAATTACATCTGATTGGTATTAAACATTATTAGGAAACAAAAGATTGTATCATTCATTGCTTTAGTATTCCCAGCTAGTCTCCACTATGATGCGACTCACATGTGACATAAACCTTGTAAAGTATTGTTTTACATAATAGATTTGCATATTTAAGATAGGTTCATCCGATGCTTTCTATGGAGAGCACTTCTTCGTCCATCAAGAGTATGCGCCCTTGTGGCTTGAGTATGTACTTTCCTATTTGTCACTTGTCGCAAGGGCAGTATGTTGCACAATTTATTAAGATTTATAACTTGGTTGGACTTACAATAACTTACCGTAATGATCTTTGAAACGGTTATAATTCTAAAATGATTTAATTAATTGTTTACAATCCAAAAAAGATAACCCTTGTTATGTGTACTCCCATGAAAACGGGGAATTTAGAGGGACATGAATATATTATTCTATTTTTACTTGACAGAAAAAAGGGTGACATGTTATTGTATGAGAAGTATTTGCTTGGAAATTTTTGACAGCAGTCTCTAGGGAGTGGAAATATGTGCATAATAATTGTTTTCGACTTTCTATAGAGATGGTAAAGGTTTAGCATTGCAGATAGATCATTGTATTTAAAATTATTGTATATTTTCATTTACACGGGCTGTCTTGTTAGAAGTCAAGAAATATTTGCATTTCTAAAAAAGATGAAAATGCTGTATTTGCAGCGCTCTTGGCACTTGGGTCTTCTCTGTCGCTGGTGCTTTGATTGCTATACCCGTTGGTATAAAACGGAAATCTTTGGCACCCCTAGTGTTCTTTGGTACCACAGGCACCATGGTGGATATAATGCTGGGGATCAGTGCCTGTGAAAGGGAGCATGCAGAACGGCAACAGAAACTTCTGGAAGAACAGAATGCTACAGCTACCGGTACTTTAGCAGATGTTGTAACTGAGTCTTGAGTCTTGACCCGCCAAATGCAACTGCTGGTTATCGAGTCCTAATGTGCTCTTTCCACAACATATTTTATCAGTTCAAATCATCTTCTGCTTTGCCTAATACATCAATAAATTACATTAGAGTCCTCAGTTTGGGGTGAATTTTATGATAACCGTTTTTATCATTATGTTCTTCCATGTTCTAGTCAAGCCTAAGGTTTTACATATGTTCAAGTTAAACATTAAAGAATGCTTTTCAGGCATCTAATTCTAGATTAATCCCTAGTGGAATGGGTGAGTGTGAGTTGTGACGATCATTTATGATAAGCAACATTGCACAAAAATATATTGAGCTGAGAGATGTAATTTTCCGGACACAATCGGATACTAGTAGATTCGTGTTAGAAATCTATCATGCTTACGATGTGAATTAAAATTATTTAAACAGAAGTATCAACTCATACGTTAGTACTTTAAACTTATCTGATGACATTTGCTCTTAAATTGCAAACAGGATTTACATAATTGTATAAAGTACTTCATAGTTTCCTCTCATATCCAATCATTTATAAAAATACCTAATATATATAATAAAAATATATGATAATATATATACATATAATATATTAGTATTACGGAAATAAGTTAAGAGTTTTTCAATATTAAATATCGAGGTTGCTGTGGTTTTAAAAGACTAAGGCCTCATTTGTTAAATCTGAATGGAATTTTCTGGATCATTAAAATTCTGAATGAGTAATAAATCTGAACAGAGAAAGAACAATCTTGTTTGTTAAATATTGAATTCTTCTGGACCATGATTCTATTATTATTAAAATTTAATATTATGGTTGGTACTTTTAAAAAACATACTCCGTAAACCCGTATAAAATATTTTATTATTTTGATTTTTAAATAATTCATAATAATGAATAATTCTTGAATTATAATTTTTCATTATAAAAAAATACTAATTATTATTATTATATCAATAAATGTATATATAATTAATCCTAACAGTTGATTTATAATATTTAATTATTGCCTAAATGATAATTTTTGTTTTATTGAAGATCAATTCAAAAGTTAAAAATCATATTAGAGTTGTAAACTAGTTTATCATGATAAGAATACATGATTTGCACAATAATATTAATGTTATTGAATAGAAAATTGGAGCACGGAGTGACAGCACAGCAGAGTAATATGTGAAAACACTGTGAAAAGATTCTGGACGAGTGACCCTCGCGTGTTTTAGGTGTGTCGTCCAGATGATTTGTGTTCCATCCAGCGACTTAAAAATTTTGTCAAACAATCTTAACCATAAATTTTGGGTTCATTCAGTTCATTTTGTTTCATTCACCCGTTAACAAATGAGCCCTAAAAGTTGATAAATAATATGATTTATTACTCATATCTATAACGTGAATAATATGCAGTTGACCAGGATATAATGGCGTGAAGTTTGTCATTTTATTTAATCACACAATTCGTCATTTAACATAATCATGTCATTACCTTCAATTTTAAAACAGTACCTTTTTCCGTCTCTCATTTCTTACATCTTTTTTCCAATGACATACTGGAGTATTTATTGAGTTCTGACATGTTTTTATTGAATGCTATCCCAACAAAATAAAAGATTGTGAATTCTAATGTATTTAGATTTAAAAAAAAAACTTACTATTTATTTTTAATTAAAATAAAAATTAATTATAAATTAAAAGTAAATAGTAAAAAGTTTTATATTATCATAAATAATAAACTTCTACCTGATTGTGTTAACATTGAAGAAAAATAAATAGAAATTATCTCTCTAAACAAATATTTTAAGATACTTATTTGATATTTATTCTAATTTTAGTGATTCAAATTAATCGGTAAATACAGTGATATATAATATGACTAATTTGATATTTAATTTTTTTTTTGTCAGATATTCACAGAGCATCCCTACAAACAGTTGGCTGATAAAATTTTAAAATAAATGAAACTACATTATCTGAAAATTAATATTTCTATAAATTCATCTCCGGATACATGTCTTAACAAAGAAAACAACACCTTTACTAATATATATATAGGGAGATGATCAAATAAAAACTTTTTTAAGTTACAAACTTACAAATTTTTTTTTATTCTCCCATCGTGTTAATCTTTAGTTATCAAAAGTATTCATGTTGAAAATTCTTGAAAAAACATCACAATTTTTAAAAATAACGCATAAATAATTCGCGCATTCAACATATTTGTAATTGGGTTCAGAAATATTAGTTATATAATACATTTAACTTGGTTCTTACATTCAAAAATTAGTTTATGTACTTCTCCAACAAAATTTTAATCGATGTTCAACAAAATTTGTTAAAAAAATGTTGAACTCAAATTATATATGTGTTGAACGCAGAAAGTTTGTAAATTTATAAGTTTGTACCATAACCCACCCCTATATATATATATATATATATATATATATATATATATATATATATATATATATATATATATATAAGGATGGGATCAAATATATTTTTTTTAAGTTACAAACTTACAAAAAATAATTTAGAAATTTTTTTATCCTTCCAACATGTTAATTAGTTATAGGAAGTATCCATGTTGAAATTAATAAAAAAACATCACAATTTTAAAAATAACGCATAAATAAATCGTGCATTCAACACATTTGTAATTGGGTTCAACATCCCACATCAGGTATAGAACGCTAATTATCATTTTGTTGAATATATTTATAGAGATGCTTAAACTATATCTCATTTTGTTTAATATATTTATAAAGATGCTTATACTAGTTTAACTTAGTTAGTACTTCTCCAACACAATTTTAACCATGTTCAATAAAATGTGTTAAAATAATGTTGAACTCAAATTATTTATATGTTAAACGCATAGTTTATTTATATGTTTTCTATGGGAATAGTGATGAATTTTCAATTATTTTCAACATAGATACCTTATATAACTAATAATTAACACATATGAAAAATTAAAAAAAATAATAATAATAAAAATTTGTAAGTTTGGACCAAAGCTGTATGCTATAAGCTGTTATAGGACTTTAAAAGCACTGCGCAGACTGATTTGATTATGCATTTGGAAAATAATGCTGTCAAACGCAAATGGAAAAACTTAAAATAACATATAAAGGGAAGACTAGTCCAACTAATGAAACTTCAAGTCAAACTGACATGCTTATTGAGGAGTCTTAACGTTCCCAGCAGAAGACGTTTTCAAACAGTAATCCTTACACCGGCTAATTCAGAAAATCCAAAGTTAAAAATATTGGTACAACTCATTGAGGTAGAACATTCTAACGAAGAGGAAAAAACGATATGTAGGCTTGTTGGTTGTGTTACCAGGAATGGCCCATGAAAAGATAACTAGGGCCTGCTCCGGCAACTTATATTTAATAGCTTAGAACCGGGGGTTTGAGTAAAAAAAGGACCCCCACCATGCCAATAGTCCTGTCGAGGCCTTTTCCTTTTAGCAATAAGCATGTCCACCATGCTCTACTTCAGGCTCTCTTTTTATAGATAACTATACACTACCCTAATCCGACAACTAGAAATTACTGTTAATCATGTCATCTTCAGCAACCACTTGCTCTACCAAGTATTAGACCAGAAAGATCCTTATCTGCAATAGGAGCTGACATACAACCTTGCTCCTACATCATGAGGACCATCATCCCCACCAACAGCATGAAGAGCAACAGAAATTGTTGATAAGATGCGAAGTGTGAGAGGAAAAGCAGCTGTTTCTACATCTTGAACATGTGAAACACTAGTTGAACCATCCCTATCTTCAATCTGTGGAATACCCACTTCATTACAGTTCTCACCAGAGGAATCCACTGCTGGCATCAGCTTATGTGGACTAACGATTAACACAGCCTCCTCAAGTGGCCTGCAATAGGCTGGACTTCCCCTTCTTTGAAAACGTTTACTTGTGCTCAAACTAAGCACCAATGTACACGTAGCATCAAGCCATTCTGCAGTCAATCCTTCAACTTCATCGTAATAAATACGCCGCTCAATCTGGGTGCACATAGATGACACAAAGCATAGTAGGGAAGTTAGTAATATTATCCGCTAACCAAATTAATAAAATTCAATATTTCTTTTTGAAGAGGAAAAAGGGGGTAAATTTTAAACTTGTAACATGAGTAGGAAAGGCACATACAGCTAGCTTCTGAATGTAAATTGACATGAATTTAGGACCAAGACCAACTACACGAGCTTTTGAAAATAACACCTGCAGCAAAAATGAAAGAAAAGGTGAGGGGAAGATGTATATTATGACTGTGCATACAATAACATGTGTAGCTAATAAATAAAAAGAGGCTGATTCCAGCCTGCAATCATAAGCTTCAAAGGAATAACCAAATACTACACATTAAAGTGGACATTTCGATATGCTTAACATATACCATAAATAAACAGTTAAAATATTTTATTCAGCTTTTTCCCTCTTACTCTGTTATTATTATGCATATATCAGGGTATATATGTATGTATATGTTATCTTAACAGTGAGATGCTATTATTCACATTTTACCTCCAATACCCAACTAACCACCCCCAAACCACCACCAGCAATTATGACTGCTGAGCAGCAGCAGCAGTATTCATGCTCTACCTCTTTTTTCAATTGAGACCCCCCCCCCCCCCCCCGGCCCCCCAAATTCCATGTCTGGCGGCTTCAGATTTGTTTGCCAGAGATTTGGAATCTGGGCTTTTGAAAAAAATTCCAATTGATTTTCAGTCTTGAATTATTTACGTGTACAATTTCATGTTTTCAGGTCTATTCGCAGGTGCATGACCACTATTCATGTCATGTATATATTTGGTAATTGGTAGCCATGATGTGAAAACATGAAATTACACGACATAGCCACATCTATATGCATACGACAATGAAAATTTCACTCCCATTTCTTCCGACCAACCACAGTGAAGGTACTCACTACTCACTTATAAGAAAAACCCAAAACCTCACTGTGGGTAATTTCATTATGATTAGACCATGATGATGGTAACCATTCTATTTTAGTGACAAGCTGCAAGCCTAGATAATTTATTTGATATTTTTTGGCAACTATGTTTCTTACATGGACAATGTGAAAAATGACTATTAGCTGAAGTCAGCAATATACTCATAGGGTATATAGGTAACAGTAATGAGAAACATGACAACTACTAACAAAATTCTCAATGCGACCAGTAAATTTTATGTCAAAGGGAAGCAAATTTACCTTCTCCCTCCTGAGTAAGAGCCACGTGTAAAGTTTAACTATAGCATCATTGACATGCCTGCCAGCCAGTTTTCTTTCATTGCAATGAGCAGCAACACCTGTCAGCATTTCTGTGCATGGTAAATTATGCTCCGCTGCAGCAAATGATAATGCTTTCTGAGCTTCATGAGATTCTACAGCATCCCTGTCAAAATATATACCAGTCAAGCATCTTCTTGTCTTGTCCACATTGAAGTTGTTTCTCTTCTTCAAGTAAATTGCTTCAGCTTCAACTGCTGCGGCCATCGTCCTATGAACTACAATGTCAGGGTAACGCCGCAATGGAGAAGTGAAGTGAGTATAGAGGGGCACAGCCAGAGCATAGTGTCCCCAATTATTTTCACATTCTTCTGAATTTCCACTGCAAAAGTACGTAGCCATCTGCATTGATTTTGTCGCATATGACAAAATTATATTAAATAACACAGAATCGTCTTTGAGCTCTTGCCTAATACGCTCCAATGAGAGATGAAGTCTGCCAGAAGAAGAAGTATCCAAATTCAAACCATGTTTGCAGCAGAAGGCTTCAAACTCTCTAAGCTTCCGCAAATCAGGTTCAGGATGCCTTCGCAACAAAGCAGTAGAAGGGTATGCCCTAGATATTACTTCTGCAGCTGTCCTGTTGGCCAAAAGCATAAACTCCTCAACAAGAGATTTTGACTCCATTGATCCTTGGAATACAAAATTAGAAGGGCTCCCATCCTCATTGAATAAAAAATCCAGTTTGGGATTGGCCAATGAGAGAGCACCATCATTATACCTGTTCTCCTTTAAAATTTTGGATACAGCATAAAGACTCTTAACAGATTTAACTACATTGGACCACTGAAAGTGGCCATGCATTTGGGGCAAACCACTTATTGATGTAGCTGAAGTCTCAACATCGAACTTACCATCGATAATGTCCTGAGCATGCTCATATGAGAGCTTGCAACAAGACTGCATTATTGTACGGCCAATCCAGCGATCAAGAACCTCCCCAGTTGGATTAATATCCCAAAAAATAGAAAATGCAAGTCTTTCTACTCCAGGATTAAGTGAACCCAAATTCTCTGAAAGCAATGATGGCAACATTGGCAACTTGCGTCTTAACAAGTAGACGCTTGTTGAACGAAATTCAGCTTCTGCATCTAAGGCTGTTTCTGGAAGAACAAAGTATGAAGCATCAGCAATGTGGACACCAACCCTGCAGATGCCACTGGATAACCAATTAATAGAAAGTGCATCGTCAACATCAGTTGTTGATGCAGGGTCAATTGTAAAAATGCAGAAATTTCTTATATCCCGCCTACTTTGATATTCTTCTAATGGTATCACCCAATTAACACTTGGAAGGCATGAGAGTGTCTCTGAAGAAAATTCACTAGAATTGATTGCATTTTGAAATAAAATTGCTGAAATACATGGCTCTGCATCTCCGCCACATCCAAAAACTCGAATTACATGAGCTTCTGGAGCATTATCTTCTTCCCCCCAATTAACAATTTGTGCCGCAACAAGTTCTGTGCCAACTTTTGCATCGCCAACCTCGAGTCTTCTCTTGATACAGTCAGGTAGACTTGTCATAGGAACCATCAGTTTTGGAAACTTTGAATCGTTTGGAGCAAATGGTATATACTTCATAGAAGAAAATAACGATGAAAGTTTTATAGCCTCTGCCTTTTCCGAAAAATCTTTTCTCTGAGAAACCCACTGCTTTAAATCAAGAAAACCAACAATACCATTCCGACGACGTGACTTTTCAATAATAGCAACAACTTTTCCTGTCGGGCGTTTCGATGGAAATGCCATTGTCAATGCACACAACTTTTGCACTGCATTTACCTCACCATGGTGCTCATTAGAACAGCTAATGTTCCCATTGACCAAACCATTGCCTGCTAGGGCAACTGATTCTTGACTACCATTTTCCAAATGGTAAGTATTCCTCTCTTCGTGAAAATCAACATCCACGTCACCTTTCCCTTTACAATTAATACTGGCTCCAGCCGAATTACAATCATTACTCACAGAAGCATTGAAGGACGCCCCCGATGACCCCTTCATCTTGGTCCATAAAGATAAGGGATCTATTTCTATAACGACAATATCCCCTTCCACCTGCATAATATATGTCATTAGATGTTTGAGATCTTTACAAATCTGGGGCAGCTAAACACAAAAATGCAATTATGTACCCTAGTCCCTAAAAACATGCTCCCTCCGTCCCAACTATTTCTTTACACTTTCCTTTTTGAGATGTCCCATCCAATTCTTTACATTTCAAAACTTACCAAATATAGTAAACTTCTATAATATAAAAATCAACTACTCCCACTACTTTTCTTCACTATACTTACTTACTTTATACATTAAATATCAACTTGTCCCACCACTATCCTCACTTTTCTTACTTTTTCACTCTTACTTTCTTACATTTCTTAACCTCCATGCCCAACCCAAATGTAAACATTTGGGTGCAAGGGAGTAACAATCTATGAGTTTCAGCAAAAAAAGAGGAGCAAAAGTTTTATGAACCTAATACAAACAGCAACTACCAACATATAGAAAAAGATAAATAGGCTTATAAGACTAAAACTATAAATGACAAGCGGTGTCGGGAATACTAAAGCTATAATTTGTTGTCAGGTTAGCTTAATTATAACTATTAGCTGTGTAGCGAGCATAACATAAATTGCACACTTCAGAATCTCACAATAATATGAATTGTCGAATTCTTTTTAACTCAAAACTTGCTTCATATTCTCAAATGTAAACGATTTACAAGATTTATCCGCTTGAAGAATATTAGAAATCCCTTAATCTAAATTTCAACTGGTACTTGACACTGACAAAACATTATACCCTTCTGGTCTGTTGATCGCCATAGCTTATCAGTGCAACAACAATGATCAAATTTCTACAATTATCTAAAAAAATGGCAAAAATTAAGGTATGAAACAATAGTCCCACGATAAGTTCTAAATATTATGTTACTTGTCAGCAATAGAAGCTGAAGGTGATAAGAAACTAGCAAAATAAATCTTCATTTTGCTAACGTCAACTATTATGTGGTAGCTATAAGATGCATCATGTCCATCCACTCGCTACAAGAAGTTGCTAAGCTTATAGATCTCTCTACATATGTAGCTCAAATCTTGCTTCATATTCTATTTGTTGCACTTCGTCTATTATAATATACATTTTCTATGTACTTGTTTTAATGTTAATTCAGTTGCTATGTGCTTATCAATATAAATCATGTGGCTAGAAGCTTAGCCATTTTTTATAATCACTTGACTTGATCTCTCCCTCTATATGTGTGTTACTTAATATTGTCAAAAGTCAAAACACTATACATTAATAAATGTGTGTGCATGGGCACATGTCAGCGGTTTTCCATAAATGCAAACTGATGAGTACCAATTTTGTTGACAGGGTCATATAAGAGGTTTACAGCAATCAATATGAATACCTTCTAGACCAAGTGAATTATGTCTCTAGTAGTCTTTTAATCTTGTACGAGGAAATTCAAAGACAACACAGATAGAAACAGAAAAAGAGGGAGACACTTACAGCTCGATTTTGTGCATCACTTCCACTAATAAGGATATCTATTGGAACTCCTTCAATCTTGCAGTATGCCTAATAATAGTTGGGTGCATTAATGAAATAACTATAAAAAAATGCTTATAGTTACGAACAGGAAGAAAAGATGGAAGTATTCTAGTCATACCTCAAGGCGGTTGTGAGCATTGACACGAAATAATGCCCTAAAAACATCACCTCTCTGTAAAATAAAAAAGCAACAGGGTAGAAAGTTCTTTTTGAGATACAATTCAAACTTTCACAAGGGATTCGAGGCAATAGAATCACAACACCAAAGCTTCAAATAATATTACACAAACCTCCAATGCTGCGGTAACAGCTTCCTTGGACCAGTATGTGGTATAATAATTTCTCCGTTTCTGACTTTGTCGAGACAAATGATAACCACTCCTTGCATTTGAATCAGCCATTGATATCTCACAAGCTATTGGCTCACGACATGATCTTAAAAGCTGCCCCGCTTCTTGTTGAACTGGCTCTTCATCTATATGCAATGTCAGCAAAAAAGTGAAAGTAACATTAGATTATTTTGACACGCTTTTCTAATTTCATGCAGCAGTGTTTAGAGGATGCTGCCACTGTAGACATATGTCATTTACTGAAGTCTATATTGGAAAAGAGATACACTCAATACAGGTATATAATCACGCAAAATAAATGATATGAAAAGTAGATATCTACTTAGACAAGTAGGTAGACTGTGTACTACCAAAAAAGATGTGCATAAAATATTTCATAAGCTAAGTTTCAGCAAAAGTGTTGGTCACCATCACCAATATAATCACCGTCATCCTAAAACTTGAAAAGGGATTTCCTTGACAAATATAAATCAATATCTATAATAAATAAAATTTTGATACAAGTAGCATGTACCCCCTATACCTCTAGTCATATCATAGTTTTCAAGGTGTTGCCTAGTTGTAGCCTAGGCAAAAAGGAAGTCAAAGATGAATAGGATACCTTGATGCGTTGATTTTAATAGGGTAGGCGAGTCAGACGAGGCCTAGGCGTACAACATTAGTTCAAATATATATAATATAATATTTTAATAGGGTAGGCGAGTCAGACGAGGCCTAGTCATATCATATTTTTCAAGGTGTTGCCTAGTTGTAGCTTGTAGCCTAGGCAAAAAGGAAGTCAAAGATGAATAGGATACCTGGATGTGTTGATTTTAATAGGGTAGGCGAGTCAGACGAGGCCTAGGCATACAACATGGGTTCAAATATATATAATATAATATTTTTCTAATATATAATTTGGCATAATTTAATCCGACTTTGAGTGGTAATGTTCATTAACTTGTACATTAGAATTGAACCATTGTACCATTGTAGTCGCAACAGTCTTAAAATTAGACAAACAAAAGATAACAAAATATGCTTTATTCAACCAAATAAACTACTCTAACATCAAAATATTATCAAACAAACTATCAAAATATATCTAAATAACACAGATATAAGAAACAATATATCAACATAACAACTAATACAGAAGCATATATATAGTTGAACGCTTATTCACCTAGCCGGGGAGGCTATAAGGCTACAGCTTACGGATCCACATGGTTTCGCAAGCATCTTAGTTCGCTTTGACAAATGACAAGTATAAGTCATATACTAAATTAATTGGTTCATGAACCACCTATATTATAATTTTATCTATTCGTGATGAAAAAATTACTTGTTGGTTACTTTATAGGTAAAAATCTAAACATTATATCTTACCAAACTAATATTATTATGGAATGAGATAAAAAAAAATTATACCACTTAAGAGATTTTACTATCGAAATGTAAATTAGAGTCCAGCCAGTGCTAAAGAAATCAGATTAACAAGCCAAACTGATAAAGCAATATAAGTGGGATTGGTAATGCATGTGGGGCTCTTTCCTAGTAAGCAAATGCATCTAAAGGGAGGAATGAGAGTGCAAGCATTCAGCTACATTACCAACCTAGAATTAGCTATATTCAATTATTTTCTTCAGTTTTTTAAGTTTGATTTCTGAAGACTTAGGTTGTAAAATGTTAGTAATGGATTGTCAACTTGATAAGTGGAATTATCAAGGAAATAAAATCATAGTATATGTATAGGGTTGCACTCCAGAAAGAACACCTTGAAAAAAAAAAAAAAACATCATCATAACACTTTATTTTTCATAGAAAATGATTTGTTAGGATTGTAATTATATAGATAAACACCAATTAAACTTAACATATAAAATCTAACATCCAAGTTCAGCCAATTTATTATTAATATGAATTGTTATAGAATCCAAAATATAATCTAAATAGAATCCAGAATAGTATCACATGTATATATTTTGCACAATATATTTTATATAGAATCATGATATTTTCAATACATATTAATTACTAAACATGTTATATACTATTATTATATATAATGAAAAGTTAATTAACTGAAAAGTAGAATTTAATTCAAATTTTAGATGAGACTTTAAATTCAATTCTATAGTTTTCTTCTTTTTTCTTCTTTTAAGAGTTCTTTGAGCAATGACATATATATACATATAGAGAGAGAGGGGGGGAAAGTGGTATAATCAGCGTCTCTAAAGTGTGTGTGTGTGAGAGAGACATACAAGTGCAGGCGAATATTGCGTGTTTGTGATAACATAAATAAGCAATGGTGCGTGTTTTTTCAGTTTTGCTCGATCTTAAATTTAATGACAAAAAAGAGCAGCAGGAATAAATCAAAATAATTATATTCAATCTAAACACACTAATACATATCAACGCAGATAAATGTATACCGGGAAGAGGAGAGATCTGCTTTGATTTTCGGTTAAATCGACGCTTATGCTTCTTATCCTTACTGTCAGAAAAGTCATGAGACTGATCGAGAATCGCCATCTCTCGCATAATTTTGACAAATCGAAGCTCTACAAAAGCTCAAAACGTAACAAAATTTAACGGAATTGAAAATTCTAAACGGAGCTCTTCCGATCGGAAAAAATATATACGGAAGGCACCGCCTATTCTATGGCAGAGGGATACAGTGTGTTTTGAGAGAGAGAGAGAGAGAGTGAGAGAGAGAGAGAGAGAGAGAGGGGTTCAACGAGGATGAAGGTTAAAAGCAAGGTAGTAGCTGTTTTATCAGCGACAGCGAGGGCACAGGCGCCGATTGTCTTTTTCTTCCCCTCTTCCTATTTTCGTGTTAAACACTGTATGTCCTCGGGGATGAGCTTATTTTCACAAGTGAGTTATTTAGATTATTTGTATATTAATATGAACATATATAAAATAATAATTTAATTATTTTGAGAGATTAATCTAATTTTGTGTCTTATTCACAAAATTAAAAATTAAAATTTTAAAAAAATACTTAACTATTTGAATCAATAACATATAGATATCATTAGGGCTTAACAAAATTGAAACTGGATAACCGAATCGAACTGAACCTAACCGTTTAAATTTGATTTGGTTCAGTTCCAATTTTCCATAAAATTTAGTCCTTTAAGTCCCGAACGAATAGATCGAACAAAAAAATGGTTTGATCCGATTATATCAAAAAGAATATCGGTATGGATCAAATAAACCGAAATATTTATATTACATATTACTGATTGATAATTATAAAACCAAGTCCAAGTTCGAGATGATATCTCAAGATTCAAACAAAATCGGGAGATCGAGATTCATTTGGTTTATATTCGCTTTAAGCAATATGTTTTAGCCTACAACAGTTATAAAATCGACTTTATTTTCATCTGCTATTTTTCTTTGATGGAAATGTGATAGCTCTGCGGTAAGCGATATTCAAGAGCTAGTTTTTGACTTTAAAAACTTTTTTTTTTTTGTTTTTAGGTTCGAGTTGTAGATCTAGAATAACGCCACAACTAGACTCATAACAAGATATGGGTTTGAAATTAATTTCGGTTTTTTTGGATTAGATCGAACCAAACTTAAATATTTTGGTTTAGTTTCGGTCCATTGTGTTAGTAAAATTCAGTCTAATTCAGTCCAAAAAAAAAAGTTAATTCGTTTCTCGGTTAATTCTATACCAAAACAATTGAATGCTCAGCCTTATACATCATCGCCATATAAATTTATCTATATATATGGGGCAAGATATTGGGGGAAAAAAAATCATAATGAGATCATCACTCTGACAATGTAGAAATGTAGAACTCTTGACTAAAAATCATTAATATATTTTATAAATGAAAAATATAGAAATTATGTAAAAAAACTCAACTTCAACGCACCATTTTCCTTTTCTTATAAATATAGCTAACCTCCTGATTTTGACTAGCCAAACTCCTACGTGCCAAATTTTTGAAAAGATTCCACACACAATAAGGTAAATACAATCGAAACAACAAAATATTTTCTCGATTTGATTTTTAAATCTGATCAATCATGATATAAATTTTTAAAATTAATATAATAAATTAAATAATTAAATATTATTACACCATTTAAATATATTTAACTAATACTCGAATTATACATTTTGGTTAATTTCCTATCATCAAATCATCAATAGATAGCGAGTTCACCATTAATTCCGATTATTACTCTTTAAAATGCTATTTGTTATTCAAAAGTGTAAAACAAAAATAAAAATAAAATAAAATTTACATATTCAAATCATCTTCAAATTGCTACCTCCCATTCTAAGAATGATTCAATAGCGATAATTTTCGGTGTCCAATTTTGATTGTATTTGTATATGTCGTATGACTTTTAATTAATGAATTGATTCTTTTTTTATAAAAGAAAATATCAAATTTTCATATTTATTAATTATAATTTTATTTATTTACAATTTTATCATGTATATATTTTTTATTAACTTTACTTAAGATTTTATTAATACTAGCCTTTAACCCGTGCAAAGCACGGGCGGTTATAGCATTCGTAATTTATTAATTATAATTTAAATTTTAACATCATCTTATTAGTATTTTAGTATTAATAAATTGAATTTTAACCAAATTAGTATATAAATGATATATAAATTATATTTAAAAGAATAATGGTTGAGTTTTTATCTTGTATTACATCACAAGTGTTTGTAATTTGAACGGTTTAAAACTCCTTAATATTTCAAGAGTAAGAGAAGTCTACATGTGACAGACTTGTAGTTATAAATGAGATGACCAAATCAAAATTTTGTACGACTACAAATTACGACTACAAATTAAACCTATGTTGGCTTATAGTATAGTATAGATAGTATAGATAGTATAGATTATTGTTCTTTTTAACTTTTTGGAGATTATTTGTTATTGTTTCTTTAAATTTTCAAAAATTATACAAAATAAAAGCAAGGAATTACTCTATAATTTAATCCAATTCAGTTAATAAGAACTGCACGAGCGCTGCGGCAGTGATTGGCCAAACCCTCGCACACCGTACTCAAACCCTAGCTTCTCATAAATGGCGATTAACCTCTGCGACTCCGATTCAGATGGCGGCGACGACATTTCGAAAATAGAGATTAACCAAGAGTTCGCTAGGAGATATGAGCATAACAAGAAGCGCGAAGATTTGCACCGACTCCAGGAGCTTCAGAATCAAGGAATCGTCGACGAATCCGGCGATTCCGATGAGGAAGTCTCCGAAGATGACGGAGTTGATGATTTAGAGCTGTTGGATGCTTTGCTCAAGGTTAGGAAACAAGATCCCAGCTTGAAAGATAAACAAGTTAAGTTATTTCCGTCTGATGATGAGGCGGAGGTTGTTGAGGAAAAGGCGAAAGCGAAGAAACAGAAGGCGATGTTTTTGAAAGATGTGACTGCGAAACATTTGATTGAGGATGGTGCGGAGATGGGAGACGACGAAGAGGAGGAAGAGGAGGGGAGGATTAGGAAAGGTGTGAAGAGTTATGTTGAGGAGCAGGAGGAGTTGAAGAAGCCGTTTTTAGAGGGCTGCGATGCGGAGGAGGACGAGGAGGACGGGGAGGGTTTCTTTAAGATCAAGGAGAGGGACGAGGACGGGGAGGATGAGGAAGAGAATGTGGAGGAGGTGAGTAAGAAATTGGATGAGTATTTCGGCGAGGATGAGAAATTGGATGAGAATGCCATGTTTCTGAAGGATTATTTCAAGAATAAAATGTGGTTGGATAAGAGTGATAAGAAGAAGGTGTTAGATGAGGATGAGGTTGAGGTTGAGGAGGATGAGGAGGAGGTTTATAGGCAAGAGGATTATGAGAGGGAGTTTAATTTTAGGTATGAGGAGAATCCTGGGGATAGGGTCTTGGGACATTCGAGGTTTGTGGAGGGGTCGGTGAGGAAGAAGACGAATACGAGGAAGTTGCAGAGGGAGAGGAAGGAGGAGAGGATTGCGCAAGCGGAGTATGAGAGGAAGGAGGAGTTGAAGTATTTGAAGAATTTGAAGAAGAAAGAGATGAATGAGAAGTTGAAGAAGATTAAGGAGATTGCAGGGATTGGGGAAGATGGGGACTGTCGGTTGGATTTGGAGGATTTGGAGGATGAGTTTGATCCGGAGGAGCATGATAAGAAGATGAAAGTGGCTTTCAATGATGATTATTATGAGGCGAATGATGCAGACCCGGATTTTGCAAGTGAAGGAGATGAAGATGGGGAGATTGAGAAACCTGATTTTGACAAGGAAGATGAGTTGCTTGGGCTTAAGGAAGGTTGGGATGATATGGATGGTTCTGGTGATGGGTTTAAAGCTGCAAGGGAAAGGTTTTTGAAACAGAAGGCAGGAAAGGTAGAAGTGGTGGATTCTGTGGAGGGTAAAAAGAAGAAAAAACATAAAATGTCTGCTTTAGAAAAAGAGGTACTTAATAAAGAGTTGGATGAGTATTACAAATTGGATTATGAGGGTACAGTTGGTGATCTGAAGACACGGTTCAAGTACAGACCTGTTAATGCTAAAAGATATGGACTGAAGACAAAGGAGGTATTGTTGTTGGATGACAAAGAGTTGAACCAGCATGTTCCTTTGAAAAAACTGGCTCCTTACAGGGAGAAGGATTGGAAGGTCCCTCGTATTAAGATATACAACCAGAAGCTGAAGATTAAATCACTTCTTGAAGGAGAGGCGTCAGATGGCCATACTTCCCACAAGAGGAAGTATAGAGACGACGAGACATCTATAGAAGAACAGAAACTGCCTCATGAAGAATCAAAGAGTAAGAAGAGAAAAGATCGTAAAGCACCATTGAAGTTATCACACACGAGGCTTCTAGCATATGACAAAATTCCTTCCAAATCTAAGAGCAAGAAGCAAAACTAAACATTAGACACAATTCAGTCATGTATACTATACAAGGTATTATCCCTTGACCAGCACTTATCTTCATATTTGGTGTTTCTGTTTGTATGCATTCTGGGTTTTGAGTTCTTAGTTTGTTTTTGATAATTGGGCATGGTCTTTTGTCAAATTTAATCAGAAAACAAGAGTCCTAGTTAAGGGGTAAGCATTCAGTAACCAAAACATTACTTGAGAGTTCTTACCTGCTGAACTGAGCTCTGAAAGTCTGAAATAGTACATGTTTTAATTACTTAAGTTTACATTTAAATTCAAAAACATTACTTAAAAGAATTTTAGCAGTTGCATTTCATGTTGCTTAAACTTGATTCTTCACAATGCCCACCTACACTTCAGGCCTTCACTCCTTCCCCTCAAGGTCTTCACACTCGCACCATTTTGCATAACTGAAACCACTATAATTAGTTTCTTCATCACAGACTTAGTCAATGCACTACACTCTATTGAAACAAAAAATTCTGTAAACTGCTGAAACAATGTTCTGCAAAACTGCAGCAAACAATATTCTGCTGAAAACTGCTGCTGCAAATTCTACATAATCTGCAGAAAACTGCTGTGAAAATGTGCATAAATATGATCACTAAAATCTGGACAGAATTAGGCTATAATCTGGACACCATGATTTTGCAAAATATTTCGTGTAGATCAGCATTCAGCTGCGTAAATCACTACACATTCTCAATGTTCTTAGTTGAATGCTCGCTTATGGAGCAAATTTATGTTCTGAAAATATGAGATCAAGTGTGTTCCCAGGTTATGTTCCAGTGTGCATATGTTTTTGATCTAAAAGAACAAGGTAGCCCCAGCCAGGGGCCACGACAATAAAGTAATGAAGTGATGTAAATCAGGACACCAGAAACATAAACTGACTACATTATATGTATATTATCTATGCCTGAATGCAACACAAATTATAAATTATACCAATTAGGGTTTAGGCGTTTAGCTGATAGTTGATTGCTTCAAATAGGATTTAGCTGCTGAGTATCTGTTTCAATTAGGGTTTAGCTGTTTTGGTAAAGTAATAATTGAATATATTATGTTATTACAACAGTTTTCGATTAGCCAAACCATATTCTCACGCCTAATCCTAGTGTACAGACACACTAGGTCCGGACAAAAATTAAACAGACCTCATGAAGCAATCTCCATGAGGGATGCAAATCCGACAAAGCGATATGCAGCCAAACATATATACTAATTCTGTATTGCTGTATATAAATGACTAGTCGTATGTGGGCAAATTCTAATTTGTTCCACTCATTCTGTTCAGCAACTTCAAAGTTATTAATAACACTAAACCTTCTATCTCAAGTTGGGAAAAACCTAGCGTTTTTTTTTTTTTAAAGCTTTTTCCTCACAAAATTTAAAGAAATAATGTCATATGGGTTCTTGAAGAATAGTTTTTTGGTTGACTAATCCGTTCAATTTGTAGTCCTGATGACAATCTTTAATTTATTCTGATGACAGGCTTCTGACATGATTTCCAGTTTGTAGCAAGTTGATTAAACAAATTTATCTTAGGGCAAATTGTAGTTGCAAATTGGTGATAATTAATTACTCTTTGGCTTTTTAAAGAGCTCATCTGACTTTTAAATGTCCTTTTTTTCAGAACTCAATGTGCTGAACCAGCTGTGATGTAGTCTATATGTAAGATCACCTGAGCTTTCAAAAGCTGTTATAATCATTGCAAGGCTTTTGTGGATCACTCATCAACAGAGGTATGCCCCTATGATCTGTTGATGAATACCTTACACAAGCATGCTTCAGGAATTTCAAGAATGTGTTGTGGTGGGAAACTCAAATCAGATGGTCAACCATTTGTTTTATTGTAGTATTCTGAGCAGGAACTGTCACCTGGTGATGGTCTCTTTTATTTGTGTACTTTAAGAATTATCCTACAGTTATTGAGATTTGAACTTTTTTTATAAAGCTGATTATGAGATTGTTAAAGTAGTTTAGTATGATGGTGCAACTTTTTTTAAAATTCACATTACTTTATTTGTGTTGTAAATTGTTTTACTTCATTTTCAGTGCCTCTCAGTTGATAAAAAAATATCATCAAAAGGGGTATATAGTAGGAGTTGATCTAGGCATATGTAGTTGGTTGACTTGAGAATCACATACTGTATAACATTTGGGAGATTATATAATTCATCTCAAAGAGCCGGATTCTGAATAAACTATGGGGCCGTTTGGGTGAGCTGCTTATTGCTTAAAATAAAAAAGTGGAGTAGAAGTTAGAAGCAAATTAAGACTTATAAGTGATAAAAGTGTTTGGGAAATAAGTAGAAGATGTGATACAAAAGCTAGCAATCGTAGCTTTTTTTAGGTACTTCTTGACTTCTTACACAAACAGTACAAATAAGTGCTTCTAACTTATAATTCAAAAGCCGGGCTTATAAGCCCATGCCAAACACCCACTATATGTTTATAGGTACATTTTACACTCCACAACATTTTAAAGCAGCAAGCACTCACCATTAAAATCGTTGTGTTGATGGAAAAATGAACTTTTTGAGATTTTAGTAATAACACAGTATTCATTAAAAGTTGAAACTCAGGTGCAATGTGCTTGTTTTTGCACCCGGGAGTCAAAAGTTCAAACTCAGGTGCAGTGTGCTTGTTTGAGCACGGCGACGGCCAGACTATGAACGTGGCATATTGTGCACCAAATTTTTGCCTATTAGTTTCACTTGAATACATTTAAGTCAAATCATCCGGCAAGCTGTCATATGGACAATGGATCACCTTTTTGTTTGATTACGTAGCACCCCTTAACCCATTAGCACCAACACAACTATGACCATGATCATGGGTTCTAACGCCAATTCTTGGACCACATGAGACCCGCACCACATTAGTATAATTGTACATATTTAAAGGTAGCCAAACTTATATTATTTGTTATATGAGACCCGCATCATATTTAAATAATTGTGTATTTTTAGGATAGCCAAGCTTGTAATATTTGTTCAAGACAACCATATATTTGGAATACATCTACAATATTTGTTAAATACATACATCTCTGACAACTTAACTCTAAATCTTTAATGTATATATGTTACGGTATTATTTACGTGGAGCGTTTTTTTTCTGTTGGATGTATCTGCTAACATACATATGTGCTTGATACTGCCAAGTATAATTGTACATTTTTAGGGATAACCAAGCTTGCAATATTTGTTTAATACAATATTTTATCTTCAAGACGCGGGAATTGGGTTGAACAGCCCTTCACTTACGCTTCATGACAACCTGCCAAGGTGTTCTGGTTTGCAAATTTTAAACCTTAACCCAACATGTATTTGCCTTTGCACTTTTATGCAGACCGCAATTTGAAACTTTTTAGCTAGTTACGAATGTTTGATGTTGCGTTACTATGAAGTTTATGTTTTGTTGTTTGCCAAGATGTGTAATGTGTGTTTGGTTTACTAATCCTCAACTATCATGATGGTATGATGTAATAATGGTGACGGCTTAATAAAATATAGGGAAGTAAACGCTTAGGTAAGATGCAGAATAAATTGTAATATATACAAAGACAGGCACGCATGATCTTGTTTATATTATGACTAGTTAATTACACAACTGGGGCAGATCAGAACTGAGATTCATGCTTTTAGCCCCATGGTGATGTTTACAGTATGAATCATTCCATTTTTTTTGGGTAAACGGTCGGTGTCGTTTTGCGATAGAATAGAGCTGATTTCAAAGGCCAGAGTTGAATTTAGAACCAAGCAGAGATGAAGAAATGAAGCCTAACAGCTAGAATAGATTATATCAATAAAACAGTTTTATTTCTGCCCAGTTGTTCTTTCTTTGTATTTTTCCTTATGGCTTCCTTCATATTCTTCCTTTCTTTTTCTTTATCTTGGGCTATAGTATCGGGGATTTCATGGTCGGAATTTTTATATCCAAATTTCACAGCTTCACACTACAAATTTATTGATGGTGGGGGTAGTTTTCTGTTTTCTCGAAATGGAACGTTTAAGGCTGCCATGTCCAGTCCTGGTACTCAACAAACTAGATACTACTTTTGTGTTATCCATGTGGTATCTCACAACATCGTTTGGTCTGCAAATCGTGATGCACCTGTTTCAAGCTCCGCGCAAATGATTTTGGATTTTAATGGTATTAAGATCATTGAGGAAGACGGAAGTTTAAAATGGTCGACTCCAGGATTAAGGTCATCTGTATCAGCACTAGAGCTAACTGAAACAGGCAATCTCATCTTGATGGATAAGTTTAATGGGACTCTCTGGGAAAGTTTTCATTATCCAACAGACACGATTCTGATCGGACAGAAGTTGCCGGTAGGGAGATGGTTGTCAAGTGCTAAAACAGAGGATGACTTGTCTACCGGTGATTACAAGCTTTCAATTACTGCCGATGATGCTATTCTGCAGTGGCATAATCAAATATACTGGAAATTTTCTATGGCAACCAAGGCGTATACAAATTCAAATCAGGCAGTGGAATATATGGCAGTAAATCAGACTGGTCTTTATCTTTTTGGTCATAATGGATCGGTGGTTGTAGTTCAGCTGAACTTAGAGCAATCTAATTTCAGAATGATCAAGTTGGACGTGTCAGGCCAATTCATTGTCAGCAGCTATTCAACTGCTGATAGAAACCCAGATTTTGCTGGACCAGTCGATCGATGTAGAATTCCTTTTATCTGTGGGAGTGTAGGCTTATGCACAGATGATTCTCAATCAGGGGCTCCTCTATGTTCATGTCCGTCTAACTTTAAAGCTGGATCTTCGAAAACTAATGATTGTGTGCCAAGTGATGCTTCTTATTCTTTGCTGGTTTCTTGCAATTCAACTAGAAACGGCACTAAGTTGAATTCTTCTTCATTAATATCATATTTGAGGCTTGGCTATGGCACCGATTACTTTGCTACTGATTTCGCTGCACCTATTAAGTATGGTATAAATCTGACCTCTTGTCAAGATCTGTGCTCAGCACGATGTTCTTGCTTGGGGGTTTTCTTTGGAAACTCATCTGGTTCTTGTTACCAACTTGAAAATGAGTTGGGATCTTTCAGGTTGAGCAGTTCAAGTGAAAATGATCAATTGGGCTTTATCAAAACTATTGTTGGTCCTCCATCATCAAGAGGTGGTGGTGATAATGGTTTTGGTAGTCAATCGTCCAATTTTCCTATCGTAGCTCTAGTGCTCTTGCCATCTTCTGGATTCTTTTTGTTAGTTTTACTAGCATTCCTTTGGTGTAGACGATCGAGAGTCTACACTAAAGGAAAGACTAAAGTCAGCCGCCCAAGCTCCCCTTCTGAGGATATTGATGCCTTCTCTATCATGGGATTGCCTACAAGATTTGATTATGCAGAGCTGGAGAAAGCTACTGACGGTTTCAAGATTAAGATTGGATCAGGCGGATTTGGTACAGTATACAAGGGCACTCTACCTGATGGAACTGAGGTAGCAGTCAAAAAGATTACCAACTTGGGCTTACAAGGCAAGAAGGATTTCTGCACAGAGATAGCAATCATTGGAAATGTTCACCATGTCAACTTGGTGAAGCTGAAAGGTTTTTGTGCTCAAGGAAGAGAACGCATGTTAGTTTATGAATATATGAACCGTGGTTCCCTGGACTGTACTCTATTTGGCACTGGACCTGTCTTGGAGTGGCAAGAAAGGCTTGACATAGCACTTGGAATAGCACGCGGGCTTGCGTATTTACATAGTGGATGTGAACATAAAATTATCCACTGTGATGTCAAGCCAGAAAATATTCTACTCCAAGAGCAGTTCCAGGCTAAAATATCAGATTTTGGACTTTCAAAACTTTTAACTCCTGAACAGTCCAGTCTATTCACAACCATGAGGGGTACTCGTGGGTATCTTGCTCCTGAGTGGCTTACTAGCTCTGCAATCTCCGACAAAACTGATGTTTATAGTTATGGTATGGTACTACTTGAACTTGTGAGCGGAAGAAAAAATTGCTTGTTTCGAGCACGAAGCCACAGCACTAGTGATGATAACAGTAACGGTGCTCCCTCGTCATCTTCATCTTCCCAGGGACTTATTTACTTCCCACTGTTCGCACTGGATATGCATGAGGAGGGACGTTATTTAGAACTTGCTGACTCGAGGCTAGAGGGTCGTGTGACAAGTGAAGAAGTGGAGAAGTTGGTCTGTGTGGCATTATGCTGTGTCCATGAGGAGCCAACACTAAGGCCTAATATGGGTAGTGTTGTGAGTATGTTGGAAGGCGAGATCCCTCTTTGTCAGCCAAATCTGGCATCCCTGAACTTCTTGCGCTTTTATGGCCGGCGGTTTGCAGAGTCTTCAGCTGTTGAAGAAAGCAGTGGGAAAGACAGTGTGACATTATTTCCGAAAGCAAATAATTCTCGTGATAGAACAAACAGCGGCTCTAACACTTATTTTTCTTATATCTCGTCTCAGCAGGTCTCAGGTCCAAGATAGGCTTAACAATCTGAGTGCTTATCGCATTACCAGTGCACATGTGAATTTGTACAAGTAGGCCAAAATGATAACTTCATACATGAAGATGCCAAGTTCTTTTCATCTTGGAGTTAATGAATAGACTTTTCTAGTTTATACAAGACGGTTTGTCTTTACTGATGTTGTTAATTTATCATCCACTTCCATGCTCTCATATGCGTGTTTGTTTGGATATGGGTTCAAGTTTAATTGTAAATTCCACCTGTTTAATTTGATTGAACGAGATATCAGTCCTTTTTGTAATCCGAGGCATCTTCTTCGCGTAATCTAGGGAATCCACATTTAGCACTTGCTATAGAATTTATCAGAGAGGCACCCCTGTGTTCCTACATGAAGCCTAGTCTTATAGAGCTGAGAGAGATGTCGTTTTACCTTGTCTTGCCTAAGTTAATTGAAGGCTTTTCGATAGTTACCTTCCAATTAAGTTACCTTCTGGGCAAGATCAAATATTAGATGAGACATTAATATGGTAGTCTAGTTAACAAGATTAAGAGTGGCCATTCATAGAGGAAAATAAGAGAGTCGTTTAGATAGTTGCTCGAATCTACTTATTGAGTCGAGGAGTTTAGCTTTGGTTGTTATCTCACAGAGCAGAGTTTCCATTCTTATCAAGAATCTCACAGAGTAGAGTAAAGTTAATTCTGGAGTATTATGGTGAAATAAAAATGAAACAAGTGTTTAAGTGCCCCTGTTTTGTGTGACTTCCACAGCTGAACTTCAGTTAAGCTTCATTAATCTACTTCTATGAATTATGGTTATGCGTTTACTGGATCTTCATGTCAGCTTGTTAGGAACATATCCCTGAAGAATGAACCAACGTACAGTTGTTAGAGAAGTTGATAACGGTGCTACTGCAGATGCCATCTCACAGCCAGCTCAGCAAGATGCCAGCTCACAGCCAGCTCAGCAAGATGCCAGCTCAGCAATTCTGTTAGACAGTTAGTTACAGAGTAATGTGTATAAAACTAGAGCAACAGCATCACTGTAAAGATGACACACTATTATGAAATGTAAATACAAGTTTGTTTCTGCATCTCTCTCTCTCTCTTTCTCTCTATCTCTCTTGCTTAATCTACATTTGTAACATGGTATCAGAGCCATTGTGCTCGATCTTCGGTGATTAGTGCTTGTGATTGCATCTCTGAGTCGCTTAGCGATTGCATCTCTGAGTCGCTTAGCGATTTCGGTTTCGATCTCGATTTCGAGTTCGATTGATTGATTGTGGTTGATTAATTGCAATGGCGTCAACTGCTGCTTCGTACTCGTCTGCAGCTGTAGGATCTTCGATGCTGTCAGCGTTAATAACTTTGGATGTTAATCATCCGTATTATCTGCATCCTTCAGATAATCCTGGTATGCAGATCACTACTGAAGTTTTGGATGAATCGAACTTTAATCAGTGGAGTCGTGCTATGGAGATTGCGTTATCATCGAAGTTTAAGTATGGATTTGTAGATGGATCGTATGTCAAACCTGAAAGTTCATCTACCTTGCTTCCACACTGGACTCGTTGCAATAATATGGTAACTGCTTGGCTCTTAAACACTGTTTCGAGTTCTATACGTAGTAGTATCTTTTATCTGCGTTCTGCTCGTCAGATTTGGTTAGAACTAGAAACTCGTTATGCACAGAGTAATGTTCCTAAGTTGTTTAATCTGCGAAGTGAGATTTCTCATTTGACTCAAGGTTCGTTGTCAATTGCTGCCTATTTTACTCGATTTCGTGGAGTACATGATGAACTTGAATGTGTGCACACTAAAACTCGTTGTGCTTGTGGTAAGTGTCTCTGTAGTGTTAATACTAAACTTGAGGCAGAGGATCTTGATATTCAGCTATCTCAGTTTCTTATGGGATTGAATGACCAATTTACGGCCATTCGTGGTCAAATTCTGCTTATGAAACCACTTCCTTCGCTGAGTCAGTGCTATGCAATGTTGTTACAAGAAGAGACTCAGCGTTCTGTGCATTCTGTGTCTACTAGTGATAGTATGGCAATGTCAGTTAAGACTACGACAAATGCTAAGATTCAACCTGCTAAAGGAAAGAAAACTTCACCTGATGTAGAGGTTAAGTGTGACTATTGTCACATGACAGGACACTCCAGGGATAAGTGCTTTTGCCTACACGGTTATCCGAACTGGCACAAGTTGTTTGGTAAACCAAAGCCTAAGCCGAAATTTCAGACTTCATCTTCTGGCAAGGCTCACACTGCTGCACAGGTTTCAGCACCTGATTCTGAAATAACATCTCTCACCAATGTTAATCTTACAGATGCTTCCTTGAATTTGTCACCAGTGCAATGTAAGCATCTTATGCAGATGATTCAGAATTCAATGTCTGTGACTACACCAGCATCACCTACTGTGGACAACTCTACACCTGCCTGGTATCCACCTCTTGCTCACAGTACGCAATTCTCAGGTACTATATTTCACTCAGTCAACTCTGTTCATCCTGTTCAGTATGGTCCAACTGAGTGGATTCTGGACACTGGTGCCACGGATCATGTGACACCATATCTTAACCTTCTGCATAATGTTGTTGAAGTTAATTCTGTGTTGCATTTGCCTAATGGAGATACGTCTGCTATTACTCATATGGGCACCATTACATTGCAAGACTCACTAGTACTTGTCAATGTGTTGTATGTTCCAATGTTTACATATAACTTGTTGTCTATTTCCAAGTTACTTGCTGATAATGGTTGCACTGCTACGTTCTCTCCTGTTACTTGCTCTCTTCAGGCCCCTACTTGGACGAAGGCACTAGAGATTGGTAAAGTAACTAATGGTCTATACATTCACAACATGTGCACTGAGACTTCTACTCAAAATGCTGATAATTCATCACATGTGGCTGCTTCTACTCAACTCTGGCATAATCGCTTAGGTCATGTTCCTTTTCCAGTCTTGCAAAAGTTACCAGTTACTGGCATATCAGCTGCTTTGGCTCCATGTGATAGTTGTATGTTAGGTAAACAGACACGGTTACCTTTTACTCCAAGTGTTTCTGTAACATCTGAAATATTTCAGTTGGTTCATGCTGATGTATGGGGTCCGTACAAACAGAAAACACATGACAATTGTATCTACTTTCTAACAATTGTTGAAGATTTCTCCAAAGCTACTTGGATTTATTTGATGCCAGATAAAGGGCTTGTTCCATCTATGTTTCGACAGTTCATACCTTATGTTAAAAATCAATTTGATAAGACTATTAAAGTGCTACGTACTGACAATGGCACTGAGTTTGTTAACTCTGCTTTGTCTACATTTTTGGCTGAACTTGGGATTGTGCATCAAACCAGCTGCACATATACCCCACAGCAAAATGGATTAGTTGAACGTAAGCATCGTACTTTGCTGAATGTGGCACGATCATTACGGTTTCATGCTGCACTTCCTCTTAATTTTTGGGGTGATTGCTTGTTGACAGCTGCTTATTTGATAAATCGAACTCCGTCACCTTTACTGAAGAACAAGTCGCCTTATGAGGTGTTGTTTAATGAGCTGCCAGACTATTCTCTTCTCAAAACCTTCGGATGTCTGTGTTATGCTACATCTCTACCTCACCCTACGGACAAATTTGCTCAGCGTGCGGTTAAGGGAGTATTCTTGGGTTATCCTTTTGCTAAAAAAGGATACAAGGTTCTAAACTTGAATACTAGGAAGGTCTTCTTATCTCGTGATGTGAAGTTCTTTGAGACGATCTTTCCTTTTCAATCAGTCTCTACTCCTTCTATTCAACAGCTGTTTCCAGCTGTCTCTTCATTTGATGATTGTGATCCACTACATCTTACTACAGAGGGTGATCGTGCAGAATGTAGTACTAATTCTGGCTCTCCCACCAGTGAAAATACCACTCTACAAGAGTCTGCTGAAACTCATTCTACACCAGCATCTTCAGAATCCGTGCCTACTATAACACAACCACAGCCAGTTCCTGCTCGTCCCCAACGTGCACATAAATTGCCTGTCAAATTCACAGACTATACGGGGATTCCGTCACATTTAGCTTCACTCATCACAGTTCACTCTACTACTTCTAATGATAATGCTTCCACCCTTCCATCGTACATATCATATCTTCCATTTGATACCTCCTATGTGCATTTTTTAGCCAATATCACTAAAATTCCAGAACCGCAATACTATAAGCAAGCTGTGTTGCATGATTGTTGGTGTGAGGCAATGAATGTTGAATTAGCAGCATTGGAGGCTAATCAAACTTGGGAGGTAGTTCCGCTGCCTGCAGACAAGAAAGTGGTCGACTGTAGATGGTTGTACAAGGTGAAATATAAAGCAAATGGTGAGTTAGAGAGGTATAAGGCTCGTCTGGTGGCAAAGGGCTTTACTCAAACCAAGGGTGTTGATTTCTTTGAGACATATGCCCCTGTTGCCAAAATGACTACTGTTCGACTTGTCCTAGCATTAGCTGCGAAATTCAACTGGTTGTTAAAGCAACTTGATGTCACAAATGCGTTTCTCCATGGTACCCTTGATGAGGAGGTATATATGGCTTTACCTCCTGGCTATTTTCCTTCAGTTGAGTTACAGCAGCGCTATCCTAATTGTCGTCTAGTTTGTCGGTTATTGAAATCCTTGTATGGCCTATGTCAAGCTCCAAGACAATGGTTTTTAGCTCTGTCTGCAGCTCTGTTGAAATTTGGGTTTAAGCCAGTCGTTAGTGATTCCAGTTTGTTCTGCTATCAGAGTGGCTCTACTATTGCTTTGCTACTAGTCTATGTCGATGATATGATTCTGACTGGAAATAGTGAGCCTCTTCTGCAGTCCATTATTGCATTTCTAGCAACACAGTTCAAAATCAAAGATCTGGGTCCTCTCAAATATTTTTTGGGATTGGAAATTGCTCGTTCTTCTACTGGCATTTATGTAAATCAGCGTAAATACACACTGGATATCATTGCAGATACTGGCTTGACAAATGCTCGTTCTAGCTGCATTCCTATGGAACAACATCACACTTTGCAGTCTGATGAATCTGATATACTTTCAGATGGCTCTGCTTACAGAAGGCTCATTGGACGCTTGATATATCTCACAATTACACGCCCTGATCTCTCCTATCCTGTTCATGTTTTAGCCCAGTTCATGGCAGCTCCTCGCCATAATCACTGGATTGCTGCACTAAAGGTTGTTCGCTACTTAAAAGAGACATGTGGTCAAGGCCTACTTTATACAGTTGACACTAATCTTTCTCTGACTGCGTTTTGTGATGCGGATTGGGCTAGCTGCCCCACTACTAGACTGTCCCTTACTGGATTTTGTGTTCTGCTGGGTGGATCTCTCGTTGGCTGGAAATGTAAAAAGCAACAGGTTGTATCTCGATCATCAGCTGAGGCTGAGTATCGATCGCTTGCAGACACTTGCTGTGAGTTAACATGGATAGTATCCTTACTACATGAACTCAATCTCAAGTCTGTCACACCTATTTCATTGTTTTGTGACAACAAATCTGCACTACATATAGCCTCCAACCCTGTGTTTCATGAACGCACCAAACACATTGAGATTGATTGTCATTTGGTGCGTCAAAAGCTTCAGCAAGGGCTTATTACTACTCATCATATCTCTACCAGAGAGCAACCTGCAGACTTGTTTACCAAAGCTTTGTGTTCCATGCAACTGCAGTATTTCCTTGCCAAGTTAGGTGTCTGTAACTTGTTCAGTCCTCCTAACTTGAGGGGGGATGATAACGGTGCTACTGCAGATGCCATCTCACAGCCAGCTCAGCAAGATGCCAGCTCACAGCCAGCTCAGCAAGATGCCAGCTCAGCAATTCTGTTAGACAGTTAGTTACAGAGTAATGTGTATAAAACTAGAGCAACAGCATCACTGTAAAGATGACACACTATTATGAAATGTAAATACAAGTTTGTTTCTGCATCTCTCTCTCTCTCTTTCTCTCTATCTCTCTTGCTTAATCTACATTTGTAACAGAAGTTGTTGAGATGCGCTGGCTTTTAGCACTGGAGAGGACATCAGAAATTTAAAAATCTTATATTCGAGTAAGGTCAATGGTCTCTGAATTTCTGCAATCAGTTAAGCCATGCTATCTGTGCAAATACCATCTGCTGAACGAATGTTCTTCTTATGCATATATTCTTGTTGACGTATTCTTATTGAACGAACTCATTCTCTTCGTGATATTCTATTGCAAGATTAGTTTTAAATCATCGGCAGCTTTCCGAAAAAAGGGAGAGAATGTAATAGTACACTCTGAATGTGGAAAAGGAAACGAAAGCTGGCATAGAGAGAGCAGAGAGAAATCAGAGAATACACATTTTGGTGAATATCAGCTTCGAACGCTGTCGATAAATTAATTATATAATTAAAATATTACTCTCTCTGTCTCATTTTAGTTGTCATATTTATATTTTTGTTGGTTAAATTAACTAAATTTTGACCAAAGATTATAAATCACTCCCTCGTTATTTTAAAAAACTGAAAATTACATCTTAAATTAGATTAAAACTTATTTTTGTTGGTATATTTTTTTTATTTTGTCAATTGATAAAATATTAATAAATTAAAAAAAAAAACAAATTTATATATCAACTTAGACATTAATTTATTTCAAAAAAAAACTTAGACATTAATTAATTTATTTATTTACAAATTCAAGGCGTAAAAATTAAGCTCGGTCTCCGCCAATAAAAACAAGGGAAACACGTCACGATTAACACCACGATCTACATGGCCAATATATACACAGCCACACAGGTGTATAAAATAGGAGTATGTATGTACCGTGTACGTATATATATAGAGATACAATAATAAATTTTTAAATAACAAAAAGAGAAAAGACGACCAAACAATTAAACAGACGACTCTGAAAGAGCTTGGATCATTCTCATGGCGTACGTCGAGAGAGGTAAGCTGCCCTCTATGTGTCTTCATACCTTTTTTACATCGATTATCTGCTTTATGTTGGCGGATTTCACCGTTTGATTCCTCAACATATCTTCTCATATCTTTTTTTTTTAATAATTAATTTTCGGTTTCTTTAATTTGTATTTGTATAATCTTTTCAATTATATGTAAATCATGCGGGGAATTTGTTTAGATACTAGAATACAAATTAGATGCAATTGGTGATAATATTGATTTTAAACCTAGGGTGTAATAATTGATTTTTCGAGAAATAGGAATGATTAGGAGACGTCAAGCATTTGCGCTTGCTCAGAGGAAATGATAAGTTTCTTGGGGAAGCTTGTATTACTTTTTCAATTTTTGTTTGGTTTGGCGATGGTTATAGAACTCGTAAACTGTACTACATTTTGTTGGAAGGAATTTCGGTTTGTAATGGTTATTGGAGAACAAATTTGGGAATGAGCATAATTTGTGTTGTGTTATCGTAATGGGGAGAGAGATAGATAAGATGCTAGAATTTTGACTAATTACACTAACGGCCTATTGCATTCCTAACGAATTCCATTCCTGCTACCCAATTACAGTCAGGGGCTTAGCCGTGATTCACAAGAAAGTTATTATAGATAAATAATCTTAAGATATTTATAATTTTTAAAACGTTGTATCATTTTTGTCATGAAAGATGTCATTAGTGTACATAATTACATATACAGTCATAAAATTTATCTAATTACATGTGTTGATGATCTTTCTCATGTAAGGGCACTACCATAGTGTTAATTTAAGATTCTAAAGAATGCATCTAAAGTTACTTGCATATCTTATGTTTAAGCTGACTCGTACTTTTGTTTTGTTTTTTTCTCCACAAAGAAATTTAGTGTGGTAGACCTCATGAAATAGGAAGGATTAGGTTATAAACAAGCTTGAGTAGGTTATAGAAAGCATGGATTCCTTACTCACCTGCCGCACAGCGCCCTCGATTCTTGGAGATTCCTGGGTGCGCGGGGATTCTTGTTAAATAATTTTAACTCGTTAATTGAGTACTTAATTACTTAACTATTTTATAATGCAACAATTATGTTATCAAATTGTAGTTAATTGATTACTTAATCGCCTAACTACTTTATAATGCAACAATTGTGTTGTCAAATAATTATTATGTCAATTGTTAAGGACAATGAACTTATCTACTATTTGATCATTTGGCTGAAATATAAATGTAACTCCGGAAATACATGCATAACATATATTTTTAATATATTAAAATTTGTCGAATCCCCCCCCCCCCCCCACAACTAAATCCCCATATTTTTAAATTTGTCAAATTATCGTATCCCCGCACCCATGCTTCATAGGTAGGTGAAACCCTCATCATTTCCATGACATTATAATTTGAACAATATAATTTCCTCTAAGGGACATTATTATATTTTTAAAGTATCAACTCACTTGAACTTTGTTTAAATCATATGCATTCTGAATACATAAAAAAAAGAGAGAGAGAGAATCAAACTTCTTATAGTTCATTGTTTCGAGAAACCTTATGTACTATATCTATATGGTTTATATGAACATATGAACAAGTTGTGCTGTCCCAGTTGGCTCCCTGAGTATTTAATTGCTTTAGAAGACTCTGTCATTTGTTTTAATTTGAGCTATTTGGTTATAAATTTAAAATGTCTATAATGTTTCTGGTCCGGCTTTTGCATATTGAAGCAATTTGCTAATTTTAAGTTGGGGTCATTTGATCCTAATTGCTCTAGTTTTAGTTGAGGTGAACATAGAAATTGTTGGATTATAATGAATCACAAGATCCTGCACATGCGATCTAAAATAGTGACTATATACCCTGTAATATTTTTACTACTTCCAGTCGCTTAAAACTGTACAGTAATTTGTTAAATTCCTTCCTTTTATTTATTGTCCCTCGAGATATCTGATCTTCCAGATTTTTTTTAACTTCTATTTTTAATGACGTGGGCCATCTGGAACAATCTTCTACCTGGAGTCTGGGAATGAAGAAATATCAGTTAATTGTTTTGGAATTGGAATGTCATAATCTAATATTTGAACCTCAAACAAACAGTCACTACCTACTATTAAGTTTGAGAAACCATAACTAATTATTGATGAAAGTACTTAAAGACTTGCTTACATGACGGTTGATTTTTATAATAAGAGTTTATTGCAAAACGTATCCCTTTGGTTCGGACCAATTGCAAGTTACCTAAATTTAGATAATTGCAAGATGCATACCTTTGCATGTTTTGGCGCCACATTTAAAATTCTTTCGACCCATTTCTGTCTATTTTAATCTATTACCATGTAAATTAAATGGGTAAAATTGAATTAAGAATTCACTAAAATGACATGTTATAGGTTTTTCGGTATGTAATACCCTTTTAATTTAACACAGTGATAGGTCAAAATAGACGAAAATGGGCCAAAAGGGTTCAATACGTGGCGCTAAATTATGTTAAGGTGACCTAAAGTTTAGGTAATGAAGTGCAGTTGGTCCAAACAAAGGGATGCGTTTTGCAATTAACTCTTGTTATAATGTAATCATAGTTCCGGTCTTTACTTTTTTTGGTCTCAGTTTCTCTACATTTGGAGAGCATTAATGTTCCGAACACAACTCAGCATAAAAATATTAATAGGGGCCATTTTCTCACTTTCCATCACTGAATATTACTATTACATTAACAGAGTTGTGGCGCTAAACAATATTCCTAGCTTGTAGATATGTGACCACCTGTTAATATTTCAGGTGTTGTGAAATCTAAGCAGTCTATATGGCGACTCAGAACAATCACCAATTTCTTCTGGGCTATTATAAACATCATTGGCGTTTTCTTTTCGACTATGTTCTCGGTAATATATACTACAGCAGCAAGCAATAGTCTAGTTTATTTGTATACAGGCTAATATAATTTCGTTTGTTTCCCCCTCTTTACGTTTTTTGTGTTCTGTTTGGACAGATGGAAAAAACAGATGCTTATAAGAAAAGTTCAGGGGCAAGCAAGAAATGGGATGGTGGGGGTCCTGGAGGTCCTGGTGGTCCATATGGTGGGCCTGGTGGTCCACGCAGACCACCCCGTGGAATGGACAATGTTAGGGGAATTGATCACAGTAAGTTATTAGCATCCTTGATAACAATTTCCTTGCGATTGTTACTTGGTTGTGGATTTTTTCTTTTTTAATTTGTTTTTTCTAGCTAAAGGTTAACTTTGTATCCCAAACTGTAGGTTCTCTCCCTGCATGCGGATCCTGCTGCGGCTAAAAGGCACATTAAGATTTATCACGTGCTGATGTAACAAGTGTTTGTTGTCATCATTATGAACATTGTTGAAGTTTAGCTGTTGTCAACATTGTGAACATTGTTGAATATGCATACATATCTACCCTTTAGTGACTTGAAGCCCTAAATATCATGCACAATTAACTTTTTAAATAAAAAAATGTTCTTCTACTGTATTTCTATGTTACATCTGTTTGCTTCAAATTCGGTGTATATTTGAATCAGTATATTAAGAAACACTTAAGTTGTTGTTTTGCCACTTAAGCAGGGTCTCAGGGTTTCTCGTTTTGTACTGGGCGCTATAAATAACCATATGGAAGATCAAAGGCGTATTAAGAGTTAGTTAAGTGGATAGTATTTTATTAGTGGATGCATGTTTAGAATATAAACTGATTTGGCCCTGAAGTTTACATGAAACCCTTTTTTTTTTTTTCTTTTAAAACAGTCAACACAATTACAGGTTCTGTATTTGCATACAAAGTTTATGCCAGCAAGACTTAGTTTGCACTGCATAAGGCATAACTTCATCAAGGAACTCCCTTTTTTAGCTTGCACAAAAACTTGATGAAACGGTTTGTTAGATTGTTAAATAGAAAATAGTTACACTGTAGTTTGAGAGAGTAGAAGGCATTTCTTAACTGTCCAAATGAATGGGCATAGGTTCAGAAAGTAAACCTGCAATGATCAATCTTGGGTCAGCAGACGAGAAAGTCTGGCCTATGCGAGCCAGGACTGGGAATGTTTCATGTGGTGAGCCAAGCTTTGGGCGATTCCATGACTTTCTTGAGTGTGCTTTGTTCATTAGAATCAAGATGAGAAGCTTCATCCTTGCTTGGCTCGGAAGGGGTTCGATTGTTGTGGGTAGACATGGATGAGTTTGAAATTATTGGAGGTCCCAACAGGGAAAAGCAAAGAAGTTTTTCAAGAAAGTCAGGAGGGAGAAAAGTTGGAAGGGAAAAGAAAATGCAGCCATTTGGGCTTTGGGAGCAGAGAAATAACCGACTCTTATTGAGTCTTATTAGCTTACCAACCATTGCTTTGGCAGTATGAATATTCTTGATAACAGAGAACCGTGATTGAGGTTAATATAATCGATATTTGTCGTGCAAAACTCAGGGACAGGGATGGTGTTTCAGCAGTTCTTGTCAGAAAGCAAGCGAATAAGGCGGCTTATTTGTTGGCTAGAGTTCCTTGTTCATTGACTCGCTATAATGTGTCTAGTGCGAATTATGCCTTGAAACTTGCATAGAATTCTAACGCTTTTTATATTTTAAGGTTCATCACTTCAATTTATATCCATGTTCGAGTACAAGCAACATGGAAGTAGCATATAGTAAAGAGCACTGACGTTAAAGTTATATTTGTGATGCCACAGCAAAACCAGAAGGGAAGTCTTGTGGGTGTTTCCTTATAGTTTCTGTTAGCGATCTTTCCTGCTCCTGGAGGTTTGTGGGCATGTCATGGTACACATCAGCGAACAAATCTGTAAGCGCTGGTCTTTCTGCTTTCTCTGCGACTCCAATAGCATTCATAAGCTGCAATACAACATTGTAACAAACCAGAATTCAGCTTCATCTGAACCAAAACGTTTGGCGATGAATTCGTCAAAATCAAACAATATTTCACCTGTTTTCTAACGCTGCCTCGGAGCGTGGATTCCTGTTCTTCATTCCACCACCCATTTCCCTCTATCCAGTTTCTGTATCTGGAAATAGGATTCCTATCTGCTTTCCATTGCTCGATTTCTTCTCTGGCCCGGTACTTGGTAGAATCATCAGACGTAGAGTGATGTCCTACTCGGTATGTCAGAGCCTAAGAGTGAAGGACATGTTAAATTCATCTCATCACATGTACTTTTGTATAACATGAAAGCTATGAAGGAGATGGAACCTCAATTAAAATGGGCTTCTGTTCCTTGATAGCTATTTTACGAGCTTCTTGCATTGCATCATAAATAGCAAGGGCATCATTTCCGTCGACTCGTATACTTGGGATCCCGTAAGCTCGGCCTTTGACAGCAATTCCATCACCTGCCAAGAAAATTTGTAGATGATTCCAGTAAAATGATAGCGCAGACCCAATTTGACATGATATTTAATAAAATGGGAGTTCGCGAGGGTGGATCACTGACTCCGAAACTGCTCTGTGACAGGGGTGCTTATGGCCCAGCCATTGTTCCGACAGAAGAAAATCACTGGAACCTCCAAAACTGCTGCAAAATTCAAACCGGCATGGAAATCTCCCTGACAAGGTACAAGCGCGTAACGCGTAAAATTGGTGCAAATGCACGTAAGATACTTCAAATAACATGTTTCTATACCTCACTGGTAGTGCCATCCCCAAAATAAGTAACAACACATGCATCCTTCTTTTCCATTTTAAGAGAATAAGCGACCCCGACAGCTTGTGGAATTTGTGTACTAATGTAGAACAAAACAATGGTGTGAGTAGATGCATGATCACTGAACAAGAATAACATACATACTAACATACACACTACAGAGGGTCTGTTTTTACCCTAAAGGCGACGACACAGTAATGTAGTTGTGCTTATTAGACCCATAATGCATCGGCATTTGCCTGCCTTTCCCCTTATCTGCTTTATTTGCAAACAATTGGTTGGCAAATTCTTGCAGGCTGAAACCACGCCATAAAAGAACTCCATGCTCGCGATACTGCAAAATTCCAACAACATTTTCTTACATTTGCATCACTTTGTTACAGAATTCTTGATTTCATATAGTTCCAAATAATTCAATGTCGACTTTTTGTGCAGAATGAGTTGTTTACCTTTATTATTAAGAATTTTATAAATTCCATACGAAAATAGTGTCATACTAACCTGTGGCAAGATAATGTCTTCGTTACTCAGTGCAGCAGCTGAGGCTATGTTGATGGCCTCTTCTCCGTGTGAGGTCATATAAAACGAAGTTCTTCCTTGCCTCTGCACTTCATTGAAGACGGTGTCCATCATTTGAAGCGTCACCATGCTACTATATAGCTGCACTGCGAGTTCCTTGCTTATCTAACCATGCACATACATGTTAACACAATGTTTATTTCAAAAATCTCCAACTATTAGAAAAAACAATTACCAATTTTGATGTGTTGGACAGCATATGATGACCGCTATTGTCAAGAACTCGATAGCAATGTATCCTTTCCTCAGAGGAATCAGCAATGAAGTTAATCTTGGAAGTAAATGGAACTGCACCACCCGGAAAGTACCAGGCCTTTTGATATTGAAAAAGATAACACTTTTAAATATCAAAAAAATGATCCTTTTAAATTTTTATGTTAATTTTGATCAAATAGGTTGTTTAGATGATGAGAGTACCTCGTTTTCGGAGTAATCCAAATCATCCTCAAGTTGTAAAGCTTTAGAATGCAGAGAAGCTCCTTTTAAACTCCTGTTGCAAATGATTTGATGCAAGCCAGCTCTTGTCTTGACACACTGCAAAACGCTTCTGGATTTCAGGAACCAAGTCGCCATTAGAAATGTGGTGCTCAAATCTAGAGGTGATCTTAGCTCTGTCTTTCTGTAGACAAATATAAAAGGTTAAACAGTGGACACGGGACATTTAAGTTGAAAGTTACTGCCCGCCCGGATATTAGGTACACGTTAAGATCATGAATACTAAATATAACGTCCATTAGGTATAGGAGATGGATGAATAAGGATGATACTTGAGTTGGTAAGATTTCTGGGATTGAGTTCTTTTTTCTGTTACCGGACATATTTACATGAAAACTAAGGTTTTGGCTCCTTTGGTCACAATTTCAAATAGAAGTGCACGAAATAACACAATTTCGGAATATAGTTTTTCAAAGCACACATGACGCAACTAAAATAGCTGCTTTTTGGGGCGCAGGAAAATGCAACAACAACTGACTTTTCTTGTTGTTTAACAGGGAAAATAGATTTTTTTGTCACCAAACTTATTATTTATTATTTGTTTAGAAACCTACCACTGAACTATAATTTTTTTCTTTTTTGCCACTAATATTAGGTTCGGATTTTTCTTTTGTCACTAACGTTAGGTTCGGATTTGATTATTAACACTATGTTATTCTTTTAAGAGTTAATTGCATTTGACACCCCTTTAATTTCAGCATGTTGCACATTGCACCTAATAGTTTTGGAATAAACACTATGTAGCCCCTTACTTTTAACCCGTAGACACTTTGCACCCTTTCCGTTATCTTCTGCCGTTACTGTTAATTTTTGAAGGGGCATTTTGGGAAATGCCCTAAATGTGTCCTAGGTAGTTTATCTTAGAGGACGAGAGTACGGATTTTTTTACTCAGAAAAGAAATCTCATAATTAACTTATGGAACTATATTTATAAAAAGTGGGAACCTTAAAATATGTGACAAGTAGTGGTAAAGAACTATAAAGTCAAGTGATACCATATATTTGTGGAGTATTAAAATAATTTATAAAACTAAATTTTTTAGGTTCTTAAAATATCTGTTAAACTCTCATACTTCAAGGTAAACTAGCTAAGGGACACATAGATGACTGTATATAATGTTATAGACACATATCATATCACCATAATATTGCAAACTACCACTATATTTTTATAATGCTAAAAAAATAACATATTATTAATAATCAAATTAAAACATAACGTCAGTGACAAGAAAAAATCCAACGTTTTTTTAAGGAAAAAAAAACCAACATTAAATTTTATTCAGAAAAAATAAAATAAAATAATTTTTGAAATTTTTTGGAGTCTCAAAATGGGTGTCCAACTCTCGTCCTCCAAGGTAAACTACCTAGGACACAACATAAAGATATAGGCACATATCAGATCGCCATTATATTGCAGACTAACACTAATAATACTAAAAAAATACTCCCTCCGTCCCAAAATACATGTCACTTTGACTTTTTGCACGTAATTTGATGTGCAAATAAAACATACTTTTATAAATTATTTTTAAAATTTTCTTTTTCTGAATAAAAGTATAACATCCATATTTTTATTCTGAAAAAGAAAATTCGAAAAATAACGTATAGAAGTATGTTTTATTTGCACATCAAATTACGTGCAAAAAGTCAAAGTGACATGTATTTTGGGACGGAGGGAGTAACATAGTGTTAATAATCAAATCCGAACCTAACGTTAGTGACAAAAAAAAGTCCGAACCTAATATTAGTGACAAAAAAGAAAAAAATTATAGTTCAGTGGTAGGTTTCTAAACAAATAATAAGTTGGGTGGCAAAAAAATCTATTTTCCCTGTTTAATATGACATGTTTGTATTCGTTTTAATATGAAGATAAGTAATTATTACAGAGAAAAGTTTTATAATTTTATATAATATTTTGTAGTGTTACATTTTTAGGTTTAATTGTTAACAAAGTTTTGAAAGTTAGAACTTACATTTATATGTCAAGTTTATTTGTTGTGTATTTAGGATATGGATCACGTTCTAAAAATCCTAAAAAATCTGGTTATAATTCGATTCCGATCCGAATCCGGTAGAATGGCTTGTAGTCTGTTATACTCTCTCTGTATAATTAATAATCTGTACCAATAATGCAAATAAAATGAACAATTACGGGTGTAAAACAATGTCGTAAAAAACGGGAATCAGATTTAATCGGTGAAGTCTATAAAATTATTTGTTGTGGATTTATGATATGGATCAGCTTCAGGAACAATGCCCATTTTGAATCCATACTCGAATTAATACAAAGCTTTATATTTCTCAGTATAGAACTTAGAATCTATGACAATGTTCACGTCCCACCCTTGAGTACGTTTACATTGGATTCAAGTTCTACTTGATGTTTAATAAAATTTATATAGAATTTCATACGGCAAAACCAGAGGGGAAGTCTTGCGGGTGTTTCTTCATAGTTTCTGTTAGTGATCTCTCCTGCTCCTGGAGGTTTGAGGGCATTTCATGGTATACATCAGTGAACAAATCTGCAAGCAGTGGTTTCTCTATCTGCTCTGCAACTTGGATTGCATTCATAAGCTGCAACATAAAATTATAGAGTAACACATTAGAATTCAATTTCATCTGGACCGAAGGCGATATGTGGCTTGTTAAAGTCGTAAAAATAATATCGCACCTGTTTTCTAATACTTCCACGGAGCTCAGATTCCTGTTCTTCATTCCACCATCCATTACTTTCCACCCAATTTCTGTATCTAGAAATAGGATTTCGAGCTGTTTTCCATTGCTCGATTTCTTCTATGGCCCGGTACTTGGTGGAATCATCAGAGGTAGAGTGGTGTCCTACTCGGTATGTGAGAGCCTAAAAGTAAAAGATGCAAGAAGACATGTGTTAGGTTAACCGGAGATGTGTTAAATTCATCTTGAAATGATTTATTAGTTTCTCATATTCCACTTAATTTCTTGCAAGTAACACTTTTACGGCAACCATTGTCAATATTAAAATTGTCAAATTAATGAACAAATGTGAACCTCAATTAAAACGGGTCGCTGTTCCTTAATAGCCATTTCACGAGCTTCACGTACTGCATCATAAACAGCAAGGACGTCATTTCCATCGACTCGTATACTTGGGATACCATAAGCCTGGCCTTTGGCTGCAATTCCATCACCTGCCAAGAAATTATTGTAATATTTCAGGCCTCATTTTTCGCTGATTCTGGAATTTATTGGGTAACTTGAACTTCCCATGAACTAATTTCAATTCATAGTTCCGAGAAAATTATTAATTTGTCTTTGGTTTGTCATTACGTAACTAGAGGTTACATTGTTAATTATGGTAGAATGAATCGTTTGACAGATAGAGGACCTTGTAACTTGTGATGACCATAGGGAGGTAGGTAATTAACTATGTTACCACATTCTGATGTAATTACAACTGCCCATGAACTTGAAGCTCCTTTGGCTAATTTATGGAGTAATTTACTCAACTGAACTTTGAAACTTATTTGAGTTCCAAGTAACTTGTGGATACGTAGTTGAGTTGCAATAAAACAATCTGAGTCAACAAACCTAACCTTTATCAAACTTATAAATACAGAACTTAAACTCGCAGTCCAGGTCAATAAATTTCAAGCCAAACTGCCTATGTGAATGATAGAAAAGACACATTTGAACATCTAATAAAGAAAATCTTGCAAGGGTGGATCACTTACTCCGGAACTGATCTGTGACGGGAGTACTTATGGCCCAACCATTGTTCCTACAAAAGAAGATCACTGGAGCCTCCAAAACTGCTGCCAGATTTAAACCGGCATGGAAATCCCCCTGAGGAGTTACAAGCACAGAATATGTGAAATTGGACAAATGGCTTCAAATATTTTTCCTTCTTTATTTCTTTTCTAGTGCTCAAGAACTAAATATGTCTATCTTATAGCAAGCATATCCACCAGTATCTTTGAGATAATATTGTTACCTCACTGGAAGACCCATCCCCAAAATAAGTAACAGCACATGCATCCCGTTTTTCCATTTTAAGAGAATATGCAACCCCAACAGCCTGTGGAATCTGAGTACTATTGAAGGAGAAAAATAAAATCATGTAAGCAAATGCATAATTGATGAACAAGGATAGTCATGCATACACAGGTTTTGTTCTTACGCTAAAGGCGATGAGACGGTGATGTAGTTGAGCTTGTTAGATCCATAATGAATAGGCATTTGCCTGCCCTTCCCGTAATCTGATCTGTTTCCAAACAATTGGTTGGCAAATTCTTGTAGGCTGAAACCACGCCATAAGAGCACTCCATGTTCACGGTACTGCATTTACATATTCCTTTGCATTAGAGCCATTTATGTAGTTCTTAATTTATAGGAGGTTCCAATTAATTTTATCCGTTTTGATTTTTTGTTTTGTAGTAAGATATCTGTCTTTCAAACTATTTAGAGTAAGCTAAATATTCATGATTGACCAGCAAGACACAAGGCCATGAAAATTTTCTCATACTAACTTGAGGTAAGATAACATCATCATTAGACAGTGCAGCAGCTGATGCTATGTTAATAGCTTCTTCTCCATTTGAAGTAAGATAGAATGAAATTCTTCCTTGCCTCTGTGCCTCATTGAAGATGGTGTCCAGCATTTGCAGTGTAACCATGCTACTGTATAACTTCACTGCGAGTTCCTTGCTTATCTAATCAAGTATCACGATAGCAAAATATTTGTTAGCTCTTCAATATTTAAATTGTAAAAAATCATATTCATTAAATGTCAAAAATGCCTGCTAAAAAAGATCTTTACGCCATGGTAAACAAAGTAACTAATAAATCTGTCACAATGATTTCATATTAAGTAAATTACTTGAGCTATTCAGAGTAAGACAATTACCATTTCTGATGTGCTCGATCGTATTTGTTGGCCGCAATTATCAAGAATTCGATAACAAGGTATCCTGTCTTTGGAAGAATCATCGGTGAATTTTATCTTCGTTGTAAATGGAACTTTACCGCCTGGAAAGTCCCATTCCTGAGAGATATCCAGACCAATCATAATTAAAATTACATATACTGATATACATTTACAAGGAAAGATAATCAGAGTGTGTAATTTTTTTTTGAAGAAACACAGCTTATTCTGCTTATGTCCATTCACATTTACAAGTACTTTCATCTAATATTACAGGTTTGAACTCAAGCTATATTGTGTATATTTGCCACAAACCGCAAGAAACCATAGTACCGTCAATAGGGCATATTAAGACCTATTTCTCTCTCAGTATAGCTCTCAAGTCCAAACCTTGTCGAAAACAAAGTGGTGTGTATGAGGGTATCCAGAACTAAGTAATGGATCGCTTTTTTTTTTTTTTTTTGGGAGGTATGTAGCAATTAACCATTTCTTTTTGCTTTTAGCCTTAAGATTTGATGCTTTTCTATCAGCGCCATTTTTGGGAGGGAAGTTGAAACTATATCTTCACTTTTATTTCTCTATGCTTTAAAATAAAACTCGGAAACACCATACCCAAGTGGAAGAGGCCTAAGCTTATTATCTCCGTGAATCTCTGTGAGCGATAACTTACCCGAAAAGGAAAAAACAATCTTTATTCATCCATATGACCTTTTTCCCCAATTTCTCTACTTGGATAGACAATACTCTTGCAGGTTACACGTAATAATCATCACTTTCACGGCTATATGACTCGAATCATTTAATTCTAAGCCATGCTTGCCAACAACCAACTACACATTAAGATGCATGCATACAGTTCCGATAAACTCGGCTGTTAAAAAGTAAAATTAAAATTCCTAACGTTTTCTACAATTCAATTCCCATCATCTGTCAACATCTATTGTTTCTCAGCTCTGCAATTATTCCGCAACTCGAATTCCTAATTCAATATACATCGAGAATCCCAGGTCTTTGTGCCATTTCGAACAATTAAATCACAAACAACATTCAAATTTGTAATAAACGATAAAAATACTCGACAAAAAAGATGATTCGGCTGTAATATACTTCTGCTCCTGTTTTATCCGAAAAATTCGAGTGCTGATAAATCTAAAGGAAAAGCAACGAGTACCTCGTTTTCAGAGTGATCGTGATCTTCGACTTTCAGAGCTTTGGAATGTTGAGAAGCTCGAGAACCAAGGCCGAGAAACGATGAATGCACACGATACTCATTAGTACTGATGATACGAGGATTGCAGTGATGTGATGAACAGGAGAAGAAGGTCCTGTTAAGAAGATGAGTAAAAGCAGGACCAGGCCTTGTCCTGACGTAGTGCAAAGCGGTTCTGGATGTTTTTAAGCAGACAGCCATATCATAAGTATATGGCTAGATTTAGGGAGAGAGCTTCTCTGATTTCTTGAGAACACACCACCTATGCTTAGGAAAAATATAGTGTGGGAAGCTTTGGTGTCTTTTGTTTTGTTTCGCTGCTAATATGGGTATGGATGGGATGCTGGGTATAGTTGTCTTTGAGTATAGACATGAGTACATGACCCACCCGAGTAAGGTGTTTTGTCCATTCGATTTTTAATAATCGATAACAATACAATTTTTCAAAATTAGTACTCCTTCTTTCCGCTCCAAAATAATAATCACTTTGACTTTATGCACGTATTTTAAAGTGCAAAAAAAACATACTTCTACATATTATTTTTGAAATTTTCTTTTTCTGAATAAAAGTTTAACATCTCTATTTTTATTCAGAAAAAGAAAATTTCAAAAATAACAAGTATAAGTATGGTTTTCTTTTTGCACCTCAAAATATGTGCGCAAAATCAAAACGACTATTATTTTGGAATGGAAGGAGTATATTATAGTAAATATAATACTATATTATTTGAATACATATGATTAATATTCTGATTAATTCCAAATTATTCGAATAATGATGATTCAACCCCTTAAGTTTTATTCTTTTTGGTCATATCTAGCAATTAATTTTGATTTCATCTTTTTTCCTAAATAAAAGACATTTCGTTTTTCCTAAAATAGAAGACATTGTGGGTGTTTGCGATCGACTTTTAAACCGGGCTTCTCGGTTTATAAGTTAGAAGCATTTATTCGTACCGTTTGTGCAAAAAGTTAAGAAGCACTTATAAAAACCTAGGAATGCTAGCTTTTGTTTCAGGGCTTTTACTTATTTCCCAAACACTTTAATCACTTATAAGTCTTATCTTGCTTCTAACTTCTACTCCACTTATTTATTTTAAGCAAGAAGGAATTATTTTAATCCCACCCAAACGGCCCCATTATTTTTAACTTATTATTTTAATTCAACTCCAATATCACGTTTCTATATCTTTCATGATCTGAGGCCAGACTGTATTTCTGGTGTGGTGGATCGAATCCAAATCTTCATTATGATTCCAATCTCAGCAACAAGCCGGTTGGCAAAAAATTATAATTATAAATCAGTTCAAAATTTAATTTTGTCTTTTAATATAAATAGAAAATATATACTTTTAATGAATTGCATTAATTTATATATGAATACATTTATAATAATTAATAGATGTTAAAAAAATATGATATATTAAAGCGATCCCAATAAAGATGTCAACGGATAAAATAAATGCCAAAATATCACGAGGATATACCTCTCGTGTCCACCAAAATTATAAAAATTTTACATTGTTCTAAAATATAAAAAAATATTTTTTCAATTATATTGGTAATTTTGAGTGGCGATTATTGACATCAATACTTGTGTGGAAAATGTCAATTTTATTGTTAAAAAGAAAAAACAATAATATATCTATTTTAAAATAATATATCTATTTTATATATTTTTACTAAATTAATATCTTTAGTTATATATTCATGTCTTGTCATCAAAGACAATATTTACTTTAAACATGTACCGTTTTATCCATGTGACGGGGGTGCGTTTGCAGGAGTTTTTGTATTTATTTTTACCAAATTATGATCTAGGATCATTATGAAAATCAATAATCAAACTTAATCAATTAATATATCAATTTAGAAGTTAGAACTTATTAAAGAGTTTCTAATAATTTACAATGTTAAATATAATAATATTTTAATCTTTATACCTGAACGTTTCTACTAAAAATACAATTATTTATCTGTCCATATATACAGAAAATATGAATATATAAGGTTAAATTCATATAAATCGATTCTGTATCCCTTGAAATTAGAAGTGGGCTAAGAGTTGGCAGAGGTGTATAACTTTGAATTTTTGCCGATAAATCATCCTTATAATTTCGATTGATACAGTTAACTTCTGTCACACAAAATGCATAATTCTTTCTCGGAGGATCAACAATGTTTATTATGCTCATCAGTTGTTGCATGCTTTTATCTTGGAAAATGATGCATTTTAAGGTGCAGAGGTTGTCTTAAGCTGACTCTCTGCGCCTGCTGCGTGCTCTATATGTAGCAGTAGCACTCTCATTTATACTTTTTCTTCCCCCTATTTTTATAAGCTATGCATGTCCATTTTTCTAATTAAGTGGGTTCGTGTGGATACAAGATGGGGCAATTTGCTCCCATGACTATTTTTTTTATAACTTATTTTTTAAATGATAAATTTTTTTAATACATATTTTTAGGTATTTTGATGGCTGGATAAAAATACTATTTTTGAATAAGCTATTTTTGAAGAAAAATAAGTGGAATATTTGATAATCTATTTTTAAATAAAAAGATCGATCCAAAATTTTAATTTATAAGAAATAAATCGAAAATAATATTATTATAAATTAAACGATGAACCCACTTAAAAATGTGAATTAAAAATTAAAAAGTCATATTATGAAAAAAGAGAGAGTAAACTAAAATATCTGTTGTAATATAGATAATTTAGTTAAATAGTTGTTAATAAATATTTTTGCTTAAATAATTATTTCAGTCCGCTGACACTGATTGTAAAATATGACCCTGATGTTTGCTAGAATACCCAGACGGACCAAAAATTAAATACAATAAGATGAGACTGTTGGGCCTGAATATTATGAAGGCCCATCGAAACAAAAGGGTTATGACCCATCACTAATAACAGGACTTCTGATTGACTACAGGCCCATACTTGCATCCAATTGGGCTGAGAAGTAAACCATGTGAAGACAGTGTGAAGTTGTGTAATGCGGGAAGGCCATAAAAATTTAGGCACACACTTTGAACCGATGTGTTTATAAATAGTGCTGCTTTGCCAGAATTAATAAATCAGGAATTGGTCTGTGTGAAACAATTTTGAAAAATAAATATTCCAGAAATGAGAATCATGTTTTTTTTTATTTGACATTTTGTCTTTTGATACGTATCTTTAGGTGGGTTGACCGGATGATAAAATTTATTATTTTTTATTGAATTTTTTATCAATAAAAAATTTGATTGTATATTTTTATTCAGAAAAAGAAAAATTAGAAAATAATATTTTTAACTACCCGGTTAAGAGACTTAAAAATATGTTGTCAAAGTCAAAGTGTCAAATAAAAAAAATAGATTATATTCTGAAATTGACCATATGTTAAAAGTAGCATATTATTATTATCTGAAATTGTTATAAATAAAATATATTAGTTTAATATCCGTAATTACTCGATAACTATAATCATTATTTTTGGTTAAAATTATATACAAGAGGATGGGAATAAGAATGTAGTGTTGGGCATGAGTTTTTGACTAGATTATGCATAGTATTTTTTATTTTTAATTACTCAATTCATTTAGTTAAGTAATATTTCACGGGATTGGAGTTGATGTAAATAGATATCATGGGATGCATGCATCTAGGAGAAGAATGTGCCACTCGATAGTCCTGAGTCCTGACTCCTGAGTAGGGCTGTAAAATGATCCGGGTGATCCCGGGTACCCCTCTGTTCAAGTACCGGATCATATTATTTTTAGCTTGTCCAGATTTGAGTCCGGGATCGTTTTATTCGGATCTAAACCGATCCCGGGTATTTGAGATTCGGATCTGAACCGGATATGATCCAGTATCATATTTTCTATTTTTTAACCGGGTAGTTTATGATCCATCGAATATGAGCCGGATATGATCCACTAACACTAAGTATCATTATTATTTCAGTTGTTCAAATAACTATCATTAGTCTAAGTAAACATAATATTATAAAGTATAATAATTTTAAATTAAAACTTATAGTTATATATTGATATATATCATTTATTAAATATATATGAAGATAATAAGTATGATCACATTAAATAAATCATATTTTATGAAGATATAAACTTAAATAAGATATTAAAATTTTATAAAATGATAACTATTTACTTGCAAATATGATGGTGTTAAAATATAATATGTATATGAGTTTGAATCGAATATGAACCGCGGATCATATTCGGTTATTCGGGTAGGATCATATTATGAAAAGTTATATGAGCCCGAATCTGAGCGGGTATAAGTGTGCTCGTATCCGGGATCATATATTATACGGGCTTAATTTTTCCGCCAGATTTGGATCGTTTTCAAAACGAATATGAGACATGTATCATATTTTCGAGCCGGATATGAGCCGAGACACCGGATAGTCCGTATCGATTTACAGCCCTACTCCTGAGACACTATCAGGATGCCGACTGTGCATGACATATACGGAATCTATTCATTGATTTCCCTGTTTTCATAGTGAGCATATACAGGGGCTGTTTGATTCCGGAAATCGGAGCTGTTTCTGACTTCTATTTTTCATGACTCGTTTGAATAAATAAGCAGAAGCATGTCTAAGAAGATTAAGAATGCTAATTTATGCTTCTGAATTTTTTTCAAACATTTTATTAATTTATTTATTTTTCACTTTTAATTTAATTTTACATTTTAAGTATGAAGTCATTTTTTTTAGATTTGTCCAAACGGCTTCATGGTCAGCCAGAGTGACCCACTCCGACTCGTGACAGTCAAGAAAACTAAAAAAGCAGTCCAAACGCTTCACGACACACAAAAGGCCATGTTTCGTACTCACATGCACCCACGATCACTCAACTTCTACCTATATAATCTGCAAATTGAGACGGAAGCCTATACTATATTCTACAGTATTATATTCAGTTTTAATAAGATCATTGCAAAAAATTTATCTTTTTTTACCTACAACTTTTTATTAAGATTAAGTAAATCTTGATTCTAAACACGGATTGATCTTCCAAATTTAACGGTATATTATTTTAGTTCCGATTATTTCGAGGGTTCCGGCGTCACGATCGGTCTAGAGTCTGAATGGGTCCATCCGCATGTGTGCATCTTATCCATTCAGCAGAAAGTTGCTAAACCCTGGCCAGTGAAAGATTTGGTTCTTAGCTGCACTATCTTACAATCTGAGTACATACAAAGGATTCAACGTATATATTGGTCTGCTTATATGTGTCTCTATGTGTTTGTGTGTTATCTTTTTATGATCTGGTAACCACTCTAATCGTACGAAACGAAATGCATTACCGATTTGGTAAGGGCCAATTTCTGCTAAGGTTAGGTTTAAGAAATGACAGGAAATAATCTTGTTTTTCTTTTATTTTTTGAGAAATCTTTTATTTCAAGGGGGCATTATGATTGATTGCTTTCTTTAACTTTTTCCCATGTTGTGTTCTTTTCCAATGTGTCAACCTACTTCGCTGTGTAACGCAGCGTGGTCCCTCGCCTTCTTTCCGATTTCAAAAGATCGATCCACTACTTGCAGCTTTAAGCCAACTTTGCTTTTCGAGTTTGTTAGTGAAGCCAACTAGGAGTATCTTCAAGATCAATCCTTTTCGGTACCTGTTCTATTATAAGGACTTCATCAATTATTTCTCAAGCTAAAAATCACTTTTTTATCAGTATCTAAATCCGACGTGCTGAAAAAATTTCGCTATAATTTGAGAAACAGAGCGAACCGTCACAAAGTCGGGTCATCAGCTCGGGTTAGCCTCTGTCTAGTCCTGCATTTGAGTATGAGGCAGATCTATGATCTATCCTTCCCATATGTCTTGATCAAGCAAGAAACATGCATGCACGGGATGGTGATTCAGGTACTAATGATTTAAGTCACTGAGCAGAACTTGAGAAGATGTTGTGGCCTATTGCAAAAGTGGATACTCGACTACATACCTTTCTGGACCATCGATCCACCTTTCTGGACCATTGATGATTCATTCACGTGTACTACATTATCTGGTTGTACTTCCATATCATTGTCTTCACGAAAATCCTTATTGAATTATTTTTATAATTCTTGACTTGCTATTTAAATTTAGAGTTAAAAATTTGTTTAAAAATTCCATCGGAGATGCTCTCTGAGGCCGATATTTAGTCTGCTTCCAAGTAAGTGCTGAGTTTCCGACATACATATTTTCTTGCAAACACTAACATAATTGTGTGTGTTAAGGTGTGCTTAATTATCAAAACAAAAAAAGGGGATTGTTAAAATTAATCTGCTATCAAATATATCCTCCAAAAGAGGGAGCTACAGTTCTTAGTTACAGGATTCAAGCACACGCATATGCTACAAAAGCTTTTACGATACAAAGAGAAACCAAAATCTGAAAGAAAAAGAAAAGGTTACAAATTCCACTCTTTTTACACACTTATAGTTGTCATGTAATATAAACTATATAATCAAAAACAATCATGTAGTCAATTTCTTCAAGCTTTGTGGGGAGGGCATTGATAGCACTTGGTGAAGACACCAAATGTCTTGATTTGATGAACAAAATTAACCATACTTGCCCATCCTCCGAATCCGAAACCTACAACTAAAACCCATCCCACCACAAAGATGTTTATGGAGAATGATCCTCCCCACCCCCCTAAGAATGATGGGGGTCTCTCTATTGCATTCTGCACAACCAAAAAAAGATCCAGTTCTTAAAATAATGGAAGACGGAAATAAAATAATGAAAAGTTGAAAATTTGATTGAACCTCTCTGGCTGAAGGGGAAGAGAATGTGATCATATGAGCCAGGGCAGGGATAATGTAAACTGTGAAGCTGACAAGCAGAGATCCCACAGTGGAGTTGATGGGGCCAAAGAAGGGGAAAATAATGGCAAGAAACCATATGGGAATAACCACGGGAAGTCTTGCAAGAGCTCTTCTGTACAGGCTTTTTGTGTTGTGCATTCCAATGAATTTCTCCCATACAAAGTATAGTGGGGTGCATGCAAATCCAAATGTGATGAACTGCACACATAATTAAGACTCAGTCATTAATATAATCGGCCAAATTTATTCATACTAACTACTCCTAACAAGCACAACTATTAAAGGGAATTCCAGGATCACCTGATGAATGAGCATGAGAATAACAGCAGTGTCTCTAAATCCAGTTCTTGGGAGCAGAGCAAAAGCATTGGAATGGTTGAGGAGCAGATCACCAAAAGCCCAGTAAACCGCGCTAGCGGATGGTAAGGTTAGGGTAAGAACATAGAGTGTCGCGAATAAGTATATGGTTTTGAACTTTTGGGGCTTCCACATTGCGTGCATTATCTCCCTATAATACCATAGATATTTCCACATATGGAGATAAGTACTTAAGTTTACACATTTAAGATTCAATGTTAAATTAAAAATTCCAGAGGTAAAAATTATTTGAGATGGGGTGCTTCAAAGTCATCTGCCAAGGATCTGAACCATGAAACCTCAGCAATAAGGGCGGTGAGCATAACTAATCCCCATAGATTCGCATAAAAAAACAAGTGTTATAACTTACCATGCTTATCACATTAAGTATTGTTGTAACAATCGTATGTGAGGGACCGGACCTTTTATTTAAAACGTTTGTATACTGTGTGTTTGTGTGGGGTAACAACTTTACAGGAAACATGCTCCCATACCTCATAAAGGAGCTTTCAGATTATGCATCATATGTGTTGGGAAGGAGTAATGAAGATCCAAAACTAAATTTTAATAGAAGATAGAGAGAAAGGCATAAAAAATGACTCACACAGTCACAGCATGCCCACCAAAGGTGTAAAGAATGTTTGTTGCCCCAGTGAAGTATAGAACCATAGTGGATGGACCTGAGTGCTTCACCCCTTCAACCTTGATTTAAAACATTTAAAATTCATTACTCATTTAACAACTTTTAAAAGTATGCTAATCAAGCCAAACTCTTACTTTAGGCCTGTTAATTGTAATTAAATAGACTCTTTTGATATTCATTTAGATACCTGTCCATGGTGTAAAGAAGCAATGGTGAGATACCATGCAGTGTAAGTTGTCATGAGCAGTCCTAAAAATGACCAAATTCTGTAATTATGAAATGAAGGAATGAACACAGTTGTGGCACAGCAAGCTCCAAAGATGTATGTCCATGTTCTCTTGTCAAGGTTATCGTTTATGTAGTAGATATTACTGCAAAAATCATCCACAAAGAACACATATGTTTTACTTGATTACTCTACCAGGCTTGTGATATATTCAGATACACAAGTTAACATAATTATACAAAAACAATTGGGGGCTTAGAGAATTTTTATACCTTGCACAGGCAATCAGTTGAATAACAGAGCCAAATAGCAGAAAAGTGCAATTGAAAAACAGGCCTATGTTTCTCCAGTGCTTTCCCAGTAGTCCATCAAGAACTTCAAACCACTGTGACAGAAGTTAAAACAACTGATACTTTTCTCGACACGTTTATGTCACATTTGTGCACTTAATGCCTCAGAGATTGATTATATACCTGAATGACATGGTTCCTGAAATCAACCTTCTCTCGTTCCTTTCGAGTTCTGTACTCCACATAAAGCACACTTATAAGGTAAGCAGTCCAGCTTCCCAACAAGCCATAGAAGAGCTGGAAAATTATTCCTGACAACATTCCTAGTTGCGAAAATGAGTAAGGCAGCGTGAGAAGCACTTGAGCAACCTACAATATTACAGTTAGAAGAACATGAAATTCGTGTTAGATCTAAATTTATATAACCGACGATCATCTTACGTGATATTATCAAGGTCACGATAAAACCGGAAGAAATGATATGCTACGTACCTGATTCGAAGAGCAACTAAACCATGCATCATAAACAGAGCCACCGTGCCAGAAAAATCTCGATAATTTGCTTTTAGAAGTGCTTGAATTTTCCTCTTCTCTGTCCATTTCGACATAATTTCCGGCCACAATGGTCTCAACCTTCTCGGAAGTCATGGTTATGGACTCAGTGATGTTAAGCAAGGTCACAGTTCTATAAATAGAGATATAGCTAGTGTTTATTCTTTTTACTTTTCTTTTTCTTTCTCTTCTGAATTATGATGCAAACTTCTCCTCTAGCTATATTACTTTGTAAAAGCACGAGAACAAGTTTTTTTATTCAATTTATTTAAAATCCAGACGTCTATTTTTTTTTTTAATATAAAGAAACGAGGCAGATGATTTGTAATTTAGCTTTATTTTTCTCTTTTGCGATGGAATGATTGAGTTGCCCGTGGAGGGACCTGACTAGCTCACCTCTTGGATATCCAATTAAGTCACTGTTACAAGTTACAACCCCTTTGTTGTCAATTGTGATTGATCTTACGTATATTAGATATTCATAGATCCCCTCGAATAATAGTTATGGCCGGTCCGGATAATATTAATTTATCGAAATTACATATTTATCGGTTATTTTGGAGGTTATAGTGAATATATATCGGAGGACATTGAAAGGCATGGATCTGTTGTCCGCACTGAGTTTCTTCGAAATGAACTTAACGTACAATACATCTGGCGAGATGATTACATTTCATGGCCGAACATGCAGCATTCATGAGAAACACAAAGTGATGAATATATAACATGTAAAGTAATACGAGTCCTTTTATATATACGTGCACCTTTGATGTAAAAGTAAAATAATAGGATAATGAGCACATAAATATGGTTATGGTGGTGTTTGGCAAACACTTAAAAGCCCGGTTTCCGGGCTTTTAAGTTATAAGCACTTATTTGTACCGTTTGTGTAAAAAGTCAAGAAACACTTAAAAGAAGTTAGGAATACTAGCTTTTGTTTCCTGACTTCTACTTCTTTCCCAAACACTTTAATCACTTGTAAGTCTTAACTTGCGTCTGACTTCTACTTCATTTTTTTACTTTAAGTAAAAAGCACTTATTTTAGGCTCACCCAAACGGCCCCTATATCACATGATCAAACTAGCCTCAAGCTATTTTAGGATTGATAATGATTCTCTACGAATCTGGTCAGCCCAGCAGACAACTTACCACCAAAAGCCCAAATATACCAGAAGGGCTGCAGAGATTGTGTACAGATTCGTTAAAGGTCTGGAAAAAAAAAAGCCCAGTCAAATGTGTTCGTCATTGGACGACTTTGGGCCCGAATACATAATCAGTTCACATTTTTAGTTTGGATTGCAACTAAACATCTATGAGCCGTGTCACGTCATTCGTAAAAACTGAGCTTACGTATGTTTGGACCTGCACAGTCGGATATATCATTACAAATTCAATAAAAAAATCAAATCTATCAGAGTTACATATGTGTAACGTTATCTCTCAGTTATCGAATTGAACTTGTTCACCTGAATTCAATTAAACAGGGCCACATCCCAAGTACATATTAATACAGGGGAAAGAACACGAGAAAGGCAGGTGCAAAGCTGAATCCTGATGAGGAAGAATGGAATCACTTTAAGGTTCTAATCTTGCAACAATCAGCAAGGTAAGGAATCATCTCATATCACACACAATTTTTAAAAGAATTAAAGTCGAAATTTTACAACTTCCACACGTATTCTTCTTTGTGATATGTAACTTTGCTATTAATATGAAAGTGACTAATTCCCTCCCTCGAGTCATCGGAACCCGAGTACATAGAAAGAATGGCAGCTCTTCAACCAATCTCATTCTTTTTGCTTATTGTTTCTCTAGGTATTTTCTTATTCTTCTCTGCTAAACGCTAAACGCTAAATGCTATATTCATGTATAAGTATGAGGATTCTACGACATAAAACTGATGTACATGCATGTATGTTTTGTAATATAGATAGTTTTTGTTAAAATTTCATCCCCGATATATACTTCAGTTTTGTTATTTTTATCCCTAAACTGGACTAACTATATTATGTAGCTTTTCAAGCATAATGTTATTGATTTAGTCTTATTGATATGACAGGAATAGACATATCAGAATGTGCAAGAGTGTTCACCTTGATAAATGATTGCAAAGAAACAATTTGGCCTGCAATCACGCCTGGAGAAAATTTTGGTAATGGGGGTTTTGCTCTAAAACCCACAGAATCAAGAGTATTTCAAGCTCCGATTGGATGGTCGGGTAGGATATGGGGAAGAACCGGATGCAATTTTAACAAAGATGGTCAAGGAATGTGCCAAACTGGAAGATGTGGCACATCTCTACATTGCACAGCTTCTGGTGAAACTCCAGCAACACTTGCTGAATTTACCCTTGCAACGCCTGATTTTTATGATGTTAGCCTTGTCGATGGATTTAACTTGCCAATGAGCATTAAGCCCATGAATGGCCAGGGAAATTGTAGCAGGGCCGGATGTGATGGAGACTTGAGGCCTAATTGTCCTAAAGAGCTTGCTGTCAAAGCCGGTGGCCGCACTATTGCTTGTCGAAGCGCCTGCGACGTGTTCAATACCGACCAGTACTGTTGCAGGGGAAATTATGGGAATGCAGCTACATGCACACCAACATTTTATTCAAAGAAGTTCAAAGCGGTCTGCCCTGCTTCGTATAGTTATGCATATGATGATCCTTCCAGTATATTTACATGCGGTGGGAGTACAACAGATTATGTCATCACATATTGTTCTGGCAGGTAAGAAAAAGGTCTTTTTTTCCCATTACAGTGATGGTATGTACCATATACTAATAAGTGTTAAAAAAACCTGTCCATCTAAAACTGCAAGATCACTAACGAATCGTTCTGGATCAAACAGGCTCTCGTGTCTTTTTAAATTAATAGGTAAAATATATTACTTAAATCATATGTTAACAGATGTTACCAATCTCGATTTCAGGATGCAACCAGTGTGCACTTACCATAACGACAAGCTCATCTGCAGCATCGGATCAGACTTAAAGCCTCTGATGGGAATTTGGACAGTGATGATTTTATTAACAGCGCTGATTAGTTTAAGAATGCTATTTTAGGTGTAACTGATAAAAGAATGCTGCTTGCTTTTTTTATTTTTTGAGTTTTAGTTGAAAGTGTTTATTCAACTTTTCCGAGACCTGCAAGAAATTGACATCTAAATGGTTTAAAATGTAAATATGCATCACTGTATAATCGATTTACTATAACGTCTGTGTGTGGAATATGGCCACTAGACAACGGTAGAACTATAGGGGGTTTTGCAGATTTCTACGGACATATTATCTCATTGTCTTAATCTTATGGGGTTATATTTCATTCAATTTTTAATTCATTTTTATGAGATTATAAATCCCTATAAGAAGAGGTATTATAATCTCATAAAAACGCATGATAAAATAAATGAAATACAATCTTATGAGATTATAATCTCTTAAACTTAATGAAAATATTGTAGTTGCCTCATAATTATAATTTTTTAGAACAAATATGACATTTCTTGTTCATTTGATCAAAATACATAACAATGAGCTATGTGGATATATTCCTGTCAATATTAACAATAATAATCGGCCTGAATATAATTTAACAAATAACACAACCAGGGATATAATAAAATCTCCCTTGACGAGAAGACTTGTCAAAAATCACATTATAAATAACAAAATTAATATCAACACAAATATAGTTTTATTTGATTCTCCTACACTATTTGATATATATTTTAACTATATTAATATATAATTTTCTAATTTATTTGTAAAATTAAAGAATATATATTTAAAATAAATTATTTATTTAAAAATATAATTTATGAAACGATATTTTATAGGAAGTAGAGTTACAGTTAAATTAACCTATTCGCACAATTCTGGTCAGCCAAACACGGCCCAGTGTTCGCATATATATCGCATAGATGCCTATGTTCCCAAATTAAAACCATCAAGAAAAATGGCGAACGGTGATGGTGGTAAGGTGTCTTTCAAGGTCATTTTAACATCCGATCCCAAGCTTCCCTTCAAAGTGTAAGAACTCTCTCTCTCTCTCTCTGTCTCTCTCTGCGTGTCTACATATACGCATATATGTATAATTATACACAAACATGTATGTATATGTTTTTTGTTCTTGATTTTGAATTAATTGCTCGATTTTGATAAAATTGAATTCGTGGGTCATAATCAATCAGGTTTAGTGTTCCGGAAGGAGCTCCATTTACTGCCGTTTTGAAATTTGCTGCTGAAGAATTTAAAGTCCCTCCCCAAACTAGCGCTATCATCACCAATGGTACTTGTTAATCTCCTTGTGTTTGTGCAATTTTACATACGGAATTTTAAGTATGTGTATGTAATTGTTTATGAGTATGTTGTTCTGGGTGAACTGTTATAAAGTTGTCATCTTGTTGTGTTTTGATGGAGTTTGTTGTGTTTGTGGATTTGGGTTTTTGGGTGGAAGTTTTTTGGAGGGGGTTTTCCAGGTGTTTGGTTGGGGTTTTTTGATAATTTATGTTAGTTATCGAGTGTAGCTGGAAAAAGTGAATCGGAAGGTCGGATTTAGAAATGATTGTTTGAGTTGGATGGGTTGTCTAATTTGTAATTGTACACGTTATGTTTCCCTGAAGGTAATTTTAATTGAATATTAACGTTAACGACAAGTGAAATGGTTGGAAGAAGTTTGTTCCATGTGGTAAATATCAATCAAAATTTTACTTCATTAAATAAGTTTGTATGACTTAAAGATAATGAGCGTCGTTCTGCAAAGAGATTGATACAGACTGAGATACACATGCACAAGTAAAGAATTTTTAATATGGTTTTTTTTCCAATTTTAATTCCAGATGTTGTAATTTAAGTAGAAAACAAATTTTAATCATGTGTCACAATATCTTTGTCATTCAGAAATCCTGTCAAATATATGATGTATATATTAGATCAGGAGTCCTAAACTGTAAAGCTGTTGTTTTAGCATTGCAATAACATTTGATGCTTGTTGATCATTACAACACAACACGAAATTCACAACAATTCTGATATTATATCGACTTTGCCCTGACTAAAGGACAAAGGTAAAACAAGCCTAATCTTATTGTGTTTACTTATTTTATTTTTTTAGCATATCCTAGTTAGTGTTGCCAAGCATATTAGACTATTACAACGCACTTAAGTTCTGGCTTGATAGCTAGATATGATTTCATACTTAAATAAGAGATATTCACTGCGAATTGGACAACTGTCACGACCCCTCTGCTTAATCCCATCTATGTTATCTGACATGTTTGTTTTCTATTTCTGTGCAGATGGTGTTGGAATCAACCCACAGCAAAGTGCGGGTATGTTAATTTGCAACCATCTTTGGTTCAGTTCTTCGTTGTCACTTCCTAATTTATCAATTTGTTAGAAAATTATCATGTGTTTGTTCTGATTGTTCGAATATATTCTGCATATATACTTGTTCCAGTATACTGTTGTTTCCGGAGTGTATGATTATATGAAGGCACGGGATATCTTCTTGTGAAAAGTAAAATAGTAAAGAATAGTAAGGAGATTGAAAGCATAGGTGAACTTTACATACTTGTTGAGCTGTGCTGCAAATTTCCACTTGACATGTATGTGTGTGTGTGTGTGTAAATCCAAGAACAGAAAGGGCTCATTTTAATGTAGAATATTCTGTTATATACACGGATATGGACACTTTTGAGTTTTGAGGTTTGGTCTTTATACTTGGACTGATGTAGGTTGATTATGTTACAAGTCTTATATACTACAGAGGGTGTCGAAACAACTAAACATTTTAGAAATTCCAGAAATACATACAGAGATTTGTTGATATTGGGTCATAAATGAACATCATCCTTGAAGAATATTCACCCTTCACCATTGTTCATTAGCTCGTGCCTGCCTGAAAGAACGATGTATCAGAAATTCTATTCGCAAACTTGGAGAAAACTTGACCGCTATTTCCAGAAAACTTCAAGAATAAAACTGAAGAGACAGAGAAGTTATAGAAAGACTTCTACTATTTTTGTCTTATGATCAAAATGAGACTTTTTGACTATATGTAAAGAGAGAGTAAAAAAAGGCTTGTTATACTTTTAAACTGTCACAATATTTGTAGGGAGAAACAAAGAATATATCTGCTGCTCTCGGTGGTCAATTTTTAATATACTTTATAACAAGAGTTCTTATTCATCCCTAACCAGTTTGAATGATGCATTAGAATCAGATCCCAATCAAGAATCGATACTAACTCATACTCTTCTCCAATCAAAAGTCTGAAGAGTTTAAACAAAGGTTATCAATTGGCCAGCCATAGTTAAATACTCCTTCGCTTACTTTTATTTTCGAGCTTGATCTTGCATGGTTTATGCACAAAATTAAAGTTCAAATGGTATTTGGAAGGAAAGTTTTAGCAATTCTCCCCTGCCGTAAATTCAAAAGCAAAGGCTGGTGACATGCATTTGGTGCTGCCACATACTGCTAGCAATTATAGTGCCTCTGCCTGTCTAATCACTGTTACTGAATTACGGCAAACGACCTTTCTCCTTGAGTAACTTCAATTTGTATCCTTTATTCCATTTGCGTGCACATATTGTTTAGAAGATTGTTCCAAATCATAATGTGACTAATGTGACATCAGTATTTCTCTGCCACTGAACTTGTGTATGGATTTACATGGTATGGTCTTTGAAGGGAAGGTGCGACTATCATGGTGTTCTTGTATCTTTCACATTTTGGTATTATTATGTTGTTATCACACATTATTATATGGTGCGACCACATCCAAAAAGTAATTATGTTCTTTTTCTGTTGGTTCGGTTCTTGTACTGCCATTTTTGCTACATCTCTACTATAGGTTTGCAAAAAAACAAAAATAAACTTATGTGCTGCTTGTTTAAACAATTGATAGCGTTGTCTGCCTATCTTTGGGTGTTGCAAATTATTAAATCATTGTAATATTTATATTTTATATGTATTGCAGGCAACGTTTTTCTGAAGCATGGCTCAGAGCTGCGGTTGATTCCTCGTGATAGAGTTGGTGCGTCATGGATATCAGGCTAGATACTACTGATCTTCATCTAATTAAATCAGTTGTGTATTTCTTCTGTTATGAAGTTGGTGGTTCATGTTGTAACTGTGTTGGGTCATACTATGAAAGTTTACCATAGTCTCTTTTGAATAAAGACAAATGGAAATTTGGGACAAAAACCAAATAGTGTGAATGCCAGAAATGGGTTTTTGATATTTTTACGAGGTATTTTAGCCTATCGGTTGTTGCTTGTTGACCTTAATATGGTCCCGTTTGATATCTGTTATGGCCTGCAAGCATAGTATGGAACACAAGTAGTTTTTTAATTATTTCAAAATTGTGAAGATTTGGAATTTAAATATGATGTTAGATTGTTTTAGGACAAGAAGTCCCTGAAGAAATAAATTTATTATAAAAATATATAATTTATGTATATATTTTTAAACTTTAAATTAGAACTTTTATCATACATTTACCAAAGGTTTATTATATTCTTTTTGGGTTACTTTTATAAGCTACTTTCTCGCTCATACGAGATTCTAGTAATTCCAGCAAATTCTAAATAACCCTGTATTTGCACTGACCATGGCAATACATTCTTTTCTTCTTCAGTAATTCTGATTCAGTTACATTTATGATTTCTGCATATGGTATCTCTGGGATTATGTGCTCATTCCATTCCTCCCCACTTACATTTATGTTTCAGCATATGGTACTTCTGTGATTATATATATTGTTATGGATCTCAATACATAGAGTACTGTCGAGGCACCATTAAAATTATATTGCTGATATGAGAGACATATTCCATAGCTGTGATGATATACAGAAGTGATTCGAAATTAAAGTTCTACAATTGTCTCCCTCTTTAAGATGCAGTTATTCCTGTCCTCTTTCTAGAACTCCAGGCTGGTTTAACTGGGGTGGCTGGTAGATGATATCTTTTAAGGAGTTAAACTCCATGTAGGGCATGAAGTTCTTGATCACCGGAAAACCAATATTCTTCTGTTACTTTTGGTCACATAAATTTAAATACGCAGACACTAGAGCCTCCAGAGCTGTAAATCTTGTTCTCGATATGATGTTGGTGTATGCTAGAGCTATTTCTTGCAGATGGATACCAAATAAGTTTGCACAATAATTTCGGGAGTTGAAACATAAATGGTGTATGTTGTGGAGCCAACCCCCAACTCTTACTGTGGAGATGCAATGTGTTCCTTTAATGGTAACCTGTCTTCAGTAAAGAAGGTGAAGGTCCACCAAACGGCAACACCATTATTGTTACCAAATGTTGTATACCAACTTTTATGAAGATGGGGCAAGCAAAATTTAACCATTTCAGATTCGAATAGTGACCCAGTTGTATCTCTCCCTTTATCTTGGCATTAATGGCAAGAATTTGATTACATAATACTAAAACAAATAAACATATTTGAGTGAAGAATTAATCTTTTCAATGAGAAGGGGAGATCTCTCATAGTCATAGATTGAACATAATCTCGGTTTATAAGTTAGAAGCACTTATTCGTACCGTTTGTGTAAAAAGTCAAAAAGCACTTATAAAAAGTTAGGAATGCTGGCTTTTGTTTCAGGATTTCTACTTATTTCCTAAACACTTTAATCACTTATAACTTATAAGTCTTATCTTGCTTTTAACCTCTACTCCACTTATTTATTTTAAGCAATAAGCACTTATTTTAAGCTCACCCAAACGACCCCAACTTGTCTCAATCTTGGCCATCTCATTCCCCTTCCTATTGTTGTTTAGTTGTAGTCTTGAGAATGGACCTGGACGATTGTATTCATTCTCCTTCTCTTACTTACTGGGGTGATTATTATCTTCATGAACATAAAATTTTGTAATGAAGTAAATTGTTGTTTTCCGCTTTTTTTTTTACACCTTCTGTCCCCTGCTGAGCATTTTGGAAACTCCAAAGATTATGACAAAGAGGCGATTTCCCGGTTAGTATATGCACTAGCCTGAAAACGTGTAGCATATAAAAATGGATGGAGTATTGGAGTATATATGTGTCATCAACTTGATCACAGTAAGGCAGAGGATTAGATTCCAGGGTTGAGGTGGATTGTTATTACTCAACCAATTACATAAAACTCTGCACGTGATAACAATCTGACCAACCGATACCAGAATTTGGACTTCCGTTAATTAATATTCTCTCCTCGTTTATTTTATTCAATACTTTTTTATTCACAGTTCGACATATATTTTAATACTCTTATACAGTGAATACAGTTTTGTAATTTATATTCAAAATTTTCTTTTTTGATGAAAATCTAATATCTTTTATTTAAGAAAAAAAATTAAACATATTTATAATTATATTTTATAAAAATATTAAAATATTGTCGCGTCCGCGGGGATTCGAAGAGAGAGATCCGAGTACATTTGACTAATTAAACTTGTCGAGCGAGAAATCATGCAATCTCCATTACGACAGATTTTCAAAGACTGACAGTTGGCTGCAGGGTGGGAACCGCTAGTTACGGGTAAAAGGTTGTACAAGCTTTTCATGTATTCTGGAGGCCGCATGGCACACTCGCCGTTTAATAAATAAATAAATACCAAGTATAACAAAATATGTCACTTCCTCTGTCGTTTTAGATGTTATCTGAAAACGGGGAACGTGCATCATAAAGAAATGTAACAAATTGCCTCGGACAGGAAGGTATGCAAGAATAACTGAGGGTGTTCTAGTGGGAAAGGGGGAAAATATGAGCCCTGTTTTTTTATTGGTCGTTTTATTTTATTTTTTCACGAATATTTGAGTTTTTTAATCGTATAATAATGAATATTATGTTTAAATTTACTTAATGAATTCTGATATATAATTAAATTTTAATTACTAAAAAAATTTAAAATCCCAATTTTTGTTATGAAACTAAAATACCTAAATTCAGGTGTCAAAACCAACAATAAAACAAGAGAAGGGCACAGTATATAAGTCTAATATCAAACAAGACATGTGATCGTAATTGTGTGCCGCTTATTTATATATTCCCGTGCACAGGAATAAATATGATAGGAAAGCAATAAGAACATGGTGCCGATGGAAAAGGAATATTTAAGAGGTGGTGACCAGCTTTTGTGGAGTACAAGGCGAGAGATAAAAGAAAGTGAAAAACTCTCTTTACCGAATGCATCAATCTTGTTATTCTGTTACATGCATTCTAGACACGCCTCCTTTTGCTAATTCTTTTAGTCAAAACTCAAAAGTGATATAAGTTGGAATTCAGGTCACGTTTAATATATCTTTAAAACATAATGTAATATAATATATAACAGAAATAATGATAACCGAATACAGTAACAAGATAGGAAATAGGAAATAATAAGTAAATTTGATACATAAATAAATTAAAATTGAGGAACATGTATATATACAATTAAGACAGCTAAAATAACTCAAGTACTCACATGAATTATTGGAAAAATGTTCATTAACATGTTCTGGTCTTCGTGAAAAATAAAAAAAAAATTCAGAATTTAAAAATCTCTACAGATTTAATATAAAGTGCTAGAAAATTTCAGTATTGTCGTATTGATTATTCAATGAATTATTTCAAATGTGGAATGGACTTATCAATATAAACTAACAAAAAAAATATGAAATTGAATTTCATCGTTAATCATTTATAAATGGATGAGACCAATTCACTAAACATTAACATAGAAGATTGTCCATCATATTTATCGATCAAAGACTTGATCAGGTCAAACAAGTTCGGAAGCACAAGAATCAATTATGCTATTTCAGAATTACCCAAGTCAAGCAGCCATATTATTTTGAGAGGTCAAAAGATTCAAACAAAATCAGACAGAATATTGACATAGTAAATACATATACAAGGTACGTAGTTTGGCACAACAGAACTTTATTAGAATTTATTTTAAGTGCCAAATTTTTCCTCACGCCTTGTAGTTGTATGTTGGCATAAAGGATGCGAAAAATGGGAAAGTTATATATGCTTGCGCTTGTCCAAGTACATGAGCCTTGCACCTTGTATTTATGTATAAGCGCAAGGGACTCCACTCCACTTCAATACGCAAGAACACAAAAAATTGCCTAAATAAAGTCCCTTGCCCCTTGTAGTCATTCTTCATAGTTCCACTCTCCGGATGCAAAAAGAAAAAACTAAATACTCTAAGTCGTTTTAGCGTAAGAAAACATTCAACCATATACATTCATGGGACACTTGGAGCAAGGAGATCTTTTGGAAGATGCACTATAATCTGAACTAATCATTACGAAGTCATAACTCCTTTTCTCGTTTACGATTCCAATGCACTCTTTCGGAAAACTGAGGTCGCGACCTTAACTTGCAAAACAACGTCGCACAAGGATGTGTCCCGTGAAGCGCCTCCGACGTGATAATAAGTGATCGCAATGCTTGATAAGTAGGGTGATTAGAGAGTTTTAACTCCAAACAAGGATGTGTCCCGTGAAGCGCCTCCGACGTGATAATAAATGATCGCAATGCTTGATAAGTAGGGTGATTAGAGAGTTTTAACTCCAAATATGAATGGTGCGATATGCTTTGTGGGTAGAGTTTTTGTGAGAGAAATTGCATTTACCTTTCATTTTGGCTGGGGAGCCCTTTATATAGGCCCGAGCCCACCATTGTAGCTACAGTGGCGGGCGCGGGTCCATTACCTACTCCCCAGCATGGTTGTCTGTTTGGTGTACCAAGTGTCTTTTTGGAATTTGTGCATGCCTTTTATCCTGTTTGTCTTATACTTTGTAATGATGATATTTATTTTGGGATTTCAGCGCACTATAATGGAGGTCTATAAACAGATGCTATTTGAAATTACATCACTTGTGCACACAACTATAAACACCATCGCTTATTTCGGCCAAATAAACCAAACCCTTCGAAATCGAAAATTTTGCAAGTACAGGAGTACAGTGTTTGAATTAAGAGTTCGAATGTTAGGAGAATTTCACAAAAATATAAACACCATTTATTTTAGGAAATACACAGTTATTACACTCCAGCGTGTTTTTCTAACTACAAATCATTGTGACATGATTCAGAGCTCTGGAACTTAATGTTATTGATAACTAGATTCTTCTGGTAACTATCAAAATATCCATAATCGCAAAGATCGATAATTGTACAAACTAGACCAACTTACCTACCTCACTTATTAGGGACAATTTCTGCCTACAAATATTATATAAAAATCTGAGGGCAGGCCAAGAGAACCATTCTCACTCTGTGCACCATGGCTCCACCCCTAGCCGTAGCAGTGATCCTGGAATTATTGACTCAATGGCTTCTGTGGTGACTGCTAAGCTAAATTATAAGAATACTCTCATCACTTCAGCCAAAAAAAAAAAATCCACCAGAGTTTTTTTTTTAGTTAACCAATTTTTGGACTAAAGTTGGGCTCTCAGATAATCACCAAGAATTTTAAAAAATATTTTGTGGGTGAAATAGTGTGAGGAGAAAAGAGGTGACGGTCAGCAACAGAGTCCCTTTTCTAAGAAACTAGTAGATATAATGGACAAAAAGTGAGAAATAGACAGTTTGCAAAACAGCCAAGGAAGCACTTGACCTTCTAGGGCCACCCCTCTCTCTTTCCTTGCTTTAATTTGCCCTCTCCCATAAAATACATACATAAAATTACATAAATTAGTGAAAGAAAAAGGAGGATGTACAAGTTTTTGTAATTTATACTACTACTAGCGCACTTACTAAGGCTTCAAGGCCTACCATGTGATAAACAACACCACAACTGTTGCTACAACAAATGGGTTGATGTAGTAAATATTTTCACATGATTTTGTAGTGGCTTCAAATATCTTCTATTCGTTTCGGAGTTCAAGTCTAACTAGCCTACTACTACTACTACCAGAAACTGTCGACATTCGAACGAGCATGCGCAATTGGGTGCGTTTGTTAATTTTTTGAAAGAAACATGGAACACTACTGCACGATCATAATGGTTACTTTTTTGAAAATATTTTCTGTTTTGATAAATTTTATTTTCATTTTATAGAAATTAGTTTAGCGTCCCGTGGTTTATTCTCTGTATTTGATAATTCAAAATATAGAAAAAGAAATATGCCTAATATGAAAGTTGATGCGTCGTAAGTATGATGATTTTCTATTAAATTATTTGTTTTTCAGATAATAAGGCAGGAGTGATTATGTTATAAATTATTGAGATTATATGTTTTCTGCATACATACATACTTTATAACTCATTCTAAATAATGATCTTAATACTAAAAATGTCACTCAACTATGTTACATACGATTAGTTAATTAGTAATTTTAAAAAAACACACACACAAATTTAGTCTGTCGCTATCGAGTATGAATATTTTTGAATTAGATTACTCATTATTATTGTATTATATATAAATAGATGTTTAGAGTTTTGTATTTGGCAAATATTGCCAAGAAATTATACCACTCAATTTACTGGACAAAATAGTTGTAAAATGAAAATTCGCTCAAGCATTTAAGATAGATTTTCACAATTTATTCATATTTTCATTCCTAAAATTTTAAATTAGTTCAATAATAATTAAACTAAATAGGAGATTAAGATATATAAGTTGAAAGTCCTTCAGAAAAAAGAAGATATATATAAGTTGAATCATTCTCGAGTTTTACATTACTTGACTTGCGAATCCGGTTGAGTTTTTATTTCTATTTTTATTAATTGACATTATGATATAAATATTTAATATTTAAATAAAAATTTCTATATTAAATTGATGCTAACTCACAACAGACTTTTATTTTTTTTTTGAGGAAACTCACAACAGACTTGAACTAAACTAATCAAATTCAGCAGAATTCGAGTTTTAACTACATCAAATCGAATTGCGAACTGGTTAGATCTGAACTCAAGTCTGACACTATTGGATCCAATTTGGCTTCTATATAGATCTTGTTTGTACTTGTTATATTGGATTTCTAAGAACAAATTATTTCATTCCTTGAACAAATAATTAAGTTCAGGCAATGAATGGAAAACGACGGGTGGACGTGGGCACAGAACCGACCTATAATGTATGCATCTCCTTTTTCTTTTTCTTTTTGCGACTTCTTCTTATTTATTTACAAAATGTAATTTGCTTTTTTAATAACAATAATCCTCCTTTTTCTTTTGTTTTTTCTAAAAAAATCCTTCCTTTTCTGGGAGGGCCGTTCCATACCTTTTGAGGGCCCTGGGGCGAAAGAAAAAAATGGACCCTAATTTTTTTTACTTCACTAAATTTAATATAATATGACTTTGTAGCAATGCGAACTCAAATTTTAGTCAACTTCCATAAGAAAATAACTACTCCCTCCGTCCCATTTTATGTGACCTCATTTCCTTTTTAGATGTCCCAAAAAAAATAACCTACAATACTTACTATTTTTAAACACTATTTTTCACTATTACACCTACTATCTCTATATTTTATACTCTCTTTTTATTAAATAAACACTATTACACCCACTACTTTCCTCTGCTATCTCAAATCTATTATTAAATATTGATGAGTCCCACCACTTTACCCACTTTTCAATTACATTTATTACATTTTTCTTAATCTCCGTGAAAGTCAAACCAGCTTACATAAAATGGGACGGAGGGAGTATAAAACAATAAAGTGTACTGGATGTAAAAAAAGAAGATTAAACAAATGTTTGATGACATTTATCTGTTAGTGCATGATTAATAGTACCATTAGTTTAGTTACGGACGTAGTCGTTTAGGATAGAATAGGCTTATATATACTAATAACAATACATATATTATACAAATTTTGGGCCTCTAAACTTTTTGGGCCCTGGGCGGTCGCTCTGCTTGCTCTCCCTATGGGCCGGGCCTGTTTTCTGGTTTGTTCCCTATATTATGAATTTTCATTGTCTTTGTTCATACTTCTTGTTAGGGGTGCCCATGGGTTATCAAAACCCGCCCAAACCGATCTAACCGACCCGACCCGACTCTAAACCAACCCGAAAATATTTAACCCGAATTTTGATTGGGTTAAAAATTATTAAAACCGATTTAAATGGGTTGGGTTAGGGTTTTGCCTATAACCCGCCCATTCTAACCCGACCCGCATATTTTATTTAGTTTTAATATATTTTTTTTTTACTGAAACACTTTTAGATGTCTTTCTATCTAAACTAACATTATATCACATATTAATTAAATTCATAATAAATGTGTGAAACAATAACTAATTTGAACGAATTATGAATTCCGCTTAATAAGAACTAAGTTATTGGCAAACAAACTCGATAATGAGCTCAACTTGTCTTGAAAAAATTGTGAAGCTTAATAAGAACTAAGCTATTGGCAAACAAACTTGATAATGAGCTCAACTTGTCTTGAAAAAATTGTGAAATTACAAAACTAAGTGATCATACCTCAAACTCATTTTCTAGTAACCTATTCTACCCAACCCAAACCGAAATAAAATCTAACCGACCCAACCCGATGAAATTTAAACCGAACGTTAGTTGGGTTAAAAATTAAAAAAACCGAACTAAATGGGTTGGGTTAGGATTTAACATATAACCCGCCCAACCCGACCCGCGGGCACCCCTACTTCTTGTTACTGTATACGGAGTATATATTAACTTAAAAATCAAGAATTCTTTATATTCGTAGGATTAGTTGGGAAAAGTAATTCTTAATCTAAATCTAGCGTAATGGTAGAATTTAAATTTTAAATAATTATTATATAATATGAAAACTAGAAAAATCTCCCAGATGATGTTAATCACAACATCAAGTACGAGTGAAGAATGAAATCTTAAATTCTTTTCGCAGTTTTATTGAAACTTGACATTTACTTGTAAAATAATATATTAATTATTAACTTTTTATCTTTAATATAAAATGTCACTACACCTTCTTTTGAACAGGAAAAAAAAAAGTAATTTTACTAAATAAATATTTTTCTTAGACATGTATTTATTCACCAAATTTTAGTTGAACTCTTATAGCATCATTTGTGCTATATATCTGAACTCTCCAACTGTTAAATCATATATTCATACTACTACTGCTACAGTTTATGTTAAGTCTGAGCGGACGTTGACTTGGCCTATATATGTGCTGCTAATCAAATTTTCCATACACATATGATAATTATATATTCAACTTGCCAATTAGGTCAAGTTTTACATGGAATTTAAAGTCAACCGTTGCGTAAATTGCATTCGAGTCGATCTCATGCACACATGCATATTATTGTCCATAAACACTCTGTTGATAGACATATATAGAGAGGAAAGACAGAGGCATGATATAAGTATTATCCAATTGCATTTAAATCTTAGATCCAAACACGCACAGAGAACATGAATTCCAGCACTTATGCTCAATACGCCAGAAAATAATCGCAATTTACAAGTCAAATAACATTCTCATACTCCAATTTTGATACTCCACAATTCAAGCCGCGCTGCATGCTAGACGGTCATTAAAATAATATTTCTTCCCTTGAGGATTTTCTAAAGGTATAGTTTTCATGCTAATCTCTATTATATAATCTTATTACAGATAAGGATTGTTACATCTATTTATTTTTACGATTTATTACACCGTTGAACACTTGTAAGAGAACATGTGAGTATCTGCGTCCGAATTGTTGTATGAACGAAAATTCTAGGACTTTAATAAATATTCAGGCAAGGGTTCCTTGAAAATCGATTCTAAAATTAAGCCATCAAATTACAAAACTAGAAAAATATAACTTAAACCAATTTATGCTAAATCAGAATCGGCCCAACTATTTTAAGAAACAAATATAAAACTGAATAGACAAACTTTAATTTGAAAATATTCAAATTCGAGGATATCAACTAGTAGAGTGAAATAGCTACTCCAAAATTAGTGCAGAGAGAAGCTAGAAAATATAGCAAGTGAAGTGAATTACGATGTGGAGTTCGACTGAGTTTAAAATTAGGATTTATGATATAAGGTGTATAATAAGATAGAGTTCAAGATTTCTGTGTGTATAATTTTGATTTATTGATAATTTATGGGTTATTAAATATATAATAATAATAATAATAAATTATAAATAACTTATGATTTTAAAGTAATTTTTATCAAAAAATTAAGTCATCGAAAAAATATCTCAAACTAACTTCTAAATTTAAATCAATTTCTGAATTATTTCTTCCGATTTATTAAATAAACAAATATTTATCCGTTTAAAATCAAAATAACTTAAAATCCAAATATTAAACCGAGACAAATATACTCCACTTTATGTCCAAGACCTCTTTTAGCATTATTATCTATAAAAATATAATGTGATTTTGTAAATCTTAGATATTAAAAAGACATTTGATTTAAACGATACTCTCCGTAGTTGCTGGCTTAGATATAATAAAAAATAATAATTTTATAAAAACTTTGTTTACCGTAGAAAAAGTATGTGGAACTTAGATAACAACTTGATAACAATTGAGAGAAGAGATATACACTATAAATTGCGCAAAGATATATTCTGATTTAACATATAAACTACACTAAATTTTATTCAGATTATTTAAATATCAGTTAAATAAAACATAAATTATTCATTAGATTAATGATTGATTTGCAGAATAATGATATTTAGCAAAAAAGATTGTTTAAAATAAGAAAAGGGCACTCCTATAAAATACGGACAAAACCCATAAGTTCGGCACACAAAATTCCTACAATATCAATCAAATGACTTGATCTCTGTTTACCCCACACCTCTAGTACATAGAACTACTCATAAAAGTATCCCACATATACATACACTATACATACAAACTACAAAGACTCAAGAGACTCCACAAGCTTCCTGTTCTTTTGTGTTCCCACAAAAAAATAAATATTACAAGCCCCTCCACTCCAAAACACAAACACACACACAAGTACACACACTCTCTCTCATGGCCTTAAACAACAAGCCAACTACAATGACACCCAAACCCAACTGCAATGCCAACTCCCTCGCCGCTGCCGACACTTTCTCCACCAACCCTTCTCTCCATTGCCGCCGTAAGCTCCGCCGCCGTGGCAGTTTCGCCGACCAGCTGCTCCGTGGCCGCAGGAATCTAGTTCGCTACTTGCTGTTGTTTCCTCTGCTCTATATTTCTGCTCTGATCACTTGCGTGGGTCCCATCTCTGCTCTGTTTAGGACACCCACTTTGCCTGGCTCTCTTTACAAGAGTCATCAGATCTTTGATAAGTTGTTGCACCAGATTCAGGAGGATAATTCTTCTGCTATTCAGGTTGCTATTTATTACACGGTTATTTATGTGTACTTATTGGCTGGTTAGATTTTTTTTATTTTTTGGGAAAGTTGCATTTTCTACTGGTGGTGTTTTCTTGATCATTAATGGGTTGCTTTTCCTTTTCTTTATAAAATTATTGTTTTTTTTTCTTGTTTGGGTAGTTTTGTTTACAGAGAAATGCAAGTGATTTGAAATGGCATTGCTAAATTTGGATGTGGTGCTTGTTTGTTGTATTATTGAATCTTGTACTTGGATTTTCTGGGTTTTCTGTTTGATATGTGAATTTTGACTGTACCTAAACTTGAAGTAATTAAGTTAGGACCCATGTAAGTTATCTCCTTTTCTCCAAACTTGTTGCAGCTATTAATGACTTGTGATTTTGCTTAATGATTTCTTTATGTGATAATAATATAAGATAATTTTGATTGAGTTGGGTTTGTGCTTTTAAAGTAATTTCAAACATGTGTTTCCTATGAGTTTATATAAAAAAGTCATGTAATTAGTATAGTGATATTAGCCTGTAGGTGCAGATAACTGAATTGACAAGAATTAATAAAGTTACAAGTTGGAGTAAGATAGTGAAGTTGACTTTAGGAAGTCAAATTTAAGTGTTAAGCAACATGATCTTAATATCAACAAGAAAGAAACCTGAAATGCTTCTACTGGAATAGTGCTTATCCAGAGTGTCTAAGAGTATCGCTTAAGTTCTGTGTAAAATAGATGCTCTGAGTATTATGGAATACAGCAAACAACGCTTTTAACCCTTTTCAGTTTGAGTGAAACAGGGTTTTCCTCTTGTGAAGTGTGCCTTTCAATTTTGACCATGAAATGCTGAGTATTATACGACTAGTTATTTTTGACGTTGTAATTATATGAGTTATTAGCGATTGGATTACCATAACTTCTTAAAATTGTTCTGTTTTCAACTTTAATTAATAACTTTGTATTCTAATGTAGTTGTCCGCTGTTTGGAAATACAAAAGGAAGGTAAAGGAGCAGAAACGCTGTGTAAATACAACTGCTCGTCGCCAGCTTGGTACATGTCTTATATTTATATGTTATTCCCTCATTTTCTGCCGTTCCATAACTCCATTGATGAAGAGAGATACGATGTAATTACGCAATGTTGGCTGTCACCGTGTGAGAGTGTAATTGTGGCCTTGTGTTATCTGATTCTGTAAATCAGTACTGGAGACATGTTATAATGGGCTATATCTTTTTCTTCTACCACCTTATATGTATATGTATACTTTCCAGGAATGCTGGAGCCTGATCGCTACTTGATTGTCGATGCCAATGGCGGCCTTAATCAACAGCGCTCATCGGTATGTTGGCTAACATATAAGCAATCATTCACTGATTCACAAGAAAGTGTTCAGTATTTTAGTTTAGAACAGTTATTCAGATTTCATGTGTTCATTGATATGCTACTCATTCTGTAGAGTGTACACTGCCTGATCCCTGATTTGTTGCTTATGTAGATTATTCACAGTAGAGGTAAATGTAATTGTCTTGGATTATGCATCATACAACTAGGATATATACACCATTGAATAGTATTAATTTTGAACACCATGTGATACTTGATACTCATTCCAGCCAAAAATTCTTAGCAGAAAATTTGTCCTCAACATTATTATTATACATCAAAGTTCAGTTTGATGGATATAAAGGGTCGAAGATTTTAAAAAGCCTAAAATTTTAGGAAAATAAAAGTTTTCAATTTTAATTACCATTTTCTGACACTGGGAGAACCTATGTTGTTTTGGTGTCTTATTAATCCATAGTTATATGTAGAATAATGTACTGAGCCACCTTGACATTCTAGCCTAGCATTTGAAGATTATTGAAATTATAACTTCCTTTTCTCAGATATGCAATGCAGTCGCTGTCGCTGGACTACTAGGTGCTACATTAATTATTCCCCAATTTGAATTTCACAATGTTTGGAAGGATCCCAGGCAAGTAACCGAAAGATCCTGTTCTGTAATATTCACTTTTTTCGTTTCTATGTATCTGTGCTTATTTCGTTTCTGTGAACTTAATGATAGAAACTATATTTCCCATATAATTTGTCTCTAACTGTCAAAAAAGTATCTTCTGGGCATCAAATAGGTAAAAAGCATTTAGTAATGCTTTTACAATATTGGTAACAGAACTGGATTGTGCATATAAACCTTCGTCTTCAGATGATATAACGAAATGATTTGCTTTAGGTCCACGCATCATCTTCTCCTAGCGAACAAGTTTCTACTTCCGTTATTACTTATTGTGAAAAGATGAAAATATCAAGGAAAAAATATAAAACAAGAGGAACACTTACTCGAACAGCAATAGGATCCATTATGCAACTAAGAGGAGCATAGACACTGTCGGGACAAGGCTATCACTAGTCATTTGCTTGGACACCTAGGCGTTACCTTGTGTAGGGTTTCAGTTTTGATACGCTTGAACTCTGATTTCAGAATATTGGTCATTGCATATCAGTGTTGGGCTCTGTTCTCATTGAAGTACCAAAGAATTGAATATGTAAACATATAATTAATAGATATAGTTTCTGTATGCGCAAGGAGTCTCTGTTATATGGCCATCCTTTTCCTCAAATATTATCCAACACTTAATGGTTTGCTGATTTGGTGCTTTACAGTGTATTTTCGGATATCTATGATGAGGAACATTTTGTGAACACCCTTAAAGGCCATGTAAAAGTGATCAGGGAGCTTCCACAAGAGTTTATGGAAAAGTACAATAACATCAGCAATATAACATTTCTAAAAGTTCCAGCTTGGGCTTCTGCCAATTATTACTTGGAGGAAGTGCAGCCAATTTTAGAAAATAACAGGTACGTAATTCATTATTACTCACAATTTACTTCCTATACTAGTGCATGGCATAACACTTCCATAATCAATACTTTATCAGACTGAAAGTGACTTGTTTCATCTAGTAATAAGTACTTGATGTAAAGGAAGAGGAGGTTCATGCGGACTGTGCATATGAAACAGAAACCTTCATCCGGCACTTGATTTTTAAAATTTCACTGAAAAGATTGCAGCAAAGAACGGCATTGTGCTGTATTGGTGCGTAGGATGTATGACCCTCTAATATAATCTGGACACGTTCCCATAAAAGATGTTTCCAACAACAAATTCTTAAGTGTTGATTATGCTACCTTCTGTAGGACAGAATGCCGTGCCCTTTTAGTCAAGGAGGAAACACAACTGGATATAGAACATTTAAAATCAATCAATTTAGGGACATCTGTGCAAATCTTATGATTTCTGTAAATTGATTCATCTTTTACTATTAGCATAATTCAGTTTATTGTTAACAAATTTAGAAAAAAAATACTTGCGATATGGACCTTTTTTAAGAGTTGCACTGCTTCGGTATGATTTGAGATGGAAGAGGTTTTGTTTCTCTAAACCATTGTAGATTAACATCTGAGCGAACATTTTAACTGTTGGGGGCATGTTGACCTGATGTCTAAGAATTTTTTTATTATATTGCTTATACAAGGTCATGTTGAGAACTAGAACTTGTTCAAACATTCACAATATTTTTGTTGATTTTATAGGGTTATCCGCATTGCTCCGTTTGCGAATAGACTGGCAATGAATCTTCCACCGCAGATTCAAACACTAAGGTGCCTGGCCAATTATGAAGCATTGAGATTCTCGGTTCCGATCTTAGAACTTGCAAAACAATTGGTCAATCGAATGACAGAAAAAAGCTCTATCTCTGGTGGTAATTTCGTATCAGTCCACCTTCGTTTTGAGGAGGTATAATTCGTCATGATGTTCTTACAATGGGTTTTATTGCATGTTTGATGTAGTTTTTACTTGGTGTAATATATTTAACTGTGCACTGCAATTCTACTTTTAGGACATGGTGGCGTTTTCATGTTGTGTGTACGAAGGAGGAGTAGCTGAAAGATTAAAGATGGACTCAATACGTGAAAAGGGATGGGGTGATAAGTTCAAACGTAAAGATCGTGTGATTGAACCTGGTCTGAATCGAATCAATGGAAAGTGCCCCATGACCCCTTTGGAGGTTAGTTTTTTGGCATAATTTCCCCTAACTATTGTTCTCATCCTTTTTTTTTCCGTTTATTATGTAAGTGTCGTCATATTATATGATTGTCCTTCACCCTTGTTCCTCTTTTATCTCTAAAATTAGTTCCTTTTCAATTGTTTTAAGAATGTAGTGGCATCTGCTTGTGATACCGATTTACTTTACATTATATCAGATAGTACCTTATGTGTGAGTAAGCAAGCAATAAAACATTGTAAAATTTGTTAAACAAACTGGGTTTCGCATAAACCACTGCACCTCCATTTTAAGATAAATTTCGATACTGTAATTGTTTATACTAGCACCTTAAATACGAGAACTCTTGAACTAAAGTAATGTGGCACCAAGGCCCAGTATTACAGAAGTTGCTATTGAGAAGAAAATAGGAGACAGAATTTCGCCAACTGAATAAGCCGTAGCAAGGTTTAGCATATATACAGTACGCAGTGGAGTCATCCTTAAAACTATATCTTGCTCTATAATTTATAAACCTGAACTTAGCATCATTGTATTGCTTTCAACTACTTACATGAAAATTTGTCATCCATTATTATGTTTTTAATTCATTATCGTCCTGCAAGGTTTTTGGTAGGAAGTTATGTGTGCACTAAATATAAATCATACACATAGAAGAAAAAAAGAAAAACGTTCATAGAAGGATATAATTCAGTATCTCATTAGTGTAACTGAAAAAAACATATATAGGATACAAGTCCTTACAGATAAATGTGTTGCCTTCTGTGTGAGTCAGTGTGTGAATCTCTTGATCCAGGTATTTGAATACATACAGGTACTTGCTTAATTCTATTACAATCATTTGTTAATTAGATAATAAATCTCCGTTGTATATCTTTTCTTTGTCAGCATAGGTCGGAATGATGCTGAGGGGTATGGGATTTACCAACAACACTCCAATATATTTGGCATCAGGAAAACTTTACCAGGCTGAAAGAAACTTAGCACCTTTGAGGAAAATGTTTCCTCTTGTAGAGACCAAAGAATCACTTGCAAAACCAGATGAACTTGCTTCATTTCAGGTAGAAATACTTCATGTACACCGGTTCCTATGGTTTTAATAGTTTACAATGTTTGTTATGATTATCTTCAGTTCTTGATTAGGAGGGCAATATGTTTAGTGTTATTGGCCAGATAATTTATTTTTTTGGCTGTGGTAGCATTAACAATCTATTATTGAATGTTTGTGCTCTCAAATTGGCGAGATAGAGAACATGTCCATTATTGAATGTTTGTGCTCTCAAATTGGTGAGATAGTATTCTTCATAGCATGGATTCTACTTCTATATCCTGTAGCTTAAAATCCACTTTTTTGTTTTTTTTGTTTTCTTCTTTTACAAGTGAATCCACTTTCTTTGGAGGAAAAAGATATAAAACCAGAGAAAAAATTCCATATTTGCATTTGTGCATATAATTTTCCCACTCTCTTTGGAGGAAAAAGATATAAAACCAAAGAAAAAATTCCATATTTGCATTTGTGCATATAATTCTCCCACCATGAACCATCATACTGCGGTTGACTTGGCTACTATTTGTAATATCCTGTTTAGTAATTTGGGATACTCAAAATTAGTCCGCGATTTCATCACTATTGTATGCGTAAACGGAGACTGTAGCAGACAGTTACTACTTTGTCTGAGTCAACTATCGTCACCTGTGAAATGTCTTGGTCAACCCAGATTAATGTTTGATGGATCTGGTAATTGTTGACTGTTGAGTAACCTCGTAATAATTGCAATATCCAGTTTAACCAGCTTGTGGTAGAGTATTTAAATTTGGCCATTTCCTTTGACACCATACTTTTTCTCTTTGATTCTAGGGATATTCTTCGAGGCTGGCGGCTCTTGACTACATGGTCTGCCTGTATAGTGAAGTATTTGTTACCACTCAAGGTGGAAACTTCCCGCATTTTCTGATGGGTCATCGGCGATTTTTGTATAATGGTCATGCTAAGACTATAAAGCCAGATAAAACCAAGCTTGCACTTTTACTGCACAATACTAGCATCAGGTAATTAAATCTTTTGCTGCCCTGTGGTTTTCTTGTTTATAATATACGGTTGCCTAGTTTGGAAAATATAGCTGCCTTGCCCTTGCAAACTCAACTTTTAGAAAGCATTATGACTATGTTTGTTTATAAGATTAACAATTCCCAGACTGCTGCTTCATATAGACCTCCAGCTATCCTATGGACTACATTTTTATTACTTATAGTTCATTTTGCGAACTATCTAGTAGATGGTGGGGTTATATAGTCCCCCAAAATGATTAGAAGGTGATGGCAACCAATTTTATTGTATTGTTCTAAGGAATGAAGTAGCATAATATTGGTGCAAATTGTATGTTATATCGGATTATAGACTTATAGTCCCTGCATACAAATTTAGTGTAAGAGTATTTTCACTTCCACAAGTCTGAACTCCAGAGCACCTGTTAAAAAAATGTGAAATGTTACGGGTGCACGTGCGTCCGCACACAAATTAGGTCTTGAGTTCTTTCCCTGCCAACCCATTTTGTCTGTCAACTTAACACGCGTATACAGATGACTCAATCTGGACGTAGAAATAATCTGATCTTGGTAAGCCCTCTAGTGTTGGCAGAGGTCACGAGTTCAATTCCGTTCCACCCCATAATAGCCATAGGTATAATCTGATAACTTAACACACACATATACAGATGACTCGTCTAATAGTGTTCTAGACACCCATATATACAGATGACTCATCTAACAGTCTCTTAGAGGCATATAAAACAGTGGCAAATATTTGGAACAAATATATGTGCCACTGAAGTTTTTATTACATATATGCTTTAGGGCAAGACACAGGGTCTCTGCACTAATGTTGTATAAAAGGAATGAAAAGAATAAGCTCTATCCTGGCTGGTAGCTACTTTCTAAAAACTTAAGCACACTAGGACTGATGGAATTTTTCTAGACTTGGATCAGGACCTATTCCATTATGCTCGTGTAGTTAATATAACTAATTTTCAGTCTACAATTAAGATTCTACTATTTGTTTGCAGTTGGAGCACGTTCAAGGATGAAATGAAGTTAATGCTAGCAGAAAGTGACCGCAAAGGTATAATGGTACCTAGACCTCGAAAGAGCAATAGAAGGAATTCTTTATATTCAAACCCTTTGCCAGAGTGCCGGTGTCTCTGGGAAGCACAAAATTCAACCCTCAAATTGACTCATAATGTTCTTATACAAGATCACTAATTCGACATAGTCACGATGATGTCTCTCTCTACAGTTGATTTTCCCGCTTGTGCAGTCATAATTTATATATATACATATTCTCAGAGCTTTGTTCCATTTTCTTGGTTGCTGCTTAAGTTCGCAACTACCATGGAAGCTAGATACAGATTTGTATAAATGAGGTAAAGTTTTCCTGTTCAGCATTTACGGAACTTAAATAGACAGGTTCCCTTTCTCCAGTTACAGTTACGGTATCAGATTTCAAATAGAATTCATTCCCGAGAGACACTTATTTGTGGCTCTCAGTCAAAAAATGTAATGTACTTCACGAATTGGGAAGCAACAAGTGGATTACATGAAGCTGCTCCCTCTTGATGTCGCATAATCATTTCAGCATCAACATCATTATTCTTTCTTCTCCTCGTTCTTGTGAGTCTGTCCTGATTCAGAAAGTGAATATGTAGAAATTTTAGGGTCTTGTAACAACAGAGTTGCCTTGAGCTTATGTTTGTCCTCTGACTGATTTTGTTGAAAGATGCTGTGTTTGTATGATAGAAGTAGTGGGTGTTAGAAGGTGCCAGTTTTGGCTGGTAGGCAGTAAAATTTTGTATGGCTACAAGGGTGGCTCATTTTGTGTTATTTGTTGAGCAAAATATGTCTAGTTGTTTTCATCATTATCATTTCAAAAAATTTAGATACTTGCGTGGATGGTGCTGTAAGATGCTCTATATTAAAGTAGAAATAGACAAGTACCGCCAACTAAAGACAAGAAGTCGATGTTATGTCATGCGGTTGGATTTGGCATCTTATTTTTCAGTATTTATTTGTAGAGAAACGCACACGAAAGCGTATTTTTTCTGTAATAAATCAGTTGTTTGTTAAATAGAATAAAAATACATGAATAATGTTTTAGTAAAACCCGTTTAAGACATCAGTTTTGATTACATCAGAAATGTTCTACTCACCTCAATATAAATAGATGATGCAATGATCACCATTTCTTGCAAAAAAAAAAAAACTATTAGTCCAATCAATCCTAGTGCAAGACTCGATTGACAAATTGAAAGAAATGCTGTTTTATCCTGGGATACTGTTACACACTGCTTGCACCCAGAGCAGAATCGGAGCGACCTAGTACGCAACTCAGTCTCAGCTATTTTTTTTCACTAGTTCCGTGTTTTGTAGGTAATCATCACCAACAGTTTTCTTAAAATTCATTTGGTAATCGGATCGCCCTGCATAAATATTCACAAAACCCAGCGTAGAAAGCCGAAGAACATTCAATTTTGGAGTTTGCTGCAGAGGCGAAACTGCAACAAAACATTCTACCAAGAAAACCATAAACTAGTATCTATAGGTCAACCATCATTATGTTGAGATATTTAAAATTCTACCTATCCTGGCTTTATCTTCTGTACATAAATGTCATCTAACAAACTAAATAATGTTCAAATAATCCACTCTATTCAATATGCAGAGAGTGTTTACACGTGAGTGAATTTCAGAATGGCCCTAATTTCTGCAAATGAATGCAGAATTCCATGCCCAGGTTTGAATTGGCTGTCACTGCTTGTCTAGAACATCTCATCAAATTATTTTGTAGAAATTTTACAAAGTTTTTATAATAATGTTCTCAAGCAAACATTTCATAATTAAGAAGATGTGAATCATGACCCCTGCGCCTTTTTCTGGGTTGTATTCAGAAAGTGTGTAAAATGTAAATAAATACCGTGATTCAATTGCAATGCCAGTTTATAATGCCCCAGTTAAGCCTTTTATATATAAATTACAAAACTATGAATCGAATATATTAAGTTTATAGGTGCGTCGATAGTTTAGCAGTCAACATCTCTGGTCTTGCATAGCCATTATAGATAACTTGATATCTTTTTCAGGCTAGACAAGTACATTATAAATCTATAACACCAACAAAATTAAACCATAAATTAATCAACTTCTGTCCCTAACGTTGGTATCATCATAAATTGCAGTCGATTTTGGGTCCCTCAACCCAGTATACTATATACATATTTACGTTGCATGCAAATAATTTCCAAACATTTTTCAAAATAAATTATTTCCTCAACAAATTCATGTTTGTATTATAACGCAACTTGTTTTTATCAAAGTCTCCTATAAATTAATCAACTCTCACTTGTCAATAAACTAGAATACCAGATAACCAATGAGTAATCTACCCGGAGAGTTCCTTCCAATATCCAAGTCAACTTGCCAAATTTTCCACACCTCCTCACTCAATCACGCAACTCAAATATAAAATCCCACACTTCCATTCATAACAACAACTACCTTCATGTTGTTTAATTCAGACACACACACTATGGAGTGCAGAAAATTCGAGATAAATTTAATCTCCGCAATCGATCTCGAAAATGTTCGGAGAATATGCAAGATGAAAGTGTACGCTCGAGTTTCGATCGGGAATCAGGGTGATTCGGAGAAGAGAACCCCGGTGGACAGGCATAGCAGGACGAATCCTGCATGGAATTTTACGATGAACTATACCATAAGTGAGAGTGTAGTGGAACATCACAGTAGCATGCTTGTGATAAAGCTCTACTGCAAAAGAAAGCTGGGAGATCGATATATCGGTGAAGTGCACTTGTCGATGAAGGAGCTTTATGAGTATGCGTATCCGTTGGGAGGGAGTGCTATAGTTAATTATCCGGTTCAGAAAGGCTGCGTGAATTCGCAGGGATTGCTCAAGTTTTCTTATAGGTTTGGGGAGAAAGTTAGTATCGATAAGTTACTTATGGCCGAAAGTATTGGGGTATGGAGTTCATGATAAGTTGGTTGATTTTATGCCTCATCTTTGGCTTGAGTTTTGTTGGCTATGTGTTTTCTACTTTTTTAGTCTTAAGCTCGTCTTGTTTGCCAGAATTTAGTGGTTGTTTTAGATAAAGTGAGGGTCTATTGTAAATTTAGTTATTGGAACCACCTTGGACGTTGCTTCGTTCGAGGTATGTGTAAACTATGTACCAGGAAGGCCAAGGCCTGTTTGTTGCAGTGAGGACAAGAACATGAATGTAAATATATGATAATTTAGCTTGTACAGTAATTTTATTTTAGATCGTATGTGTATGGTGATCATGTCTATAATGTGATATGACGAATGTTTCTCCTTATTTGGCCATCTGAGTTGACTATAATCGTTGGCTAAATAGAACTGTAAGATATTATGTAAAATTTGCTTAACAGGTAAGACATTTGGCTTCAATAGTATTGGCTATAATTTAGTCATCCACGATAGGTCGACTAAAATTATGGACAACAGCTGAGTATGGTTTGAGTTGAATTTTTTGAGTTGTTAGACTAAAATTTTGTATTTTAAATATGTCAACTCACTTTCTAATTAAGGGACTTAACTCACTTTTTAACTAAAGGACTTTTTAACTAGGAGTTTTCAATGGCTGGAGGTGGTGACTGACATCATTAATGTATCAGTCATGTGTGTGTCAATCACATCCGAACAAATATCGAACGAGTTCGCGAGAAAACAATTTGTTGGTATGCGGCATTTTATATGTGCGAATCATTAGCGCTTTATGAAGGGCTATTAAAGGTCCCGAGACGGAAGTTTGGGCCGAGGGCGAGGCACATGGCCCATAGGCGGTGTATGGTGCCAATTATATTATTTTCTAGAAAAGTAAAATAAATTTTAAAGAGGATTTTTAGAAGAAAATATATTTTGAAGTGAAACATTTCACATTATTTTTTATAATACTTAAATGATACAAGAGATATTAGCACCATAGTTTCCAGAAAAATATGTTTGTGAAATTCATTTTCTGAAAAAAAAGAATCCAGTAACTATTCTTCAAAATCAACATCTTCCGAAAAGATATCCTCTGAATTCATTTTCCTGAAGGATCAGAAAGTATATTTCGAAGTCAATTATTTTGTTTTTTAAGTCTCAAGACACGCAAAATAATTTGCAACCCCGTTGATTGTGCAGACGAGCTTACTACTTATAAAGTACAGAACTAATAAGATGTTAGTTGTTTTCAGATTTCTAATAAGGGTCGAGGATAATATTTTGGTGAATGCAGGTAAAAGGTAAAAGACAGAGGGTCTATATAGAGGAATTCTCTCTGCTTTAAGGTTTGACATGCAACTTAACCTTGGCCTGTTGGTGATGATAATAAATGGATGAATTTCACCAAGACGGCAAGTCCACTGGCGGATGTAGTGTAGTGCATGGTGTGTCACGTGACACCATTATTTTTAAGCAAAGGTTTTTTTCTTTTCTGCGAGCGGATACAAATGAGGGTTGTGCTCTTCACCTACTTTCCAATGTTCTCTCATTTGTTGCATTTTGCTAATGCCAAAAATAAGTTTATAACACTTTATATGTTTGTAAATTGTCAAAGAGAGGTTTCTTTTTATGTCGAGTTGCCTATTCTCCCTCCGTCCCTCTCATTTCTTATCATTTGGGTTGGGCACGGAGATTAAGAAATATGTATAAAGTAGTGGAAAAGAGAAGGAAAAGTGGGTGAAGTGGTGGGACCCATTGATTTTTAATGTATAAAAAGAAGATAGTAGAGTAAAAGTAGTGTGAAAAGGAAAGAAAGGTGAAGAAGTGGTGGGACCCATTAACTATTTTGGGTAAGTTTTGAAATGTAAAAAATTAGATGGGACACCCCACAAAGGAAAATGTAAAGAAATGGAGGGAACGGAGGGAGTAGTTTGTTAATTTGAGGTTAAATATAGTGTATTACTAAGAGTCAGAACTCAGAAGCACTATAATCTTAATGTTAAAGGTTAAAAATACATTTTTAATATCTTGATTATTAATCAGTGACACACCATTCGTAAAATTCTGTATCCGCCACTGACGGCAACATGGGACATATTGGGCTGTTTGGCTACATTTATTTTTTCAGAAATAAAAACTTATTTCTGAATAAAAGTACATAAAAATATTATTTTTTCTGAAATAAGCTTTTTTTTTTTCCAAATAACGAATATGAAACACCTCTTTCACATTTAATATCCAAAAAAATTATAAAAAAATACATTTTCCAAAAAAGATTAAGGCTTATTTTCAAATGACATGGTTGCCAAACACGTCCATTATATTTCTGTGAGAGACATGATTTGCAAACTTGCTGGTCTGGTCTGTTAACTTGGCACAGTACTAATGTTGTCTAGTCGACATTAGGTCGATAATTGTACACGGACCGACCAGGTGGGAAGGATTGGAGGGAAGATACTACTGCCCCTCGTTGTGTGGCCTAGTATTAACAGATTAATTCAGGCACCTTGGGCTCTTTGTACATCTCCTTAGTTACCCCTGTATGTGTGGCTTCTAGTTTCTGGGCCGGTGTATTAGCAGTTCAAATGCAAGTAATGTGCTTGTTACAAAATTTGCTACACTTTTGACTTCTTCAAAGGCCTTGCTACAAGAAAATTAGCATAAACAAGATTCCCTGGCATATTATCTAAAAAAACTACTCTATTTTGTTTATTAGCTGGGATGTAACATCTTCTTTTATCTTGTTATTGTGATTTGTACATGGTCAAATCTGTTCTTCTGTGCATGATCTGCCATCATTGAATGAGATCTAGTCAAAGACTCCAAGTCTCCAAGACATCATGTTTTTTCAATTTGTAAATTACTTGGCAGATCAAGTTTGTCATGCTCACACTAACTTTTACAATTATTGCAACCTTGTATAACTTTTTTGTATTATCCACTAATTATTGATACAAATCCATGTAAATGAGATTTAATGAGCATCCACATGATTTCTTAATCAGTTCCAAGTGTGTTGTCTTTATCATTGCCAGCTTAAAGAGAATGGTCTGTTGTCTTTGGTTGGTTCCTCAGATCCATATGACTATTTTTAACCTTTTGATTTGGATGGTTAGTGAAGTTGCATTCTCAATAATGCCCCCCAAAGGTTCCCAAGTGTTCAGTTTATGCGGCCTTTATTACATATGTTGAGAGTTTGAAACAAGTCTCTAAGATTCCCTTTCCATTTGGGACAGGCACTAACTGCAGTCCAAGATCAAAACACCAACATGCCCCATATTTGTAGGGTACCTCCCTAAATCTCTTTCTGTATGTGTGTTGTGCTAATGGTATCTTTACTTATTTACCCTCTTACGTGTCACGGACTAGATGTGTGCATGCATTTACCATTTAAAAAAATAAAATAAAATCTAGCAAAATGCAGTTAAAAAGGACACAGAACAAATAGATTTACTAGTTGACACAAGGGTATTGCTTATAATTTGTCTGAGTAATTTGAAACAACAGTGTTTGTTTGTTTCATGGTCTGGAAAGTTGTGAAGAGCTGCTAAAGATGATTGCTTAATTTGCAGACTTGCACTTATCTGAGTTTTGGGGCCGCCTCTTATAATCTTTAAAGTTGTTTGTCTTGAAAGAAACTGATTCAAATACATGGACATACCCTTGTGATAAGTTCTGTTCATATTGATGTCATGGTTTTGCCCTTTTTGTGGATCATGTGGGCTTCATAAAGTGATTAATGTAATTTGGCATTCTATGGATAGCCAATCTTCTCTTCTTTCTGAAGATAAGCTATTGTATTTTGTATATACATGAAATTTTTTAATCAACAGTATTAAATTCTGACTATGTATATCATTGTTAAAGTTGATTAGTAGAATTATTTAGCATTTCATAATAATTAATCGTCAGCTAATTGTTTGGTCATCTCACTGAATTGGACCATTTTTCAGTTAATTTGAACATCGTAAAATTAGGAAAAGGTTGTGTAGGGTGGGCAAAAGTCACAAGAGTATGAGAAACTCCAAGGTGCAATTTCTGGGCAGGTGCAATAAAGTCTGCATAGTCACGTGATTGAGTGGCCTATGCACCTAATTGGATTAAGTTAAGATGACTTGACTAACTCCTTTCAGGAGTGAATAGCCCTAATCATTTGTAATGATGGGACTTGTATGATTGCATTAGGGCAAATCCAATAATAGCCTAAGGCATCTCCTGATCCAAAAATCTAAATTTGGGACAGTTCTGCCCCAAACCACTCCAACTATGGACTAAAAAGTGATCCAAATTTGGATCAGTGAATAGTACTGGTCCAAATTTGGATCACTACTATTCACTGATCCAAATTTTTTTAACATTAAAATATTATTATTTTTATTATTTGATGATTTTGTTAATGTTATTAAAGATAGATTAATTAAGATTAGAATATAATTAAAATAAATATTAATTATAAATTAAAATTTCAACATTTTATCAATCGCTATAGAAAAATTAAAGATAAATATTGCCCATCTTGAATTTCGAAATACACTTATTGAGCATTTGTGGGAAAAATATACTAATTCTGAGAATAAGTATTTTAATGTAATATTTAAATGCTTTTAAATTATTTTTATGCACCGTTTTAACTTTTTTGAATTATTTTGTAATATTTTATCTTTGTCTAGTCGTTAATTTTATTATTATAATTAATGATGAAATTAGTTAATCATTTTATAAAATATTTAAAATCAAAGTATATGAATATTATAAGGATGAGTAAATTTGGATCTATATTTGGATCATATGATTGGAATAGGATTTGGATACCGCCCTAAATTTGGATCATTTGGTGATCCAGATTTGGATGAGTTGGCCTAAAGTTCTAAATTTGGGCCGGTTTCGGTCTAAATCCTCCCAACAGTGGCCTAAATCTTGGTGCAAATTTAAGTCGGTGAACGGTACTGGTCTAAATTTAGGCCGGCACTATTCACCGACCTAATTTTTTTTTTAATAATATAATAATAACTTTTTATCTTTTTATATTTAGTTAATCAAATGATTTTATGTTAATATAATTATTAAATTATTTATAAATTATATTTAATATATTTTACTTAAATAATCATATTTATTATTATGAAATATAATAAAGTTAAATAATCTCAAAATAATTCAAATTAACAACACATTAAAATGCTCGATTTCAATAATTTCTTGGACGATATCAATAAATAAAAAGAAATAAAAAAGCTCATATTGCACTTCGAGATGCATTAATTGAGTATTTGTGGGAACATATATCAATTCGGAGTAATATTGAATCTTTGTAAATTTTATTTTAGTTAATTAAATAAAATGTTAAATTTTCTTTTATTTTCTTTATTTTTCTAATTTAATGAATTTATTGAGTTTAATATTAATATGAAATCTTATATTATTGCTAAAAAGATTAGAATAATAATATAAAAATTGTTAGAAGAATAAAATATTGATATATGAATTTGGACCAAAATTTAGACTGTTGGAATGGAAAGATGGTTCGCTCTAAATTTGGACCAAAATTTAGGCCATAAACTGGTTCCACTGTTTGGAGATGGCTTTAGGAGTGGTTGGGAAAATTCAAAATTCTAAATGGACTCCCGGGGTTAGGGCAAGTTTAAACGATTTTTTCAAAAATACAGTAGTTTGGGGATTTTTTTTAAACAATCTTCTAAATAAGATTTATAAAAAATATCATTTTTGAAGAAAAAATTACGAAAGTGGCATTTATGCGACTTCAAATTAGAAAAAAAATCTTGAATATAAATCCAATTAAATTTAAAGGATAATTCAACTTAAACGAGTGTCTGGCCCAACGAATTAATCAAAAACAATTGAATTGGATTTCAAGTATTTATTAACAATAATTAATGGGACTAATTTTTAAAATAAAGAAACAGATCAGCTAAAATTATAACTTTAATTCTAATATTCTAAACCATCGCCCTTACCTATAATGAGTTTATGTGGACAAGAATAGAGATTTAAGTAAAAATTGTTCACTCCAACCCTTCTCTCCTTACCTAAAATTTTTAGGTGAGAGAAAACAAAACCCCTTATTTTGGGATAGAAAAATAAGCCCCTAATTCATCCACCTCATCTCCTTTTATCATTTTCTTTCATTTTTCATTTTCCCTCCTTTTTTTATCCTCCCCATCATAGTGAAAGTTCTAATAAAATATTATTTTTTTCGGGTTACATTCCACATAGAACCTCTTAGTCTTGGAACCTTAGAACCTTCATCACAATATTTAATTCCATGATTAATGTAAACTTTCTTAAATTATATAAACTTTCTTAAATTATATAATTTACCATATAACTTGTAGGCTTGTACCGCTGCAGAATATTTGTATAAAGATCTTATATACGAATTATCAAATCATACTGCTGGGGAACATATATTAATATAATAAAAATTGATTTTATATGTAATATTTTTGTAAGCAACGCAAATACTGTTATAGTAAATTAAACATTATACAATAATATTATTAAATAATTATACTGATATTGCTGCAGCACATTGGAACTACTGTCGCAGAACATTGGAGGGAGAATAACAAGTAATTTGATTAGAGTCTAATATTAAATTTTAATACATGTAATTAATGCACTCATTAACTACCTACAATCAAGTAAAAAGGAAATTAAATAACTAATATTAAATGCAGTATTTGATCATAACCATTGATTTAACAATAATCTAATGATTTTATATGAGTTCTAAGTTATAACTTAATATGGTTTCTAATATGAACCTCACCCTATTTTTTTCAAATATAGGGATAATTACAGGGAATACCGTTAGAGTAAAATAATTTTATACTTACCATTAATATATTATATTTTAGGAGTTTAAAATAAGTAACACCATTGAAGTTGCTCTAAAAACAATCATACAACCAAAATAATCTAATATACATTTTTTTTGGCTCAATTGAATCCTATGCATATAATTATTACAACTTTCCACCTCGATTCACACGCCCGACCGCTGCCTATACATTTCGTAGTACCGGCGGCAACAATGTTGTATATCTACGGTAAGGAAAGGAGAAGAAACGAGAAAGGAAATTACATTTAGTTGTTTTTGGCAGTTGTTGTTATAGCGAAAGACAAATAATCGAGAAAAGAAGTTACATTTTATTATTTTTTGTTTTAAATATATTTTGTTACAAATAGTAAATCCCCATTTAGTTGCAATATTTGACTTAAAGACATATTCGCAAATTTTTTCAGAACAAGGTAAAATTATAAAAAAAATGAAAATGGAATTTATGGCCTCAGCTTGGTTATTCCTTTTTTTTTTCTCAGAAAAATAGGTGAATATCAAATTTTTTTATTGAAAATAATTGATTCGTTTTGTAAATGAAAAATGTTAATAATTATTCAATATTTAATATTAAAAATTATTTTATGCATGTGAATTTTTTCTAAAAATAAATCTCTGTTATCGACAATAATTCACGCCAAACATGTCCATAACATAATCGATGGAAAAAAATCATCATACTAGATATTAAACTAAATGGATTGCTTAAAATTGAAAAAGAGAACGTTACTGGTAAAAGAAAATTGAAATTAAATATTATTAATCAATAAAAAAAGGCATAGGTTCGGCTAAGTATTCCTTATTCATAGTAATCAAATTCATGATATCATTGTATAGATTGAGTTGCATTTTGTAATACTTGTATGCATATATGATCATTTCTTCAGTTCATAACAGTTACCTCTGAAAAAATTAAAATGACATATTCTGGAAAAATTAAACGGTAATTTTAATGCTAAAAATCCTTGTTTCAGTGCAAATCATCCGTTTTAGGTGTGTAAATCGATAATTTTAATAGTATAAATCTAATGCAGATACTCACCCGTTCTGTCCTCCCAGATCCTGAGTTGGACCCTGACTTGTCTAGAGAGTTTGTAGAACAGATACTCAGGTTATAAGCCATATTTATAAAAATAAAAATAAAAAAATCTAGTGCATATATGTCTTAGAAAAATGTTGAATGGGCCGGTCAAACTAAACAAAAAAGAGAGGAGTGGCAGCTTTCATTGATTATTCTCTGCACAATGGTACACCTTAACATAACAAGTACCACTCTCAACTTAGATAATGTAGTGTGGTCCTGTTTTTATCCTTTTTCTAACTGTTTCATTAATTTCTTGGAGTATTTACCACCACGTAAATTCTAATATTAGACACGTAATATTTTCGTCTTGTTCCTAGTGAGTTGTAAACGCGTTTCTTCCTGGATATGCTGGTTGCTGATATATTCCCCTTTTCTACATATTTTTATTAATTTATCCTGGTTTCAAAACTTTGCCGGTGTAAATTCTTCAAAGAAAACTGCATAAGACCTTGCAAATTCTATTTTATATTTTTACATATAAGGAAAAGAAACCGGAAAAATATAAAAAGTTATTTGATACAAGTTTTTATGTACTTTATTATTTAAGTCCATAAATTATATATATATATAATATAATTAAACACGTTCACAAATATGTGTGACAAAATTTGAATTCAACATTTCATAAAATTAGCAAGTGAATATTCTTGCGCTAAGCATTATTATTTTGCGTAAAATATTTAGATTATTTTTGTACTTCGTCTAAATAATATTCAGGGAACAAAAAGGCAGGAGGTTTATTGATTCCGTTCATGATCATTGCAAGACTCTCCAAAAACAACTTAACTGGCATTCAATTATAGCTAAATTATTATGTTAAATAACAGTTGTTATTAAGATATCCACGAAATGCATATTAAGAATGAGCTGAAACTACAAAAGTTAAGAAGGTTCTATATTCTCTAACACATGCATAAATACAATTATGCGGATAAACTATATTCTTTTATTCAATAAAATAAAAATAAAATAACAAAACGGATTCGGAAGAGCACACTAAAATATGGACAACTTACAAAGGTAGTAAAATAAAATTATAGAAACTTTTAGAATTTTGGACAGATAATAATGATATCTTTTTTTTTTTTGAAGGCAAAAGAGAATTCATTCCATCAAAATAGAATCATACAGCAAAGTCTACAGCAAAATAGAATTTTGGACAGATAATAATGATATCTTAAAATATTATTCGTAATTCTATTTATTTTGCAATAATAAAAATCTGTAACAAATCCAGTAAAAAATCAGCTAATAATTTCGAACTAGCTACATTATTCAAATGACTGGTTTTGCAACAGGGCTCATAATCGAATATTTCTCGGCATATCTTTTCAATTTTATCTGTCACCGGTGGCGGCGGCGTTATATCTTAAGCCACACCAAACACGAGTTGCAATATCCGCAATTTGAGTAATAGACTAATAGTTATATTTGAGTAATAGTTATATTTGGATGGGTTTCCATTACTTTTCCTTAATATAATTTTGTATACAAAATAAAAATACTAAAATTAACTGATATTTGTTAATTTATAAGCTGTTGCGATTGTATCTTAAAAGCAATAATTTTTCATCATATAAATTATTATATATATTATTTTAATATAATAATAATGACTTGAATATTTATCTCTATATAAACTAACAATTAATTAATAATAATTTTATGAAATTTATTATATAGATTACCAGCTAACTTTTGTTTCACGACTTTTACTTATTTCCCAAACAGTTTAATCACTTATACGTCTTAACTTGCTTCTGACTTCTACTTCATTTTTTTACTTTAAGCAAAAAATACTTATTTTAAACCCACCCAAACGGCCTCATCTTCATTTTTTTACTTTAAGCAAAAAATACTTATTTTAAACCCACCCAAACGGCCTCATCATGGGGGTGTTTGGGAGGGCTTAAAAGCCAGGCTTCTGGGTTTATAAGTTAGAAACACTTATTCGTACTGTTTGTATAAAAAACCAAGAAGCACTTATAAAAAGCTAAGAATGCCAACTTTTGTTCCAGGACTTCTACTTATTTCTCAAACATTTTAACCACTTATAAGTCTTAATTTGTTTTTAACTTCTACTCCACTTATTTACTTTAAGTGATAAGTACTTATTTTAAATTTACCCAAACGACCCCTATGTTTTTTTATTCTCTCGTCGTAATAGTGAACTATTGAAAATGAACGGTGTTTTTTTGGGAAAAAGTATTTAACATACAAATATAAATTTCATCAAAATATCATTTCATGCATATTAATTAAACTGAAATAATTTATAAAAACATGATAAATTCGAAAATTCCAGAATCATATGAAAATCATAATCATATGAAAATCATTTGAGAATTGAGTCGCTCAAATCTTTTAAAAAAGAATCGAATAGATACAAAGCGGACTCGTATATAAACTTTGTTGTATTCCAACACATTTCTTACTCCACTTCTCTCATCTCCTCTGTCACCGGGATTTCAATCTCCGACGCCTCCTATATTCTCTCTCTAAACCTATACATACACTTACGTCGACGTATACACATCCATATCTAAAACTAATCCCTAACCGATTTTCTACCTGTATTCTCACCAATTTAATCATCTCTCTCATCTCTCTCCCTCTCTCTCTCTCTCTCACATAATGAAATCTGATCATCGCCGACACGCAATCCAATGATCACCGCCACGTCATCTCCCGATTATGCATAATCCGTTCTGTTGTGGATCGTCGTTTCGCAATCAAATAACTTTCGCGGCGATTACAACCACGGCGGCGATGCCGGCGTCGTCGAATTCGGGTAGATCCGACCCGATCAGGAACTCGAGCAACCAAGTACACAGCCACATCAACACCAATTCGGATTCGAATAATCATATAGATGCGAAAATCAATGATATTTTCGTGGGGAACGGGATATGTGGAGTGCTGCACAAGTGGGTGAATTATGGCAAAGGATGGAGGCCGAGATGGTTTGTGCTGCAAGACGGTGTCGTTTCTTATTATAAGATTCATGGACCCGATAAGATTGTGATTGATTCTGAGAGTGTCAAGGGATTTAAAATTATCGGAGAGGATTCGCACAAGAGGATTCCCAAAAGTAGAAGTGTTGTTAATGCTGTTGGCAGTAGTAGGCATACTAATACTCCTGTTGGTGAAGTTCATCTCAAGGTTTGATTTATTTATTTTTTCCTGAAAGATGAGTATGATTCATGTTTTGTATGTAGATTGTTTTTTTGTTGAATGTGTTGTGACAAAATACAAGTTTTGTGGTCTTATTTTGCATGATTGAGTATATGTATGGTTTAGCTTTCGAGTCCGGACTCCGGGTTTCTGTGTTCAAAAAAAATTCATATACCTACATTTTAATTATTAGTTATATGTTGACAGCGGTCTCATAAGTGGCTGTGTTTAGACACTAATGTGTGTTTGCTTGTGTGTTGTGATGTTTGTGAGTTCCAGTGGAGGTGTTTGTTGTATATATATAGCCTGAGTTTTTTGAATTGAATTACTGGTTTTCTTTTCATGACAGTTTTATCTGCTACAAGATTAGAGGGGTGATGAATTTTTATGTCGATGTCTTCTATGTTGTATAGAAGGATATTCGTATGAATACTTTCTGCGTAACTATTGCATTTGAGGTGTTGTGCATTTGTCATTTATTTCGTATGTTACAGGTTTCTTCAATTCGAGAAAGCAGGTCAGATGATAAAAGGTTTTCTATTTTTACGGGAACGAAGAGGCTGCACATGAGAGCAGAAACACAAGAGGATCGCCAGCAATGGCTTGAAGCATTGCATGCTGTGAAAGGCATGTTCCCTCGAATGTCCAATGGCGACTTAATGGCTCCCATAGATAATATTGCTGTTTCAACAGAGAAGTTACGGCAGCGTCTGTTGGAAGAGTGTGTAAGTGAGGCAGCTATCCAGGATAGTGAACAAATAATGAGGAATGAGTTTGCATCCCTGCAGAATCAACTTATTCTTGTGCGGCAGCAGCATTGGCTATTGATCGACACACTGCGACATTTAGAGGTACACATAATGACTACTAAAACAATTATGCTGTTCAATATCATAATTTCTCTTCAGTATCTCCTGGACAGAATGGTTTGTAACCTACTGTTCAGTCATCCCTTGATAATTTGTTCTGCAGCAGCATTGTGTGAATAGCAAATATCTAATATCTTAATTGTTGGGTTTTACCTAATAAGTGTTCCATAAGCTTATGAAGTAGACTTTTAGATCATTGTATGATTATTAAACCTATTTGTATAGACCTTTGTATGGTTAGCTTTTAAATTTCATAAGTACCTGACTACCGTGTATACTTTATTAAAATTATATTTTCATTGTTCTTATAAAAGTTATCTGTGAAATTTTGTTGACCTTGTACTAGTAGATGTTCTTTCTTTAACCAAAAAACAACTATTAGGCTTTCTTAAAATGTTGTTTGACATACAAAACAAATTGCAGCAAATATGAGATCCCTAAGTAAGACCTAATGTTCTAAGTTCTGAGGAGAAGTAAAATAAGTTCTATTTTTTAGTGAAGTGGAAACTTATTTTGCCAAAAAGAAATGGTTAATCGAAAAGTACCAAGTAAAATAAAAGCTTGTGTTAGATTGAAGAGAAACTACAATGCTCTAGGTTCGCTGCTTAATGTCCTTTGTGATAGGTTTCTGTGTGATTTCCTACTACTATGTATGTGATCCTTGATTTTAATACACACACACACACACACACATTCTTTTTAATCCTCATTATTGTAATTCATTATAACAATTTTCGGATTATGTACGTTAAAAACTCAGCAAACAGACTGCATGCGGATGCTTTCATAGTTGTGTACATGTGGATGCATAGTTGTGTACATGCGGATGCATAGTTGGGCCGACTTCTCTCTCTGTGTAATAACTAATAATATGTAAAGCTTACATATTTTTTCAAATTAAAATCTATACATAATAAATAAGTTTGAAACAGTGTACAACCACACTAGCATTGTTTATGTCCTTTATTGTTTAATTCTAGCACAATGTAATCTTATGTTAATCCTGTAAGTAGTTGAATATTTTTTTCTTGAAATCTATACGTGGAGTATTAGAATTAACAACAGGATATTACCTCGTGAGTAGGTAAAACTTGACAGTAAATTCTGTATGTAACATTGGTCCATTCTGTTCTTGATGGGATTTGATCCTCCCGCTCTTTTTATTGGATGGGGACAGTGTTGTCAATAGCTCATATGTAGTAGCTTATTATAAATTATAAATATATGAGAAAATAATGAACATGGAAGATGTGGATGGTTGGAGTTAGTACTACATTGCAAATTTGCGGTAACAGTTAGATTTTTAGTGGAGTAAGAAATAGTGTCTGAAGTTAAAAATAACAGTAAAGTACATCTTTGTGTTTGTTATAAGAGATGGAATTTCTTGTGCGGCAGTGAAAATTGCTGAGAAGTACCTAGGCAACATAATATAGTCGTATTAGTATTAGAAATGAGCACTTGATTGTCACATAATTTAAGCCCTGAAGAGATATTGTCATTAGTTGATGCAATTCATTTGATAACCAAAGTAATGCGGTAATGCTGTATTGATTCATTATACAAGGATTTTTTGCAATCCTCCAGACTGTAGGATACTTCAGTGTGGGTGCACATGTGAAATTTCTCAAGAGATAAGTTAATAATATATTTTGTAAGCTAACACTGCAGCTGGCATTATCTATTCATTGAATAGGGGAACTAAGTTACTGGTGGTTTCTAGTTTGAAATTGAAATGCCTTTGCCATGGTGCTAAATAATTTAGTGAATAAGTTAATATTCTCTTAAAATAACAGAGAGCATTCTGCATATAGTTTTATAAGTTATTGCTTGAACTATTTCTGGCTGGACAAATATGTGTAGCGGACTTCAGTTACCTCCTTTTGTGCTCTGCCCCTCTTCTGCTTCTGTTTAAGTAGTTCCTCAGCTTGCATCTTACCAGTTGTCACACTCGGAGTTCTTACATTATGGAAGTTGTTATAAGTTTACTTCTGTTTTCTCTTTGTAGTTTATAAGCAAGTAACTTCTTATACTAAAAAAGAAGTTTTTATATTATATGTGTTTCATCTGCAAACTTGTTCCCTGGCATTTACCCCACTCTCCGTAACCTCTAGATCAAATACAATGAATTGTTTCTTTGACTACTTTTACTCTAATAAGTTTTTATATTCAGGAATTGCTATAAAGCTCATCATTTGAATCTGTTGTGTTTTATAGACTGAGAAGGTTGATCTGGAAAACACAGTAGTTGATGAGAGTCAAAGGCAATTGAAAGAGGTTGGGCAGTCCTCTAGATCGACACTTGGGAAATACAGTGGTAAGATTGCATATCAAGAAACAAACTTCAGCAAAGTTTCATTTTTATGAATTTCTAAAGCCAGTATAATTGTACAGGGCCAGGATGTCACCTAAATATATAACATTTTGTCCAATCAAATAACGTCTCTGTGATGGATATCGAGGGTGTACAACTTTTTTCTTATCATTTGGTGCCACAAATAACTTTTCAAGCAATAGAGATGATGACATGGTGTGATGGTGACAGACATCAAGATCATCTTATAATAACTATTTTTAAAAAATTACCACATAGTGTGCAACCCTATTTTGAATTTGTTCTAGGCAGCAGAGAATATACTTCTATTTTTGTGATGTCATAAGCATCAAGTGTCCTAGAATTTTTTCGATTATTACTTTCCATTAACAGTCAGTTGCTTGTAGACAGAATTAGTCTATATATGATTATAAGGATTTAGGAACTGTTTAATTCTTTAATGGATTGTGTTATTTTTAAATAAAAACTTTCTTGAATTATTTTATAGTTGGATATACTCCACAATATTCTATATTATAGCCCTTTAATAGATCATAAAGTTCTAATTAGTTTTGGCCAAAGAGACCTGTGTAGTATGTACAGCTGTAGGGCCTGTGAGTTAAAGGATTAATGTTTAATAATGATATAGTTTGCGACTGATACTTATTTCGTTAATAGAAAATTTTTATGAATGCAAATAATGGTTCAGTAATATATGCATGGTGTATAACTTCGATCATAATAGGAACAGTTGGAAAATAAAATTTGTAATGTAATTTCTTTATTTGGTTACATACAAGATGCAGCATGTTTTTTGTCTGCACATGTTTTCTTGAACCCTTTTTTTAAACAGAGGCAAGTGCAAGTGGATCTGAAGATGATAATGAAAGAGTAGACACTGTGGAGGAAGAGACAGATGAGGAGGATAATGCCTTCTTCGACACTCGAGATTTTCTATCATCAAATTCATTTAGAAGCAGTGGGTCGGATTATCGAACATCATCTTTTTCATCAGATGAAGAAATTAGTTCAGAGTTGGGGGACGGAGTTGACCCTTCAATTAGGTCTGTTGGTGCTACCTTTCCAAAAGTTAAACGTCGTAAGAAATTGCCTGATCCAGTTGAAAAAGAAAAGAGCGTAAGTCTGTGGTCGATGATTAAAGACAATATTGGAAAAGATCTCACCAAAGTTTGTCTTCCAGTGTACTTTAACGAACCACTGTCTTCTCTGCAAAAGTGCTATGAAGATCTTGAGTATTCATATCTTCTTGATCGAGCGTATGAATGGGGCAAAAGGGTATGTATTCTTTACGAGCTTTGTTGTTGTTCACTCAACTCTTTCCAAACACATCATATATTGCTGAGAATATTTCTGATAATCTACTAATTTATCGGATTTGCTCCAATGGTTAAAAGAGTGGAAGCCAATGCATTTAAATGGCTTCTAAGCAATCAAGCCTGCTTATGATTCTCTTGATCATTTTTATTTTTAAAAATGGTTCTTAACTCTCCTTGGAGCATCTCCAGTGGGGTGCCAACCTTGGTGCCAATATCTCTAAATCATTATAGGTGCTAATATTTTATCCTCTCCGTCTTTAATAATACTTTTGGCACCTTTCTTACCAAAATTTGTTCTAATCGTTGGCACTAAAAGTTGCTTATATGTTCAAACAAGTATGATTACAAAGAGATATAAAGGTACATCATCATACATGTCTTTAGTGTTGATGCATCCATTATACAGTATTCGCTATATATTTTGAATATCTAGAGACCTGTAGCAAAATTCAACATCATCTATTACAATAAGTAATTAATCTTTTTATAACAACTTGAAAAATACTAATAAAATACTATATTAAGCTATAGACAACTCCATTGGAGTACATTGTACAACACTTTACAGGTTCAGCAAATTTTAGCTGATTATTATTTTAGAAAACACCATTGGAGATGTTCTAACGATGATAATTATCTTACTTTTTCAATTATTGCGGTGTCTATTATTTCTCCTAGTCTAATCTAATAATTGTTGCAAAAGTTTGGGTAGTTTTTACGAAAAAATGTAATGAGCAGCTTCTGAGTTTTTCTACTGCAGCAAGTACCAAGTCATCACAGGCATGATTTTATCCTTTAAGACAATCTAAGAACATATTCAACAACCAGAACAGCATTCAGTATTTGAGTATTTGTCTGTGTTAGTGAGCCCGGATATGAAAGCAGACATGATCAAGGACATAAATCTTAAAAGCAAGTGGGTATTGTTGATAAGTAATCATTCTAACAATGTAACAAATTGGTCAAATTTACTTGTTTTTTAACCTGTTACTATAAGTTTTTCACTCCGTGATTGCCTTCAGCTCGTCTCATTGGTGCATGATATAATTAAAATAAAGTTTTGGTGTTTTATTGTTCCTGTTGCTTTTATGATTATTATTTGATGCATCTGGGCAGCTAACTATTGTTTCCCTGTTATTATTATGTTGGACAAATGTAATCTGCATAAAAATCCATATTCCATTTTGTTATAAGCTTGAGTTAACATTTCTTATTAAATTTTAATGAAGTATAGAAATTTACTTTTATTGAATTTTAGTGAAGTATATAATTCGACTTGGGTCTATAGGTTTTAAACGAATTCTCCTTTCTGGATATTCATTCTTGTTGTTTCCCTGTCAGGGTAATAGCCTTATGAGGATCTTGAATGTAGCAGCATTTGCAGTTTCTGGTTATGCTTCTACCGAGGGAAGGAATTGCAAACCATTTAATCCACTACTGGGGGAGACATATGAGGCTGACTTTCCTGATAAAGGTTTACGTTTTTTCTCTGAGAAGGTTAGACATTACAGCTTTAATTGTTGTGGAGTTTACTTTGCGTGTCCTAGTTTATTTGATAGGAGTTAAACCACATTCTTTGGTACGTCCAAGGGATGATTGAGGAGCTAATAGCTATCGTTATGTGTTAGAATTACATGATTTGAAGGATAGTACTATAAATGAATTAAAACAAGGAGATATAAGTAGGCACTTCTTATTGCTGTTCTTTCTATGATTCGTTTGATTCTGGGGAAACAGAGAGATAGAGAGAATAATTCTGACTTGCTCTTTCATACTAAATTATATATTTAAAGCTATGTATTGACTATATAATTGGTCACATAGGTTAGTCACCATCCCATGATTGTAGCATGTCACTGTGAGGGTACAGGCTGGAAATTTTGGGGAGATAGCAATTTGAAAAGCAAATTTTGGGGTCGCTCAATTCAGCTCGATCCTGTTGGCATATTGACACTGGAATTTGATGATGGTGAAGTTCTTCAGTGGAGTAAGGTACTAGTCAAATGGTTCATATGTTCTGTTTTTTATGTTCTTGTACTGACAAACTACATCTTGTCAGGTCACAACATCTATATACAATCTTATATTGGGGAAGCTGTATGTTGATCACTATGGCACAATGCGGATACAGGGAAGTAGTAACTATTCATGCAAGCTTAAATTTAAGGAACAGTCGATTATAGAACGGAATCCTCATCAGGTCCCTCCCTCCCTTTGCTTCTATTACCTTTGCTTCTTTTTCTTTTTCTTTTTGTATATTGCTACCTGTTTGATCCACAGATATAGGCATTTGTGATGTTTAAAGTTTAAACATACATAGTAAAATGGGAATTGATTGTTTTGCAGGTGCAAGGCATTGTGCAAGATAAGAATGGAAAGACGGTTGCTACTTTGTTTGGGAAGTGGGATGAGAGCATGCATTATGTAGATGGAGACTTCTCTGGTAAAGGAAAGGGATTTGATCAATCAGAAGCTCATCTGCTTTGGAAGCGGAGCAAACCTCCTAAGTTCCCTACTAGATATAACTTGTCACGCTTTGCTATCACACTAAATGAGATCACCCCTGGATTGAGGGTAAATATATGTTCACACTGTTTCAACTTTCAAGTGATGCTTAGGTTCCTAATTCGAATTTATAGCTTTGTAATGTAGAAGGTGTACATCCCAAATAGGGAGATTACATACCCAAAGGGATGCTTGCAAAGCATGTTCTTCCAATGTGCACAAGCATATTCTAAATCTCTGAGAAAATCTGCAGATACTTTTTCATGCATCACTAACCTTTTTTTAACCTCAGGCCCAGTTGCCACCAACAGATTCAAGGCTAAGACCTGATCAGAGATGCTTGGAAAATGGGGAATTTGAAATGGCAAATTCTGAAAAGCTGAGACTGGAGCAGCGGCAACGGCAGGTAAAATTAAATTGACATATTTTAGAGTTTACATAGTTTTCAAGTGCATGCCAAATTTCATATTTACTTGACCTCTCATTGTCAATGGTTTATCATATTGAGAGGGGATTTTAGTATTACATTATCACATTGCTTTAGTATTTCTCTGTTATGTAATGTTTAATCAATAATGTTGATCATTGATTGTCGAAATTACTCAGATGTCATATTCACAACAATTTTGCTCTACTTTGTAACTACTTCAAGTCAATGGAAGATTCCTATAATCGTATTACTGATTCACTTGTAAATCTTTTTAAATGAATTTGAAGATGAGCTATATGAAGAAAGATTAAAGTTGAGGCAAACCGAAAAATATAAGTGCCATGTTGGTTAACTTGTAAAGAAACTACGGTTCATGAGTGTTCTTGCAATTGTTGTGTATTGAGTTGCAGCGTCTCAAGTTGAGTTCAAAACGCAGCAAGGAGTTGACTTCAGGGTCATGTGTTGCCTGCTTTGATGGTTTAAACAGCTTTAATACTATCTATTTGAAAATATATATCTTGCTGCGACCATGTGATTGTATGGTGTAAAAAACCAATGTCTTCATTAGTAAATCAGACGTGATGTTCTATGGCTTGATGCCATGGTTTAAACAGCTTACTATCCATGTGAAAAAAAATTATTTTGCTGTGACCTTGTGATTGTATAGTGTAAAAATTACTGCATTGTATTGTAAATTAGGCTCCCAAAACAAGTTATGTATATCATGTTCCAAGTCACATCGGCCTTTTTGATTATCCTGTTTGCAGTTTGCACCTCATCCTGCCAACTCTGGTTTTTTTTTTTTTTTTGCTTTCATTTTTAATGTGAATCACTTGCTAAGTATCCCTACTGATATAAGATTGTTTCTTTGGAATTTAGGCACGTAAAATGCAGGAGAGGGGTTGGATGCCACAATGGTTTGCCAAGGGTAAAGGAAGCGATACTTACCAGTATATTGGTGGGTACTGGGAAGCTAGAAAGCAAGGCAACTGGGAATCATGTCCAGATATTTTTGGTCAAATGTCTTCTGATCAGATGGTAGACTAAGTATGCCAAAATCACCGGAACATAATCCTTTTTGTACCTCCCGTAGAAGTACAGATATCCGACTGTCAAATTTAATGTGAGCCGTACCGAGTACATATTACGGCTGCTAATTTTGACGTGAGACGTGGTCACATTCCCCATTACATATGGAAATGAAGGTATTAGCAGGTATCATATGAAAAAAATAATTTTATCTGGTTCCCTTTTGGTGTCCAAAGTGTTCTGGTTAAACAAGCGACCTAAATGGTAGCAGGCCGTGTTAATTGTTGTGAATTTACTGCAGTTAAGATAATTGCATATATAAAGGAATTCTTCAGTTGAATTTATTGTAATATTAACATTCTTTTAGTTGGCTTTCATAATGAAATATTCTTTCGCTGGAATCTTGTAAAAATAATGGAAGCTGCACGGGGCTTGTTTAAAATCACTTGTAGTATCATGCAGTACAAGTGTATCTTCATTGAGGACTTGTGAAAATATTGTCTGCAAGCTGACCATACAATGGTATAAATGCAGATGAGCAGTGCATATATATTGTTGAACCTGTAAATCAGTTTGACTGAATTGAACGCCTCTATAATTCAAAGTAAATTTGAAATGTTTTCTAAAGTTAAAGTGAAAGAAAGTTTCGTGAGTTGTCTTTTTAAGACTATGTCCAAAACAGAAAGAATAAGTACGATGGTTCACAGTGAACATAAATATTTGAACGGCAGAGCGAGTCCGATAAGGAAATTTGAAGTGACTCGTAGAGGAAACGATTACAGATGGGAGTTAACAATACATATCTGTTCTGGGTTTTGGGGGCTCAAGGCACTTCTGAATCACTGACTCGTATTTTTAAATAGTATATCTGCGTGCATTATGTGTGTGTATATATGTGTTTGAGGACTTGATTAGAAGATGACGCTAATAAGATTTGATGTCCTGAGCAGTGCGGCTCTGCCGAGATCTTTTAACTCATTCGCTTAAGCCTACGGAGCTAAGCTATGCTATGTTATGGGTTGGATTCACTTGTGTACTTCTGCTCCAGCTTTTTGATAGACTTGTCCCGAAACTTAACTGTACATTTCACAACTTATCTTTTGGGATCTTACATGTACCCAAACACGTCTAAAACACGGGACCCCATTTTTTTTCTGGCTTGAATTCTTGTGCTAACCACGTCTAATGATTCTCAGGTTGACTATATAGAATATTGTCACTAATGATTGGACAGGGAAAAATGTTAGTCGTGAAATTAAATTAACCGGTTGAAATTATTTAGTTTTAGTTTTCCAGTAGTTGTTGGCCTGTACGTCAATGTTACTTATTGTTGAGGCGTAGCAATGACTTTGGATGTTAGATGTCGCGGACTTCGAAATATTTAATAGTGGTACTAGATTCAGCTTTGAAGCTCATTGGTGTGCATTTAATTAAACAAAATCACATAAATTTCGTGTCTGTCTGTCTGCTCTATCTGTAATTCTGCTGTAACGGGCGGATACACCATTGATATGTTTGTGATGGCAGTAAATTCTTTATTGGTCATCAATTAATTACCCTGGTGAGAGTGTGGTCTGTTCTTCGTGGATCCATATCAAGTTGGCCGGTGACATGCACTGAATTATTCATTTCTATTTTACTTATGTTCTTATTTCCGACCACTTTTTCAGAAAAAGTTCACACATGATATTTTACGAGGTTGGAGCAGGAGCGGGTCTAGAATTCGAACTATAAAGGAGTACCAAAGAAATTTTCGGAAAACACCTATATAATTTTGAATTTTACAGAGGTATTTCTATAGTTTTGCAAAATTTCGAATGGTGAAATTTATTAAGAAAAAAAATTAGCAGAGACACGTGTCCCCCGTGCCTCAACCTAGATCCCTGGCTCGGAGGAGTAAGCTAGCAACGTGTGGAGCGAGGACCTAGAAGTTGGTGTCTCTATCGAGTAGATAAAAAATTCTTTACAATGTCAAATACGTTGTTCTAACAAAACTACCTCTTAAACTACAATTAGTAAAAGTGTGTCCTAGTAAACTTTGTGCGTATGGAAAAAAGATAAAATTCAACTAAATATTTCGATTTAAAGTATGTGGTTAAGAAAATACTTGCACGAAAACAATATATAGCTGAGTGGTTCTTAACCTCCCACGTGGCAACCCCAGCTCACATATTTTATTTTCTTCAACTTTTCCTCGTTCATAGTCTCCTATATCTGATTAATTAATAAACGGGATTAATTCTTAATTGCCGTTTTCCTGGTTGATTAGTTCACATGTGACGTGGCAAATATAGGTGGACAGCACACGTGGAAGGTGGTCTGAGTCTGAACCGAGTGAGAGGAGACATGCGTCCCACTATTCTAATTCTTCGATAGATGTGGGGCTAACTCGGACAGCTAAACCCGAGTTGATTGGGTCCACAACGTGCTAACTCGGTCCCTGTGGACCCCGCACTAAAGCGACTGTTTGTATGTACCTTTATACTCTATTTCCGACTCTCTCTATTGCTTATCCAAATATCTCGTATTCTTTCTTATACTTTTATATATTTTAACGTTCATTTCAACAAGGTGGTATCCACGTATAATATTCTTATACGCTAGTATATTTCATTGCATCATGGTCAATATCTTAGTTTGTTAATTTGTTTATTGCGATATCTTGATTTATAAAAAAGATAAATGTTTCAAAGTTTAATACTCCTTCGTTTTTTATGTGTCCATTTTTAAGAATAAAATTTGTTTAATTTAATTGTTTATCATAATTTTCAGTGTGAAATTATATTTTCAAAGTCAATTATACTTAACATATATATTATTTATATATCTAAAATCAAACTCGTTCCACATATTACGGTCATCGAATGCGATTAATTTATTAATATTTACTTTTCTTAAATTATTATAACCGAATGAGATTATATTTCTATTCATCTAAACAATAGACTAAAAAAGATACTCCCTCCGTCTCAATTTATAGGTCCATTTTGGAATAAACACGCATATTAAGAAAAAAGTTGGTTAGATAGAATCTTTTCTCATGTATCATTAATTAGTGCATTGATAAGTGAGAATATGGTTGAGTTTCAAAAAATCACAATAAATATAGTGATTTAATGCATTGAGAAATGAGAATGATGTTGAGTTTCAAAAAAATCACAATTAATATGTAGATAAATTTGTATTGAAAGAAGAGAGGGACAAGTATTTTGGGACAAATTTTTTTTCCAAAGTGGACCTATAAATTGAGACGGAGGGAGTACAACCAGGTTGAGACAAACATGGAAGTTTTTAAGCCTTGGTTTTTGCGACAAGAATGATAATTTCAAGATGCATACACCTTTGTATCTTGAAATTAAGGATTAATTTCTCTCTTTTTTTCGCAACTTTCCAGCTGCTTTAACCAGCCTGGAACTGTTAAGAGTATCTCTAACCATGAAGATCCTTTAGCTAAAATTTTAGTTGTCATATCAAAATTAAAAATTAAAGTAATAACTTCAAAAATTCACACTTCAATCATCTCCGCCTGTTATCTATGATCATAACCAACCTCCTATGAATGACTATATTTGTCGATCCGCTACAGGTTCATAAGAAAATCTGTAGAAAGATTACATATCACTTATTACAATATTAAAGTGATATATTCTATTTATAACAATCCAAAATATTAGTATCATACTATTTTTAAATTATAATCAACCAATATAACCAATACAATTGAAACAAAATGTCTTACAGTTTCAGCAAATCTTACATAATATCTTACGTGTCCAATTTAATCACTATTACAGCCAACATCGTTGGAGATGCTGTTGATAATCTTTTCGGTCCTAACGGGCATATTGATACCATAGATGAACATTCATTTATCCTGCTTAATCCCTCTTCATATTTTTTTCGGATATATATAATATAGAATTACGGAAAGAAAAACTTAAGAAAGCAAATAAAACTCTCATGAAATATATTTCAAAATTTTATTTTATAATTTTATTTTAAATTTAAATTAATAAACACCAACAAAACTACCAAACTTATAAAAGGTAACAATATAACAAGGATCTTTATAGTGGGTGGATATAAACGTTGAGCAGACTCAAACAATTGCTTTTTACATGGACAAGTTATTTTGATCTAATAGAGATTTTTGTATATACAAAAAATTATTATTATTAATGAAATTAAAACCAACGAAAATCGATTTTCCTGACTAAAAGGTGATGGTTAGTATATATCATTAAGACACAAGAAAATCTGATAAAATGATATTAAAAATTAAGATCACTTTCTAATCGAATTATTTAGAAATACAATGTCATAAATTTGAATTTTTACTCTAATATTGGAGTTGCGTTAGATGAACTCGTAGAGAGTCTATTGAACTGCGAAACAGGTGGTTGGAGCTCGTAAGTTTGTTTTATAATTTGTATTTATATCAGCATCATGGTTTGCATTGTGGACATAGATTAGCTGACAGATAAGAATATGAATCGAAAATGTAGACCTGTAAATATATAAATATTTGTATGCGTTGTGAGGGAAAATGATTTTTTAAGGCAGACCCAGGAGAGACAGGGACAGTGGAGCAGGGGATTGGACAAATCCTATCGATACATTCAAAATCCTCGTAACGCCACGCCAATTATATATTTCTGTGAATATAATGATTTAATAAATTCCATTCAGAGGATGGGGTTCATCTTCATCCTTCTCGTGGTTGACATCAAATAGGCGGCCAAAAAGCATCATAATACTGGTTTTCTTCTGTATTTAGTTTATTTGTTATTGAGTATTATTCCAATGTTTTTAATTATGTTCTCATTTAATTCTCAGTTTAAGACGTTAGACGATGAGTTGACAAGATATATACAGCAAATTAGTAATGATTAATATGAATTCTTTTGGTGTCAATAATAAGAATTATACCATTCTAAACAGTAATGTTCGATTATTCATGTTCAGTTTTGCAGAGACACTGGGCATGAAATCCTAAAGACAAGTTCTGATAGAGGGAATATTAAATGAATTCTTAACCTTCTTGGGAGCCGTGTCAATAATTTATGTTTTCTAAAATTTAAGTAAAATTAGCCCGACAATATATTTTTCTTCATACTCTTATTTACCATATGAGAGAACGGAGGACTATGATAAGAGCAAGTCCAATAAATTACTCAAAATAAGCTATTAAACACATATTTAGGTAATGTATAACAAACGACGCACTCCAATTCTATTACCTAAATTACTAGTTCACCAGCACATACTCAAATCCCCTGGTCATTATCTATTTTTAAATAACTCCTAACAATTGCCTATTTAATGTAGTATCTGTGAATAAAAAATTTATATTCCTCTTTCTTTCTAGGGCTGTCAAAAAAATCCGAAAGATCTGATATCCTTCCGAAAAATCCGTTACCGTATCTGGAAAAAAACGAATATAATCCGTATCCGGAATAAAACGGATATTATCTGTATTCGAATCCGGGGTTTGCGGATACGGATATATATATAGGCGTATCCGTATCCGAAATTATTACTATATGTATATAATAATACTTATATAAATTTATTATTTACTTATATATATTTTATTTTATCCTATAAATTTTGAAAAAGAATTAATATTTCAAATAAAAAAGAAACATTAAGTATCTTGCAAATGGAGAAAATGGAACTATCTTCATCAAGCTTTTCTTTTTAAAATTGTTGCAGATAGTGTTGTTTTGTGATTTTAAGTTGTTAAAATTAATATTTTATTCGAAATATTTGGCCTGAATGCCCAAACTAATGTTAAAGTATGTTATTAATTTCTGACTGGGTATACATTTGCTGTTGAACGGTTCAAAATATATTTTTTTAATTAATCTCAGAATATATATTTGATTTTTTGTGATGTTTGAAAAAGCGGATACGGATATTATCCGTATCTGGATAATATCCGGCCGAATACGGATACAGATCTTTTTATTCTAAAATTTGCGTATCCGTATCCGGATCCGGATCCGATTTTGAGTAGGCGGATACGGATACAGATATGGGCAAATCCGTATTCGTTTTATCCGTTTGACACCCCTACTTCTTTCTTTGTCTTTTCCTTATCTTTCTCTCAAATTTATAATTAAAATAATAATAAGGGAACAGATATATAGATTGTTATTGGAGTTGTTACTAAAAGTAAATTACATAAATCACTAAGACTCAGCAGAATATGAATTGCTATTATTAATAGGTAATGAGATAAGTAACCTATTGGACCTGCTCTAAAGAGCTATAATATAATACTTCTTCCGTCTTTTAATACTTTTCATGTGTGTCTTTATCACGCTTGCCAACACATAGTTTTGATCGTTAATATTTTTAATTTTGTATTGAGACTAAATATGAAAACTTCACCGTATTACAATACTTGTAAATATGAATCCAACAAAATCATTTATGATCATATTTAGTTTTATAGATTAGACGTAAATTAATAATGGAAAATGCTAAGTACCCCAAATTTTGTTCCCAAAATTTTTTCCCAACTCTATGTGGCAAGTTGTAATTGGTTATACTCATACTAATAAATAATGGGTTCCCCTGTATGCACGTAAACCACCCAACCAAATTCCGCCATGTGTTTGCCACGTCATTTGGGAAAATAATTTGGGGACAAATTTTGGGGTCCCTAACATTGCTCATTAATAATTTACATAGAGTAGCAGATACATATAGTAGTTTCTATATGGAGACAAAATCATAGTGGTTGTTTAAATATGCTTACAATTTGTGTGTAGAGTTTCTGTTTGCTATTATTGTGTCCCCGTATTACCATAAGAAACGGACAAAAATAAAACATAGATCAGGTACTCCAATTACACCAGGTAAATCCAAGTTTTGCATGCAGCCATACCCATACGGTATGATTCAATAAAAACATGTTACTGTATGATTTAATTCGTGCGGTTCAAATTAATATCTGTAGATGAAACCAGTTTAACCATAACAAAAAGGTGAATTTCCTCTAGATCACAATTCTTTTTTACAATCAATGTATCAGAATTTGGGCGCATAGCTTCTCTAAGTAATCCCATGTTCTCATTCGGTTAGCTTTTATCCAAAATTTTAAAAGCCAAAGCAAATGTACATGTAATTTGTAATTGTAAAATGATAGTAGTACTCTGCTACAGGTGAACATTAGAATCCACTTCATCAACAATATGGGGCACACCTTTATGACTCATGATGCACCACCATTTCCAAAGACTTAATTCACTTGCCAGGTAATTTTACATGAGAAGGGAGAAAAAAAACACTCCAACATATTTGCATTATTGTTGGTTACTAACTCCAGAACTCATGGTTAAGCACTATTCTGATGAATCTAGAAAATCATAATTTGGTAGAAGAAGATTAGCCGAACAACATATTATTCCTCATTTGACTATATTTTCTAATATTGTTGTGCTAATATTAAACTCGATTCTTTAAGTGATTAAGGTGACTCGATCATTTTAATTATACGCTTGAGCTGTACGTTTCGTTTATAAAATTAGCACTTTTACAATCATATTTCAAAATGATAATCTCAATTAGAATAACTTATGATAATACATGATTAGAAACTACTTCAATTATTTCCGGGTTAGCCGATTTTGAAATATGTTTTCACCTTCCAAAAACGTGTGCAAGCGACCTCCATCTACAAAATAATAAGTGAGATTCGTAGATTATAATACAAAGTAAATTCAATTTGGTAGTGTTTGTAATAATTTTTCTCATTTCAATGATTAAATTAATAATATTATATTCAGTTCCTTTATATATCCTTTGTACACCTGTTTTTTGGTTAGGTGAAATTCGAAATTTCAACTGATTAAATCAAAAAATATATTATTGGTTTTCAACTTACCATGATTTTTCACTAATTTGTAAATACTTTAATTTATTTTCACATTTTAATTGAGCATTACATTTACAGCGTCACCAAATCCATCAAAGAGGAAAGACAAAAGCAAACACTAGTTCAACTCGGTCCTAGAATATTCGGCCGGTTCACATAGACCGTATCAATTCTAAAAGCGAGGATGGCAAATTTGTAATAAACCGCAAACAGTAGCACTACAGCTCAAATAACATTTCTACCCCTTCGACTCCCTAGGTGATCCCGTCACGTCACGAGAGATATTCCAGTTAGAAAGCTGATTCGACGTAATTTTAAACAAATACCAAGGGCAGATTCGTCCAAGCAATATACTATGATGCCGGCTCCTCATTAAACCCCAAATTCCATAAACGAACAAATATTTACTCTCTCTCATACCCTCTCTTTTTCGTTAACACTCTCTCTCTCAGTTTCTTGCTTTATTCACCTCATCTCAAATCTTCATTTCTCTCTAAACCTATACACACAACCTCAGTGTATCTATATACTACGAAATTCAGGACAGCTTTTCTGCAGAGAGAGGCAGTTGAGCAGCTCGACGGAATGCCGGTTGATTTTCCGGCGAGATTCTAGAGAGAAAGCTAGTAACAAGCACTATTTCAGTCATGTCGGAGCCAACAACAGTAATTCTAGAGAGAGAAACCGACAAGTTAAAGCCGTTGATTGTGAGTAAGAGTCGATCTCAGGCGACGACGCGGCGCGTGACGCCGACGTTTTCGACCGGAATTGTGACAACTTCGTCGGAGAAGAGGTTGCCGAACGGAGATCTATTTATAGGAAGATTCTCGGGAAACGTGCCACACGGATCGGGAAAGTATCTGTGGAAAGACGGGTGTATGTACGAAGGCGAGTGGAAGAGAGGGAAAGCGAGTGGGAAAGGGAAGTTCTCGTGGCCTTCCGGCGCGACTTTCGAGGGGGAGTTCAAGTCGGGTCGGATGGACGGGTTCGGTACTTTTATCGGATCCGACGGGGATACTTATCGTGGTGAGTGGGTGAATGACAGGAAGCATGGTTATGGTACCAAAGGCTATCGAAATGGCGATTATTACGAGGGGATGTGGAGGAAGAATTTACAAGACGGAAAGGGGAAGTATGTGTGGAGGAATGGGAATGAGTATGTGGGGGAATGGAAGAATGGTTTGATTAATGGAAGAGGTGTTTTGATTTGGAGGAATGGGAATAGGTACGACGGCAATTGGGAGAATGGTGTTCCGAAAGGGAGCGGCGTGTTTACGTGGCCGGATGGTGGTTGTTATGTTGGGAGCTGGAATAAGGAGAGTGAGAATAGGATGTTGAACGGGACGTTTTATCCGGGAGGTGGGAATGGGGGTTGTAACTGGAAGGAGGATATGTTGAAGTTCAATAGTAAGCTTGTTGCGCCTTTGATGTTAGGCGACAAGGGGAGTGATATGAGAAAGAGGTCTTCGGTGGAAGGGAGAGGGAGTGTGGAAGGGGGGAGAGGGAGTATGGAAGGCGGGAGGGTTTTTCCGAGGATTTGTATTTGGGAATCGGATGGCGAGGCTGGGGATATTACTTGTGATATTATCGATAATGTGGAGGCGACTATGTTGTATAGAGATGGTAATATGTTGCCGAGGGATGATGTGGGGAAGTTCAGGAGAAATCCCTGTTGTTTTAATAGAGAGGTGAAGAAGCCTGGACAGATGATTACTAAAGGGCATAAGCACTATGATTTGATGTTGAATCTTCAATTGGGCATTAGGTAAATTGTTTTTGGTCTGTTTTGTGGTTGATCTGTTCGTTTTTGTATCTATTGATGTTAGATATTGTTTATGTATTGTATTCTGTCTTATTCGCGCATACTGGTTTCTGCAGACATTCAGTTGGGAAACATTCATCTATAGTTAGGGATCTTAAGCCTAGTGATTTTGACCCTAAGGAGAAATTCTGGACTAGGTTTCCTTCAGAAGGCTCAAAGATAACACCTCCTCATCCGTCAGCTGAGTTTCGCTGGAAAGATTACTGTCCTGTGGTATTTAGGTAATTCCTTCTTTGAAAATACCCTCATCTGCTGATGCTGTTGAATTTAACTCCATGTTTTTTTTTCGATTTTTGTAATATATATTTACTTTGTTGCTATTTGTGTTTGTATTTGGGGTGTACAGACATCTAAGAGAGTTGTTTCAAGTTGATCCAGCTGATTATATGCTTGCTATATGCGGAAATGATGCACTGAGGGAACTTTCGTCTCCCGGAAAGAGTGGAAGTTTCTTTTATTTGACACAGGATGATAGATTTATGATCAAAACTGTGAAGAAATCGGAAGTCAAGGTTTGTAAACTTACATCTTTGACTTGTCTATGTTGATTTTGGAATAGTTGTCATATCAAGATGATGACAAGATATTGTATAGGAATGATTTTCCATGTTGCTGTTGCATTCTTCACCGACCTTTCTAAATTTAGTACATGTTGCCAAAAAAAATAAATTAAAGTTTGGTGTATTGTACTATCAGGTGCTAATTAAGATGCTTCCAAGCTATTACAAACATATTTGTCGCTATGAAAATTCACTCGTCACAAAGTTTTTTGGCGTCCACTGTGTCAAACCAGTCGGCGGAGTCAAGGTATGTGATAAATGTCAAATATCCCGAATATTAGGTTCTGGTTCCTTTCAATAAAAGAGGATATGGTTTACTTCTATTTCTGAACACTTATTCTTTAACTGATTATAGACGAGATTTGTTGTCATGGGAAATTTGTTCTGCTCGGAGTATCGTATTCACAGACGATTTGACCTAAAAGGATCATCTCATGGACGAACAACAGATAAACCAGAAGATGAAATTGATGAGACTACCACCCTAAAGGACCTTGACCTAAATTATGTGTTTCGCCTCCAGCAGAATTGGTACCAAGATATGATTAAGTAAGTCAACGAATATATGTCTGAAATGTAATGCCGCTTCTCTGTTTTCCTAAAATCCGGTTGGAGCTGATTGTTTTTTCATCTTTTTCCATCAGACAAATTGATCGAGATTGCGAGTTTTTAGAAGCGGAGAGAATCATGGACTATAGCCTATTGGTTGGTCTTCATTTTCGTGATGACAATACTGGAGAAAAAATGGGGTTGTCTCCATTTTTGTTACGAACAGGTAGTTAGTACTCTCTTGGTTCATGATAAATTGCTTAATTTACTGGAAATGGAACGTTACCTTATGGACCTGTTTGCCTTCTCAGGAAAGAAAGATTCTCTTCAGAATGAAAAGTTTATGCGTGGGTGTCGGTTCTTAGAGGCAGAGCTACAAGAAATGGATCGTGTTTTAGCTGGGCGGTATGTCCTTGTTTAAAATCTCTCTGGATTGTTTCAATCACTTTTGCTGAATCTAAGGGTTAATAAGTTTATATATACATTGTCCATCTCACACTATGGACACTCCATAAAAAGTTCCAATTTAGAACTGCATTATAGTTCAGTATTTAAATCAGCTCTTAGGGATTATCCCTCAAATGAATTTATTTTGGTGGTTGAATAATTTAAAGAATCTGCAGTTGGCAGTATGTTGATATATTTCAGAAGGCAACAGTTGTTGTAGGGCATGTCTAGAGTATGGTCGTTTCATTGATATCAATTATGAGAACAGGATAGGTTTGGATACTTTTATGTACGTTGTCATTAGTTGTATACTTCCACTGAATTGTTTTATAAATCAGATAACATCATCTTACAAGGGGCACTGGTAAGCGATAAGTTGCCATTTGAGTAGAAAAACATTGAGGTTTCAATTATGTTAAATTTGTGGTCATTATTATACAATAAAACCATTTGATTTTATTTAGTGTTGGGAAATTTGATTTGATTTGTCAACTTTGTTATCATATATACTGAATATGACTTGGATACTGTGATTTTATAGGAAACCACTGATCAGATTGGGAGCTAATATGCCTGCTAGGGCAGAACGAGTGGCTCGAAGAAGTGATTTTGATCAGTGTAATCCTGGTAGCAGTGAAACGGACGAAGTGGTTCTGTACTTTGGGATTATTGACATCTTACAGGATTATGATATAAGCAAGAAGCTAGAACATGCGTACAAATCATTGCAAGCTGACCCAACCTCCATATCAGCTGTGGATCCAAAGCTATATTCCAAGAGGTTTAGAGATTTTGTGGGGAGAATCTTTGTTGAAGATGGGTGATTTGGCGAACATAAAATTCCAGTCTGCAGATGTCAAGATTTATGTTTTGAATCTAGAGTATCCGTGCATCTAGAATATCCGGTTCGGCAAAGTGGGAAGCTTACAACTCGTAGCGGCTAGCACCATCAGAAAACTATACAATTTTGGTTGTGGAGCAAAAGATTATAAAGCACTGATATAGTGCTTCGGCCTTGGGATCGAACCCGATATTCTACTACTAGGACTGCTACTCAGTGGCTGAATTTTGTGAATAGCCAATGGGGGTTGGAAAAGGGGGAGCTGGTGCCATGTACATTCAAAGGGGCAAGGGAAAATTTAGTTATGAGTATTTTTTTGTGCATCCTTTTAGTTTCTTAAATTATATTGATAACCATGGAATGCCAAGGTTTTGGAAAGGATAGGAGTGGTGTTGGGAATTGAGTATATGATTCCCTGAAAAAAGATTCAACAAAGAGTGAGTTGGAAATAAGAAAGTGTACAGCTTATAGAAAAGAACAAAATTATGAAGAGTATGAAATTTTGTTGGGTTATCTTTTAGAAGTAATTCAATTTATGTATGTATGTACGTATGAATCCCTGTGTGTGTACATTGAGATGGATGCGTTTGTGTATGTTGATTGTTGAGTAGAGAGGAATTGAGGGGTCATATGCTTTATCTTTATGGTGTTGTGAAAGAAGAGCATTTGGGGCAGAGGACCAGCTTGAGCCAACATGAAAAGCAGAGAAAGCAAGGAGAAAGATGCGCTGGGGTTTCTTGTTTTTGCTCTCTTTGTTTACACACTCTTCACTCACTTTTACAGTACCCTTTCAATGGTTTACTATACACAATCTGTTTTTGAATCAATTATGTGCTTACCTCTTTTTTGTTTAACGGAGAGAATCATTCAGTGGTCACCGATGGTCCCAGAAGCATTGTTAAACAATGGCAAGGCCATAAGATTGGAGAGTATAATAGCTGTTTTGTAGAGATGGATACATAGGGAATCGTGAAGGAGACTGGTACTACTGTGGAGGTCAAAGTCCATTGATAGGGGTGTAGGGTAGGGCCGAAGTTTATTGTAATGTAAATGTACAGCAAGCCAAGGGTGGGGTGGGGTGGGGATGCTGGTGGGGGTTTCTACTTTGACCTTTGTTTCTCTTTTTAGGACTTTCTTTGTGTCCGGTAGCTAACCCTTCTAAAACACGAGTTATTGTTTCTCTCATCTTAGTTCTTTTTACTCCCTAGTTCATTCACTCGCCCAACAGCTTTTCCGGCCATTTAGTTGGTTCAAATGGAAACCATTGTAAGAGCCTAGGAGGGAAAAGTTGCCTACGTTTTGACCCAAGGATTATTTCTCAAGTGATAGCGTCTTCGTCTTTATCGGAATCTCACAAAAATTATTATTGCTTTAGTTAAAGGATTATTTCTTAAGTGATGTCATCTTCACCCTTCACGAGTTCCTAACATTATTATTATTATTATTATTATTATTATTATTATTATTATTATTATTATTATTATTATTATTATTATTATTATTATTATTATTATTATTATTATTGTGTTGTTATTAAGATTAGGAATTGCAAATTGATAAATCTAGCCATCGAATACAAATCTGCCGATCAAAACCATGCAAGTACATTGAGCTTGAAGTTGTGGACTTCGGCATTTGGCAATGTGACTAGTATAAAGTATAAACCTAATGTTGTCGTTGACAGTAATGAAATATACATAATGTCAGTGTGATAATTACAAGAATTTTTATTCAAATTTTATAGGGATTGGAAGGCACGTTCGATTATTATAATAAGAATCACAATCAGATTTGTTGAGATCTTGATCTTCACAACCCGTATAGATTATCATGTGGGGGGTGAAACATTGACAGGCTGAACTGATCTTCTCCACTTGACAGTATATAGTATTATTCTACACTTAGTATTCTAGCAGGAGTATCATTTGTTTGTGTACGGTTGATTTCGACAATAATTAGTTAATAACTTAAAGTTGTGGCGTGATTTTGGAAATCGGAATTTGGCTACAATAATATCACACTAACTCTGGTCTCTAGGATATAAGATTTGAAAGTACAGTCTTTTGTCAGCAAACTAATACTAGTATACTCCCTTATTAGTTATAGGTATATTCATCATTTACATTTTTAAAAAACAAAGTAAAAATAGTACACTAGTAATTTGAAACACTTTATTAGTTATAAGAAAATTTTGTAGACCACAATTTCGGAGAAAGATAAGTCTGAGACGGTGGTAATAATTCAATTTTAATAATTTGATTATCTTGATGGTAGACATATGCTGTAGTCAATGTGCTGTGCAGGAGAAGAAGGATGGTTAAATGAGAGATCGGGAACGGTCAAACGGAGTATAGGACTACAGTGACTATAGTGTATATGGATAAACTTTAGGACTTCTTTTCTCCCAATTTTTGTAAGTCACTTTTGTTTGCGACAGCCGACATGTCATACTTAGAGCAACTCCAGCAGCTTCCCTATATCATGTCCTAAGTCCAATTATAAGGAATGTGACATAAATTAGTGCTCAGCAGTGTCTTAGAGGTTCCTTAAATCACTAGGATCCTCCTTCCATGCCTTATTAATGAGGCACCACTAGCCATGCCTTATTTGATTTCTTTAATAAAAAAATCATTTCTCTCTCTTATTGTAACTTATTTTCTCTCTCTTCCTTCCATCTTTTATCAATCTCTTTCCAAATTTATTATTATAATAATAATAAGGAATGAATTATAAGGATCATTGTTGGAGTTGAAATACAAAATCTTGTCCTAAATCACTAAGATTCAATATTATATAATATTTATAAGGAAGACACTAAGACACTGCTAGAGATGCTCTTAGGGGTTACTCCCTCCATCCCCCTCAATTGTTTACATTGGAGGGGGACACGAAAACCAAGACAATGTATGAAAAATGATTAAAGTTAGATGAAAAGTGGGTAAAGTGGTGGGGCCTACCAATATTTAATAATAGAATTGAGATAGTGGAGGAAAGTAGTGGGTGTAATAGTAGTTTTTATTGTTAAATATGAGATAGTGGAGGAAGATAGTGGGTGTAATGATGAGAAAAACTTACTATTTATAGTAACGTAAAGAAATAAGAGGGACATCCCAAAATAGTAACTGTAAAGAAATGAGAGGGACAGAGGGAGTATTTGTTAAATCTCGATATTTTTTTTTGAATGATTGAAATTTGAATGAATGGATAATCTGGATGGTGAATAGAAATTGTTGTTTGTTAAACTATTTTATCTGAATGACAAAATTCATGAGTTTGATATTTATTTTGTCAAATAAATTTGATTTAATTATTATATATAACATATATTATTTAGGACCCATTTTGTTAAATCTGAATATTACTAAAATTAAAGAAAAAAAATTCTCTAATTACTTAATTTCTTAACGTAATTACATAATTATGAATGAAATTTTGTAAAGAGAATTTAGATATTATGTATTTTATACCCACAGCAAAAGGGAGGAACAAGTATAGGTTTAATTTTCTCAATTCTATTAAAAAGGTACAAGATTTAAATTGAGTCAAATGACGTGAGAGAGAAGAAATATACTCACATAAATAAGACACAGGACAATAATAATGTGAAGTTGTGAACCATTCAACACAAATTTTAAGGGTGTTTCGTCCAGAAGTTTTGGTTGTGTCGTCCAGATTTTAAAAGATTCAGAAACATAAATCAAACAATCTGAATAGCAAACACGGGCTCCGCCGTTCAGTTCACACAATCTCATTCACTCGTTAACAAATGACCCCTTAATATATGAAAACTTAGTATTGTTAAAACCACGGGTGATCGCTTATTATATTTATTTGATTTATAAGAATGTACTCCCTCTGTCTCTCTCATTTTTTAACGTTACTTTTTGATACGTTATTCCACACTCATTTAATGTATACTTCCATAATATATTTTTTAATTTTTTAATCTCTGAATAAAAGTTTGATGTTTGTAAAAGTATCGAAATGCGTGAAACGTATACAACACCCGGACGGAGGGAGTACGGGTAAAGACTAAAGAGTATTAAAAAAACATGTTAAAATTAACATATACAATTGAAATTGAATGAGAAAAAGGGAGTACGAAGCTCGACTCGAATAAAAGGAATTGCGACAATGTAATATACTCTATCTGTTTTTTAATATATGACGTTTGACTTTTTAGCACACATTTTTAAATGTTTTGACCGGGTAGTTAAAAATATTATTTTTAAAATTTTCTTTTTTCGAATAAAAATATGCAATCAAAATTTTAATTCACAAAAAAAATCAGTCAAAAATAATGATTTTTACTATCCGGTCAACCCACCTAAAATTATATGTCCAAGTCAAAAGTGTCATATAAAAAAAACACAGGAGAGTATGAGTGTATGACCCAGTTAAAGTATTCTCGGAACACTTTGACGCGTTGAACAAAACTGTAAACTGATTTTACAACACGCCCTCTTAATATTTGCCCTTCTTGATGAAAAACATGAACATGGTGCTTCTTGTCGACCTGTCCGTTAGCTTCTAAACGTTTCCACATCCTACACACACAAACCTACAATTTCTTAGAATATCAAGCTCTTCATGTCTCGTCTTTAATCCGATATAGACTCAGTCCTGATTTGTATCTACAAAATGAACGTGGATCGAGTAGCATCCCACGCATATTATGCCACCGTGTTGGAATATAGAAGATGCATGTGACAATGAAGTTGTGGTTGATAGCTTCTATATATACAGATAAATGCATAATCAAACTCTCCAAACCAGTCCCTTGTGAAGTGGAGTTTGTTTTGTAGTATTTATTATTAGCTAAGCATTTAACTTGTTGCATATAAACGCATCTACTTGCGGCCGGCATATCACATATTGGTAATGTACGAGAACTTGCTGGTGTCCGACCTGCCACTTACCCTGTAAATTGGTCCTTGTCAAAGCCTGCATGAGGTTCCGCCAGAGGGAACAACACTAATTGCCTTCAACTATTTTTACACCCATATCTCATTTTCATAATCTTTTTCTTTGCATTATTTATTCGTCAAATTACACCTAGTTGTCCAACTGCCAATATTAATACCTCAAATGTAAGAAGCTCAAAACTTTTACGTGTCAATCTCGGATACTTGTATATATATATATATGATTTAATTCATGTAGTTGTCTATTTTGTATGTTTATTATATTTTCAATCTAACAAAAAGTTAATTAAAATAGAGTATCGTAGAAATCGGGCATCAAAACTAATCAGTTAATTTATGAAGATTTATAAATTTGTCTGCAGAAATTTTTCGATAAATCGAGAATATTTACTAAATCAGAATGTAATCATCAATTCGATAGAATTATTTTCGAGAATTAATAACTTAATCAGGATTTATTAGAACACAAATTCTGAAATGTTCGTTAGTAAAATAATATTTGTATCAATGCTGTAAATTCTAAATCGAATAGAATGAATCTGTCTGTGGCTTGCTTGCACTTGCACAGGATTTTAGTAAATTATAGAGCATTATTCCGGAATATACTGTCATTCCATTTATAATCCAACACAAAAAAGTGAATGCATATATTCAAAATAAATGCTCACATGTCTGCATCACTTGTTTGCCATGAGTAACCAAACAAGTTGAGCTGTAATTTAGATTCCATATCCAAACTGCTGGATTTTTCATGAACCCTAGCTCTATACTTGATCAAGTGGTCTGGTCATAATAATACTGATGCACCTACAACAAAAGAAAAAGTGAATTATTTTTCAACTGCTTTCAGTTGTATCTATATAGCAGTAGCTAGTCATACATGTGATGGCTATAGTTGCTTCACAGCTTGCCATTTTGAAGCCTCCTTTCTGCGTAGAATTTAATGCAGTGTCGCCTTGCCAGGAGTTTTTTTTTTTTTTTTTTTAATCAGTGCACGTAGAAAAGTTCTTTGCCTTGCCAGGAGTTTCCTTAGAGCAAGTCCAAGAGAAGCCCTATAACTTGTCTTAAGTTATAATTTAAGGCACTTGATGAAAAATGTTGATCCAAGAGTGTCCTAGTGATGCCTTATATCACTAGGACAATCTCTTCAAGCCCTATTAATAGGGCACCTCTCTCCTTGCCCTATCCAATATTTTAATATAAAATTTTATATCTACCCTCTTTCTCTCTCTACTTTATATTGTGTTTTAATGATGAAAGGAAGACTTTAATAATAAAATATTAAACATATATTGAAAATAAGGCACATTGTTGGAGTTGAACTTACATAACCATGTCCTAAATCACTAGGACATCATATTTTATATTATATTTGGGGCTCTAACTAGGACATTGTTGGACTTGCTCTTACACAAAAGTGAAGTGAATGAAGAGGAACTATCCTTCATGTACTTTTGTTTGCCCATGCATGCATACATATACTTAATTTTATTATTATATTCTTCCGTTTCATTTTCGGTTATATTTTAGCTATTATTTGATGATATAATTTGATTCTGTGATATTATACATAATGTGCTCGTCCCGATAATTTATAATATTTTATTATTATATTATCAATTATATATCTAACAAATTTGTCCGCCTCTTTACATTTTTAAATAATTTTTTACTTATAAATAATAATTATAAAATTTAAATTATTCAAATCGTCTTACTATTACACAAAAGTATACACTAAACTTTCAATTCAGTATAAATTAAAATATATTACTGTTCTGAAAATAGGAAAATTGACTTATACCTGCTTTACACGCAAAGAAAGTGTACATGAAGTCATGAAGCGCCCATCCATATTGTTCAATTGGAGCATGGCATCCGAATAAACTAGAAAAGAATGCGTCCACTAATATGATGGGTATATGACAATACCATTAATACTTTTACCTTTTGCCACCACAACGTAATATGTATGGTATATCCGTATATTTGCAGTTAGGTGGTGTATGAATGGCAAGCGGGGCCATACCATAAAATCAGATGGTTCTCTTGTCAACTAATTATGGTGGCAGTGTCACTTTTGTTGTCCCCTCATTTTCGGCTAATTGATTAATTAAGTAGATAAAACAAGTCTTGCATCTTACAAAAAAACATCCCATTTTCGAGTTGTTTGAATTGATTAAATCAAGAAAATGAGAGATCGGATGAGGTGTCCGTCTGTGAGCTGTGTAATCAAACTTAAGATAGGATACCACGTATGAACATCAGAACATGTTCCTCAAACAAAAATAACTACTACCTCATCAAAGTAGGATAATTTAAAGTAAAGAGATTCTGAAGGCTGAAGCTCAAAACGCGTGTACATATTTAATCAATAAGTGACAAATAATCAATTAACTACATAAATCTCACAGTTAACAAGACGTGATTAGCACTTGATAATCATGTCCAGCCGATCTCAAGTACTGGCAGCAAAATCCCCGCAGATCAGCTTAGAATCCATAAAACTATTCAACTCTACATGCATTTAACAACTCTCACATACTGAAACTTCCGATTAAGTGTATGTATGTCTGTCAGTATGTGTGTAGTATATTGCATAAATAAGGTTAAACGTGCAGATAAATATGTTGTTTATGTTATTCGAGATTCAAGTCTGTATTGCGACTATAGTATATTAATCATGTTGTCAAACAAGTCTGCCACTATTCATGTTTTTTGTCTTGCCCAATAATACAAAACAAGTTGATTGATACAATTAGTTCTCAGAGTGTCGTCCTTGTCAAATATTCAGTCTCTTTAACCTTATAGACGGTCAGCTATTTTAGACTTTTAGTACGTGAATTGCAGGAAAATTACCCTGAACTAAAGTAATTAATGGGAATGAACAAAATTCAATTCACCGTAAAAGGAGTTGAATTATGCAAAGTAATTAGCCTAATCTTTTGAAATGAAGATAGTTTTGTACACTTATGTCAATATCAGAGGCAACATAAGGTCTCCAATCCAGGGGACAAATTCGCTGCTATTTTTTTCTTTTTTCAACACGATTAATCTCTGATTCATATGTGCCGTGTCTGCTTTTCCATTTCTACTCTATTTAAAAGTCTACGGGGCCGTTTGCACAAGCTTAAAAAAAGTGACTTCTTGCTTAAACTAAAGAAGTGGAACAGAAGTGAGAAATAAATAAGTGAATAAAGTGTTTGGAAAAGAAGCAGAAGCTGTGAGAGAGAAGTTAGGATTCTCAACTTTTTAAAAGTACTTCTGCTTCTTTACACAAACGGGTCAAAAAAAGCAGAAGCCAGAAGCAGCTTCTGCTTCTGGTAAACAAACCGTGCTTCTGGTAAACAAACCGGGCCTACGTTTGTTGATAATACTGTTTCCAGATTACAACTATATTTAAAGTCGTAAACAAAGTCCTTCATTAACTTGTAAATGCGTAAGCCATCCATTAATAACTTGGAAACTAAAATTAAGAAAATTGATGGACCACTTAAGTTTCTGGTAGATATCCGTGTATAAAAGGTGGCCTGTTTTCACAATCCTCCTCTCGCAATAAACAATTAATTTATATCGGCCCATTGCAATAATTGGACGTGTTTCGTAATTTAGTGACCTATCATAATTATAAATTTCCTCCAATGGAGTGTGTTTTTAGGAACCAATTAACAGTTAAATATATAGTTGCGGCCCTATTTTACCAAAAGTCCCACCTATGCAACTTAATATACTAGCTAGGCTAGCTCGGGAGGAGACAAACGTTTGTTGTGCAATTGTAATTGTTACATGTACCAAGCTTATTATGAAAGAAAAGTGATTAGTGGAAATGCTAATACTCATTATGTCTATTAAGTGTTTCTTGGTGGAGAGCTTAGTACTATTATATCTATAACATAATTCACGTGGTAATCCACGGGCGTAGTCATGATTTATCAGTTGAAGATCCGATTTGAAATGAAATGAAAAGTAATGGAAAAAGATAATTATGGTGTCTCTCATAATTAAGGATGATTTACCAGACTATACTGTGCTTGATCTAGTTGACGCTTCTACAAATTTTGTGAAGTATATTGTGACCGGATCTTACCGTTAGTGGTTTAAACTTGACCTAATTGCTTGAAAAAAAAAAACTTGACCTAATTGCTATGTTATATAGTTCATCCGTTTTATTTGAAAATTTCACAGCCAAAGAATCTCAATTATATTTAATGCAAGAAAGTTAATTAACCTTAAAAAAAGGAGTACTTGGTGTGTATATCTAATAATATTCTTTATTTTGAACAATTAATAAAATAATAATAATAATAATAATAATAATAATATTTTGATTTGAGTGAGGCTTATGAATCGTAAGCAAGTATAAACTTTCTCTTTTTTGAAGAAAAAAAAGAAGCAGCAAGTATAAACTCTCTTACTTCCCTTAGAAACGATAAAAAGGATTCTAAAATAGTTGCAAAACAAGAATATCTAAGAATATGTGCTAAAAAAAATAGGCGATAATTCAGTACCAAGAGTTTGTGTGGGACAGAATTAGCATAATATAAGTGGCAATATCTTGATCATGAGAAGTACTGAATTGACTTGTATATGCATATATTCGGTGGCCACCCTAACTTTCGATAGTGGTGCCCCAAACATGAGTGGAATTTGCCAAAGTCTTGGGAATATTTCGCAATTAGAATAAGTTTAGGAGGAACATTTTCTTCAATTTGACAACTTAAGAGAGTGGAGATGGCACCTTATCATCTTGATTGCCCATCAATTCACTACTTGGGCTTTCTTCCACCCAAAAAATCAATACCCGCAGGATTCTTAGTTTATATAACACATCTTAATGCAGAAAGAGGATCAGTTTATTATGATTATATATTGGAGAATAAAAATATCCCATATATTGGAGAACAAAATGATCTTTGAAGTAAATAGGTAAGTGTTTGTTTATGTAAAGGTGATGTTGGAGATTATATTTCTAATGGCCCAGCTTGTATTGGACCCAAAATGCTCTAGTAGGCCTGCTTGTGTAATTAGAATTACAACAGCTCACGAATATAAGATTAAAAGTAATTTTTTTCCCCTCACAAAATGATCTTATTATTAAATTACAATAATATATGGCTATTCTATTTTAAATTTGAAATTCTGATCATCAAAATTAAAAAATTATTTTAAATTTGAAATTCTGATCATCAAAATTAAAAAATTAATAAAAATAATTTATAGTTATTATATCATATTATATATTGCAAACAATTTATTAATTATATTTTTTTTGAAGAATTTATTAATTATATTTATAATATTAATTTTATCATATCGCACTTGTTAATCATGATATAATTTCAATTTCAAGATTAATCCCAATATTATATCCATAAATTTAAGATATATAAAGAAGGAACTGATACACCCTATATATGTTACTATCTAGTATCATTTTCAGGTAAAGATTTATATGATCAATCATTTTCTGTTTATGAGACAGCGTGAATTGTCTCAATATTCAAAATTGATCCACCACCGAATATTCAACCACAACCTTTAAAAAGTTGTGATCGACCACGTTCTCAAGGCATCCATTGTTGTCCCGTATGCCCATCTCGTTTCTAATTTGTCGTGGTTATTATTTTTGATTTTAAGTGTGTGGCTTTACAAAAACCGTCCCATTATAAATTTCTGGCTTTGTCAATGTGGATCAATGAGCTTCCATTATCTGATAACTATGTTTTTGTATGAATCTTTGAAAAAAGAATAAAATTTCACATGCAACAATCGTCTTCATTTTCCTTGACAGTTGACACAAAATAAAAAGAAGCGTGTGCCATAACTTGTTGTACATATATGACAAACGTATATTCATACCCATTGCAGAGAAATAAAAAAAATATATACAAATTTATCAAGATTGTTTTCCTGGGTTACAGGGTGATATTAGTGGGGAATGTTCATTCTAGAATATTTATTTGTTAAGTTTCATATTCCGGAAAATCTAGAATCTAGAAAAAGATATTAAAGAATAAATAGTATGATACCTGGTCCAAGTTTCTAAAAATGTCAAAAAGAAATTACTAGAAAATAGTCTCAAAAGAGAAATCATAATAAATAAAAGATACTATTTTCTGAAAATAAAAAGTAAGCCAAATACCAAACAATAAACATCATGTCTTTTTTTTTTTGGGTCATAAATTAACACCAAGCTAATCTTATCATCCAAAACACATTTAGGTCGACAACTTGACATATCCATCTTGGTCTAGCCCATCTATGATTTGGACTTGGTAATATTTCAAAATTTTATCACACTGAGACAAAATCTGGCCCAGTATCTTGGTCTAGCCCACATTGTCAAAGGAAGAATGAAAAGAGTCTAAGCAAAGTAGATCACCAAAACGATCCATTTCGAAGGAAAGGCCCAGTATCTGGCCCATCATAGCTTGCGAGTACAGGCAATTGCGGGTAGAGTAAGATGCGAGTACAGATTGCCAAATTCAAACCCTAACTGCCATTTGGGGAAGGAACACTCGGTACTCGCCTTGGATCTTCAATTCATCAACTACTTCTCTAATTCATGTAATTATAAACTTGCTCCTACTCTTATTTAGTTATTAATGTTGTTTTTCACTGCAATTTATCCTTTTTTACACACAGTAGTGTGTGTCAGTAAAGTTAGTCACAAGTATTACACTAGAAAATTTTCATTTGTTTCTGTTGGTATTATTTTTGCATGTACTTCCTATGTGTTGTGTTTGGTTGGGGTGAATGGAATGGAATGGAATGGAATGAGTATAAAAAAAAAAAAATAATAGAGTGTAGAAAATAATAGAGTGTAGTTTCTTTGGAATGAGTATAAATAAAAGAAAATAATATAGTTTCTACTTTTGCATATGTGTGTATTATACTGAGGTGTTCGTTCAACTAATCACTAATTTAGCTTGCAAACTAGTTATTTGTACTAATGTTAGTCAGGAGCATGTTGTGGAACAAAACTATACAACCTGTATTCAGGTCCACGGGTTACGTTGGTTGTGACATACTGTACTCACTACGTATGTGCATCATACCTGTTTGCGTACGAGGGCCCTCTACATTGAATAATTTTCTAAGCCTAATAATCGCGTGAAAAGGAAAAATTTGCTCTGATACTTTCTGCGTTTAATAAGCGTAATCATAGGTTAAAAGCTGATAGTAGTGTTTCCTATCTATACACGAAGTGGGAGGTTCCAATGGGACCTCTTTAACATTAGATATTGCATTTACTTTGGATCTGTTGATATAATGCTTAGCATTAATTAAAATTGTTTTATTTTTTTTAACTACAAATTGCAAGAAGATGACTGATGTTATAAATTACCCCATGTTTGTGTTATATAAGTGTTTATGTAAGTCTGTCTTGTTTTACCTGTCATTTCTCAGAGCTAACTCTTTTTAAGTTTATTAGTGTGTCTTTTTTAGAGTAAAATGTGAATTGGTGGCCGAATTTTATCCATTTTGCACTTTAGTGGCTGTGGTGGCCCGAAATTCTTTTTATGTTTCAAAGAAATGGCTAAGGGCCACTTTTCAGAGAAAATAAATAAATTAAAACAATACTTGCTCACTCTATTGCAAATTTGAAATTCCGGTCATCAAAATAAAAAAAATAGATAAAATTTGGCCACCAATTTGTACTTTACTCGTCTTTTTTACTTCATTTTATTTTCTTTTTACACACAACAGTGTGTTTCAGTTAAGTTAGTCACAAGTACTACACTAGTCTTTGTTTGTTCTTGTTGATATTTTTTTTGTAGGGAATTTTTATTTTTAGTTTCTAGTTTTGCATGTATGTGTTATATACTCTGGAGTGTCCTGCAAGGTGCAAAATTTAAAAAGCGGAATATCAAATTTGAAGCGCAAACAATTAACACAGGTGTTCGTTCAACTACAAAATTATTTAGCCTGCAAACTAAATATTTCTACTAGTGTTAAGGTTGACAAGTGCTCTTTTAACCACTCGTTTGTACAGTTAAGAGGCTGTAATGGAAATTGGAATATGACTATATAATAGATATCCAGGTCACGGTGACGTTGGTTGTGACATACTATCTGTGCTGATTATGTGTGCAAAGTGTCATACCTGTATGCATACGAGAGCCTTCTACATTTAATATCCATTCAGAGCCTATCAACGCGTAAATATAAGAAACTTACTTTGATATTTTTTGCATTTAAGCGCGGGTAATAGGTTAAAGTTAACATTAGCTGTGTTGCTATCAATATACAGAGTGAGTGTTTGTTGCCTAATAATATACATAGTTAGGGGGTTTAAACGTGACCTCTTCAAAATACATACTACACATACTTTTATATCTTATAATATAATGTTTAGCATTAATTGTTTTATTTTCTGTTAGTAAAAAGTGCAACAAGATGATTGGTATTAATAATTAATTTAAGTGTTGAAGAAACCCCATCCTTTTTACTTGTCATTTTTTGTAGGTAACACTTACCACTGTTGCTTTTATTTAAACTAACCTCACATCATTTCTCTTTATATCCTCTATGTCTTCTCTGGGGAAAATAATAAACTTCCTTAAGCTTGATGCAGGACATATCAACTCCTTTTATAATTAAATATATTTGCATTGTTGTATCACATTTTAAAATTTAAAGACAATACAATTAAGTAATACCCTGCTGCATGAAATAACTATAAAATATTGGAAAAAACGCAAAAGCAATTGGAATGGAAACGATTGAACTACGTATTCGCTGAGATAAACTATGAGATGCAGAAATACAAGCTTGGTGTGAGAAATAAATCTATACCATGAAAGAGATGATCTCATAGAACTTTGCAGCCGACTATCTTAATGTAAAATAAGTTTAGCTTCAAAATTGTTAGTGTCTAAGCATATTAAATGTAACTTAACTTAACAGTTTTGAACCTCCTTTTGTACATGTGTTCATATTTCATTTGCATCTATTGTAGCCATAGGTCAAAAAACTAATGTACTAGAATCATGTATCAGCATATCCGTAGGTCATGAGTAGCTTATCCCGCATCTTCCTTTTTGAGTGAGAGAAGAGACTTAGTTGTAGAGATGGGCTGAGCGTGAGAACTGCAGACGCACATTGTTATTAGTTCTTTATATGACTGTTCAGGTTCTCTTTATATTTACAAATTAATAGCTATTATTTATCTGTACTTTTATCCTTTCCTTTAGGTACTCTGTAATGCATTTTCAGGACACACAACAATTTCAATGGTTATAGATCTTGAACTGCCGTCAGAAGATCATCAAAAAGACGTGGAAGATAGTAGATCACATCTAAGTAGAATTGAAAAAGATTATGTGTGTGAAACACATACTGGAGATGGACCAACTACTAATTCTCTGAGGCCTGATGAATTTGAGGAAGAGTCTGAACAAACTTCAGCTGGATGCACATCAAACAGTAAACACAGAGTGCATGCCGGAGGCGTGGCAGATGTGAATCCTCATAGGGACTTGGAGCCCCATAATGGTATGGAGTTTGATTCTAAAGAGGATGCCTTTACATTTTATAAAGAATATGCTAAGTCTGTTGGATTTGCCTCCATAATTAAGGCAAGTCGGCGATCAAGAATATCTGGAAAATTCATTGATGCAAAATTTGTTTGTACCAGATATGGCAAAAAGCGTGAATCTGTCACAGCTGAAAATCCAGAGTCTGTTTTAGATGCAAATGACCAGGAAAACATTCCTGTCAAGCGCAAACGAGGCCGGATTAATGAATCTTTGTCGAAAACAGATTGCCAAGCTTGCATGCATGTTAAGGGAAGACAGGATGGAAGATGGTTTATAAATAGTTTCATTAAGGAGCATAACCATGAAATTTTTCCTGACCAGGCCTACTATCATCGTGGTCAATGGGACAGAGAGTTAGGTAGCAATCGTGTTACTTCTTTTCATGCTATCCGGGCAAGGACGAAGAAGGTATATGTGTCAATGTCTAGGAAATCAGGGACAACTAAGAAAGTCGAGAACAAAAAGAGTGAAATTGTAAATGCTAGTAGAGAGACTTTGGCTTTAGAGGAGGGAGATGCACAGATAATGCTTCAACATTTTCTGAACATGCAAGTTGAAAATCCCAACTTTTTCTCTGCAATAGATCTGAATCCTGGACAGCGATTGAGAAATGTCTTCTGGGTAAATGCCAAAGAAAGGCTTGACTATGAACACTTTTCTGATGTAGTATTCTTTGATACTACATATATAAAGAATGAGTATAAGTTGCCATTTGTTCCCTTTATTGGGGTGAACCATCATGCACAGTTCATGCTGCTTGGATGTGTTTTAATTGCTGACCAGAGTAAATCCAATTTTGTTTGGGGAATGCAGGCATGGCTGAAAGCAATGGGTGGACGGGCTCCAAAAGTAATTTTAACTGATCAAGACAAAGCATTGAAAGAAGCAGTAGCTGAAGTCTTTCCAAATTCCCGCCATTGTTTTTGTTTATGGCATGTTCTGACTAAGATTCAGGAGAAGATTGGATTTGTCATGAGGCGAAATGAAAACTTTCTTGCTAAATTTAACAAATGTGTCTTAAAATCATGGGATGAAGAACAATTCGAAAAGAGATGGTGGAAAATGGTTGATAGATTCGGCTTAAGAAATGATACATGGATCCAGTCATTATATGAGGATTGCAAACAATGGGTTCCGGCATATATGACAGACATTTTCTTGGCTGGGATTTCTACACCGCGACGTTCCGAAAGTATCAATACACTTGTTGATAAACTTATACAGCGGAAATCTACATTGACAGAATTCTTAGACCAATACAAAACATGTCTATATGAGAAGTCTGAGGAGGAAGCAAAAGCAGATTTCGAGACATGGCATAAACAACCTGGCTTAAGATCACCCTCACCATTTGGAAAACAAATGGCACAGATGTATACACATGCAATTTTTAAAAAGTTTCAAGTTGAGGTTTTGGGTGTGGTTGCTTGTCATCCAAAAAAAGTAGGTGATGATGGTTCAATTAAAACATATATAGTTCAAGATTTTGAAGAGAACCAAGATTTTATGATGATTTGGAATGAAAGGACGTTTAGTATTTGTTGCTCTTGTCACTTGTTCGAGTACAATGGTTTCCTGTGTAGACATGTGATGATTGTTCTGCAAATGTGTGGCGTCCATAATATCCCATCACAATATATTCTAAAACGCTGGACGAAGGATGCAAAAAGTAGGCAAAATATGGGACATCTGGAAGTGGTTGAATCGAGGAGTCAACGATACAACAATCTTTGTCAACGAGCCCTTAAGCTGGGTGACGAAGGGTCTTTATCTGAAGAGAGCTATAATATAGCATTCAAAGCTCTGGAAGAAACCTTGAGAAAATGTGAGAGAGTAAATTTTTCTATTCAAAGTATGTTAGAGCCTTGTTCTCCATCACTTCACAGTTTTCATGATTTAGAATTAAATCAAGACAACTGCACAAGCAAGAAAACCAAAGAAGGTTGTGGGTCCAGAAAGGGTAAGGTATGTTGATTCACTTATAATCATTCTATACGTGCGTTTGTGTTTATCTGCCTTTTAAGCCTTTAAATTTTCTTATTGCTCCCACGAAGCTGAGCGGATATCTTTTCTTTTGTCTCCATTTTAGGTACTGAAAGAGCCAGAGGCAATAGGCATGCCTGTGGGATGGCAACAGCTGGTTTGTGTTTATTTCCAGTTTATATTCCATCAGGGGTTAGTTTAAAGAAACATGTTTAAAGTGAAGTAGTTGCTTTGGGCCTCCCAACTTTTGAGACCCTAAAAAACGATTTGCTCTCTTTGCTAAAAAATGTTTTTTTCCTCAACTTTAAATTGACTTTTTATTTAACACATTTTCTGATTTTTGCTTTACAGGAAAGTAAAATTCTCCTAGAAAACTTTGGTATATTTATTTAAGTTAAATTTCTCTTTTTATAACTTCTTACAATATTACTTTCCTGCCCCTTGTGTCTTATATGTACTGTTTCATTCTATGCATATCTGTTTATTTCTCTTTTGTTCATGTGTCATTCTCCCCCTCCTAATTTTTCTGAAAATCCTTGCACATTTTTCATCGTGCATCCTCTATGTAATTTCTGTTTTATCTCTTAGGCAATTCAGAATCTGGTGTTTTACAGCTATCGTTGTCAAGTTGTGAAGCACTAGGGTAATATTCAGAATCTGGTGTTTTACAGCTATCGTTGTCAAGTTGTGAAGCACTAGGGTAAATGCTCCATCCATATAATATATTAAAACTGACCTACACGAACTTGATTGTGAAAATTTGTTTAAAAATTGCATCAAAAAAAGCTAGGAAGTAAACCTGATATAGCATAATATAAATTCAGAAATTAGTTTTCAATTTTCGCTCTTTGAAAGGCCCCGAATTTATATTGTCTTGGACAACCGCTTCTGTTACTTGTACATTATGCTTTTCTACTTGTAGACTAGAAGCAATAGAGCACCAGATGGTATAGATGAGGATTTGATGTATCGTGCTTCCATGTCAAAGGCACACTCGGCACTCAGAGCTCCTATCTTTGATTGTTCTTATGAATCACAGGAGGCCGTACAAGTGACGGTATGGGCACCATTTTATCAGTGGTCCAAGTGTAGGGGAAATATTATAGTGTGAACTATGTAATTGTTGGACTTGGATGCCATATCTTAGATCTATACTTTTATACTTTATGTAGGAGCAGCTAAACACAAGGGTTCCGTCCCTAGATGCCTATTTTGGAACGCAACTTGTTCATGGAATGGTAAGCTTAACTATCCAGTCATAGTAATGCATGCATTTTATATTAAGAGCTTAACTAGAATCGCCTCCCTTTTTATAATATAGGAAGAATTAGGTACTTTATCTTTAAAGCGCAATGATTATTTTGGCAATCAGCAGAGCATGCAGGAACTGGTAATATGAAATAAAACTGTATATATTTTCATGGTTTATTTTTTCCTAGTTTTTTATAACCGGACTGGTGTCTAAATATGGCTGTGCATGTATTATAGGGACAACTAAATTCAACATTGCTCCATGATGCAGATTTACTGTCTCAACAAAGATTGCTTGGGATGGTATGAAATCTGATATATATATTTGTGATGAACAATTGCACTTATCTAACAATAGAGTGGCAACTGGGAACTGTTTAGATGTCTGACTTTTAGGCTGGATTAGATGTTGAGGAAATAAATTTAATCGTCCTTGAACTATTGCCGTTTTATTGTTTGGGTCCTAAACTAAAGATTCCAACATTCATGTCATATTACTTTTAGATTTTCTGATTCAAGTTCTTCCGTTAAAAAACGAGCAATAGACCTTAGAATCTTCTGACATGGCAGATAATAAAATTAAAATATTCATATAGTTGGCTGCTAATTGACAAAGCAAATATATATATTTTACATGAGTAATTATAATCGTTATATACTATATATAGATATAAGCATGGGAGTATATGTAATATTGCAAAATTAAGGTTCAAAATTGATCTGGGGACTCATGATTTATCGTCGATTTCAGAGATTTAAAGCCTTCTCAACGTTCATCCAAATCAATTTGTTTCAGTTTTGTTCTTTTTAAACTGTAATTGTAAATAGAATTAAGATTTGTGATTTGGGGGATGAGATGAATGATTGTAGGAGGGGTGTGAATAGAATTAGGGTTAGTAATCGTGTAAGTGTGTATATTTGTGGGTATGAGTGTAGTTGATAAAGTGACAAGGAGGAAACGAGATGATGAGAGGGAGTGGCCAAGGACGGTGGTGGTGCCACCGGTTAATTTGCTGCCACCCACCATGTAATATGGGTGTATGCTAAGGTAGATGGCAGTCTAATGTCAATCATGTGACTTTGTGTGCCATTTTCTTGCTGCATATTCGTCCAAATAAGAAACGAAATGAGTCATAATACTCGCCATATAAGCAATATTCTAAAGTTATATGACCCGAATGTTGGAATTCTCAGTTCAGCGACCTATACAATAAAACAACAATAGTTCGAGGGTGATTAATTTTCTTTTCCTTGTCACATTCACGCCCACACCCATACACCATGTGGGTGTTAATACAGTTTATAATTATATCTCATTGGTTTTGTAAACAAAGATTTCCCCTTACAGTTCAAGGGCCATTGTATAAAGATGGTGCATTATTTTTTAGAATGGACGGAGGGTTTTTTTTTGGGGTGGGGTGGGGGATGTTACAAATGTTTCAATAATTATACTTTGTGTAACAAGGGAGGGGGAATAAGGATTCAGACCTGTGACCTTAGTCATTGGAGAGGGGGGAGTTTTCTTGCCACTAAGCTATCAACAATTTGGTCAAAAAATCATAATCCCTCCATCCCACTTTTCTGGTCCCCATTTCCGTGTTTCTTTGTCCCAAAAAGGTTGCCATTATCAAGTTAATATGGTAAATTACATGTTAACTTTGTTAATTGTTTTCAACAATACAATCTTTTGGTAACATACACTTATTTATTATGATTGAATAAAACTTGGGTTTTAAAGGGGGGACAAGAAAAGTGAGACGGAGGGAGTATTTGATAAGTTGTGTATGAATACATAGACAAAGTATTTAGCAAAAAAAAAAAGAATACATAGACAAAGTCTCGAGATTAATGCGATGTGCAGCAAAGAAAGGCTAGGGGTGCATATTTTTCCACTTATTTGACGCCTCTTTCTATTCAAAATTCATCACTTTAATTTAAATTCTCTTGTAACTGATGTTTTCTATATGCCTGTTTTACTACACCATATACATGTTTGTAGGGGCAACTTAATTTCAGGCCACAAATGATGCAGGGTTGTTTTGACATGCAGCACAATCTGCGAGATATGGTATCCACATGGCTCTTTCCTGTCACTTCTTTATATGTAGTTTATTTTGCTTTGTTGGGCACTTGACTTGGGCTTACAAGTTGTTTTCTGTTTTAAAAATCTTTCTATTTCGCAGGAGCATTCTGATGTGAGGCCTGTGGTTTTACATGCCATGGGATCGAAACAGTCGCAGTCAAAGCACTTGCCGCTTTAAATGTCAAGTTAGAGAACCTGTTCCGATGTATATATGTTTGAGAACTTGTGGGACTCTCTGACGTGAAGGGAATTTGTGGCTTCTTGGTTGACTATCTTTCTGTATGTATGGTTGTATAGACTAGTGAAAGTTTTATCATTGTTGCTTATGCTAATAGTTCTTACTAGGAACTTTAATATAAATTTTTTTATTGTTCTTGCACTTTCGGAGCGTATTCTACTGCTGAAAGTTGTGTAGTCTTTACTACAACGTAACGTGAGCATGGGTTGGTGAATGGTTTTAGCTCCCTGTAAATAACACCCTGAATGTTATTATAACATATATTTATTAGGCCCTGCTCTCGAGTTATAAACAGGGAGGAAAACAAGTGAAAAGAAAGTAAAGTTATCTAACTTTCACTCCTATTTGCGCTCTCAAATTTTTTAAAAAATGAAAGCAAGTGAAAATCGATGTAATTATAATATAGTTTTACTCAGAAAATGAAAAGAAAGTGAAAGTTTATTCACTTACTTTCACTCCTAAAAATTTCGAAACTAGGATGGAGAAAAAGTACCCTTCACGGTCCATGTTTTTTACTAGAGCATCACTCGGAGTTTGTGATACCTCCCTAGAATTTGTCGTTTCTGTCGTTAGGTACATACATAACGATGCAAAAAACATATATTTAGATTTGGATTCTGAAAATTTATGTAAAAAATAAGATTCTACGGCAGAACTTTAATGGTTCGATTTTATTTTAAACATTGGTTCTCTCCGGCGCGACCCATCCTAATTTTTAGTGGGTTTTCTACTAAATAGTGCTATATTTGTTCGTTTTTCTTTTTCTCGTTCAAACTCGCTTTTTATTCAATTATAATAAATAGAGCATAAGTTATCAAAAATTTGTACTATTTTTAAGAAAAATTAATAAATTTAATATATAATTTATCATATAAATTTAATATGGACAATATTTTTTGAAAAAAAACAAGGAACTAAGGACTAGAAAACTGAAATGGAAAAGAACATAATAATAATATATAGTATCCTAAATTAGGACTTGTTTTGTATTGTTCTTTTTTCTTTATGTATTGTATTGTATTTTATTTTTAACCGTATTTCTTATCTTTGTTATTCACCGTTAAAATAAAGAAAATTTATAAAAACATCCATATTTTATACTTCTTTTTTTTATCCATATTTCATACTTAATTTCAAATTCCCGTTTCAAATTCACGATGAGAAAACCAACAACTACGTGTACAATAAATTGGAACCCTTATCTTATCAAAAACTAACAAATAATATTAATATTAAGCTATCATTAATCTTTTACATTCGTTAATATCCGAAGAAATTAAGCAATTAAAAAGAACCTGCTTAATTAAAATGATGGAATGCTTTCAAATTAGTCTGATGTGGCAAGAATTACTAAAAATATTATTTCTGCTTAAAATTTTGGAAATGTGCTTGTGAAATGAGTAGATTGTGTATGTACTTACCTGATCATATTTAGAAACAAATTAGTACTACATAAATACCTCGCCGTCTCGCCTTGGGCATAAAATGAATCACTTGTTGGTTGACAGTTGCAAACACAATATCTTCAAATAAGCATGACAAACAAAAAAATAATTTGCATAAACTAGCTGATCACCAGCCCGGATGTACGACGTACATGCACACATCTGATAGAGACGAATATATTAGGGTTTCTCAGAGAAACAATCGAAGAAACAATTTGACATGCTGGCCACCTCCAAACAAAGATTAATGCAGCTAGCATTGATGGAGGTGAACAGAATGCCAAATTGTATCAACAACATGACCTCTGAGAAACCGTGGAATTCTACATTTACAATGTAGATCAAGTGAAACATAACTCTGCATGTGTAAATATCACCGATGTATTTATAATACAAGCACGCGCGCCCACACACACACAAACACATATCCATATCAAGGGGGATATATATATCTAGTGAGAGGTTTGATGTTAGAAAGGAACTATGTGTCATATGCGATAGGTAGGACTAAGCGTGCATGGTAGTACAAAGCTTTTGGGGGATGTGGAGGAAAGGTGAGGTTAGGAACACTGAGTGCTGCCTCTGGACTTGGTTTTATTTCCAACACTTTTATGAATCTTTCTTGACTTGTACCGAAAGATGGATGCAATGTGGGCTTCCTTTGTCCCCCATTATACTTGTGAAGTCCCCTGTCAACTACCTGTATATTCAAATTTCAACTCTCATTTTGCCAACTGTTGTGTGCCAAGACAACAGAGACCCTAATCTCACAAAATTGGTATATAGTGATTCTACCAGTAGTGGATGCATGACAGTAAAAGAGAAAAGTACATGTTGACATGCATATGGTCACTTAAGCTTCTTTCACTTTTGCTATACTTTCTAGGTCCACACATATCATGATAAATTATTCAGCTCCAATACAAAGTGAAAACAAGTAAAAAAAGAAAGGAGTGATATTAAGTTTGAACTGAATTGATTTAATGCAAAAGGAAGCGTCACCTGTGATTACTTTACAATTTTGTTTAGTTTGATCAGATGTTGCCATTCTGTTTATCTGGTGCACTTTTACAAAGTTGACAGGGGTAATGGCCAGCCCTATTGTCCACATCCATAATTACAATTTAAGCAGTTGACATCAAAAATTGAAAAATAGTAATGAAGTGCCCCCAATTCATAATGTGTTATTAATTGTTGTTACTACAGAAAGTAATGTGCAATTCCCTCACTAATAGGATGTTTTTGTATTCAGAACTCTTAACAAATTTGTTTGCAAGCGCTTAGTAATACTTTTCTCGATGGGCAACTGCAGGAAATATATAATCACAACAAAAACTTTGAATACTAAAGAAAAAGAACTATCAACTATTTTGTATACAAACTGCTGGCTTTTCCATGGGCCTGAGTAACCTGCATTATACTACATGAGTAGTGCACTGTCCTCTAATTCAAATCCAGAATTCCGAGCAAATACCTTGATAACTTCACATTGATAATTCTGTTCAGGCATTTTAAATTTCCCGCCAAAAGGCTTTCGTATGAAAAGTATCTGTTGATAACTGATTCCAGTTAAAATCAAACAAGTAGCAAGATTATCAAAGGAAAATGTTAAATTTAAGTATGCTTTTTCTATTAGTATAAACCTAATTTTAGAGCATATATGTTAGTTCTATTAGAAAGAACCCAAAGATCCTAGACAAGTCAGATGTCCTAGCAAACCTTATATTGTGCGATAGAAAAGATGCCTACGGAGCAATTATAAAATTATATGGGAAGTGTAAAAGTATCGTTACAAAAAGATTAAAATTAGCTGTTGAAGATGATATGACTACATAGTAATTGCAACTTGAAAGTAAAAAGTACCTTACAAATCAAAAACTTTCTCGGGGATAATTCCATAACCAAACTGCAGGACATAGCTTGACTGTACTCAGCTGCAACTGATTTCTTTAACCTTCCCTGCATTGTCACTCAACTCAAAATGAGGTGTAGAAGGGAATACAAAAATTGTGGATGCAGCAATGGAAGGTTGGAACCCAGTCACATATCTTGAAGATGTTACAGTGACGCGGGGAAGCTGTTGAGAACCACAGACCAATGGTACAAGCTTGTAACTAAGAATCTTCTCCGATTTTGGCAGAACGAAAATTGTGTCATTGTGTGGCCCACATAACACGAAGCTTTGTGAATCTGCCAATGAGAACTTAATCTCTTGTAGCAATTCTGTTTGATTTTTTATTATGACAAAATACGTAAATGGATTGCCAAGGATTGCATGAGGAGGACACTCCAAACTCACGATCAATGGAGGCAACTCCACCTTCACATCAGGAAGTCTGTATCTGGTCACAACCTCAGGTGCAGTAGATGAAGAATCAGATATTTCTCCTGGTTCCAATATCCTTCTCCATCTCAAACACAGTGTACCTATCTTGAAATTTGGATGATTTAATTCAGGAGTGATAGTGAATACCTTCTTGAACTCTTCTGTTGGCACAAGGAGTGCAGGATTCCCAAGTTCTTGACATCCTTCTCGAATAGTGCATAATTTTGCCATTTCAACATTCTCTACCTCGATAGTCATTGACAAAAGCTGCAATGGCACTTCGGCGCAGTTCTTAGCTACTGCTATGAGCATACTAGTCTCATTCATGGGCAATGACGTCAACTGATCGGAATCAACTTGTTTGATTGTTGAAAGCAAGAGAGGATCCCGTCGGAAGGGTAACATATAGCGATGGCTAATTACTACAGCAATTTTGCCATCAATCTGCAAGTTTCTGTGAACATGAACTTTTGGTGCTGCAGGTTCAATATTCTGAGGAGAATAACCTAATGACACATAAAGCATGACTGATTTGGGGCGATGCCATCTGATTTCAAGATTGAAGGACCATGAATCTCCATCATTCAAGAATGGAACAGAAATCAATCCAAAAGAGTGCTGGATTTTTCTAATTTTGTCAGTGTCTGTCTCAGATTCATCTTGTCCAGATATCCCAAGAAGCTCAACATGAAGGTCATCTGTTGAAAACAGCTCTTCTTCCCTTGGACTCATCAAGCCACCTACTCTAGTATCCACCAGGTTTATTTTTATCTCACCTGAGTACACAGAATGACCTTTGGAAGCAACAGTCACTGGAACAATAAAGCTCTCTCCAACCAGTGCCACGCCTGAGTACCCTTCACTGGAACCTAATTTAAGATCTACTTGAGGCTCTGCTTCTTCAACCTGAGTAGCCTTTTGACCAGAAAATGAAAGAGCGGGATCCTTGGTCGGAAAACTTTCCACTCGGTCCTCAAACTTCCAAAGTGGTAAATCATTCATCGAGGCAGGGCTCTCCGCTCTGCAACATATACTGAAACGGGTTCCAATTCTTGCAATGACGTAAATGCATTCAAGCTTACCACTTTGTTCTGCAAGGAATTTCGACACCAGAAGGTAAAGGCACAATAGAACTAAAATATTCTAAATATTTCATTAAAAGAGTGATGACTACAAGGTACAAGGTGCTGAAGGAATACAGGATTGATGCGCCTAGAGTCATGGTCTTAATATGAATGAGATAGCTGGGAAAGTTAATCTTCGGCTCCATAAATTATGGTTATATTCTTATTCCCAATAACACGCAGCCATAATAAAAATTGGGGAACTAAAGATATGTAAAGTATGGATATTTAGAAAATTGACTAAGTTCTCATTCACACTTTTAAGAATCATTATTATTTGCAAGGCATGGCCTATCGGACACCCCTCTCCTCTGGGTGATACAAGACCGAGGGTGCAAGCCTCAATGGAGGCATGTGTGCAAGAGTATTTAAATTCTTGTAATTAATAAGAGGTTGGCTCTTCATGAAATATAACTTAAACCATAACAATGATTAAATCTAAATCCCTGCTGCAGATGCTTAAAACTAAATATAACCAAAAAAAATTTGTTCACTGGAATATATATAATTAGTTTAATTGATACAACTAAATGGACTTGTATAATGTTCTCGAATGTATAATTATGTGCTTTGCATCACTAATTACAACTTCCATTATGATCCAAAATTCAAGAAATTTCTGAATCCACATTACTGTTTAGAATTGGCAGCCATTCATTCAAATTGTCAATGTTATCGATAATCATTTTCTATATGCAATAGAAGTTTTGAACAGTACAACCTTATCAAGGAAAGCTTGACATGATTTCGAAAAATTCCAGGTTGAATAATTCGGAAGTGTTCCCTACATTTACAAAATCTAACTAAATCTAGGGAACTCACAAGTCAATACTAGAAAATTGAGAAATTTTGATATGAAGTAATACATCATACTTCAAGTCTGCAATACAAACATTTTGCAATATTACCCTTCTATGTGCTATTATGTTTTTTTTTTGTCTTTATCTTTGTATTTCAAGAAAACATATAACTGACAATGAGCCAATAACAGAATGTAAGAGCCCATACCAGATTTTATGTCATAAGTCAATCTCAGCCATTTGTTTGTCGCAAGTGATAAACAAGGAGCAGTCTCTACTCGATGACCTGGTTGAATATTGGATATTGCGGCTGATTGAAGCCTCTGACCGTTCACAATGATGAAGTTACACTCAGATTGATTGAACTGGATCTCTAACTGGTCAATTTCAACAGTATGGGGTAATTGTGACAGGAGCGACATTGTAATAGATGTTGGTGCATCAGGCTTTACTATGTGTTCATGAAAAGCAACTGAGGCAAGAAGGACCACTCTAAGAGGACTGACAAGATCAATCTCAAGATGAACAGGACAATCACCACTAATTTGGAGAATACTATTATCTTTGCTTGATGGAATTTCTGAATCTTCTCTGATAAGCCCAAAGACTTCTTTGTGTATCACTTCCCTCTGTGGTAGAGTTGCAGGACCAGCTGGTCCACAATCTTTAAAAGACCTCGGGCCAGCTATAGTTGAAACTGGGAGTGCAGCCATTTCAAGTGAGTACTCTATAAAACCTTGCACCGAGCCAACTTTCCTTGAGCACTCTCGTAGATATCCTAAGACCTCCCATAACAAATCAATCCAGCCCTCTTGTCTGTAAAGATTTGCAACTTCACTGAAAAGTTGTATTGCATTATCATATTCACTCAAATTATAATGTTCTCTAGCCATCTGGAACCCACAATAAGAGGCAAGTCTATTGGCTTTCATGTTTTTGTATGCTTCATATGATTTTTTCAACAGAGCAATGATTTCAAAGGAATCCTGGAATCTTTTCCCTTCAGATAGAGCATAACGAGTGTATTCTTCATCAGTTAGTCTGCACAAGCAGACATGACAAATCTGAGACTTCGATACAAACAATATAAAAATGACAACTGGAATGAACTTACGGTTGCATTTCAAATGTATCCCCGTGCTCAAGTAAACGGGCAAACTGACCGACATAAGCAGAAGGTACCACAGAGTCACCATTCCCGTCAACATCATTGCTACTGTCCAACATAGATAACCCAAGTTCCAGACAGGCTCTCTTCTCCATCAAATACTGAGCAGCTGACTGATCCAGGATAAGATGCAGACACAAAACCCTAAATTAGTTTGCATCTACATTACTGTGAGGACAATCAAGTGGAAAACATATTAAGAAAAGAACGAGAAAACTACTCAATTTAGGGCTGTTGCATTTCCTACAAAGCTCAGGAATTGGAAGTGCCAACAAATAAGTCAGAGAAGGCCAAGTTTGAAGACATAGAAGTCAAAAGATCATGTCCACAGTACAATATTATAGCAAGATACTAGTACTCTCTAAATGCTGAAAGTCTGGTGAAGGGAGGGGCTTGGATGGCCTTTATTTATCTACTACACATACAGAAACAAGTTCTCCTATACAACTCTGCATTAAGACCAAAAGGTTTTTATGGGTTTACCAAATTTGTCCACTGCTTCGCCAAAGTGATATCAATGGTGATATAGTACCAAGTGCAACTGTAATACAATCTGTTTGCTCACATGTCCCAAATCAAGTATAGGAGGTTAACACTGTCACTACAAATAAAAGCACGCCTTCTAACCCACTATTCTACATTTCCTTTTCTAAAATCATAGCATGTTTTAACTTACAAATGATATAAGTGATATAAATGATGGAAGCAATCTAATCAACATATTGACTAATAACACATAAAATTAAAGGTTGTCGGCTCCACAGCTAAGTAGCCAACCAACTCTTGATAAAAGTAATATGGGGGAGTCCATTTCTTTAGATGCTAACTACGTGTTTCAGGTAAAACTTACACAAGAATGTCAGATATAAGAGCTTTTACTTTACGGCGTCAAAAGAGTAGGACTGGTTCTTTAGACTCTCACCCCAAAACATCTCTGTGTTCTCAACACATTCACCATTCATGAATCAAGAATAGAATTGTAAATTACATTCATGAGGGGCTTACAACAATATATAATATTATTTTGATGCTTCACATGTGTTTAACAAAGAATATAGCACTACAGAAATAATTGCAATATCACCTAACACTTGTAAGGCAAGTCCATTTACCTGATAGTAGTGAGAGGGATAGAACTCCCACTCGGTTGGCTTATCAGCAGCGCCGGAAACAACTGGAGAAGAGATACTGTGTGCTGCCGCTGAACTTGTTTCGAGTAGTTCAGCAAAAACTAAAAACTGTCTGCTCAGCCATTCCCAATGAAGAAAAGTTACTTCTGTAGAACCCACAAGCTTGCTGTAAGCAGTATTGTGCCGACGGAACCACATAATTGCTTCTGTAATCTTCCCGCCATGCAATAGCAAGGTTGATATTTTGAAGTTCAAATGCTCTGCAACAAATTTAATCTCGACTAAGCGTTGAATTGGTGGCATTCTTGTTGATATCCTGATCATCTACGAAATGATAAATGAGCAAACAGTTTCAAGATAATAGAAAATTTCTATTGATAAAAGAAAACCGTGAGCCCTGAACAATTCTTGTTGATATCTCTATATGTAAATTTACAGAATTTTATATGTATACCAGTTTGCCACAAGGCCAGACGATAACACAAAAATGAAGAGGTCATCTAGAACAGAGCACAGGGGTATATTAAGTTATAAGTTCTTGAATATTCAGTACCTCCCGTAGCACACGATAGGCATCTTCGTAAAACCTCAATGCTTCAACCCAGTCTCTACGAAATTCTGCATATACAGCAGCCTAGCAAGCCAGAAGGTAAATCAGTAAACTCCCGCATAAATGAAAAAGATAAGTAGCATGCTCAAATAGTACGCCATGGCACATACTTCGCAAATAAGTGCCAGCAACAACATATAATGTCAGCTTCAATGCTCATTAGATAAATATCATTTTCTTAGGCTTAGTTATAAACATTAACTAGACTAGATGGTTCAATTGTATATGGAGAAGACAGTAAGACAATGCAGCCCTGAGATAGGTAAATAATTGTCTTTATAAATCCAGTTTGCAACATCATTGCAAATCCGCGTCAGTATTTACTATTTACTGACGTGACGACTCCAAAGTAAAAAAAATGAAGCCTTCATTGAGAAGATTGATGTCTATTGTATACTGATAGGATACATTTCGATGGACCTAGCTTCCCAAATAAAAGTTGTTTGAGCATTATGCTAACTTTGACTGATAAAGCTCTATAGCAACTAACTGAGATTTCAACCAATAAAAGAACCCCAAGCAGTAATACACAAAGCATAAACAATAAAAATTGACAAAAAGTATATAGCTCACCTTAAAGCAATAGCGAATATTCAACTCTACAGAACTAAAGTTTTTCCTTTCAATTCGTGCTTTTACCCTTCGTCCTTCGTCCCGATAATAGACATTTGTTAGTTCTGCAAATGTGCTCCCTAATCTGTAAGAAAATTGCAATTTTAAGAAAACAATTCATTTGGACAATAAATTAGAAAGCAACTAAAAATCCCAGATCATTAAAGATATTCCATACCTAATTAGGGATTTTTTTAGTTCTAACCCATCATCCAGGACCAAGTTAATAACGTACTTGGAATCCACATCGGCGCGCTTGCGCAAAGAAATCATTCGGTCTTCACTTATGTCAACTACAACAAAGACCTCAATATATTACCAAGCAGTTGTCAAAATTCTGTAATGTCCATACTTCCACAGACCTGGGATGATTTAACTAAAAGAAATAAAAAAAAGACTACTTGTGAAAAAAGTCAAATAATAAACTACTTACTAAAAAAATGAAAGATATATAAGTATATCTTGGTAGAATGCAGCATCACTATAATGCTAATCCTAAAGCAACACTGGAAGTCTTTAACTGGCTTCCGCGATTAATTATAAGAGTTACATAGGATGCAGTATCAAATTTGAAACACCACTAAATACCTTAAGGTGTATATAAATGTAGAAATAGTTTTCATCTTGGTGTTTATAAGTGTGATAATAGTTTTCATCTCAACAGCCTAATGCTTGCTACTAGTAGCTCTAAAAGCCTTATTTTCACTTCTGTGAGGTGCATATATAAGTGGTAATAAAAATGCAGAAATAGGTGTCATATTGACCAAGTACAACAATGAAAATCCTAACAAACTATTACCTGCAACAATCCATACTACCTAATATTATCATTCCTTCACGCAGTAAACATATAGAAGTAAAGAACTTACGTAAACTTGACCGTACAACAACAATCAAAAGCAATTTGATGTTCCGCCCTTGAATCACAACTCTACACAAAAAATTCAAACACAATCACCACAATCTCAATACACAAATATATACAAATCACGAGTACATACAGTAAAACCTCTTAAACATTACAAAGTACGTCTCATATAGTAGGAACCAACAAAATGCACTATATAATCGAGATTAATTATTTATTGAGGAGACGAGAGAGAACAGAGAGGCAGGCGTACTTGAGATTCTCGAGTTCAGTGCAGACCTGAAGCCACTGAGCAGGATCACCTGAGATATGAGCAGAGCTAAAAAGAGCGCCGACAACAGCCGGAATCTTAGTCCGATGCTTAAGAAGCCAATCTTTCTTCAACACACCAACCGGCGGCGCTGACATCGATGTTCTTTCTTTATGAGCCTTCGCGAATAGAGAGATTTTGGAGAAATCAGGCAATGCGAGAGTGTGGATTGGAGGTTGTTCGGTGTGGAGATGCGTGAGGATCGAGGCGTGGAGATCGGAGCAGCCGACGAGAGAGACGAGCGCTACCGGCGGCGTACGGAGCTCTTCCGGGTATTCTTCCATTGTAGAGAGAGGGGGGAGAGATCGCCGTGGTTGTGATCGGAGATTGGGAAATTGAGTGGGAGAAATAATAAGTGAACGGGTTATAGATGATTTGTGAACGAGTCAACCCGGCCTGAAGGAAGTGATTTCGCTGGCCTGTGGCTCTATTGGGCTAATTCGAAACTTCAGGCCCGTTCACGGAGAATACATAAGCTTCAGATAAGTGTCGTATTTTATAGGCCCATGCCGAATCAACTGCTCAGAGGATCTCCTCCAAGACTGTGCATTGCAATTTGCAGGTCACGTACATTTTAATGTTGTGTTGGCCCAAAACTATACCTCGTCCAATGTGAATCAGAATGGTCAAAAAGCCGAAAGTATGAGAAGCCGCAAAATTCTCTGATACAATATTGACAAATTAGCCCGCAAAGCCAAATACCACGGTTCCGATGATGTCCACGATTTCTTAAACTCCGTATTTTTGTGAAGTGACGTATAAATAATAAATAATAAATAATTGAAATAATACATGAATAACAAAAAGTAAAATTACCTTTTTAATAAAAAATATGAAATAAATTGATATGTAAAATTAAATTTAGAAATGATAAATGAAAGAAGAAAAGATATAAAAAAAAGCGTTGGACATGAAATATGGAATAAAGAAAATTAATTGATATGATATTTAGAACTATTAAAAAACTGACTAGTGATCCTGCAATAAGTTTGGATATGTAATATAATTAGATATGCAAAATTAAATATCAAATTTCATGCTAAAAAACATATCTAAAAAACTTATCCGAATATATAATATATTTTAATAATATATTCCATGTAATCCACATATTTACTGTAGTACCGTCGACCACGTATGTTCTGCAACTATAGAATGACATAAAAACATTGCAAAATGTATGAAACTTGTTATTTTGTGAAATACATTATATAAATATCACTATTTCATGAAAAATATTGAAAATCATTTATGTTCGACGAGTAGAACACATATATTCTGTAATATGTAAATATGTTCTGCAAACTTAACGTGTTTTGCAGAATAATGTGTTTTTCACAATTTAACTTGTAGAATGTTTAGGATTGTCAAAATTTTTAACAAAAATATGATGTCTATAGAACATGATTTGCAAAATAACACATTTTACAATGTTTTTATGTCATTCTATAGTTACAGAACATACGTGGTCTACTGTACTACAGTAAATATGTGAACTTTGTTCTTAAAAAATATTTGATTAAATCTGAAATTATAATAATACAATATTGAAATTCATGGTCAAACTCAAAAGAAAAGTGCCCACTACAGTATGATTTAACTTTTATAAGCCAGGGATAAGGATGAAAATACATTGGTGCTCTTGACCAATTCACTGTAGTATCCTGCATTCCTTTATGGCACCGTGCTTTTGTACTTTGTTTAAAACAAAGATTAGGTGGAAGCCCCAAACAAAGCACACAATTATAAAATCTTAAGCTACCTTCCTCCTTCCCTGACAATGTCTCCGACCAGATTTGCACCTGCAAATTCGATTCATTATTTTAACTATGTTGTTTAGATGTTTTAATTTGGATTATTACAACTAATAAGATTTTAGAAAACAATTAGCCTTATTTTTATTTGTCAAGACAATCAGCTTTAGTTTATGAACCGGCGGACGCGGCAGAAATTATGTGCGGAGACTGATGATAACGATACAAGTAGTTGGAATTTCACGATGAATACCTTTTTTTTTTTGTTGTTGCAAGTTTTGTGGAGTAATTATCTTGTTTTAACAATTTAAATGGACTTTGTTTCAAAAAAAACAATTTAAATGGACTAAATAAACCATTACCTGTATTGACGTCATTTCAAACTTTAAATGGTGTAAAAATTAAAAAAATACACAATTATTTTTTAATATCTGAGAACATAAAATAATTAGTGACTGTAAGCAGAGTATATATACCATTTTAAAATATAATTTTTGCAAACTAATTTATTAATTTATTAACAAATTTTTGTCGACGTCAAAGAAAAAGAGAGGACAAGTCCCCTTGAATTTCGTTTAGCTAATATTCAAAGATAAGCATCGACAATGATTACTTGCAAAACCAGACCCGGAGTCATATATAGGGGCCGTTTGGATGAGCTTAAAATAAGTGCTTCTTGCTTAAAATAAAAAAGTGGAGTATAAGTTAGAAGCTAGTTAAGACTTATAAGTGATTAAAGTGTTTGGCAAAGAAGTAGAAATCCTGAAACAAAAGCTAGCATTCCTAACTTTTTATAAGTGCTTCTTGACTTATTACACAAACAGTACGAATAAGTGCTTCTAACTTATAACAGAGAAGCTGGGCTTTTAAGGGGGTAAACAAACACCCACATAATCATACAGTACGCGTCCATGAAACTTTCAATGTCGATTTTTTTTGTTTGAGTTCAGTTAATCATTATAAAAGAATCACAAAGATATAAGCTAATAGAATACAAAATAAAAAAATGCCTCGCTTCCTCACGATGTGGTTTTCAGACGAAGCCGAGCCAGGACAAAAAGATAACACCATTCAAGAAGATAAAATCCGACAGTTTCTGCATTTGGTTATCGATATCCAAGAAGTTAATCAGCCTCACAGGAAACAAAAACTGTGCTTTGAATTATTCATTTAGGTCGGTGTTTGAAGACCATTTCACAGCATATATATACTATTATTCGGTCGAATCTTTTCAACCAAAACACAGAAAAAAGATAAAAGATAAAACGATAAAAAATCTATCTTCATTTACATTATAGTACTATGCATCCATGACTCAGAACCATCAATCTCTTGTAATATCATAGACTCGAAATCTCGAATTCTTGTTGCGAAAACTTTCCTTGAACCAATGCGTAGTCTTCTTGTTCCCGAGTATTTTCATCGACCGAAACGGATGATCTTTTAATGAACTCCAAGCAATCCGCAATAGCTTCCGAATAAAAAGAATTAGACCGCCCGAATGATCTTAATCTGTTTTGCACACGGGGGTACGCGTTCCGCGAAACAAACTCTCTGCTTTCTTTCTTCCGATGGCTATGACAAATATTTCGTGCATGTTTATACCATGATCGCCACCGTCCGCTTAAGATCTTGAACAGATAGTAGAACTTTGCACGAAGACGATAGACCGAGAACCTTCTAGCGTTTAAGCGGAAGCCGCGGCAAGGGCCGTGGAATGACCTGCGGTGGTCACGTACTCTGTTGTACTTCAAATTGGAGCTCATTGTTTCTTTGTTTGTGTTGATGGGAAGGTGTGTTTGAGAGAAATGTAAAAGTTGTTGTCGAGTTGTTTGGGGTGGTTATATATATAAGGCTTAAATGAGACTTTTGGAAGGTAGGCTGTTCTGTACAATCTGGTGAGACTAGTAAACTGGAAAATTGTTGTTTAACTTTTCTATTGACTTTTAGACAGTGTCGCTTTAATCACTCCTTTCAAATTTACTGTTTAGAAATTACAATGCGTGAAATTAGTGAGTAACGGTGGTTTAAAGGTTTTTTTTTTTTTTTCCCCAAACGACCGGTGGTTCAAACTTCAAACCTTTCATTCTCCATGCTCTTTTATTTCTTTTATTGTGATACGGGAGTACTGTGTATTTCAAATTTGTCCTATTTTTTTCAAATCATATTAAATAAATGTATAAAACTTTTCTTAAAAATTCAATTTAAAAGCACCCATTTGGAAGTCCATGTTAGAAAACCCTCCATTCAGGGTTATAACACACTAATATTTAAAAACACTTTATTATTGTTACTATTATTAAATGAATATATCTAATTTATAGTGACTTTAAGTTTATCATTTAAATCCTAATTAATATATTCGCACGTAAATAATTAGTGCCCACAAATGCTGTTGAACAGATCAAAAGAAATACCAAAACTCCATATTACAGTACTATGCAGGAGAGTATGATTTGTAGCTTGTTTCTTTCCGGTAAAATGAGACTTAAAAGCTGTTTTCATTTAAAATTGAAAAATATTTACTGTGTAATAAGTCAGAAGTCGATTTGAAGTCAGAAATAAGCAAGTCAGAAATCGACTTAAAATTAGGAATAAGTCCAAAGTTAATTTGAGGTACTCTTTTCAGAGACTTATTATTTTTTGAAATTTTTTTTTTGATAAAAATTAATCATGAGTTATAAGTTATTCATAAATCATTTTTATTTATTTTTTATTTTATCAATTTATAAATCATTTGTAAATCAAAATTACCTGAACAGGTTACATGACGGCCTCCCATGTGAAACTGAAATAGCTGTTGCTCGACTTCAAATATTTCAAAATACAGATTAATAAGCTGGTTTGAACTTATCTTGTCCACTTTTGATTCAAACCGTTTATATCATATCCTTACAAAAAAACAAACAAACAAACAACCGTTTATATCATACTATATTTATCTTTATACTCACCATGTTTTTTCTATATAATATTTGGGCACGTATTTTGATTACTAAATATTAATCATTCATAATTTAAATAAATTATAAAAATAATTTATGACAAATTATCCCAAATTCTCCTTCAACAATGATCCAAAAAATATTCAAATTTGGATGAATATTGTTCACTCATCCAAATTTAAGATCACCTGTTTTATTAGATATAATGATTTTGTTATTTATATATCCAAAAAATGATTCATATCATTTTGGGATCATTTACCTTCATAAGTAGTTTATTTATTTTAATTAATTTATTAAATATAATATAAGTAGTTAATAATGATTAAACATTAAATTTAAAATTATATAGTTTAATATAAAATATATGTAATATAATACAAAATTTGTATCATATTGTTGGAGTTGATCAAAAATTTGGATCATAATTGAACCATTTAGTATGATCTAAATTTTTAGATCATAACTGGCTTAAGAACAGAATTTACCAACTACATTTAAATTTATTTCATTTTCACAGTGCAGTTTTTCAACCAAAAGGTGGGTTTGTGTGGTGGAACAATTTAAAAATGGTAGGTATATAATTGTGGAAAAGGTGTAGGAAAGGAAGCGAGGAAGAAAGAAAAGAGAAGGCAGAGGGAGGGAGAGTATACTACTTTCTAGTAATCAAGTGGTTGTATTATTAGGCTGCTTGCCTCATTTCCTGGGAAAAGATTCTTAAACTAATGTGTTTGTGTAGTGTTTACCACATCATCATCAAAGCTTGCTGTTTATAAGCACACATGTTAGGAACAATATTTGACTTGTGAATTTATGATTAAAGATTAATTAAGCAGTGTTTCCTTTTTTCTTACACCTATATCCCTGTACATGTATATAGGTCACCAGCCTTATTATATGAAGTTTGAACATAATGCGTATAAACTGATGTGCAGCTATATATCTGTAAGAAAGTGGGTAGCCGAAAATTCAGCGTTAGCGTGTGTAAAATACACATGGCCACAAATTAAGCACTTTAAAGTCAATTGATTGCTTCATATAATTACGTTGCAACAATAATCAGAGCAATGATGCATAGAATTACATGCTGGACAGAATATAACAGACCAAATAATAAGGACCAAGGTGTATATATTCAAATTAATTTGCCTGATATTATTGCTGTTGACAAAAACAATTGTTGTGAATATAAAAAAGTGAATTTATGCACTTGAGAAGATAAATCATTATGCTAATATGTAATTGTAATGGCTAACTATATGTTTCGATTATAATATATGTTGACTTCAGTTTAGCTATATTATCACCTTTGCACTTTGGTGCTTTTCTTTAGAAGATATTATCGTACTATGGAAAGATTGTTTGGGCTTGGAGGTTTTGTTCTTAGATCTAGCCAGGCTTACTTTTAAGTCCTAAATCTTTTTCTTGGGCTGGTTCATCATGGTTTTGGTTTCTTTTCATTTGCCAGTTGCCACCCTTGTCAGCTGTGTGGTGTAAGCTGTTTATCCAGTTTTTCAGATTCGGCTCCTCCCTTGCACTTGGGCTATCTAACTTTTTAGATTTGGGTCTCCATAAAATTGGGCCGAAAGGATCGGAACTCGGAAGGTGGTAAGAGACTAGGAGTAGTTCCACGAAATCAGAGGAGTGAACTTTAGGATTTAACATTCGGATCTTATGGCGGGGACGTGGTCTTCGTTTGTTCTAAAAGCGCTTGGGCCCGACCTGGTTGGGCTTCGGTCTAGTGTGGGCATACGGGCGTCTAACCAGGTCCCACACTTAATATATTAAGTAGTTAGATATATATTAAGCAGTTATCGGTTGGGTCCGGTCTTTAAATAAATATTTCGGTTTTCTCTGAACCGAAAAAGCCGAATAGTCCAAAAAATATATAAAATATATTTTATATATCATCATAATAATATATAATTTGTAAATTTAATTGAATTTATCTTTGATAGAGTGCTGATGATTAATAAATATTAATTTTTTTAAAAGAATTCATAAAATTTAATTTTATTTATAAAACAATTTAATTTTAATTTTAAAATTTTGATTCTTTGGTCTGGACCGAACCGAATTATTACGATTCCGTCCGGTTCGGTCCATAATAAAATTTTGATCCGGTTCGATCCGAAAAAAATTAGAATTTCAGTTCTCGATTTATTTCGTTCAATACTCCCCCTCCCTTTTTGCATCCTTAGAGCAACTCCAGCAGCTTCCTTATTTCATGTCCTAAGTCCAATTATAAGGAATGTGACATAAATTAGTGCTCCAGCAGTGTCTTAGAGGTGCCTTAAATCATTAGGACCCTCCTTCCATGCCTTATTAAGAGCATCTCCAATAGACTCTTAGATTCACTCTTAAATATAATATAAATTATTAGCTCTTAGCAATTTAGTGTACATGTACTCCAACAATGTTCTTCATATCCCTTCTTTATTTATTTTTATATTATTAAAAGTACATTGAACTCATAAAAAGACAAAAGAAAGTGGAAAGAAAGAGAGTAAGTGGAACAAACTTATAATAAAATATTAGTTAAGAGCTATCTAGTGGCTCCTACAATTGAGGAGAGAGAAGAGACTCTTAAGTTTTTAAAAAGCTTCTAAGAGTCTCTTGGAGCTCAAAATTTGGCATGGCTCTTTATTTTTCAATTTAAGAGCTCAAATAAAGAGCCTATTGGAGATGCTCTAATAAGGCACCACTAGCCATGCCTTCTTTGATTTCTTTAATAAAAAAATCATTTCTCTCTCTTATTGTAACTTATTTTCTCTCTCTTCCTTCCATCTTTTATCAATCTCTTTCCAAATTTATTATTATAATAATAATAAGGAATGAATTACAAGGATCATTGTTGGAGTTGAAATACAAAATCTTGTCCTAAATCATTAGGATTCAATATTTTATAATATTTATAAGGAAGACACTAAGACACTGCTGGAGATGCTCTTACTCCTTAGTCCTTAGCATAAAATATTCGCCAAATAAAATAAATACTAAAAAAAAACATGTGATGCCGTACATGGGGTAAATACTCCCTCTGTTTTTTCATATGACACTTTTGATTTGGGCACGTAACCTTAGGTGGGTTGACCGGATAGTAGAAATCATTATTTTTGATTGATTTTTTTTGTGAATTAAAATTTTGGTTGTATATTTTTATTCAGAAAAAGAAAAATTCAAAAATAATATTTTTAACTATCCGGTCAAAGCACTTAAAAGTGTGTGCCAAAAAGTCAAATGTCATATATTAAAAAACAGAGGGAATACTAAATACACATAAAAAGCTTGCATGAATCTGTTGTCTAGGTGGCTCTGACAAAGAACACACCGTCTCTGACCTCACTCTTCCCCACACATACCCCCTCTTTTCACTTTCCCCTCTTCTCAACTCAAACAATCCCCACACAAACAAACAAATAAAAACCACTACCCCGCTAGCACCATCAAACCAACACAAGAATCAAGATGCAATCACCATCGGAGCCCCCAGACTCCGCCACAACTACCGCCGCACCACCACCTCCCACCACCACTCCACCACTCCCACACAACTCCTCTTCCGACGACTTCTTCTCCTCCGCCTCATTCCCCTCCTCCTCCTCATCCGACGGCGACAATTTAATCTCCCCATCTCCCCCGGCCCAGATCCCAATCTCGTGGCCCGGAACCCTAACTCTAGATTGGATCCTCAACCTTATATCTGTCTTCGAATGGGCTTCTAGAAACTTGCCCCCCTCTGAATTGCCCTCTGTTTTGCCTGTCAAAGTGTTCGACAGTCTCGTCTTGACTGCGTCCAAGGTCTTGCATAAGGAGCCTAATTGTGTGAGGATTGATGAGTGTGGGGATGGGACGAGTGTTGTTGTTGTAGGGGATGTGCACGGGCAGTTACATGATGTGTTGTTTTTGTTCAGGGAGGCGGGGTTTCCGGATGAGAATCGGGTTTATGTTTTCAATGGGGATTATGTTGATCGTGGCGCGTGGGGGCTCGAGACTTTTTTGCTCCTTTTGGCTTGGAAGGTATATACTTTTTGTCGCTGTAGATGAATTCATTGTTTGTTGGATGCTTTATATGATTAGTACATGGTAACGGAAGTTATAAGAGTTTGTTTGTACTTTTTAGTAAAAAAGATGCATTCTTATGTTCTTCATTTTGTCAGAATCTGAGAATGTGCATTGGATATATATGGTATTAACTAAAGTAATGCTCAACTGATTTTTCGCATTTAGGAGGAATTTGTTTTTTCTTGAATGTTGGCAAATTTGGTTGATAAAGTTGAAGTTACAAGAGTTGTTTTGAGCTAATGAAATATTGTCATTTATGTACATGAGCATGGATTATTATTTATAGTTTGTGTGTTCTCACAAGTGGCTGAATTTAATTGAACTAGCAGTTGTATAGTTTAGTTATGGTCATTCAGATTGATATGAAGTTATTGTGTCTGGCGACTTGGCATAACTAGTAGATAGTAATATCAGTTTCTGCAATGGAAGTTATTGGACTTCGTATTTAGACGATGAAATCTTGGGCGGTGTTTGGTTCATAGTTAATGAGCCCTGTTAACAAGAATCAGAACCCTTATCACATGAGTTAGTTTTGTATATCCTTCATTCCCGTTTCGTATAGACCAAAGTGTAGATAGTTATATGTCGACATGAACTTTATAGAACCAGTTTTGTAATGCTTTCATTTCTCATTAAATATTAAAGCTCGATTTAATAAGAATCAAGTTTATGTTTTGATTGGGAACTGTTGATTGTGGTGCTTCGGGGATTAAGATTTTTTCCTCCTTTTGGCCTGGAAGGTATATAGTTTCATTTGTAGTAGATGAAATTTTATGTGTTGGATGCTTGACATGATTTGTAGATGCCATTAAAATTTATATGAGTTTGTTTGTAGTAAAAAAATGAATGCTCGACGTTATTGATTTGGCAGAGTCTCTGACTGTCCGTTGGATATAATTTATGATTCATGTGCCAACATAATTGGCCAAATGGGATTAACTGAACTATTGCTTGTTTGAATTTGTTTGTCAAGGAGGAATTTATTGCGTCTTGGATGCTTGGCATATTTGATTGATAAAGTGGAATTTAAAAGAGTTTTGTGATGCTAATAAAATCTTGATGTCGTTTAAGTACATGTGCATAGAATATATGTGTAATTTGTGTGTTTCGTAATTGGCTAGATAGTATTGATATCTCAGTTATATAGTTTAGTTATGATTTTTCTGGATAAAGATTAATATATTTTCTCTTGGATACTTGACATAATTGGTCGATAGTAATGGGAAGTTTTTTGCAATGGAAATTATCAGAGTTTGGTTATAGTAAAAAGACAAAATCTTGATGTCGAATTTTTGTTGTGTAAATGTGCGTTGATATCTTGTATAACCTGTGTGTTGGAATAATTAGCTAAATGGTATTTCTGAATGCTTTTATGATTAGAGTCAAGACATATAGCAACAAGGGTAACTAATTTGAATTTCTAAACCCGAAGTGGAGAGTATGTTTCAGTTTTACAAGAAAATTCTTGGGTTCAGTAATGAAGTGCCGATAATATCTAAATTCTCAGTCTGTTTTAGTATAATGCATAGAAGCATTGAATGAAAAACAATGTCTAGATGTTTGTTCAGATATTTGTGACCAAATACTACTTAGTTAAATGTCAACTTGAACTCTATTGAACAGTTTTTGTACGTGTTCATGTTTGGTTAAATCTTTAATCTCAGTTGTTATTTTACTGTTCTCATTTAATTTTATGTTAGTGATAAAAGGATGTCTATTCATGATGCAATAACTGTTTGCTCATACATTCTGGACCATTATGACAATCACTAATTTACGGTAAACTGTCTTGCATATAATCGATTTTTCGGGTATATTTACATATCTTAGTAACAATGTTTGGATAATAACTGTTCTTAGATTAGTCCTTATCTTCTCTTTTTAATTTCTATCAATTTTGTTGAGTTCATGCATTTACAGTGGCTTTTAATGCTCCACGTTTCTTAATTTACAACACTTTTTGGATATAGTACCTCATTCTGTAATTTTTGTCAGGTATATTTTCTTTTCTATTATCCTTAGTTCACACTATGTCATTCATATGGATAATAATGCATTTGTTGCAGGTTTTTTTGCCACATAGAGTATATCTACTTCGCGGAAATCATGAATCAAAATATTGTACCTCTGTGTATGGTTTTGAAAAAGAAGTTATGGCCAAATACGGAGGTAACGGGAAGCACGTTTACCGTAAATGTCTCGGATGCTTTGAAGGACTTCCTTTAGCTTCAATTATAGCGGGGAGTGTTTACACAGCACATGGTGGGCTCTTTCGTGGCACACCTGTTACCCCATCAAAGAGAGCTAAGAAGAAGACACGTAAAATTATTATCAATCCTGAGTCGAATTCTTTATATCTCGGCTCTTTGGAGGAGTTATCTAAAGCCAGGAGATCTGTTCTTGATCCTCCGTGGGAAGGTGCGAACTTGATTCCAGGCGATGTGCTTTGGTCTGACCCATCGATGACCCCTGGTCTATCCCCCAACAATGAGAGAGGCATAGGCCTGTTGTGGGGTCCAGACTGCACTGAAGAATTTCTGAAAAAGTTCGGTTTTAAGGTGAGTTCATGAATTTATATTTTGTGCTGATTTTTTTTTTTTTTTTTTTTGTTTCCATGATTGATGATATTTTAACACAGACACGCACATATGTGTCTTCTTAACGTAATATGCATAGCAAATGTTCGCAGAATTGTACCCTTTTTTGGTAAATATCATTAAAAATTTGTTTACCGGAAATACCAGAACGTACAAGTTGTTGATACTAACTTGATTGCTATATTTTTATTGCTGTTTTAGTTAATTATCAGATCGCATGAAGGTCCTGATGCAAGGGAAAAAAGACCTGGCTTAGGAGGTATGGACGAAGGTTACACAATAGATCATGTTGTAGAGTCCGGAAAACTGATCACCCTATTCAGTGCCCCAGATTACCCGCAGTTCCAGGTATTTTTTCTCTTCTTTCAACTACTTTAGTGGGTAGATTTTCGTTCATCTTATACTCATGCTTCTTACTTAAATTGATAGAAATTCCTATTATTGTGGACATAATCGGTAACACTGAGAGATTGTTGCAAGAATCTAGAATATGACAAGTCTTGTTGTATATTTCATTAATTTTAGCTATTAGAATGGCATCATGTTTGCTCAAGCTCACCTTACAACATACCATGCTTTTGAGGCCAGGTCCCATTTTCCTTGTAATTTATTATTTTAATTTCTATTATACGATTGGGACAATTTCGTAATGACTGGTATCTAGGAATGAATTGTGGCTGGTCTTTCCCACAAACGGCTTTGTGGGCATTACTTTGCAAATGAAAATAACAAAAGCAGGGCCATCTTTTGATCTACAACTGCTTAATACTCCCAAATAAAGACATTTAGGTAGATTTTGATATAGTTTACACTTCAGAGACATTGGCCCTGTTTGTTGGCAATTAGCGGTTAGCGGTGGCGGATTCTAGTAGTTGTTTTGACTAGCGAAATGAAAAAGCTATTTTGAATGAAATTGTTGGGTAAATAGCAATTTTTTTTTTTTTTACCAGACCGTGGATACATGACAATCTTGAAAAAGCTCCGGATATCCAAACAGCTATTTCAATCCACTAAGTAATAAACACACATTTAGGGCTTTGGGATCTGTTTCAGGCCCGGTTTAGAAATTTGATCAAAACCCGAACCTGTACCAAAATTTTAATGTCTTAGAATACCCAACCTGCACTACCCATCGAGTGAGCATCCTGACCTCGACCCGAAATAATATTAATTCATTAATAAATATCTATTTATAATAGTAAATAAACAACATTTTAATCTTATGAATTAATTAAAATTAGATTAAGATATAATATTTGGATTTAATTAATAGATAATACATAAATTATACAAAATAAAAAAAATGTTACCAAGTACATACTTAGGTATGTTATTAACTATGTGGTACACATTAGTGGCAATTTGGAATCATTTGATCTAATTCTTTAAATTGCATAATTGTCCCCATGCATTCACATTAAAAAGCCCTAGTACTCACCCAACTTAGGTGAGTATGTATTTAGGAGCATCAACCCCCGTAAAACATATGTACTTTTTAAAGATATATAGCATTTTATTTGTTATACACATAATTTTGGGAAATTTTGAGTTAGTTTCGGGTAACCCGAAAATGACATGATTTTTTCTGTTCAATCTTGGATCAATTTGAAACCAACACAAACATGAAATCTCCAAAAGAATTCGTACTTTGTGGGTCAAATTCGTTTCTTGTCTGTTTTGCCACCCTTACTAACATTAGAGGATTCACTAGTCCTGATTTCTCATTATTTGTTTATATTACAGGCGACAGAGGAGAGATACAAAAATAAAGGAGCGTATATTGTTTTAGAGCCTCCTTATTTTGATACTCCAGTATTTCATAGTTTTGAAGCAGTCAGTCCAAGACCAAAGGTATGGAAATTATTGATTATCTGAACAGATTTCTGATTTTGCACTTTCTAAGACATTAGTTGCATTAACAAAAGCTTCTCATTGTTGCTTTTTGCAAAAACATCTAGAATAAGTGTATGTGAACAGTTATACAAGCTAATATACGGTTTTATGGCAGGCAAGCCCCTACTATGATTTCGAGTTTGTGATTGATTCTGATGAAGAATTGGATTTGGCATCAATGGTGACATCTTAAAGGGAGTCTACAGCTGTCTTTGTTTTTGAAACTTGCTACCCGGTTATATATTATTATTTATATTTTGTCTATGGGTTCTGTTGTATCATATATACTCCAGCGTACAGTTTCAAAAGAGCAGCTACCAAAGCCGGTACAAAAATCAGTTTTGTTACAATATAAATTATTTGCATCTGTTGGCATTTGTTTAAGAAATACTTGTGACAGGGTTTAGCCTATTATTGCATAAAACAAATGATTCTTGTGGTGGTCAACATTCTTGCTGCGAAGTGGTTGCTATTATGATTGGTTAGAGCATTTCTGAGAGGCTATCATTACGAGCTCTCAGGTAGAAAAATATATAGTCTCGGTTCAAATAAAGCTCACTAGAAGCTATTAATAAATTTAAGAATTTATTCTATCTCCTCTTTTGTGTTTTAGGAGCCTCCATGTGATGGATTTATTCCCGTTTTGAGGGTTATGACACTCTAACTTGAATAAAAAGCTCAGACATTTAATGATAGATAATTTCACGATAAAGGTGAGTATTCATAGAAACAACCTCCCTCCTTTTTTAGAATAAGGGAATGGGTGTGTATTTTAACCTGCTCCCGGGATCTACAGGATATGTATTTTACCCTGCTCTGCAGGATATACCGTTATACAGGATATACCGTTATTCTGCAGGATATACCGGATATGTTTAGTTTGGTTTTATGTTGGGTTAGTTTCGGAATATGTTTAGTTTGGTTTTATGTTGGGGTGAGTTTCGACTTTTATAAATACAGTCAATGCCGCATAGGATATCCGATCCTTGTCTCCATCACTGAACATTTCTAAACAAAATTTGCTTCTAATTCATGAACAAAAAAATCCTAGCTCACTGAGATTTATTATCCACCAAAAACTACACGACAATCCCCTGTTTCTGTAAGATTACAGACACATAAAAAGATCGAAGTTAACAATAACCAGCGCCCTGTAAAAAAAAGAAGAAAAGGCAATAGCCAATGCAACAAAATCATCATCGAGAAACAAAGTTAGCAACTGCTGAAACCTCACTTTGGCAAAAAAAAAAAAAAAAAAAATCTTTAAAAACTGCTGAACTCTTTCGCACTAGATCTTAAGGATATTATGCCAACACAGGCGACAACAGTTAATACACAATAAAGTTGCCGGATCATTCATGACATTCATGAGGTATAGGCACTAGCCAAGTTCTAAAATATGAAGGAATTATCATATGGGGTGGATCAGGATCAGGGGTGACAGCCTGTCCATTCTCAAAGAATCCGCAACTGAAGATCAGCATGACCAACACTTGCTTTATGGCGTTCAAACAGATCTCGAATCGCTTCAATATATTGATTTTGTACTTCAGCAACCTGTTGTGGAGTTCAAACAAGAAACATGTGAGGAAACATAAGCTACTTTTTTCTTTCTTAAATATGAAGCTGTCCTCCATATATTAATGATTATATGTAATATGTATCATAAGTTCCACAGATAGAGCAGATATTTCAATTTTTTGTCTTAGACCATTCATTTGACCTATTGACAGCAGCGATTACAGAAAAATTAAGTCATCATCTACCGCTGCAGCAGAATGTACTAAGACTTAATATCCAAATTGTTGTAGGTCAGAGCAGAACTTAAATTCAATGTAACATCAGTTAAGTTTTGTGTACATTTCACTTTACTGCGGATCAAACTTCTAAGTTACATATGACTACTCTGTTATTGATACTAAGGCGGTTGACCTTTTTTTTTTCATTTTCTTTCTCTCATTATTTCGTCATAAGCTTTTCTGTATCCTACATTCCGAATATCATTCGGACAAAGGTTAAAATTGAAGGGTGGGACTTTGAAGTAAGAGAGCTTATTAATAATTAATGACAAATTACAAACACTAGGCACTTCAGAACTGTGCCAAACAACAAACAGTGCTTCTAGAAGTCAGGGAGAGGGTATATTCTTGAAGGACTAGAGATCAAAGGACTCAGAGAGTACAAGTTCATTGTTCTGTTGGCTCTTTGCTACTTTAGCTATCATATGTAGTCCTTTGTAGGTCAAATTTCTGAATAATGTGTTTCTAAATGCAAGAATAAATTGTTGGTTTTGTCTTTCATATCTCAAGTCGATCACTCTAGTCAACACCACTTGATAATATGTCCTCAGTGTACTTAAATATAATTCTATTGACTTGTATCATATATTCATTCAAACCAGATTCCAATATATCAGATATAGATAACCTGATGAACATACCTCTTCCATAGTGGGTTGCGGATTCTTCTCAAACTTAATAGGTTTACCAACCACCACATGTATTGGTTTGCGAAAAGGTAGATGAGTTCTGAAACAATGACGTAAGAGAGTTAGCAACAGCTACAAACATGTAAGAGACCAACTTGACGGAAAAGGGACTGGATTATACTGTGTGATCCTCCGTATATGTATACATAAGGTTTTAAGAATGCACACATGAGGCCAGCATCAAAGAAAATAATGAACTATTCCTAGTTTAGGATAAGCAGCCTGATACTTAATGAATTCTTTTACCAAATGCAACTATAATCATATGTGACAATGCCTTGTTATTAATGATATTTATTTTCTGGTGAAGAGAATGTGAACAAAAGGGAATACATCCCCAGATAGAATGCAAATTAATTCTTCCAAAATTGCATATGAACGGGATTTTTAAACCATAAGCCTTAAACATACCCACAGATTCCCCAGAAGATGATAGGCGCAGCCCTTATTGCTCTACCAATTTGCAGGAACAAATTGCCATTAGGCCTCCACCATTTGTAGACTTCGGTCTAAAGCAATTTGCGATACAGAAAATTAGCATCAATGAAGGTAGAACTGAATAGGAAGGTGAAAACCGTATAACAGATGTCTATTTGACAATCATGAACTATTAAAATTTAATGTGTAGACTAAGATGAGAAAGACAGGATAAAAATGTGGAGGTCATGAATAAGCTCCTATAATATATTGAGGTACATTGACAATTAAAGGCACTGCTTTTGCTGGCTCTGAACCATCCATGCTTAAAAAGGACACATGCAAATAAGCAGAACAGAATTAGTGTATACCTGACCAAAGCCAAAAACTGGCACTATAGGACATCCCTTCTCCATAGCTATGCGAACAAATCCCCGTCTTGACTTGAGGAAAGCAACCTACAAATTGAAAAATGTATGAGTTTCAGTGTAAAAGAAAAGCTAAAGAAAGAGTAATCTCTGGTAATATATAAAAAGGGGACATACACACTAAAATCACATAACACCTTTGACCTAATTCACAACATTACGAACTTGACAACTGAAGACTACAATGCACAAGAGTAAACAGTAAACAGCCTGATAATAATCAGATTAAGGCAGTAGAGATGCTAGCATGTTCACAGAAGAAAACTAATATTTCAAGGCCTTAACCTGCAACTAGGTAAAAAGGCAAAGCAAAATAAGAACAAAACCATCAAGCAAACAATAGTAGTACCACAAAGCAAAGTCTCGACTACAGGTTCATGCTTTTGCAGGACAACAAGTTTGCAATGAAGTCCCTAGTACAAGGATATTGGGTTACTGGCATTTACATTTTAATTGTCATTGCTTAAGTCCACTACAGATTATATGAGAGATAAGTCTTAATAGTAGAAGCCAATAAAATCAAGGATATATATGAATTTCCTGTTGGTTTTCTATGTTTAACTGATAAACATAAGAGTTACAAGTTTTAACCTCAGAGCCATGCTCCATGTAGAACATCTCTTGCACTCCACCTGGCACTACAATGCAGCTATCACCAGATGAAAGGTGGGAAAGAAAGTTTTTCCTTGATGCTGGTATCATCCCCAACCAAGTCCATATATGCCTCATAATTGGAGCGTAAAACACCTAAACATTTTTTTTCAGTGTCTTGTATTGTATTAATCAAATTAATAAGTAAACACAAAAAGGGTAAGGGTGGAAATCAAAGAGTAACAAGTCTTACAGCAGTGCTTGCGAGGACCTTTGTTTTTGGAATAGGCATCAAACCCATTACATCAAAAAGTGAAACAGAACCGATTGGTAAAACGGAATGAGGCTCATAGCCAAAAACTGCATAAAACAAGCTCGGCATCATTAGCTGCGGACAATGAGATACAAAGTTAATCACATGCTACATTTACTCCAATGTAGAGTATACAACTCTAAGAAACAATTTACAGAACCCCAATTTCTATAATGTAATTCCATTTGAGCTCAATCCATCTGATTCTAAGAAGGTTGGCAAAATGTTCATTATCGTCGCCAGTTGGTCCCAAAATTCCAACTGAAAGTGTGCAACTCCAGGCTTCAAATTTAAACATAAATTAAACATATATTTCAAGGAATTATAGTTACCATAGGCCTGATTAGGATCAAACGCATTCATATCTTCGACATGTAAAGTAACTGGAAAATAACCGCAGACATGTTTACACAGATACCTGAAGTAATCATGATTAAACATTACAATTACAATTAATTTCAATTTCCATAAAAAAATAAAAATCGTAGCAATTATTTATACAGAGGAAATAAAACGTTAAAAACCTAGCCAATCTGCGTCCCAGTTTGCTCTTTTTATCAATCGGAATTAAAGCAAGTATGAGCAGCAATCCAAGTACTCTGTAAAAAAAACAAATCAGTTCATAATACTTGAAAAATACTCCCTCCGTCCCTTTTTATCTGTCCATTTTGGATAAAAAAACACATACCAAGGAATAGTTGATTGTATAAACTTTTTCATTCAATACCTGTAATTAATATCTTGAAAATGGTGGAATACCCCTACTTTATGTCTTGAAAACATGAATTCAACCAAGTTTTAAATAAGTCAAGTCTTGAAAATTGAAATTTTGGAGATATATTTGAAAAACTATCATTAAATTAGTTTTGAAAGTATAAATGGACAGATAAATAAGGACAAGTTTTTACTTCCAAAGTGGACACATAAATAGGGACGGAGGGAGTATAATTAATTAAAGCATTACATGTATATACTCCCTCCGTCTCAATTTATAGGTCCATTTTGGAAAAAAAATTTGTCCCAAAATACTTGTCCATCTCTTCTTTCAATACAAATTTATCTACATATTAATTGTGATTTTTTTGAAAATCAGCATTATTCTCTTTTATCAATGCACTAAATCCTTATATTTATTGTGATTTTTTTGAAACTCAACTATATTCTCACTTATCAATGCACTAATTAATGATACATGAGATAATATTTCATCTAACCAACTTTTTTTCTTAATATGTGTGTTTATTCCAAAATGGACTTATAAATTGAGACGGAGGGAGTAGTATATGACGTAAGAACTTACATGGAGGCATTGAAAGTAGAGAGAAAGAGGAGAGCAGCCAAGACGGTAAAAACATTGAAGTAAATTGGGCCCACCCACAACACCATTGTCAGTATTGAGTGAAATCCTGAGACTGATTTTCCGGTGAACACCGCCGGCTTTTCCTCGTTTTCCGGCAAGATTCCGTTGGCCAGCACCGCCTCCTTCGCCATTTTTTCAGATGAGCAGCAGCCTTTTTCTCAGCTGTGAATGTGTTTGTAATTATATAATGAGGATAGTAGTGTTCGAGGATAAAAGAAAGTTGGTGATGAAATACAGAGATAATAATAGAGCGTGTACATGGATGTATGTGCACGTGGCACCCATTCTCTTTGCATGCAATTCTGACTTCTGAATAAAGCGACAAAGTGTGATTCAAGTGCACAGCTGCCTGATGACGCGGTATTTTTCCTTTCTAATTTTTAAAAAATATAATTATTATTTTTAATATATTAACAAAATTCTACCCTTCCCTCTCACTTTTCTTCTCCTTGTTAAAATCTGCTTTTTATTCTACTCTATCAAATAAAATATATATTATCAAAACCAGGACTGACTCGACACGAGACCACTTAGATACTATCTAGTTGGTTCTCATCCTTCGGACTACAGGTATAATAGGAGCATCCGTTGATAAAACAGAATATTTTTGTTATATTTAGATAAAATTCACTTAGAGCATTTATAGGTAGCAACCTATTTCTACTTACAGCTGGCCTCATTTAATTTTATTTTATCTTCATTCACAACACTTTTTCTAATATTGAATTTAAATAAATAGATAACACATTATTATTATTATATTTATAATAAGCCAATAAATTATAGTTAAATTATGGAAAATGTCACATTCTAATTTGAAAAGGTTTGCTCATCGTGTAGAGTTCATTTTCTTATCCTAATAATATCACAGGGTATACCGAGTATTTGAAAATTGAGAATTTTATGAGACTGAACTGTATGAGTTTGAAGGTAAGTAATTGTTTGGGTTCATATTTGTTAAAAAAAAATATAAGCATTTATAGAAGAGAAAGTTGTGAAATGTGGACTTATTTTCTTACAAAGGTTAGTATATATGCAGGGACGGAGATCTAGTTGTATATTGATGGGCTGGACCTAATTAATAATGAGCTTGGATTCACATAACACATAAATTGCATAACATATATAACTACTACAGTAATTTTTTTTTTTCAAAAACTACCTGGGCTTAAGCCCAGGTAAGCCCCTCCACAGTTACGTCTCTGTATATATGATACTCAATTTCAGAACGTTACAATTGAAAAAAAAATCTAAAATCCATATAAACATTTATCTATGACGTTAACAATTCAGAATGCAACTTCCTTTTTCTGCACAGCAACGACCAACGAAACACAAGAAGCAAAGATGAAATTGTGATATAATAAAATATTTGTATATGATGAGAAAGGAAAAAAAAAGCTGTTGCACTTAGTGAGCCCAGCTATTCGGGCCTGACCAAGTAGCCCAACTACTCAGGCCCGATCAAGTCCGGATCATCCGGACAATCCAACACGAAATAAAGAAATGAAATCATATTCACAAACTCTAAAGCAACGCAGTATTTGGACTTGCGCTGAGCTGCTGCTCCTATTAGATATTCAAATTTAGTTGACACAAAAATTTGGAGACAAAGAAAATCGGAAAGGAATACAATAAAACTAGAACGGAGAGACTAACATTTTCTGTTATATATTTCGGTATATTATACTCTCCGTTCAACATTAAATCCGTGCATGAAAATAAATCGAAACGGAGGGTAGGTTGTCGCGATTTTATTTACAAAGACGGATATCGAAAGGAAATATCATAACACACTGATGATATACAGAGAGAATGCAATGATGCATAGAGTATATATTAGGAGGAACAACCCATACTAAACAACCCTCTGATTTTCCTACTTGTTGATCGCATCTTTTTCCTTGCCCCTCCGCCTGTTCGCTGCTTTTTCAAAAAAAAAAAGTGACAAAAAATATTTCAGTTAAGATAAAATCTTCACATAATTTATAGTTTGATGAGTTACATAAAATTATGCAATTTTACACAAAATCTTAGCATTTCTTTTTTATTTTGTTATCTGTCATGAAGATTCTCCATAACTACATGTACTCGTATAAAGATTTTTTGAATGCAGGAAGCTTATTTAAAAATGTATACGAGTATATATGGCTTACCTTAGTTTGAAGAGAGTCTTGTTGTTCAAGACAAGTTACAGCTTCACCTTTTTCCTGATCTGCAACAATTTGTGCATCTGAAATCTCGGAAACAATTTGAGCCGTGGTTGATGAGCTTGATCTTGACGAGTTCCTCTCATCCATAGCTAAGCTCAGCTAATGAAATAAAATAACAGTTTAGGCTGAGCCAAGAACGCAGATTGGACTCCTAATCACCTATGAATTATGAATACTATGTTTCTCTTTAAATATTTTTGGGATTGTTTCGGAACCTGTAAAACTCGATTTTCGAGTATCGCAAGACGATCCATAAGCGTGCCTTTTTGACGAACTTCCTCAAGAGCAGAGGATAGAGGTTTTCTGTGGCTATCTTCTTCTAATTTTTCTGTTTCGCTGATAACAGAACCAGTGACATGTGTTCCTGACAGGCCGTGCTTCTCTTCCAGAAGTTGTAGCTGCATAATAAAACGTGACTCAACTTCAAACAAGTTTTCTGTTAGGGTTAGAGCTGTAAACGAACCGAACTGTTCGGTAAGCTCGCTCGGTTCGGTTCGTGTTCGAGTTCGGTAAGCTCGTCCGATAAGCTTACCGAACACGAGTTCGAACAACATTTTCCGTCCGATAAGCTTAACGAACCGAACCGAACTTTTAGGGTGCTCGGTTCGTGTTCGGTTCGTTAAGCTCGTGTTCGTGTTCGGTTCGTTATGCTCGTGTTCGTTCGACAATATATAAAAATATTTATAATATTATATGTAAATATAATATATAATATTCATAATTTAGGTAATAATATTATTTTATAATTGTACATTAATTTAAAATTGATATTGTATATGTTGAAAATATATAAATAAAATATTTGAGGTAATTTTTTTATTAAATTAATTTGAAAATAGCCTGAATATTATTTTAAAATATCTATTGTTCGCGAACTGTTCGTGTTCGGTTCGTGTTCGGTTCGGTTCGACATGTTCGTGAACAGTTCGTGTTCGGTTCGGTTCGTTACCGAACTCGAGTTCGGACATAAAAATTTGTTCGATAAAATTATCGAACATTGTTCGGTTCGTTAAGATTTTGTTCGAGTTCGGTAAGAGTTCGTCCGAGTTCGGTTCGTTTACAGCTCTAGTTAGGGTAATCAACTATTTTTATGTTGTCCAGGCAATTAACTTAGTAATTATAAAAGATATATAAGAGCATATCCGACAAGAGGTTGTCAAAATAGTTGTCAGTCTTGCTAAATCATCATATATTAATATTCTACTCTAATAATTAGCAATTTTTGAATGTTGCCTATATGGTTCGTTGAATTAAATTGCAGATGACTAATGAACTAAAAAAAAAAATATTAGTAATATACACATTTTACACTTGTATATGTTAATCATTTTGGGAAGGTGACAAATTTTGACAATCATAGTGAGCAACCTCTTGACAACTATACAACTTCAATAAATTGGTGACTAAGATTGTCATGTCACATAAGATTTGACAACCCCTAAGCAACCTCTAGCGGAGAGATGATCTAACGAACATTGGCTCTCAGAGTTTCAATACTTTTATGCTAATAAATCACAATAAAATTCGCCTGGTGCAAAAGGTTATCGCAGGGCCTGGCGAGGGTCAGAACACGGGGAGAGGCTGGAAATTGAAATCTCCGCCCCATACCCGTCCTATCAAGATCCCTAACAGCGTGCCACGACTTCGAGTAGCTAAACTAACAATTATCAAGTGGTGATGCAAATTTATATGACTAAACAATGTAACAGATCGAATAACTTTTGTCTGTACAATTACACACACATGTTTGTACAATAGAGAAATCGAGAAAGGGGTACCAGGCGATCAAGGCGATTGAGTCTTGGAAGAACCGGCACCGGTTCTAAGCTTGGCTCTTGCTTCCCTTGGTTCATAACTTCCATAATTCAGCTGACCGTGGGGTGTGCAGTTTCAGTTTTTTGTGTCAAAGATTACAGCAGCAACTTGTTGTTTTCAAGTGTCGGCTCCTCCGGGTCATAAGAAGCTAAGCTGTTACACATAATACAATCAGACGACACTTAAAGATGTTCTCATAAATTACAACCACCTCACCATACTTGTAGTGTCATTATACAATCTTCAACACGACTTTCCTTATATACCATATTATAATACTCCCATTTCATCCCTATCTTATCTCAACAAAATCTCTATCTGTCTTCGTTATAGTAGCCCACACTTTGACGTAGATCAATCGTTATGCATTCACACCAAATCAAACATATCAAGTATGTACCAACTTAAAAGGGCAAAATATATTTTTCACTGTCGAGGTGGCTTTTCTGTAAAGACCTAGCTTAATCGTAAATCATAAGTCTCCAGAAGGCAAGTTCTGTATTCAAGGCATTAAACCTTGCCTACACCTCTCATTAAAAGGTTTTTAATGTTACTGTTCTATTAGAATACTATATGAATATATGATCCTGGTAAGTCCTTCTCCTAATACTAGAGATTTTATCACTTAACAAGGTATCAGAGCTCATGAGCTCTCGAGTGAAGAGAAATGGGAGAACAATAAATAATCAGGATAATCAGCCCTCCTCCCAATACCTTAAGTTTTTAACAGGAATGATCACTTAACATACGTGATATCAAGAAAGTAAGATATTTGTCCAAAAACAATGCCAAATTTTCGAGGCTTCCCAAAATACTTGCATATTCCTGTCACAAAAGTTTAGCAAAAAATGCTTTTGCGTATCACAAATTCAGGAACAGTTTTCAGTTACAACTAATCAAGTGCTAGTGAAGTTCCTCGTGAATTAATACAGCAACAAGCCATCAATCTTTATGATGAAACTTTTGGCACTGTTTTTTTCTGATTACATATACTATCATCTTTCTGTCGATCACTGTTATGAACACGGTGAAACTTGAAAGTTTGAATAAGTTTGTTGTTGGGCTTCATTTTCGGCCCAGGAAGGCGAGTCTCCCGAATTGGGTGGCCCTTCAAGAATGGGCTGAAAATCTTTATAGTATGTTTTATGTGCTTAAGATACCAATACTTATTATATTTATATATACTAAGAGAGTTATTCTAAGAACATGAACGTTAATTGATCTACTTTTTGATTAGAAAATGATTTCTCGTCTCGTTAAAACTTATCCTAAAATATATAGAGATTCTAAAAGATAGAAGATAAGTTTAGAAAATGTGGTACGAATATTATTAGAACCAGGCCCAGCCCTCCTCAACCGTGATTACAAATGGAATTTACTTTTGGGTGCTCTTTTTGATCACGAGCTGATAATCATTATATATAAAGGGGAAAATGAGTGGAAAATTTTATATATGAGGAGAAATGACGGGCCTCCAAAAGTAAAGAATTACTCACTCATATCTGTCATGTGTCATTGATGATAGTTTAGAAAATTACTGTTTCACCATTATTTGTCACGAGATCATGATTATTTTTTGACACCACGATTCCATTTATATAAAAATTTGTAGGGAACTCGAAGTTGGTTGACAAAAAAATTTAAACAATATATTATATTTTGTTCTGTATAAATAATATAATAAGTGAGGTTAACTGTCTATTTTTATGATAATTACACCAATTAAATTTTTCTCTACTATGTCATCTCTGTTATGCTACTAAAAGAATTATTTAATTTAGATTACTTATCACCACTTTTACTAAAATTGTATTGCAATATAGTTCTATGAACAATAAAAAATAGAGATTGCATTATTAATCGAGAGGAGTCCGAATTATTGAACTTCATAATGACAAATTTTCTTAGTCTTTTCGCTAAAATTTCAGTATAAATATAACGTGTCTTACGCTCGATGCATACCGGATCCAACAACCCACCACAGGTCAGCCAAAAGTATTAGCAAATCGATATACATTAGTTATTTGCTTGTGTTTATAAAAGGCTCATATACTCTTTAACTAATCGATGTGCGATGTTCCAATAAATCAGCCTTATCATCGTGTGAGTACCAGTATCTCGTATGCCTGGAATTTACTTGTGGACTTTTCGTAGTTCCTATACCTTTGATTCATGAAGAAAATGAGAGCTGTAACAGTTGCACAAACACACATTCCTTGTTTACTTTTGCCACCCACTTAACAAAATAACATAGCAGGAAGTATGAACCGTTGCGTGCACGACGGCAGTGTAGATTAAAAGGAGGAAAAGCAGGCACGCACTTCATGAGAGAATGTTCACTCATTGTCTGCCATTCCATAAAGACATTCTCTTCTTTTGTTTAAGCCATTCATCAATACTGTCCTTCATTCCCAACGGTAATATTTACCTAGTGGGTTAATCCACAATAGGATGCAGTAGCAGTACTATTACAAGGGAATAACATTATCACACTCGGTTATCAGGTTTTACATAAATTAATTAGTTATATTTACGATACGTCACATGTTCGAGTTTATAACGTAGTATGCTAGCAGAACACATCCTACGAACCCCTGCTTGCTTCTTGCATACTACACAACTCGCATTTGCTTACACATGTAGTTTTGGAAGACAACAAGCAACAATAGCTAGGAAGGGTCCAATTGAGCGGAAAACAAGGGCCAGAATTTGGTTGCGACTCAAGAGGTGTACTTGAAGGAATGAGCACAAAAGCCTAAAACATGCCACCCATCAAAAATATGGAGTACTCCGCCTGCCATCTTTGATTTATTTATTGTATTTGAACATGCATAATTGCAGCTTTGTTAGCTCATCTTTTAACAATCGCTCAGATCTGAAGCAATATGTACAAGATTTCATGTAAATATTGAGAATTAGTCACAAAATCAGTATATTTATGTTAGTTTTATTAAATTGGGTCACACATGTCGCCAGTAATTATATCTTAGACGCAACACAAAAGTTTATGGTCAGCTGCCGGACCATAGTTTTTGGGTCATGAAATACCTTTATTTAACTTTGTCAAAATATACTATATAATTCTGTAAGAATTTGATTTTTTTAAAAGTCTCCTAATTAATCATGCCTACATAATATAAATTTATTTTCTTGAAATGAATGTTTGTGGTTCGTGATTCCCGATCAAAACTGAGATTTCGAGTAAGAAAAAAATATTATTTTAATATTTTAGAAAAACAATTTACTTAACAAATTTGTATAAGTGAATGAGTCGCTTAACAAATTTGTACAAGAGTATCTCCAATAAGATTGATTAAATTGAACATGTAAGATGTAAGATATTATGTAAAATTTGTTGAACTTGTAACGCATATTGTTTCAATCGTATTGGTTATATTTTAAATATTACAGATATATAACTGATAATGTGACATTTGTTACGGATTCATAGTGGTTGAGAAGAAGAATGATTCTACATAGAAAGAAGAGTTAACTGTATTTTGTAACCTCTGGATTTGCTCCAAACGCAGTTTAGTACTGAACTTTAAAACATGACAATATGCACCATAAACTTAACATTCTCGTGCAAGTTGTAACCCGTGGTCACTATTTCGTCCAAATCTGCCGTTAACTTTAACTGTTTGAGAGCAATAGTGTGTATATTTTTTTTTTCCAGATGTGTATATTAGTTTCTAACAGCTACTTTACCCCTTGTAACTCCTCAAAAATTATGTATTATATTTTAAAATTATTTCTGAACACACGCAACGATGTAAAACTATTTAAAATAATTTTTAAAAGATGTATCTAGATTTAGAATCTAAAATTTTTTTTTTTTTTTACATAAACGATGTAACTTATTTTAAAATTTTAAAATAAATACATATTTTAAAAATTATTTTTGGTTTTTTTACATCGTTGTGTGTGTTCAGAAATAATTTCAAAATATAATACATAAATTTTGAGGGGTCACGGGGGTAAAGTAGCTGTTAGAAAATAATATACACACTGTTACCTTTCAAACAGTTAAAGTTAACGGCAGATTTGGACGGAATAATGACGCGGGGTTATAACTTGCACGAGAATATTAAGTGTAAGATGCATATTGCCACATTTTAAAGTTCATGTACTAAACTGCGTTCGGAGCAAATCTAGAGGTTACAAAGTGTAATTAACTCCAGAAAGAATTAGTTTTTAAAAATATTTATAGTTCCGACGCTATATATATTTTTGAGAAACAGTTTTCTACCTCGTCTTAATTACAACTATCATATCAATGATTGTCTAAAAAGCTTAGAGAAGATTTAAAACTAATTCACATGATGTGTTAAAATTAGTTTAGTGTTAATAGGCCTCCCTCGTTCGAATATTCGAACTTCACGAGTTTCGGAAGATAAAATTGCCTAAAAATATCAAACAATTGATTCGACCGGATGATTGAGACATTGAGAACTGAGACCTGTGAGTCTGAGAGTCTGAGTAATTGTGAATAAATAAATGAGGGTGATGCGTTTCATTAACAAACGAAATTAGGTCTATATATCACCTGCTTCAACGTATTCCCGAATATGTTATACATTATCATTATTATTATTATTATCTGAGGTGGTTAAAATATTTGAGGTGGTTATATATATGACTGCGTCACATTGTCGCCGTGCATTAAATTTGTTGAAATATTATTTCTTGCTATAACCACTAAAGATTACACACGTCATTGTGTTTTTTTTTCTAAATTAAAGATTGATTACACAAGTCATTATATTTTTTTCTAAATTATTTAAACTATTTTATTATTATTCATCAAAACTAAAAGGAATATCCTACTTGCAATAAATATGGGGGCATAAATTTCTACTAAAAAGAAAGCACGGTCTCTATCATGCGCCAATTAAATTTGTCATCTATCAGATTCCAAAAGATGGATATCTTTCTAATATAGTAGGAGACAGTACACTTGACTAGAAAAGCTTGTGCTGATCTTGGATCAAAACAGTAATTTTAACTCAAAAGAAAAACTAAGGGATCGCCCCGTCGGTTTGGTTCATCTGATAATTATTATCAGATTATTTTGAAAAACAATAATAATTTAATAATGAAAAATCATGCAATATTTATATATATAATTAAAATTGAATAAAAACATAATTATATTGCTATTAAATCTTTGTTTTTTGATGAACAACCAAACAATTTTTCGAAAAAATATGTACATGATATTATACCTGAACTATTATTTTGAGCAATCGACTGTAAATATATCATCATAAATACCCTTGTTATTGAGTCAACATCATAACAATCTCGCAAATATGTAAATACCGGATATAATGAACAACAAAAACATTAAAACAAAAAACTAAACTATCATAGGGAAAGTAGTTGTTTGTTAAATGATCTGCAAACATGGTTGCCCATCAGCTTGCTAAGGAATCATGTTTATTTCCGGGTCAGTAGTTTTGATAGGAGGTCTCTTCCTAGTAGTTTTAAGAATTGTATTGATTTGGATGCTTTGAGCTAATAAAACTCCACTTTCGTCAAAAAAAAAATTCAAAATAAATTTGAAATTTATTTGAGAAAAATAAGATATGACTTGACAGTTATGAAAAAAAGATTTAATTTTTAATGTTATTTTTTAAAAATATTTATGAATTTGTTAATCGCATGTCATTGTTCATATCACAAGGTTTTCAAGATGCGGAACAGCGGAAGCCAAAAAGAAGAAGCAGGTAGTACACAAGTAACAAGCATGGAAACAAAGGAACACATTTTTTTGGGAAATAGAAAATTGAATGAGGGTTGAGTGGAGGAAAATTTGTCAGAAACATACAACGTAGTTTAGTGGTTCAATAGTGGTACAAAACACATGTAACATTAAAAACCCAAATTATTTATTTACCAGCATAATGTATTAACATGAATATTGTTTTTGATTATTTTTGTGTCGGCACCAAATTCGTAATTGTCTTTTTCTTTAGTACAACATCTTAAATTCGCGGTGATTGGATGCCAATTTGGGCTCATGCTACCAAAGTTGAATAGGGTTTGTGACAATGTAATTTGATTTGTGTAAGTTAACTGCAGAGAATTAAATAAATGAACATTAACATTTTTTGAGAAAAAATAAAAAAATTAAAGTGAGATCCATTTTTTATCACCAAATATTATTAAATTATATAAACAAGATCGGTACGATGATATGCCGTTTACATTGTTCATCATTTATGCGCCCACAGTCCACAGATGTGGTGGGACACGTCAAAAAGAAAGATGTCCATCTTCAATTTCAAAATATTCAAATTGAATATTTACGAAAAGAATATATTGAAAATTAGTATATTTATGCAATATATAAAATTTAACATTTATTTTTATGTATTGTTTATCTTTTTTGAATTATTTTATAATATTTTATCTTTATCAAGTTATTGATTTTGTTATTATAATTAATTATGAAATTTGTTAATTTTATTCAAAAGATTTTAAGTCAAAATATATGAATATAATAATGATGAATGAATCTAAATTTCTATTTAGAACATATGATTGGAGTAAATTTGGATCATTTTGATGATCCAAATTTGGATTTATGATTATAATTGGCCTAAGTACATACATATATCACTGTAAGTATACAAATTCCTGACTAAGAAAAGTAAATAAATGATATTAAAAAATATATGAGAAGAATTGAGCAATTGTGAAACCAAAAAAAAGTTTAAATTAAAATATTCCATTTAAGACGGATTTGTGAGTATTTTACATTTTAATATAGTAACTACTTTCGAGAGAAAAATGACTTTCTTGCAAAAGAATTAAAAGAAAAAGGAGCGACTTCTAACGGAAAGTTTTAAAAGAAATGAACAATTCACGTTCTGTTCCAGACTTTGTGGCTATCCTTTTTACAATTCTTTACAGGGCTGAGTAGAGACCGGGGGAGTCGTGAATTAACAAAGCATGTAGGAGATGACATGTCACGTGTATGTACATACCAATATACCATAAGCTCGCGCACTTGTGCCTTAACCAGGACCGTTCCATATCTTTTGAGGCCCAGGGGCGAAATACGAAAATGGGCCCTAATTTTTTTTACTTCACTAAATTTGATAAAATATGACTTGTAGCAATGCAAACTCAAATTTAGTCAACTTTAGTAAGAAAATAACTATAAAACACTCAAGTTTTAAAAATAAAGTGTATGGGATGTAAAAAAAGAAGATTAAACAAATGCTTGATGACATTTATCTGTTTGTGTATGATATGATTGATACCATTAATTTAGGTACGAACGTAGTCACTTAGGATAAAATAGACTTATTAGACCGATATATACTAATAACAATACATAAATTATACAAATTATGGGCCCCAAATTTTTTGGGCCCTGGGCGGCCGCCCTGGTTGCCCTCCCTCTGGGCCGGGCCTGGCCTTAACAAAGGTGATGATTGAAAATAAATCTATGATATATGTCATCTATAAAATTTAATTTAAGTGATGCTGTTTATATCAAATTATGTGGGTGTTTGGATTGGGTTTAAAAGCCCCGCTTCTACAGTTTTAAGTTAGAAGTATTTATTCGTACCGTTTGTGTAAAAAGCCGAGAAACACTTATAAAAAGTTAGGAGTCCTAACTTTTATTTCATTACTTCTACTTTTATCCCAAACACTTTAATCACTTATAAGTTTTAACTAATTTCAAACTTCTATTTCACTTTTCTACTTTAAGCAACAAAACACTTATTTTAAGATCACTCAAACATCCTCTATATTTTCCAAATTTTCGTATGTGCAAATAGAGAATTAGAATTAATTGGAATTGGGTGATCTTTGTGTCTACATGATTTTTATTATTAGCGCGAGTGTAACTACTCATATATTGTTAACTAAATTTGGAAAAGAATTTGAAAATAAATTGTGGGATATTTAGTATTCTTTGAAGTTCTACGATTAAAAAGCGAGAATTGAACTAAATCGATAAAATCATATAATAAGGATAAAGGATTACGTGAACTGATCGAGAATTAATCAGATGATTAATTGATAATCGGATATCTAATCCAGAATTAATCTGATGATTAAATTGATAATCGGATATCTAATCCAGTATTCTTTGAAATTCTACGGTTAAAAAGAATATGAATTAACTGGATAATTAATCACCCGGAGGTTAAAAACCGTAATTTTGTTTTACTAATTTTAGCGCAAAAAATGACACAACATGGGGAAGCAGAAATAATGCGGATCTCCATCTCCCCCAATCCCACAAACACAATTTACAACCCACCACCTAAGCTTCTATATTTCCATTCCACTATATATACCCCTTTCTCTGTCTACATTCTTTTCTTGTCACTTGTTTTTTTTCCATCTTTATTTTTATATCTCCTCACACTTTCATTAACTGTTTTCTTCTTCTTCTACACTCTGCCCATACACAATACACTTTATATTATACATAATCTTCAAATGGCTTCTGGGTTTGCTGCCCCAAAGGCCATTGTTCTCTGTCTTGCTTTCTGCTTGTTTCTTTCCAACTTCACTTTCTGCTTATCTTCTAAGGTACAATAAGATATATATTCTTTTTTTTAAAAAAAAAAATTTGGTGTTGTTTTGTTTTATCTTTTGATGATTTAGAGAAGTTTGTATTAAATGGAGTTATGGGTTTTTGCAGGTATTTGTAGTGTACATGGGTAGCAGGGATAACGAAGATGACCCAGATGAGATTTTAAGGCATAACCACCAAATGCTTGCTTCTATTCATCAAGGAAGGTCTGTTCTCTGCTATTTTTACTCTGTTTTTTTAAGTTTTCTTGTTATATATATATATATATATATATATATATATATATATATATTTTTGTTTTTTGGTGGATTCAATTAGTCTATGTTGAAGGATTTGACTTGTTGCTATAAATGGTATTTGTGCAGTGTTGAAAAAGCCCAAGATTCTCACTTGTATAGCTATATTCATGGTTTTAGAGGCTTTGCTGCCAAGTTGACACAGGACCAAGCTTCTCAAATGGCTAGTATGGTTTCTCATTTTTGATTGGTTCCCATTTTTCAAGATTATTATGATTACAACTCTCTGTCTCTCTCACCACCCCATTTGATATTATATGTGTACTCTGTGTGTGTGTGTGTGTGTGTGTTTCTCTGTAGCAGTTGTTTTCTCTAGTAGATGTGTAACTAAATGCTAGTACTATTTTGTAACAGAAATGCCAGGAGTAGTATCAGTTTTTCCAAATGTAAAGCGAAAATTGCACACTACTCATTCATGGGATTTCATGGGACTTTCAAGTGAAGAAACCATGGAAATTCCAGGTTATTCCACCAAGAATCAAGTCAATGTCATCATTGGATTTATCGACACGGGTAACATTTTCTCCCTCGAGTTTATTTTCGTCGATTTTTATTTATTAATGTTGGTAGATTGGAAGGTACTCTTACCATTAAATTGTTTTAGAAGTCTACACATGAAGCAGCTTATCTTTCTGTGTTCCACCCTGTGTTGTTGCCAACTCTTTAGAACATTTAATACATTCACATGCGATCTTTGGGAATTGAAGTATGTGATTATTAGATCTTTTTTGTGTTTATTCATGTTGTTCACTTGAAGACATTATTAATGTTTAAGATAGGTTGCAGGATTGTGGACAATTTTTCTTCAAGTAACATGTTATTTCAAGCTGATTAGTTTTTAAAATTATATATTTGATCTTAAATTGCCCCTGTTTCTGTTACATATGCTTTATGTATAAATAGTAGATTTGTTATTGTTTTGAGATCCTACATTTTACTGTTAGTAAGTAAAATAAGACACCAACAATCATGATCAGATAGTACACAGTGACCTGTGAGAACTTGTCTTTTATTCTCATAATTATTGGTGAGATGTACTGATGAAAAAGCCATGTAAGGCAGGAATTTGGCCTGAATCCCCGAGTTTTAGTGATGTGGACATGCCTCCTGTGCCAGCTGGATGGAAGGGTGAGTGCCAATCAGGGGAAGCATTCAATGTATCAACGTGTAACAGGTTTTTTAGTCATTATTAACCCACATTTTTAACCAATTATGGGTTTTCACTGTTTTTGATGATTTAGATATAATATTTGATTTTAATTGTGTAGGAAAGTGATTGGAGCGCGATACTACTTGAGCGGGTATGAAGCTGAAGAAGATTCTGTGGAAACAGTGTCATACAGATCCCCGAGGGATAGTAATGGTCATGGCAGCCATACTGCCTCGACTGCTGCTGGACGGTATGTAGCAGACATGAATTACAAAGGACTGGCAGCAGGAGGAGCTAGAGGAGGTTCACCAATGTCCAGAATTGCTGTCTACAAGACTTGTTGGGACTCGGGTTGCTATGACGTCGACTTATTGGCTGCTTTCGATGATGCAATTAGAGATGGGGTTCACATATTGTCTCTATCTCTTGGTCCCGAGGCTCCTCAGGGTGAATATTTTACTGATGCCATATCAATTGGCTCATTCCATGCTACTAGCCGTGGAGTAGTGGTGGTCTCCTCAGCTGGAAATGAAGGACAACAGGGTTCTGCAACAAACCTTGCTCCCTGGTTGATCACAGTTGCTGCTAGTTCAACTGACAGAGATTTCACATCTGATATCATGCTGGGAAATGGAGCTAAAATAGCGGTAATATATACGTATATTATAAAGTTCATGCTGTCATGTTCTCAAATTCCTTATACTCTACCCCATTTGAATAGGGTGAAAGTCTCAGTCTAATGAATATGAAGACCTCCACCAGAATTATATCTGCTTCTGAAGCATTTGCAGGATATTTCACTCCCTATCAATCCAGGTGAAGGAGAAGGTATCTGTTACAAGTAAAATTTAGAAACATATGTATTATGACTAGATTTTAAAGTACTTCCTTTCTCCTGCTTTGTGCCCCTTCCCCAGTTTTTGTTTGGAAAGTTCCTTGAATAGTACAAAGTCCCGAGGGAGGGTACTTGTATGCAGACATGCAGAGAGTTCAACTGAATCAAAGTTGGCAAAAAGTGTTGTAGTTAAAGAAGCTGGAGGAGTTGGGATGATTCTTATTGATGAAGCAGATAAGGATGTTGCCATTCCTTTTGTGATTCCTGCTGCCATGGTTGGCAGACGAACAGGAAATTTGATCTTATCCTATGTCAATCGTACTCGGTTTGTTCTCTAAATGACAATAAGTAATCAGCTTAGACCTATAATGGCATATCTCTTCTTTAAGATTGACTTCTATATTTACAGAAAACCAACTTCAAGGATCTCTTCTGCAAAGACAGTAATAGGTTCGCAGCAAGCTCCTCGTATAGCTTCGTTCTCTTCAAAAGGTCCGAATGCCTTGACCCCGCAAATACTGAAGGTAATTTCCTCTAGGGATAATGAATTCTCGTGCGATCTTCTAGGACTATCTACTTTATTTTGGTACTGATGCTAAAATCTGATTGGCCGGCTTGCAGCCTGATGTCACAGCTCCAGGATTAAATATCCTTGCAGCCTGGTCTCCAGCAGCTTCCAAAAAGGATTATAACATTCTGTCTGGTACTTCCATGGCTGCACCACACATCACAGGAATTGCAGCATTGATCAAGTCCGTGCATCCTTTATGGTCGCCCTCCGCCATCAAATCTGCACTCATGACAACTGGTAAAATTTATCATCCCAGAAAGCCATCTTTTACACATAAGTCATATCTTATCAGTCATTCAGATTGAACACCGTGATCTTGCTGATTAACTCATATCTTCAGATAACTAATCACACATCTTCTGTTCTGATAATGCATAAGTTTCAAACTATTCACAAATCTAAATTCTTTTATTACTATAAATTTTGAAAATATAAACCAACGAGGAAAGGAATAAAAGACATTCCAAATTTTGATGTAAGATTTTCAGTTGGCATATGTAATCACCAGATACATGTCTGATACACAAAGTAAAATGCAGCTACAGTGAGAAATAAGCATCGCCGACCAATGACAGTGGATCCTGAAGGAAGAAGAGGCAATGCCTTTGATTATGGAGCTGGGTTTGTGAATCCGACTAGAGTACTGGACCCTGGTCTTGTCTATGACGCATCTCCAGCAGATTACAAAGCCTTTCTTTGTTCAATTGGTTACGATGAGAAATCACTACGCCTGATCACAAGGGACAAGAGCACTTGCCAAGAGCAAACATATGCTGCACCTTCCGATCTCAACTATCCATCAATTACAGTGCCAAATCTGAACAACACCTATACAGTTACACGGACCTTGACAAATGTTGGCCATGCAAAAAACGTTTACCGAGCAGTAGTATACGCACCAAGGGGAATTAATGTCACTGTGGAACCCGCACGGATTGTCTTTGACAGGTATGGCCAGAAGATGAGTTTTAGAGTGAACTTTCAAGTAGCCGCTCCACCACAGGGCTATGTGTTTGGATTCTTGGCTTGGAGAAACAGGAAGTCTAGAGTGACCATTCCACTGGTTGCTCAAGTCACCCCTTCTACCATGGGGCGACTGATTTAACATTATAGATGCAAACTGTAGATTATGAAAATCAGGGGGCGGAAGGGTTGCAGATTCTTTGCATATAGAAATATTACCAAGCAAATGTCAATGCAGAAGCTGGGAAAGAAAATACAAAATCATACATTTTTACTTGGAAGTAGAGAGCATGAAATTTCTTTTAGGAGAAACAAAATATTACTTCACTGGTGAATACTGTAATGCTGTACAAATAAAATAAATTATATGCAGTTCTTTTGTGCTCCATAAGTTCTATTTTTATCGCTAGAAGGTACTCAACTGCCCAGATTCGTTTAGCTTATTGAAAAGATCGCAACTACATTATTGAGTTTAAACTTCTTAGATTTCTCACTATATGCAGGGGAGCCAGCCAGCACGCCAACATGATCAATTTCACGGTTTTTGATGTAAAATTCTAGATTGCAGCAGGCCGATATTGAATTTTTGGGGCACTGGGTTAGAACATTCATAAAAAATGAGCTAATTAATAATATAATCTCCAGCATCACTTTATGTGTATGTGGTTCTTCAGCCAGGACCTTCATTTCATGATATCAAGGGAAAAAAAGTGTTTCATGTGTCACAACTTTAAAGTATCGGAGAAAGATGACAGAAGAACATCATAATCCTCAGCTTTTTCTGAAATAATTGGATCAAACTAACATGGAATACACATGCATATCACCTGCATAGTTCATACTCCATATGAATCACAGATTATAATTTAGAGGACTACCCCAGTGTCTCAATATGTGTACGGTCGGCATTCTTGAGCGATAAATTTTGTTTAATTGGTTTAGTGAAAATGAGGCCATTTTATTTGCATAGTATTAATTTCCTAATTATATTCTTAATGATAAAATAGCAAAAGAAATTAAACAATTTGGGTGGGTGTCGAGAACAGACTGTTTTGACAAACTTAACCATACAGTGTGCATTACTGTCTTGTGGTTAAAAGAAAATGAGTCTGCCTGATTTTTACATTCTAATCCTTCAGCTTTGATCTGTTCACAAATTTGCATTCAGTTTCTAGATTATTACATTCTTTTCCACCAAAAGGAGCAGATAAGTAGGGATGAAATTTCATTAACAGCCTCATACCTATCTAATTCAGCAGGGCCAAAGCCTACTCAAGGACATCAACTACAATCTTCACTGTTTTCATTAGCTCCAAGGGGCAACAGCTCTAATTTTCTCTAACCAGATGCAAAACTATAATCAGCAAATTTCATTTTTCAGGGAAAGAATTGCAAAAATCATACAAATTTCAGACTAGAATTAGTTTGCAAGATATAACCAAACAATAATACATTTAAGCATTCAAGTTAAAAAATTATAGCAAGCCTGTTGTGCACTATTATAGGAAAAGAACTCTATATGATAATTATTTTAATAAGTAAAATCTTAATAGCTGGCCTGATTATCATTACTCAATCTGGCTTTTATCAGCCCTGGAATTCCGAAGGATCAACCAGGCCTTCTAACACAACAAGCTTATCCAGGAGAGCAAGCTTTTCCTTTTCAAGGTCCGTGACCTCATTTTCAGCTTCTCTCAACTCACTATCCAAGCCAAAGCTCTCCTCCTCTAGCAGTAAATATTTTCGTCTCAGAACTCGATACTCATTTCCTGATGATGATGAATCTGGTAATGAATCTGATGTTGATCTCTCGGGTTGCTGAAATGAAGAGAGATCATTCATCAAGCCTTTCTTGCTAGCCTTTTGACCTGTTTTGACATGCTCTTGAACCATTTTTGCACCATTCCCCTCTGCTTGAATCTTGGACTTTTTGGTCGAGGGTTTCTTTGCCCGTGGCTTAGGAACTGTTCCTTCATCAACTGGAAGCATTCTATTATCTTGCATTGCTGAATTGACCTATATGGCAGCACAACTGGAGAACAAGATATAAATGATGGAATATAAGAGGGGGGAATTTAGTCCAACAGGATATATAATAGATGCAGCCAAAAACTTGAAATAGAATTGGATTTCTACTATGTGATTGAAATTTGAAATACATACTACAACATAAGAAGTGCATATAGCACAAGAACAGTGTATGGCGTGCATGTAAATGGATGTATTCCTTGTGTTTGAAATTCATAAATTACACAACATAAGAAGTGCATATAGCACAAGAACAGTACAAACGTCAAATGCATCAGTTTAAAAGCTCATTGCGCTACAGAAGCTAAAGTAGCCTAAAATTATAAGACTATGCAATAATTCACTATAACAAACCTCTATATTCCAATTAATATACCAATCATAGCTTACTATCATATTTAATAGTTGAACAATGTAACAAGCATATAATTATAAAAAAAAATCCATGTGTGTATATATTTTTCTTACTGCAAGTGAATTAGAGTGTTTAATACAGATAAAACTAAGTGCTTTGGTACTTTGGTGTTTATACACATTCCATCAACAATTCAGCGGGTCATTCTGTTACCCAAACTCTCCATTTATGTCATTATACCTGCTTCCACCGGACTTGACATAGGTGTGGGTATGTGATATGGATGGGATCCTTGTTAAAACCAGACAATTCACCTTGTAGCATCCCATTTTAAAATCAAAACTATAGTATCGTTACAACTTGTTTACAGATAGGAAGGTCCATGAATGACCCATTTCTATGTTATCCTATTAATTTTAGGCTACATTTTAACGCACATAATTAAGTGTATGTGATTTATGTGTAGACACTATTGTTATGAATGTACAACAATCAGTCTATAAAATATAACTTGCATAAAGCTTAGGTGCCGAGTCCCCGCACCCACGTCTGATTTCAGATCTATATACAAGAATCCTAATCATCCTAAAACTGAAATCTGACTCTTGGATCCGCGCCCGTACCCGACTCTCATACCCGAGCCCATAATAACAGGTGGGCCCTATGATTAAAATAGAAAATAGTATAAAGAAAAAAGAAGTTACACGTTGGTTCCAGAGAGAGCTTGTAAAAGAGTTCTAGCAGAAAGAGGCAGTAGCTTATAGTATGTGTGGTGTAGCCTGGTAGGTAATATGATGAATCAAATATATCTCTCTGTCTCTTTTCTTTCCACCGTCGCTGAGTTATGCTGAAGGTAAAGAAGATTTCTTTAACCACCTTTCACTAGTTCTTAAATTCTATGAAAGATAATATCTCATGTAACATCAACAGTGCATTACTGATGAGTCTTTGTTCCTTGTTCATTTATCCATTTAATCTCACCAATCATTAACAGGTAAAAAAAAAAGAGCCGAAGTTCTAATTTCCAAAATACACAGCCTGCGGATATAGTTATATATTTATTGTACAGATTACAGTCCTTACAGAAAATTAACCATAAATGTTCTGGACTTCTGGTGTGGGATACATATATAAGATTCAGAATTCAGAGCAAATGTTCAACGTATGGATCCAATTAGGTCGACAAAAGAATCTATCATTAAGTGAGACCTAGGAAGCATGCATGAGTGCGCGGTACGGGGATACGGGAATTCGGCAAATATTGATATATTAAAAATACATGTTATGCATGTATTTCAAGAGTAACATATATATTTACATATCAAACAATTAAGTTCAATATCCTTTATAATTTATAATATAATTATTTAAACCAGGGAACTGGACATCCTTAAAGCTAACAAAGAACCAATTTTACCACGAGCAGTGATTATTAACAAGAAGTCAAGGACTAAGACTGGACGACTAAGATTTGCACTACCATGGTCCCATCTTCAGTAATCATAAAGTTTTCCAAAATCAAGTTATTTTCCGGCCAAAGAAACGGACTCTAAGATAGCTAAAGTTCATAAGGAGTAATCTAATCTTATTAGAATTGTTCATGGCCGAAACTAATGGTAGAAGCCTTAATTTTCATAGACGATTAGCACTTCCATCACATATCAAGGATCAAACACTCTATAATATATAATTAACGCAATACAATAGATTTGTAACAAAAGCAACGGCAAGAGATAGCAATAAATCCATAAAAAAAACCAGTAAAAAAGAAAGAAAAATAGGTGCAGAAGAATAAAAAGAATGAAAGAAAAATCACCTGTGGAGTAGCAGAAGGCGATTAGAAAGCTAGGGCAAGAGGCGACTTGCACAAAGGGACAGAACAGGACAGAGCTGTGGGTGTTTGGATTTGTGTTCTTCCTGTAATAACATGAGATGAGATAACCAGGCGGTTTGTTTAATGCGTGGGATTTTATTTATGATCCAGAGTCCAGACCCAGCTAGAATCCAAAAGGCCCAAATGTATTGAAGCATCGTTCCATCCACATCCACTTGGCTCGCCCAGTATTATAGTTTTAGCTCTCCCTCGCGCTTGGGCCGCTTCATTTGAAGCCCCAATGAACTTGCCCAATGCTGCTTCTTTTTTTTTTATTCTTTTCTTTTCTTTTTTGTCAGGTTTGTGGTTCTGAAATCGACTGATTTAATAAATTGACATATTAGATTAAAATTAGAATAATATATTTGTCCGAATACATATATTTCATAGATGGTGTATTTTTTTATTCCAGAAATCTTATCATCAAACCATCTCTGGATATTGAAGTAATATAATCATCAATCAATCATCAATCAATATATTTATATAAAGGAGAAGCGAGGGGCGTCTAGGTGGCGCCTCTCACATCGCTCCGTTCTATTTTTCTAATTCTTTGGAATTTTTAAATGAAAAATATCAAAAATTAGAACTACCTTTTTAAATTTCGGGTATATTAGAAGCAAGTTTTAGAATCTGATTTTGTTTCAAATTATTTATGGAATATAGTTTGTTGAGAGTTTTAATCTGATTTTCTTTCAGATTATTTAATTATGGGAAAGACAAATTATTTATGGAATATAGTAGCTTGAAAGTTTTAATCTGATTTTGTTTCAAATTATTTATGAAATATAGTAGCTTGAAAGTTTTAATCTGATTTTGTTTTATATTATTTAATTATGGGAAATACAAATTATTTACGGAATATAGTAGCTTGAAAATTTTAATCTGATTTTGTTTCAGATTATTTAATTATGGGAAATACAAATTATAATCTGATTTTGTTTCAGATTATTTAATTATGGGAAATACAAATTATTTATGGAATATAGTAGCTTGAAAGTTTTAATCTGATTTTGTTTCAGATTATTTAATTATGGGAAAGAATAGCACACAAGTCTCTCTGCACCTATAAATACCCTTATAGATCGTAGGGTTTTGGATCATCTCAACACAACTTACTCTCTCTCAATACTACAACCCTACCTCTCTCTGGTGATAGTTCTTGTGCTCGATTTCTAACTCGGAAGTGCAATGATAAGTGAATGTTGTTTATACAATACCAAAAAAAATAAAGGTTGTTGCAAGCAAAGGTAGTTATAGACCGCTATATTGGAGTCGACAAATCCAAACACGGAAAAAGAATATAGACTTGACATAATGTTGATGGTTGATATCAATAAATCTACTATTAGTGATATATGTTTGTTGGTTATTCTTTTATAATATTTGTTTTGTTCATCAGACATGTTTGTTGTTGTTAATTTTTATATGATTTAATTTGTATAAAGGAAAAAATTATTCATGCATTATCTACTTGCACCGTTCAAAAAACTTTTAAGTAAAGTTTGTTTATATAGTATTAAAAAATAAAGGTTGTTACAAGCAAGGGTGGTAGTTATAGACCGCTATCTCACATATTTAAGTTAGATGTGTTTGTGCACAATCGATCCAAAAATATTGGAGAAAGATGACAATGGAAGAACGTGATTACTTTTTAAAAAAAACAAATAAAATTAAGATTCGTCATGCTATAAATTGTTAATTACTTGTAAAAATTTATTTTCATTTTTTTTCATCATGAATTATAGTCCAAATTTGCAATTTTATATATTAGTATTGGTATTAAATCAAGATTTTTATAATAAAAATTTATTGAATCCTACAAGTATTAATTTTGAAACATTAATATATTAATATACTTTTAATAGACAACAACAAAATTATTTTATTCTACAAATATTAATATTGAATTATTAATATAATTTTTATAGACCGCCGCAACGCGCAGCTTCTCAACTAGTATATTTATATAAAGGAGAAGCGAGGGGCGTGTAGGTGGCGCCTCTCAGATAGCTCCGTTCTATTTTTCTAATTTTCTAGAATTTTTGGATGAAAAATATCAAAAAAAAATATTTCAGATTAATTGATATGATATATATATCTTGGCATAAATTAATCTGATTCTGTTTCAGATTATTTGTGGAATATAGTAGCTCGCAAGTTTTTTAATCTGATTCGGTTTTAGATTATTTAATTATGGAAAAGAGTAGCACATAAGTCCCTGCGCTTATAAATACCCCTATAGGTTGTAGGATTTTGGATGATCTAAACACAACCCCCTTTCTCCCTCAATACCACAACCCTACTCGCTGGTGGTGTCGTTCTTATGCAACGACATCGTAACCCGTTTTATCTTGGGAAATCATCGTTCTACACATATCTACACATACGGTGAAGGTGCAAATACTCTTTGTAAACATTATTTTTGCCTATCTATCTTCACCATCTAATTCGTTACAGTATGAGAGATGTTTTGAATGGCGATAGAGATGATTGATTGATAAGAGTAAGAGTTTGTCGAATGTGAGAGTAGACTGCTATCTCATAAATTTAAATTAATGTTTTTGCCGACAACCAATCCAAAGAAATTGGAGGAAGGAGTCACTAACATACTACACCAGCATGGATTAGAATTCATACGTCCCGACATGATTAATGTTTGTCCCTGTTAAAACTGAGATGATTTTGGAGTTGCATCTCAATATTTTTTTTCTGACTTTTACGCACTTATGTACTTGCAAGCTTACTTGTTTTATTGGTGAATCAATGTATATGGTTAGATATCATCAATCAATTAGTTCTGTTAAAGAGCCTCATGCTTTTTACGTGTAGGGCGTGGTGTATATGTCTAAGAAGTAGTACTGTTTATAAATTAATGACAATGTTAGCAAAAAACATGATTACTTAAAAAAAACACAACTAAAATTAAGATTCGTCATGTTTTAAATCGATAATTATATGTAGAAATTTATTTTCATTTTTCCACTCATGAATTATAATCCAATTCTGTAATTTTATATATTAATATTGGTATTGCATCAAGATGTTTATAATATAAAATTTATTTTATTCTACAAATATTAATTATGAATCATTAATATAATTTTTATAGGTTACCACACGTTTATTTTATCTTACAAATACTAATTTCAAATTATTAATATAATTTTTATAGGCCGCCGCAACACGCGGCTTCTCAACTACTTTATCATCTAAATCTAAACATTTCTGGACACTTAGATAATATAATTTTCCCGTCTACATGGAAGATGTAAAATATATGATTCATTTATATAAATTTAAAACAATGACTCGCGACTTGAAATTACTTAATCTGATAATTTCGGATCAAATTGTCTATTTGAATTATTTTATATTATAAATGATTTATAAGATGTTAAAAAAAATTGGAGAAGTTTAAGAAAAAAAAAGACAAATATAAATCGTCTAGAATTAAGGAAGATGTTCTTTTATATACAGTTATAAATAGATATAAATACAGCAATAGAATGCTTTTCTCAAAAAAGCAATAGAATGCAATATCAGTGCCTGCGAAGGGAAGGTTAATAGCCAGTCCATCGATTTTTTAATCTATCTCCTTTTCCTTTTATTACAAAACCGTGTTAACACGCTTAATTTCATCCACTTTTTTGTTCAATGATTCCACCTGAATAAATTCAGGTGGTGTTTGGCTACGGCTTTTAAGCCGACTTCTGGACTTATAAGTTAGAAGTACTTATTTCGTACTGTTTGTGTAATAAGTCAAGAAGCACTTATAAAAAGCTAGGAATGCTAGCTTTTGTTTCAGAACTTTTGCTTATTTGCCAAACACTTTAATCACTTATAAGTCTTGTCTGGCTTCTAACTTCTACTCCACTTATTTATTTTAACCAAGAAGCACTTATTTTAAGTTCAGCCAAACGGCCCCTGAGACTTTTTACTCATGGAAGATGGCAAGAGACATGACACATGAAGGATCTTCGCTTTATAGAATGCACTTTTAGACATGCTGTGATGTAATTTTTGTTTCTATAATAATATATGTTGTATAATAGAAATATTAATCTTTTTCGACGTATTCTTGTCTAATTTCTGCATGTATTATATATACGCACTGGGCCTCTAGTTCAGTATTTTGGAGTACAAATTGGTTTTTTCTTTTTTCTGCACTTATGTTTCTTCCTCGAAATTTATTTAAATGAAAACTTCGGTTTTCGTGAATCAAATGACTAAATTTCAAAACAGTATTACTTTTTACAGTAAATTTTATGTGATATACTTCTTCAAAAACCTACTCGTAGTCTCGTATTTTTGTTGTTTATATGAGTGACTGTTTGCTGGTAAAGAATATTAGCGATCGTCAAGAAAGAAAAAGGTCACGCTTTAATTATTGAATCATATGGTATAAAGAAGCGAGTAAGTAGCAATTATAATAACATGTACTGGCCATTTGCAAATATTAAACATATCTTTTGGTTAAAGTGCAAAGCATCTTTATAGTTTTTAGTTGGGATGCAACTTTTGAATGATGCCGAAACAGAAGCACGTATAATCCAAATTCGTAACTAAAATTTGATCCTCCGTGTTATTATTAATCGACGGATGATGTTAATTTTAGTTTTATTGTTGCTTGCTTATTACTCCCTCCCTCGGCACGTTTTAAAATTTCATATAATTTTTTTATAACTTATTTAATTTATTTTTTCTTGATAAAAATTTAATTTTTTATTTTTTACGTCAAGAAAGAAAATTTTAAAATAAATTATGACACTAAAACTTTATATGAGTTTCAAAAATATGTCGAATTTTCCGTCCTACATATGACAGGATAGGAGGAGTACTCATGATAGGGGTATATTTTTTATAATTGTTTGTTATTTATGATTTAATCACAATGATATTATATTATTATGTTTACATGAATTACGTATAATAACGTTATTATTATATATTCTAATATATATATATGATATGATAATAATAACACGATTTTTGGCTGCATACTGTGACATATTTGTTTCAAATATATTTTCTATTATGTTACGGTGCTTTTAAGCTATCCATCACGTTGTAACTTGTAAGTTGTAACACAGTGGTTTTGGCTGACCCGGCGCAGTGAACATCTTGCGAGCTGTTATTGTAGTTAACGAAACTGTAAAAGCATCGGCTGCAGCCTGCGGCTGATTAAAAAGATTATGAGCCGTTTGGCTCAACTTAATTATTAAAAGTGTTTGCATATCATAACTTATAAATTATTTAGTGTTTGGATAATTTAATTTTTAATTTGATAAATTCATAATATAAAATTGTTTTATCTTATTAAAAAAATAATGACAATAATAAAAGATTTTTACTATTTAAATTACAATAATACAAATTTTTTTATTATTTAAATTTCTTTTAATTAATTTTGTGAGAAAAAGAGTTTTATAATCAGAACACATTGACTTAAGACAGTATGCCAACTTTAATTTAATGATATTATGGGAGGTAGTGTATCAAGCGCCATACATATATTTTGTGAGAGATAGTTCATGATGATAAAAATCCCGGATAATTTAATATAAACATAGTTGTATTAAAAAGTGTGTTAGGAAGAGTAGAAGAAGTTGAGGTGGAAAAAAAAACTACAATACCTAGCTTCTTTTCTGAACTTCTCAAACCTATTATAAGTGCTTCAAATTAATAGCCAAACACACGCAGTGAAGTAGAACCCGCTTTTACGTTGAAAAAGATGGGAAGCTAATTTCCAAAACACCCACAATGTTTCATTGATTTAGGATAATATGATACATAAAGTTTACTAAATATTCTATAATTTTATTTTATTAATAAAATAATAACATATTTGAATTAGTATTAGTGGGGTGGAAGGAAAACCATGTAAGAAGAGAAATTTGTTAAAATGAAAGAAATATGATATCAAGTGACGATCCACCTCTTTTTCAAATACTTCATATTTTAATTTAAGACACTAATTTAAAATATCTCTCTCTAAGATATCTGACATTTAACTCAAACATGATTAATCAGTTTGTCTTGCGTAAGAAAGATTACGTGTAGATAATAGCAAATTCTGGTTTTTTATTTAGTTGATGGGATACGATTCATAAATTTATTCAGTTGACCAACATTATTTGTATAATGTTACGGCATATTTTACTTAGACGGTATAAATCTTTATATATTTTAATCTTGTTTATATATGAACAGTTTATTCGGAAAGGGAACGAGAATTTGAACTCGGTTTTCTCAATATAGTACCTTGATCTATCAACAGAGGGAGGAAACAAGGGGTTTTGTTTAGTTTATACGAATGAGCAATTGTTTTATTTATTTAAAGTTTTAATATTATAATTTATATAATATATGAAAATTTTAGTACGTATATATATTTATTTTAAAATATTTATATTGGAATGCATATTTTAATAAAATATGTCAAATATTTAAATTTAGAAATTCATTTGTTGAAGTTGTTTGATTTACTCTGAATAAAGATATTTAAATAAAGATACAGGACTAAACTTGTTAAAGTTAAAAGTAGTTTAGAAAGATGGGTTATTCAACTCCTCGAAAAATAAGTGTAGGTGAATAGTGAAGACATAGACAATATTATTAATTATTACTGGTATCTATATTTTTTTTTGTCAAATTTAAAGCGAATTTTATTAATACTTAGAAAACGACTCAATCCATAAATTGATCATGCAAACGTTTGAAAAATAAATAAACGAGCTAAATAATTAGTCGTTTTGTTTTCAGATGTCCTAATTAACTGAATATAAATATTCTGAAAATTAAAAATAAAGATAACTGTTTTCCCACAAATCCAGCCCGCATCTCTCCTGAAAACATTAATTTCACAATTGACCATGACAGTAATTACATAATTTCATGTATAGTACAAAATTTAGAGGACTCAGTTGTAAAAACTGAGTTTAAAGGCCTCATGCTATGAATAGATATTTTTGACACTGGCTATAAACCTGTCGAAAGTGTTGTTGATGCAAGATTTCCAGATCTCTCAGTACATCGTAAAACTCATTTTCAACACAACCAACGTATCGCATAAAGCGAGACACATCTCACAAAGCGAGACACTCAAATACACAAACAATAACTCAAACAAAAGGGTACGAAAAAACTGATATGGATTTTTTGAATTTTGTGGAATAAAACTCGATTTTATCAAAGAAAAAACAAGCAAAAGAAAATTTTTATTGATATAGAATTAAAATCAGAAAACAGAAATTGTGTGGACAGAGTAGGGGTGATTAGAAATTAAAATTGTCAAGAGGGAGAGAATTGAGATGGAAAGTAAAGGGACAGAGATGGAGATGACAGAAGAGGTGGATAAGGAGATAAAGGCGAACGAGGTTAGGCGGAGAATATTTTCTGATTTTTTTTTAATATTAAGTACAAGTGAGATAATTTTATGCAGGTATATAAATTTTTTATTGTCTTATACGGAAAATTTTTTATTGTCTTATACGGAAAAATGACTGTTCGACCTGATATAACTAAGATTCTTAAACATTAAAAACTTAAATAATATCTAATTTTATATCATATTTTATAATTAATTTTTGAATAGAGATACAAATAAATGTCAGAAACACAACATCTTTACTTCAATTTTATAAAATTACAGTTACTTATACAAAAGTAAATTTAAGATAGATATACCAATTTATGTTTAAAGCAATTTAATGTATGTCACCTAAAACTGTCATCCTATAATATTTAATCACAACAAGAAAAACCTCGAGTTTCATTTTATCCTTCCTATCTTCTTCCAAGTTAGACACATATGACCTTGAAATGAATTTTTACTTTCTAAAATTGAACTCATATAATAAATAATATTAAAATAAAGTGAGAAAACATATCTAACTAAAAATATGGGGAAAAGATTATTTAAGATTTACTAAAACACATGCCAGGAGTATGAAATGAAAAGTTTGAAGAAAAAAGTCAAGAATAACAACCCTATACTTAAAAAATATTGCTATATGCCCTATATCTGGCCAGTGGCTTCCATTCACTTTCCTATTGTATTACACTGCAGCAGATATGCTGTAATAAGTTCCCCAGAACACCAAAAGAAAAATCCCCGCGTGCATCTCATAACACTCTTCCTCGTCCAAAGCTCACCGTATATGTAATTTATACACACACACACAACAAGCACACGCATCAATACTATATCAATACTATATATTTCTTTTTTCTACCCTGGTTTTGCTTCTTATACACGCAACTCATGGTAGCTCCGCCAGGCCTCAACGCCGCCGCCACCGCATTCCTCTTCCTCCTCACCATCACCGTCGTCCGCTCCGACAAGCTCAAAACATTCAAGGGCTCCTACGGCGTCACACGTTCCTTTGACGACAACATCGACTACTACTACAGGATCCTTAAACTAGACAAAAATGCAACCATACACAACAACGCTATTCAGCTCACTCCGGACAGCTCCGGCAGCGGCGACATAGTCCCCAAACAGAACCAGTCCGGCAGAGCCTTCTTGCCGCAAAAATTCAAGCTCTGGAACGGAGACAGCAACACGACAAGATTAGCTTCTTTCAACTCCTCGTTTCTTATAAATATTTTCAGGCCTACCAATGATACTCCCGGTGAAGGCTTGGCTTTCTTTATAGCTCCCAATCTAAACTTGCCGTTGAATAGTTATGGTCAATATCTTGGTTTGACTAATGCTTCTACGGATAGCGAGGCTAGCAATAAGATTGTTGCGGTTGAGTTGGATACAGCGAAGCAAGATTTCGATCCGGATGATAATCATGTTGGGCTTAATATAAACTCTGTTAGATCAGTGAAGACTACTTCGTTGTCTCGGTTTGGGATCGAGCTTGTGCCGAAGGGGACTAGGTTGTATAATGTGTGGGTGAATTATGACGGTGTGAAGAAGGTTCTAGAAGTTTACATTGCGAATTCTTCGATAGATGGGCCCACGCCGGCTATGCCTGGTGAGCCTGTTTTGAAGCAAGATCTGAATCTGGCGCTTTATGTTGAGCAGGAATCGTATTTTGGGTTTTCTGCGTCTACGGGGAGTGATATTCAGTTGAATTGTGTGCGGAAATGGAACCTCACGGTGACGTCTTACGTGAAAGATGAAGTTCCGGTGTTGGCGATTGCGTTGGGCGTGGGGATTCCGGTGGTTGTGTTGTTGGTTGTGGGGGCGGGATTTATGGTGGTTTATTTGAGGAAGAAGCGGAGGAAGAGGGGGAACATTTCGTCGAATATCTTGGGGGCACTTCGGAGTTTGCCAGGGACACCGAGAGAGTTTAAGTTTAGGGATTTGAAGAAAGCTACGAATAATTTTGATGATAAGTTTAAGTTGGGACAGGGGGGGTATGGGGTTGTGTATAGGGGTGTTTTGCCTGATGAGGAGAATTTGGAGGTGGCTGTCAAGTGGTTTTCCAGGGAAAGTCTTAAGGGCGAGGATGATTTCTTGGCCGAGCTTACGATCATCAATCGGCTACGACACAAACATCTTGTTCGGCTGCTTGGTGAGTTTCTTAATTTTCGGTTTTAAGTTCTTGACCTTGATGAGATTTGACATGTTTGTGCTATTTTTGGTGTTTAAATCTGTGTGCTTTCCTTGTTTGTATAGATTTGGAAATTTAGAGCAGGTAAACTGTTTGATGGAATTTTCAACATAGGAAAAAACCATGTCTTATAATCTTGTAGTTGTTAGAAGTGTGTTCTATATTTGTGGTTAGAAATACGTTGAACAATAGTGTTTTTATACAATTAGGCCTCTCTATTAGATAAAATCTGTGTATAACGTATCCCGTCTTAAATTCTGAGTGCGACATTCTTATTGTGTTTGTTCCGGTTATTGATGTTTATCTGTACTCAGGTCCTAAAAAATTTTGATTTCTCTGATTTGTATTTGAGAATGTGTTTCTGGAGTCTAAATCATGTAGTTGTTGCCTTGCCAAATTTGAAATGAGAGCGTTTATATTCCTTCTCAATTGTTTTGGCATATTTGACAACTAACATATACGATAACTTTGGACCAAGTTGTGAGTCAGTAATGATGGCTGGGTGGGAATTGTGATATGAGATGACAAAGAACCAAGCTGGATTGATAGTATTTTAACAAACAGTAACCAAAAGCATTGGATACTTATTAAAAAGAAAATGAAATAGAAAACTTGGATGTGCTCTACTGTTCTTTGATAACAATAGAAGATAAGGCTTGTAAAATGTACAGTAAGAAACAAAAGAAAGACCAATTAATTAGAAGTCATAATTGATAACTAATGACGGGTGGATAGTGACTTTTATTTCGTTTTACTTGGTTTCTGACTTTGTGGTGGATGTTCTGTGTAGACAAACAATAACATCCATATTGAATAGGCTAAATAAGTTTCTGATCTATACTGCCCTTGTGCTCGTAGATATCATATTTTCCATGTAAGGTGTACCCCGACAGAGCTCGTCTGTTCTGATAATTTGGGTTCATTTGAAATTCTGGAATTGGATAAAATTGGCGAAGAAACAGATTTGGCCTAATTCCATAAAATTTAACTATGAATCCAGACTTCAAAAATTCATATGATGTTATTTGAAATTGTCTTGTTTCCCACACCCCCTGAAATGGAATTAATTTTTAAGATTTTAGATTTTAAAATTAAATTCAATCTATTGAAATGAATTCCGGAAGCATTTTGTGAACTGCAGATTTATTAAGATCACAAATACGTAAAGTGAATAGCTTTGGATTAGATGGAAGAAGTTCATCTAAATTTGTTGTTAAGAATGATAATACAACTTTATTTGAAATGATCATCTTAATAAGGATTAATGTTTGTTGGATCAGTTTCTCATCCACGAGCTCCCCTGATAGGTAGTTGAAATAGAATACATATAGAGCTTAAGATAATTTAAAAGACCAACTCATTTACTGGGAAAAAAATTAAAAAATATAATGGATCCAAGAATCTAACAAACACCTGACCCACATAGGCTGGCCTCTTTTTTTGATTTGTGTTATTGTTGACAATTAACCAAGTAGAACTATGAGGCTATGAATAAGAAAGATAGAAGCAGGAATTTTCCTTAGCTAGATTCTCAGGATTATATTATAGATATTACGTTTTTAATGTGCTCTAAAGACAATTTTTTAGGTGATAAGAACAAGGGCAATTACTTGATTTTATATCATTTTCATCAATCTTTGACTTGTATGTGTTGAACAAGTGCTTGTGGCTTACAGTTACATATGCGCACTTTGACTTGTATGTAACTTGAACAAGTGCTTGTGGCTTGCATATGCACATGGCCATATTGCAATTAAAAAAATAAATGAAGTTTGTGATGTTTCCTTTGACATTCTTCATGGAGCCCGCCAAAAAAAACAGATAGGAATGATGGCTTGAGTGAAGAGGACAGGGAACCTTTCCAAATAACTGCATAGAATGTTTGAATGTAACAGTAGGTCTATGATCAAATACTCCAGTTATAAGACATGATAGATAATTATTCTTTTGTAATGAAAAGAATGGATGTTTAGATATGTCCAACACTAACATTGATACCATTTTCAATCACAGGATGGTGTTACAAGAACGAAAAGCTACTACTCTTGTATGAATACATGCCTAATGGAAGCCTTGACATGCACCTCTTTGCGGAACCTGGAAAGCAGCCACTGAGCTGGGCACTGCGGTACAAAATCGTCTCCGGGGTTGCCTCAGCTCTGCATTATCTTCATAATGAATATGATGTAAGAGTGGTTCATCGTGATGTCAAAGCCAGCAATATCATGCTTGATTCCAACTTTAATGCCCGGCTTGGCGACTTTGGCCTTGCACGTGCCCTGGACAATGAAAAGACCTCTTATATGGAGGCTGAGGGAGTGCTAGGCACAGTTGGATACATCGCGCCAGAGTGTTTCCACACAGGAAGGGCCACCCAGAGATCAGATGTGTATGCCTTTGGAGCCGTGCTGATTGAAGTAGTATGCGGACAGAGGCCTGGCACTAAAATAGGCGGTTTTCAGTTCTTAGTAGACTGGGTTTGGTTTTTACATCGAGACGGACGTATACTTGACGCCGTCGATGAAAGACTTGCTGGTGATTATGTAGCTGAGGAAGCTGAAAGGCTGTTGCTACTAGGGTTGGCTTGTTCACACCCAATAGCCCATGAAAGGCCTAAAACGCAAACCATAGTTCAGATTCTACTAGGGAACATGCCAGTGCCACATGTTCCACCATTCAAGCCAGCTTTCATATGGCCTGCAATGGGGCCAATTGAAGATGATGATCTTAGTCTGGCCACTACACTCGACACCACATCCATGACAACGTCGAATTTAGGGTCAGCATGGAGTACACAAAATATGGGCAAAGATAGCCATGAGCAATCTCTGGTATAATTCTTTTTGTAAACAGATGCTACGGACTACGGAGGGTGTGATTTTTAGTTTTTCTTCACTTTTCATGTAAACTTTCTCTTCTTTTTTTGTCATTTTCTTTTCTTAAGTTTTTTCTTGTGGACCAATTAAGAGGGTAAAGAGTGGTACGTGTACAATTGTACTGGTGGTATGATTTTTAATTTTTTTAGTCTCCCACTCTCCTTGTACTCGTACTTGTTAGGTTGTATCAACTGTCTTCCAAGAAGATATAATTATTTGAACATGAAGGTTTCGCATAGTCGCTCTCAACTATTGTATAACGATAAAACAAAAATTATACAGTGATCTCTGAAGTATCATAAACAATTCAAGCAGGAGTCATAAATTCATCAAGAGCTTTTATCAAAGAGAGACTATAAAGCTTTTTCTACTTTGACAGGACGCTTCATAGTAAAGAATGTGGCCTTACATCATCATCGGCATCTGCCAGCTTCATGAAGTATTCTTGAGGTTTTGGAGGGCATCATGGCAGTACACTTTATATATTTATGGTGGCTATACTTTTCTCTGACAGCTATTAGGGCCCTAATTATCATTATTCAGTAGAAAAAATATTTTTATTATTACTTTTGGAAAAAATGTCCGCAATGTCGCTTCAAAATACAGCTTCATGTTATTTATAATATCGAACAAAAACACAACTTTAGGTTGTGATCTTAGCGAAAAAGACAACTTGAAGACGTGGTTTTCATTAAAAACGCAACTTCAAATCGTGTTTTGAAGCGACAATTGAGATATTTTTCTAGAAAATGACACTGAGGCCCATTTATCTTAAAATAGTGACTTCTTAGATTTTTTCTGGCTACAGCAGCAAAGAATGTAATATTTTATTTGGATCTACTTCTGGTCTCTTCAAGTAATCTCAAGGTTTTAATTCATTACTTACATAACATTGCAACGTTAATCTTGTCTCTGTTACTATATTGGAACAAGAATGATACGCCTTTTACAAGGGAACAAGGCATATGAATTAGAGCCAAAAACATCAGCATTCAGGATTCTGGTGCTTCATTTTCAGTAGTTGGTCAAGAATTGAGCACACAGGCAGCCAGACACAAGGCAGTCCAGGACGGTATTTTTGTAGTTGACTAGACCGAATCACCCCCATGCTTCTGAGGATTTTGCTGGAATATCTTAGAGATCAATTACACATATTCAAATATTTAAACTTCAAAGTTTTATATCATCTCACATAAACAAATATTTTAAGAGCAAAGCTCTAATAAACACTTTGTATCTTCCAAACTTATACATACCTTTAACTTCAAAGCTATAGTTCATCATACACATTCATAGAAAGAATGTCCTAGTAAATAGAGCACTTGATGGAATAATGACTTGGGGGATAGGCCACAAAGACCAAAAATAACGACTGCTAGACTAGGAAGACAAACTACATAAGAAATATTGCACTCTTGGGAAGTAGAGTTCTGGAAAGGTAGACCATTCAACATTCTTAGTAATCCAGTGAACCCAGAGAGGGTAGTCCACAGAGAAGGTCTCTATCATCATTTCCGTTGCTATTCATTCTTTCACCTGCATTTTGGTTGAAAGATTCAAGTTCTTGCTTCCCAAGCTTCTGAACATCCTCGGGGGAGAGTATTTTGATATACCAGACATTATTTACAAATGCCCTGCACAGGATTTATAATAAATATTAAGTACATGATAAAACTGTTAAGATAATTGCTTGAAGCCATTCATCTAATTCTATAAGAGCCTAAAACAACCGTAAAACAGTTTCAGCCAGACATCTCAGCACCTGCAACCTTTATAAAAGGAATTAAGGTTTTAGAGGATAGGAAATGGAAACTGAACAAATAAATATCTTCCACCCGCAGGAAAACTTTCTTAGTCACCATTCCACTGGTAAAGCAAAAAATGTAATGCAATTACTAAATCCAACATTAATTAAGTTAAATAAACTCACTCCCAAGGGTCGTCTCCAAGGAGAAGTACGTCATTCTCCCTGTCGACAAATACAAGCTGCCAGCCTGATCTTTGAGGGTCTTCAAGAAAACCTTCGATCGCGAACATCTGCCCCAGCTCCTCACGCAACTCGTTGTAGCTGTTGAAGCGGGTGATGTCCAAAGACCTCCCAACTGACCCAGATTTGTAAACCTGCAACATGAAAAAAAATCTCTTGCATACTACAAGCAACAAAAATATATGTACATACAGGATCAGCTTTCCAAGGATACCTTTACAAATGTACTGCTAGGGGTTGGTGGGTCAACATGTCCTGCACTATGCAACAACTCGGATGAGTCTTGCATGTAACCGTAAAGTGAATTATGGAACCCTGATGTTCCTAATGGGATCGAGGGAATATCAGCATCAATTGAAGAAGTATTATGACTAGATACAGTAGTGGGGAGCAGGAGCCCTGAAGAGTCGATATTAGAACCAAAAAGAGCCTGATTCTGAGCATCCAAGCTACTACTTTCTTGCTCAACAGCGGCTGCTTTCCCAGGGTATGGAGGAAGAGACAATGATGCAGAAGTATGGACCTGCGAAGAAGCAAACTTTGAGACCCATGACTGCTGGGCTGGTTGCTCAGCAATCATAGACTGGCCATTTCTGGTGAAATTCATAAGATTTCCACTTCCCTCTGAACTCAGTGACCCCAGCATGTTTTGCATATTGGGAGATATAGATGCTGAAGTTTTACTGTTTGCATCTGAAAAGTCACTTTTTGGATATGAAGGTGAAGGAACATTTGCTTGTTGCCTCTGCTGGAGCAGTTCACTCTGAATTAGATATGCCTCAGGATATGCACTGTGATGTTCCTCGGTTGGTCGGTTGCTCGATTGTTGCTGCAACTGTCTATGGTGGCTTTCTGGAAGCAAGTGGCTTTGTCCATGCAAATGAGGACCAGATTGCTGAAGTGATTGCTGCTGCAATAATGGATTATGGCTACCCACAGCTTGGAGGTATTGGACAGGCTGTTGAAACTGCATAAATGGCTGTCTCAGTGAATCTCCACCTCCTGAATTCTGCAATCCAGCTGCTAGCATAGCTTGATACTGCTGGTTGAGATCGTTACGGGCAAAGGTTGGATCAACCCTCTGCTGCATCCATGGAATCATACCAGCAGACTGAAAGTTCAGCGAATTAAGTCCTTGCTCACCCATTTCACCTCTCAACCACGCCATGCTGTTAACGCCTTCATCCCTGCTATCTGCAATAGAAGGTACAGTGGTGGTAAATTTGACCAAACTTTTTGAGAAAATAGGAAAAAGATGGCTTATCATCAGACGAACAAAACATAAGTAGCCACTATTATATCAAGCACACGCACAACTTTAAGGTTATGTACATTCTCACCCTCAAAAGTAGTCCCCAGTGACATGGCCAAAAAACATATTACCAATTGTACACAAATCTTTAACTTGCAATAGTTTATGAATAATATTTATACTAGCAAGGTACTATTTGTGGGTGGTATACTACTATGCTGCAGAACTGTTCCAAACACAATAAAGAGTCGTCAAGTCTCCTTGGAACACGTGAGACTTCTAGGGTAAATATTATACACTGACAAACTTAAAAGTTTGGGATATACAACCATTAAGTTCAAGAAATAATATGTAAATATGATACCATTTCAAGGGTCAAAATGTATATAAATCCACACCTAAAAAAATAGAAATAGCAAGGAGGCTGCATGAGTTAAAGTTCCCATGATGCAAGGCATTTATCTAAAGTACTGTACCTTGAAAAGATGAGGCTCCTGGATACCACGGTCGTTTTAACCGAAGAGGAAACAATGATGGATACATGGGAAATGTAGTTAAAGGTTCAATTTCCCATAAAGACACCCGTGGTTGCCTATCACCTGCAGTTGATTCATCCCAACCAACCTATACAACATCATCAGATAAATCCAGATCAGGGCGTGTTTAAAAACAAAAGTTTACCAACACCAAATACTGTGCACACTAGTTGGACATAATGGATCAGATGTACAGAGAAGAAATCAAGACACAAGAACATCTAATTAGTACAAATTGTTTTAGAATTAAGATTCGACGAAGCTTCCCAAGGACAGGCAAAAAGATTAGTGACCCATGTATAGATATTGTACCATATTACTTGTTTGATTCCTTCAAAATATGTTTGTAAAGATAAAGAAGATGGAGAATTAAGTATAAGTGTTAAAAGCTTTATTCTATGCAAGTCGTGGGTAAGGCAAGCCCTACTCTCAATCAATTTTTTAATCCTATTGTGCCACCGTGCCTCATCCCTCGTCTATAGTATTTAAAATATCTTCTTCCTCTTGATATTAACCTAACTATCTGTACCAAACCAAGACTTCTGTAAGACCATAGTAGAAAAATTGACGAGCTAACTTAATTTAGGTAAGATAATTAATCTATTGTCTAATTACATAGAACAACTTTAGCAACTGAGGTACATATTACACATAATGCAATTCATTAAAAGTTTTATACTTTAGTAACAAACCAGAAAAAGAGATCTGTCACATGCCAATGAGAAAAAATTGTCTATTACGCTGCAGGGAACAATAAGTTCATATAATTTTGTATTAAATGATAAATCACATATTGATATTCACGCATAGAACAAAATTACAATCTGATATATGATATATTGAACGGTGCTTAACTTTGGCTCGTCACTACCAATAAGAGTTTACCAAACAAGAGGTTGAATACAAAGAGAATTTTACTATAGATGTCTGAAGTAAACAAGGGAAAAAAAACAAATTAGCAGACGTGATTCATATGAAATTCGAATGGACAAGATATGTAACCTTGACTGATCGCCAGTGAGAATTTGGCCAGCGAACGGGATCCAGGTCACCAATGCCAGTGATTGTGCCCATGTACCTGCGTGGTGCATAAAAGAACAATATGTCAAGTGAGAAACAGTCAACAGATGCTTTCAATTTATAAGAAGACGCGTCACTTAATTTAGGAGGGTATTTAGGCACCGAAAGAACTAAATCTACTAGCACTTAAAATTTTAGTATGATCCATAGTCCATACCTACGGACACTTGATTCTTCAGTTTCAAAAAGCATCCGGAATCGCATACCAACAGAAACACGTGTGTGAAGTACAGCTTTGAAATATTTGGAAAGAGTTATCACAAATTCAGATGGACTAGCCCTGAAAGAAACTAACATGTAAATAGAAGATAAAAAAACTGCAAAATAAACATATCATCTCTTCATATCACTAGCCACCTTGGGTTATAGAAAATATTGAAACAACTATTAGTGGCAGCTGCATGAGCAGCAGCAGCAAGCAGTCCGATGTGCATGCTATCACTTGAAAGAACAGAAGATGGCATCACAGTTTGCGGTCTAGTGGCACGCCTAATTCCTAGAAGTAGCTGATTTTTCTCATTCCTGTACCACATTGAAAGAAATTACCACTGGAAAATTTAGGAACATGGAGATTCAAGATTTTACAAGCAGGAACTAAAAAAACACTGTTGAAAGGTACAAATATTAAAACAAACAATTACCAGATAAACAGAACAGAATCCCCGGCAACAAGTCTTTTGGCACTGACAAACACACTCCAGCCAGTAGTTAAGAGATGCCGTTTTGGCTGTCCTGTGTAATTGAGGGTATAAGGTAAGAAACAGCAATATCTTTTTGTCATGAAAAGTAAAAGCAGAAACCATTTACTTAAATAGATAGTAATATACGGAAGCATGAAGCAAGTGTATACTATAAGCAGTTCCATGTGCTACGATAATAGCATCTCATCAACACCATATAAAGAAACATAAATATTGAACAAAAAGTAATTTAGTTCCTTAAAGTAACTGAACCAGGGACACAAATCAACAAAAGTTCTATATGTTCTAATTTTCTAATACACATTTATGATATATTGCGCTTCTCTCTGATATTCACGGCAACAATCAAAGCTTTACAAGACCATTGTCAACTGTATCACCATGACCAGTACAGCTCTCAAAGTTAACATGCCCAAGCCCCATTGTCATTGTTTGTTCCTTATTTTTATTTTTAAGTTTTCTGAGTTTCTGGAAGTTCAAATTCTGAGAGCCAAGTTCATCTTTGTTTCGTAGAACTAATTCTGATCATTTATTTAGTAAAGGGCATAATACAAATGTTTAAAGTGTTAAACTATTGTAAAAATTTATTAATAATCTTAGATATAGAAGATCCTGATTCACCAATGCGGTCTGTCACTGACAATCTTAAAATCTTCAAGAAGATAGAATGCTTGCTTTAAATTACAAAGAACAGATAAATTTAGCTAAATAATCATTAGAGTAAAAATGTGTAAAGTGACATCAAATATAATCCTTTGAAACAGATTATCTACTAAATATTTATAAAAATATTGAAGTAGCTTAGTCTAAATAATGTAAAATAGCACACATTTTAAATTTCAATTGACTAAACAATGGACACTAGGACAGACATTATCTGTAAATCCTATCTGCGGTTCGTCAATTGTATGTACGGGTCAGTCAGGTTTGTATCAGTTTTTTAGGTATAATAAGTAAGAATTAAGAAGTCATCCTTTGACTGACAATAACAAAATATATAATAGTCTTCTGAGTGGGATCTAGCACTCATCCATAAATTTAAGTTCACTTTTCAAGATAACAGAAGCAAATTTTTTAATGTAGAAAACAAGGGACTTGCCAGCAACCCATCAAAGATGTTTTCTTTAAAGATGAAGGTATAACATCTTGAGTTCACTTTTCAAGACAACAGAAGAAGACTTTTTGAGGTAAAAAACAAGGGGCTTGTCAGCAGGCCATCAACGATGTTGTCTTAACAGATGAAGGTAGAGCACTTTGATGTGTGTGTGTGTGTGTGTGTGTGTGTGTGTGAGAGAGAGAGAGAGAGAGAGAGAGAGATCGGGGCAAGGGAAAATGGACCTCTGTCAGAAGAAATCCAGGGCATTAAGGCATTTCCATGTATTGTTGCCGAAAAATAAACTTAATAACCTATTCTCCCGAGTCCAGAGAGGTGTTTGTGGAGAAAAACTATAACCAAAAAAATACAACACAATATCACATCCATGGACTGCAAAACCAAAAATCTTTATCGATTTGATTCAGAGGTAGGTTATTGTGGAGACAGCTACCACATGTGCGAATTGAAAGCTTAAAGAAACTTGATATGTTATAACCTGCATCTGCGTTGCTAATTTCCCATTTTTCATAGTATTCCTTATCGTTCTCCCCCAACTTATTAACCTCTCTTTCTCATGGTACTATTTTACCATTCTTCTGTTTTCGATTTCTTATATCATAATTATAAAATTTATAATACTATAATTACACCATAACCCAAGAACCATAATATTATAATTAAAAAATATATGCGAAAAGCATAACATGGCACAACCACAAATCCATGAGCAAAAATTATACCAAGAAAATACCAGACAAAATCACATCCATGGACTACAAAAGCAAGAATCTTTCTAGATTTGATTCAGAGGTAGGTGTTTGGTTGAGACAACTACCATATGTGGGAATCGAAAGCTACAAGAAACTTTAATGTTAAAACCTGCATCTACAGTTGATGATTTCCTATTTTTCAGAGTATTCATTATCATTCTCCCTCATTTTCCTCTCTTCCCCTTCTTATATCATTATTATAAGATTAATACTAGTATAATTAAGCCACCCTTCTGAATGAATTGACTCGATTGATACCGTTACAGTGCATCAATTTTGAAAGGCGTGCTTATACAGAAGAATAAGGAGCGCCAGATTTAGAAACAGAGGATCACTCCGGTGTTCAAGTTTCGATTTACCCCTAAGGAGGAATTTGCATAACTACATTATAATTTATTGGCATATAAAAAGAAAGGAAACGCAGAGAAGATAAACATTTACAATTCTAAAAGGTTCCAAACTCTGCTTTTCAGAACGTTTTTCAAAATTTTGAAAGCGGTGATCTATGTGAATCTTCATATTATCACAAATTACATAACAATTTAACTATAACTTATTGTTTGAAGGCCTGGCTGGAGGGTGCACTGAACACATCTGCAAATTAACAGTTACAGATAGCTGTTCTATTTCCATTCTGCATCCAAGTCTTTGAATCTAGTAGAGCATCTTACAGAAAATTGCTAATTCACCGAGTTCTTTACATTTTTTGCTTTAACTCGTGGCTAATTTTTTTATATAGAACTGACGGATAAATTTGATACATTTCTATCTAGACTTTTGCTAGTGTTCCAGTACAGTTTCTACTGGCATACTGATACTTAAAAACGTGTACGCACACTGATGAGACAAATCCCCCATCTACTTGTTTACTAGGTGAAATCATTTACCAAATCCACTTGTGGTGTATTGCGAAAGATTGAGTGTCCCCTAATTCCTACAACTTGATTCTGTATTTGCATGAGATTAGAAAACTACCGTTCTTTAATGATTACCTTTTGTGGCATAACTACGGTGGCAGATCCCCCCACCCACCACCAAAAAAAAGAGTAAAATCCTAAAAAAAAATTTCTATTACAATAGTCTACAGATGTCTAATGATATTTTGCACCTTGACTTTGCACCGCCTAAATTATGACATACATTTGCAAGCAAATGAGTTCAAGAATCTGCTGCAAAAAATAAATATTTATGTGATCATTTTGCATGATCTACCAGCTCTAGAATTGTGCTATTGGCATTCATATATGTTTAAATTTAATGCAAACTCCAATAATATTTTCTTAGACCTAAAGTCCGATTTCCTATTTTTAACTAAAATAGTCAACATGAAATCCCTTGGGGAAATATGACCTGTAAAGTTGTGCATTGTTGGTCAATTTTAAAAATGAGGGAGGCCTGCCTATATAGCAAATTATCTTCAAATGCATCCTCTAGCTAACCAACTTCTCTGAACTTCTTACTCATATAAAACATATCTAACATTTGTTGTGCAGCTTCTTTATAGTAGTTTACTAGGCCAACACTATAATATTAAAACAAAAAAAAAAAAAAAAAACTAAAACTGCAAAATCATTAGAGATAAGTTGGAAAACTGCATTTTATTACTACTCCCTCCGTCCCCCTACATTGTATACATTGGGGGACGGGGACGGGGACGGGGACGCGACATGCTCTGTAATGCTCTTGTAAAGTATAGTTCTATAACTTATTTTTAAGGTATAGAAATGAGTGGGCCGGAGGGAGTAGATAGTAGCACATTGCTTATAAGAAACCTAAAATGATCAGTAAAACCACAACCAATCGTGTAAACTTTTGGATAATTAATACCAGATGCAACACTTACCCCTGAAAATATGCCTAAACTTCCATTCAACATCATGGAGATCCCTAGCAATCAACTCCTGAGCTGGAGGCTGCTGTGAGAAATCCTACAGATCCAAAAGAGGCTGAAATTAGTATTAACCAGAAACACATGTGAAACGAGGCTCAATAAAATTATTATTACCAGCGGTGGAAAGACTTTCTCTGCAGCCCGACGAGGAACAGAGAAACCTCCATGGGTACTCGTATCACTGGCTGTTAGTGTCTTGCAAAAATAATTTGTCGGCTGCCTGCTTGGAATTCCCAGTTCAACAGGAAGATATGTATCCTTTTGCTCTTGCTGTCCATAATAATTTTAATTCGGCATGAGAACATAACAAAAATTACATGTCAACATATCTAGCAGTAAATCATTTTACCGGCGTCAAGGGCTGCAAAGTCATTTGAGCATATACTTCATCAGTTTCAACATCCGCCTGAAATGCCATAAAAATATATAAGAAAGTGCTACTCAATTAGCATGCTGATAAGAATAATACATGATATTGCCGCATACAACAGAACCTACATGCATCGTGACATTGTGGAGTTGGCAGATCAGTTGGGCAGACAAGTTTGGATAATTGGGAATGTGACCATCAATTTCTTTATTAGTTGTGGCAGCAACCTGGTCTCCAAATTTAAACAGAAATTCTTTTAATTAGCTTAACAATTCTGAAAGATCACAAATTTAGCATACATTTCCCAATAAATCATACTGCAACCAATCGAACATATGAAGAAGCCACAACGGATCGTACAAACCTGCTCGCTGTGACCCTGCGGGAAGTAAACCACGCGGCTACCCACAGTTGGCAGAGACACAAGGGGACCAGCACAGGCATGCCATAACTCCGAATTCAAACATTTCTTCTCTTCTTTCATATATCCCAAAAAAACAATAATTAGCCCATCAAATTCTACAGACAATACTTAATCCCATCTTTCAACTAAATCATTAAAAAACAAAATCTACAATATTCACAGCATGGAAGTCCATAATGCTCCTTATTAAAACTAAAGAAGAAAAACAGAGACACAACAAAAAGTCAAGATTTAAAATCCAAAAAAAGACATAAAATAGAAAGAATATAAAAAAATAAAAAAGATACCTTCATGAGACTGCTGACCTAATCCTGATGTTGAAAGCTTCATTCTCTATAATTAAGATTACAATTAAACTAATACAACACCAATAATCTATAATAAGAAGCCTTAAACCTGAAGCTAAAACACAATTAGAAAGCTCCCCAAACCCTAAACACCTCCACCAACCCAATCTTCAACAACCTCTTCACTCACCTTGTTCATCCTTTTTCTATCAAATTAACCCAATCACTTAAACTCATCACAAATCAAGCAAGTAGACTATGTAGGTAGGTAGCTCAACAATCAAATAGCAAGCGAGAGAGATTACACAAGGCTTTATCCATCAGGAGAGAGACATGTTTATAAACCTAACCGAGCTCGGTTATCGAGATAGCCATATCTGAGACTGAGAGAAGCTCAAAGCGAGAAGGAAAGAAAGGCTTTTAGTGGCCAATCGCTGTCGCTGAGATATTTAAAACATATATATGTGTGGTTAGATACAGAGAGAGAGGGGAAGAGAGTATTGTACTTGAAGTTGTGTGTATGTATAGGGGACCTGAGAGAGAGGTGAGAGAGATGGAAGTGAAGTAGTAGTAGGTACTGTTGTTTTCTCTGTATGAATGTAAGTATAGGTATAGGATATTTACTACAAGCTACTTTATTCTCTCACTATAAGAGCGGAGAGAGAGTGTGAGGAATCGAGACCGTAAAGGGAAGGCCGTACCTGAGGATCTTGACCGTTGATTATGGTTGTAAGAAGATATGACACCAACGCATGTGCTACCATACTTCAGTGGTCGTTGTCAGACCAGTACGGACCTTCAATATTTTTATATTGCCTATTCCACCATCTTTAACTATTGTTTCTATAAACATCTTTTTTTAGGGTTTGCGCCTATATTTCACCCTCTCTTCTTTCCTAATTTCCCGATAAATTTATACTCTTGCTTCGTTTCCTATTACTTCTCTCTAGTTTGATATGTCCGAATTATTCGAGTTATTAACCAAAAAACCCAATCAACTTGTCAAATTTTTGCAAAAAAACCTTTAAACTTCTGTTTTCTTTAACAACCCCAATAAACTTTATTAAAAGTATAAAAATAAATACAAAATAAACCATGGTTAAATCTACCAATGTGACTTGTCATTTATCTTTCCTTGATTTGTATCTTTTTATACACGTGTGTGCCACATAGCGCCTAGTCATTTACAGGAATAATTTATAATATGATATTTGTAGGTTTAAATTTAAAAATTAAAATGAAAACAAGTGAAGATGTGTGATATTGCCAGATTATTATAGAGGCTGAGTTGATGTTCGAAATAAATTAATGGGGTTATCATTTTGACGTAATCAGATGGTATGCGAAAAGATTAGCAGATGGGGTGTTATTTCTGACTCCATTCAATACAAAATTCAGGAGATAGAACAGCTTTTTATGTTTTCCTGAGTTCACAGGTTTTGTTGGGGTGTCTCACGCGACTAATTTTTATAGAGTTTTCGGGGGTGTTTGTTTGGAGTTGCTCGGGACTATTGATTGGACAGAGTATATAGTTGAGTAATTTGTTTGTATTTTGGTGGATTGTTTGTACTAAGTGGTTAAAATATGTCTTACTCAATTGGGAGTTCCCATTCTGCTGTTTGATGTGTTGCGCGGCTGCACCTAAAACTTGGTTAACTGTGTATGCTCGAGTAGCTAAGCAAGGATTTCACACATTAATATACACCATAAGATACATTTTTTCTACATAGAAAATCAACCACGTAGAAACGAGGTGGATGAGATGCCTCAGAGCCTTCAATCGTAATAACTATGACGGCAGAGCAGTTCTCAAGTCTGTTCATTGTCTGAATGAGAGGCTATTACTTCCCTGTCTTAATGAGCAGCTGATCAACCATCTTAAAGCTTATTTTAGTGGGTGCTGATTTTTCGGTTATTTTATTTGATTAATTGTAATCAATTTACCACATAGGATATGTGATGATCATGGTTAGTCCACAACAGCTATAAGTAACTCTAGTTAAATGTTTTTCAAAGATTTAATAAAGTTTATTGGGGTTATTGGTGAAAAAAAAGTTCATAGGTTTTTTGGCAAAAAAATGACAAGTTAGTTGGGTTTTTTGGTTAATAACTCGAATTATTCATTAAGATACTCTCTCCGTCCCTTTTTAATTATCACATTTCTATTTTTGTTGGTCAAAGTAACTAAAATTTGACCAAAGATTATAAGTCACTCATTATTTTAAAAAACTGAAAATTACATGTTAAAGTAGATTAAAAATTATTTCCGATGACATTTTTTTATTTTTCCAATTGATGAAATATTAATAAATTCCAGTCAATTTTACCGACACAAAACCAAATGTGACAACTAAAAAGATACGGAGGGAGTATATTGCTAATTTACATCTATTTTATAAAATTAAATATATTCATGAATGATCTTGTTAAATTCGTATTTACGGGTACTTCAATACGGTGAAGTTTTTAAATCTAATATTAATACGAAATTAAGGATATTGATGATCAAAAGTGTTTGTTGGCAAACGTGATAAAGAGAAACAGAACAAGTATTATGAGACGGAAGGAGTATCAGATAATTAGAGGTTAACGATATAATTTGCGGTAAAGAATTTAATTATAAGATTTTTTTCAAGTAATTCCAAGTCTTTTAAATTTTTTTGCAATATATTACAATTTTTAAAAAATAATATAAAAATACAAAACAAATAAACTTTTTATAAAAATACGAAAGTTGTATTTTCAATCATATTTACAACCGTTATCACTTATATTCACAAAAACAACTTTGAAAAAATTAATTAAAATTTTATTTAATTACATAATAAATTGTAACTGGGTGTAAAAGTCGACGAGTATCCTTGCGGAGACCGATCTAACAGCAACCAAATCCAATTTTAATGTAGTCAAAAAATTGAGAAAATTGAAGGAGCTCGCTTCCATCAAATCTAACGTCGCCTCCGTCTCCTCTCCTTTTCTTAAACACACTTATCCTCTTTTCATTACTCTTCGCCTTCGAAGTATTATATATTCGTATTAAATATCATATAACATGTTTTTGTAAAAATACTTTTCTTAACTAAAATATAGTGTATTGTGAGTAATGTTTAATTATGTATTCCCGGGCATATGTATGCCAGAATTACGCAGCACACAAGTTTACAGCTTTTGGATGCATATTTAGCGATCAGGATTATAACCTAGCGTCTAATGATTTTTTAGCGTCGGATAAGTTCTTTCCAACGCTTTTAACCGGTGGACGGAGTGATTTTCCCCGTCCAGCGGTTAAAGAGCGCTGAACATATTAAACTTTTGTTATAATCCTGACCGCTGGATATTCATCTAACGCACAGAAAGCTGTAGGTTGGATAAGCGGTCCCTGACATACATATGCCAGGGACTTGGACCCATTACATATATGTGGCTACAGTTTACACTGATTTACAAAATTATATGACTGTATTTTAAAAATAACATAAATGTGGTTGACATTCGATTCCGACTATCAAAAATAGTCACACCCTAGTAATTTACTCACTAATAAATCATCAACGCCACATTATTTAAGGATTACTTCGAATTCTAAACATTACTCATAAATTAAATCGTATGATCGATTAACAGTTCAAATGGAGTGTTTATTTTTTTTATTGCCTGTTTCCAACAAATTTAAGATATATAAGTTTAAGTATTTATTTTTAAAAAAAATCATACAGCAGAAGAAAGATGATTTAAAATAATAATATCTAAGAGCAAGTCCAACAGTGTCCTAGCAAATGCCTTATAAATATTATAAAATATAGTGTCCTAGTGATTTAGGACATCATCTCAATGTATCAACTCCAACAACATGCCCTATTATTGTGCCTTATTATTAAAATAATAATATATATTGAAATTGTTATTGGAAAGAAATGAAAAGGAGGGAGGAGAGAGATGTAGTGGAATGGTAAAAAACTATTTTTTTATTGATAGGGCATACAAAATGGTGCCTCAAAAATAAGGCACTTGTTACATGTCCTAGTGTTTTAGGGTAACACTAGGACATTGTTGGAGCATTGATTTGTTTCACATGCCTTAAATTTTGATTTAGGACATCAATATAGGGCACTCTTGGACTTGCTCTAATAAATCAACTAGCAACATTCATTCAGTCTTTTAGCGATAACTGAGAATCTGAGATTTGAGAAGCACTTTTGGTCCATTCCGGAAACCTGACTTTTTTCATGGAGGATATTAATAAGTAAAATAAGTAGATAGATGTGTCCTTCTACGGTATTAAATCCGGAACTGTGTGATTGCGTTTTCTCGAGTGACGGTCACATTTTTTCAATGCCTCCCTGGTTTTGTACCTTTTTAAGAGCATCTTTAGGAGGGTCTCATTGAGATTTTTTAATTATTATGATAAAAAATTATTTTTAATGAAATAAATTTTCATTTTGAATGATAATTTAAATAATAATCAGATTTTGTATTTTCTTATCATAATAATTGAATTCAAAATCCATTAAGGAGAAATTATTGTGAAAGAGAAGAGGGAAATTGTGAATAAAAAGAAGAGCATTGATATTATAATGCTAGAAAATAAGATGAATAATGATTTTCATTCTTAAAAATTGAGGAATGAAGTAGGTATTCGCTACCTTAAAAAATTAGAATATGTTTGACGTGCCATACAGCATTAATCGAATTCTATTATAGGATGAACATTATAAAACTAGTTCTCAGAGATGCTCTGAAGCCACAATTTTATATACTGCGAGTCGTAGAACTTCTACCTTTACTAACAAGACGCAGGAGTATTGATCAGTCCCAAAAAGAAAACGTTACCAGCGTAGCTTAACATCCCTATTATGAACTAGTTGATAAGCCGCGCGTTGCGGCGGCCTATTAAAATTATATTAATGATTTAATATTAATATTTGTAGAGTATAATAATTTTGTGGCTGTCTTTAATATTTGTAGGATAAAATAAATTTTATATTATAAAAATCTTGATGTAATACCAATACTAATATATAAAATTGTGAAATTGGATTATAATTCATGGTGAAAAAATGAAAATAAATTTCTACACGTAATTAACAATTTAAAACATGATGAATCTTAATTTTATTTGCGCTTTTTTTTTTTTGAAAAGTAATCAAGTTCTCTTACATTGTCACCTTCCTCCAATTTTTTTGGATTGATCCAAAAACATCTAACTTAAATCCGTGAGATAGCGGTCTATAACTACTCTTATGTGTAACAACCTTTAATTTTTAATACTGTATAAACAACTTTCACTTAAAAGTTGTTTGAACGGAACAAACAGATAATGCATGAATAATATTATCTTGTATACAAAGTAAATCATATGAAAATTAACAACAAACATGTCTGATTAACAAAACAAATATTATAAAAGAATAACCAACAAACATACATCACTAATAGTTAATTTATTGATATCATCCATCAATATCATGTCAAGACTATATTCTTCTCTCGTGTTTAGATTTGTCGACTCCCACATATCGGTCTATACCTTTGCTTGCAACAATTTTTTTTTAATACCGTATAAACAACCTTCACTTATCGTTGCAGAAGAACGGCACCACCGAGCTAGAAATCGAGCAAGAGAACTATCACCATAGAGATGCAGGGTTGTGGTATTGAGAGAGAGTATGTTGTGTTTAGATGATCCAAAACCCTACAACCTATAGGGATATTTATAGGTGCAGAGAGGCTTGTGTGCTACTCTTTCCCATAATTAAATAATCTGAATCAAAATCAGATTAAAACTTTCAAGCTGTTATATTCCATAAATAATCTGAAACAAAATCAGATTTTGAAACTTGCTTCTAATATATCCGAAACTAAAAAAGGTTGTTCTATCGCTTCTCCTTTATATAGAAACAAAATCAGATTAAAACTTTCAAGCTACTGTATTTCATAAATAATCTGAAACAAAATCAGATTCTGAACCCGGAACTCAAAAGGGTAGTTCTAATTTTTGATATTTTTCATCCAAAAATTTCAGAAAATTAGAAAAATAGAACGGAGCGATGTGAGAGGCGCCACGCCCCTCGCTTCTCTTTTATATAAGTATATTGATTGTGATAGAAAAAAACAGGTTAGCAAGTTGGCTGCAACCTCGTAGAAACAAGTTGACAATAGTAATTATTATAATAATCATGATGACAACTTTTAAATTTAAAATAGACAATTTAATATTGCAAAAGTTATTGTAATTTTACTAAACAATGTAAAATACATGTATACAGAGAATAGTATAGTAAAAATGCATGCCTTGTTGAGTGCAAATAATTGCTTCCGAAGGAAAAGAAACATCATTAGTAACTCAACTACATTAAACTTGGAGATGTCCTTTTAATGGGCCATTTCCATATGGGGCCGAGCGTCAAGTTTACGAGCTCTATTGGTTCACTGGCCAACGAGATCGGCAGTTGGTTTATTAGCTTATTTGACTTGATCAAGGTTCGCATTATGCACCTGGTGAACTCACAGGATTATCCCGTGGGAACAAATCATCGGGCGATTATGCCTCTGCAGGCTGAGACGAATTTTTTTCGATATGTTAAGTTGAATCTCTAATATATGTCCACCTTCACCCACACCTCTTGATTGAAGCTTTTTCGTCACTATTTTCTATTGTGTCCGTCACCGTTCATTTCTTAGTAATTTATATTTTAGAGTATTTCATTTATATCTTATCGATAATCGTCAAGCAGGAGATTGGTAATGATAATCACATACTGTTGAGCTCTACAGAAGATGCAGGGGAAGCAATCATGTAAAATATTTACCCAGTGTCTTGGTTCTTTCAAAGTGACTGTTTGCGGTAGCATAGCAAAAAACACAAATCAAATTTAATTGACGAAAATATTAAATTAAAATTTAAATTAAATAATCAAAAATTTTGATGTTCCGACACAAAAAATAATGCACGATTACTCTCCTATTTTAGCAACAACGGTGCGTCGCCACAGGCCCCCAAGGTAAGGGGAAAAATAGTGCTCTGTTTCAAATTTCCTGCCCTATTTTCGAATGAAGATTGATCAAAAAATCATCTCTCCGTAATCTTTGTGCAACCATTATCTAATTAGACTAATTTACACGCCATGCAAGAGAATGCTGAAGAATTCTTTTGAAATACCTTCGAAAGAATCAAAATAAGCAATACAGTATCGATTTACAATCACAAGTGTACTAAATAAATAAGCTTTCAGAAACATAATCCAATCTTGATGAAAACAAATGTACAACATTTTAAACAGCAATAAACAGCAAAGATACAGTACTGCTTACAATTACAACCTCCAATCCGCCATCAAATCCCCCGTTCCCCGATCCTAATCCACCTGTTTCGCTCCGATATCGCCGTTATCAACTACAACATATCCCAGTTTCTTTAGACAATTATTGATTTCTTGATCATCATCTTCATCCCCGCCAAAATCAAACCTTCCCTCGAATAACACAGACCAAACTGAATACATTATCGCGGCAGTCAGCACACCGGATCCAACTCCGAACAACAAAGCGCCCACAATGCTCAGTATATCGAGAGTTCGATCACGTATGGAGTTGGAGTTGAAGTTTTCAACGAGCTGAGGCGGCTCTAAAACCTTGACGTTTTGGGAGAACTGGTTACTTAACACCGTAAACTGGTTGTTAGCGGAAAAGGTGTTGGTGGGGTCGGTTTGAGGGGTGTTGGTGAAGTAGAGAGTGAGCAAGGTGGGGTTTTGAGTGAAAGAAGTGGAAGTGGAGATGAAGATGATTGTTTTGCATGGCCTAGCGGCGGAGAGAGTGAGGAAAGTGAAGAGGGTGGTTAGAAAGAGCAACTGGTGGTGGTGGTGCTGTGTTGCCATGGATGGAGGGATGAGAAGAAAGAAATGGGTAGCAGAGCAGAGATTAAAAAAGTATTGTATGTATGGTATTGATTGGAGAGGAAGATAATATAGATTCTGTCGGTGCTATTACATAATTTTGGTTTAGGGTAATTCTGAACTTACCGTTCATGACTTTATTTCGTGCTTTATTTTGGCAATAAATCCATAAGGCTGTCCTTTTTTATCTACCGTGTTTACTAGACTACCAGAGGGGCATAGTTGTGAAATTGACAATTTGACTCCTACTACATGTTTTGATTTGTAAAATCAAATAAAGTATAACATTTTTTTATTTAATATATTGAATTAAATAGATTAAATATTTTGATATTATTTTAATATATCTAATTAGTCCGGTTGATAATATAATTTAACCCCTAATTATCCGTCTAATTACTGGAAGGGACTCCACCAATTTTCATTTTTTACAACACTAAAAGAGGTCAATAAAAATCTAGATAACGCTTTGACAAAGTTTAAACGGTTCTAAATTTAAAATCTTGATCAAGTAAAAAAACATGTGTATGGGAATAAATAATATCATCTCAGTCTCTTTCAAAATGTCATCTTAAAATAATTATGTATATCAAAAGATTTATTTGTTAATCAGTGATAAATATTTAAATTAGGTTTAGTCTCTCTCCTGAATATACATGTCCTTTTGACTTTTGACTAGTCAAATATACTAATTTTGACTAGTCAAATTAGTATATTATATAATTGACAAAAAATTAAAAAAATATCATCGAAAAATAAATCTATTCTATTTTAATATGTAATTTTATATTTCTTAAAATAATAAATGAATATTTTTAATAATTGACCAAAAATTAGTCAATTTGATTTTTCAAAAAACAAAACAGACGCGTAAATTGAGACGGAGAGAGTATTTTTTATATGTAACCATGGTTGATGGTTGCGTGCAAGAAGATTTATGTGACTCCCGGTCAAAATACAGTTTACCATGATATAGTTATAACACTAATTAACATTGAAATTTCCATAAATTTCATATCACACACTATATATGTGTATTTGAAATTTTTTTTAAAACATGATTGACTATAAATGTGTTAATGAGTAGGTAACTTTGCTTATTTGAATACCAATATTTAGGTAACACATGTAATTTTTTGAAATTAAGTATATATTGTTATATAGTTTTGAGCTTATATCGTTGGGATAATGTATGTAATAAATTTCCACATAAAAAGATATATATCTTAGCTTGTTAAATAAGCAATACTATATGCACTCATATTCACAATTATTAGAATTTAAACTCTTATGTGTAAGATAATATATATAGTTTAGCAACAAAATAAAATAATATCAAAATATATACAATTTGACACTTAAATTAAAACACTAAAACGATAAGAATGAAAATCGGAAATCTCCGGATGTAAATACGCGTAGAAAACGGTAATAAACTCTTCTGCAGATTTCAGAATACGGATATCCGGATGTAAAATACACGTAGAATACGGATTTCCTTAACACATAACGTTATCTAGTAAACCTGGTGGTTTTCAAAATCCTGGTGTCAGTTTTATTGGCTTTTTACTCTTTTTTAATACGATTCAAGTGCTCTCCTTCTCAAAAAACCCTAGCCTCCTCTCCTGCTACCGTCGGAGATTTCATCGATTTTCAGCGACGAAAAGCTCCGAATTAGTTTATTTCTCTTGATTTGTTTCTCGTTTTTTCAATATTACTCCTTTCCGGATCCGTTCCAAGATTTTAGATCTACTTAGAGTTTCAAAAATTTGATTTGGTGATAAGTCAATTGAGGTGAATCAATGATGAGTTAAACGACTGCGATTCAATTTCAACCATAGACGTGATTACAGATATTTATATTCGATAAGGTAAGGATCGTGTGAATTGACCCCACGGCGATGGTATAAGTTCGAAATCTTTTGTTTTAGTGCTTTTAAATGTATTTGTCTTATATGTCCTTTGTAATTGGTTTTATATCTAGTTATTGTATTCTATAATTCGTTTTATAACTAGATTTACTAGACTTGTTGTTTCTTTGATTTAATATTTGTGCCCCTTTCGAGGGAGTGCCATAGTTGATGGCTTTTTGATCATGTATTGCGATTATGTTTACCGTTTATTAACGATTGTGTCATTTTAGATGACTTTGTTTCGATGCCTGACATATTCTTTCGTGCTTGATTCTTTCTTTCTGTCCTCATTTTTTCTCTCCCTCTTCATTTTCTTACTTTCCGCGGAATTTTGTCTTTCATCGAGGTTTTTTTTTCAGTCATTGAAGTTTTATTGGCTAAATTTCCGGGGCCATCTGTGAATGACTTTCGGTTAGTCGGTAGACTTTTTTGAATGGAAGTTTTCCTTCTTCTTAGTTCCGCGGGTTTTGCTTTTCTTTCGAGTGTTTTTTTTCAGACATCAAATTTTTTATAATTTGATTAATATGATTTGGTTTATATTTCACTTAAATTTAAAATACATACGATAAAATTATGGATGTTATAACCCGTTCATGGTACGGGTTACAAACTAGTTTAGTTAAGCAACAAAATAAAATAATACTAAAACATATATAATTCGACACTTAAATAATAATAATAATAAAATGACAAGAGTAAAAACCGGAAAGACCCGGATGCAGAGGGTGTTCATGGGTTTCAAAACACGACCTACCCGACTTTAACCCAACCCGAAAAAAATAAAACTGAAAACTAATTGAGTTGAAAATTATAGAAAACAAACTAAATGGGTTGCATTAGGGGTTTTTTAATTTTTAACCGATCCAACCCAACTCGACATTTAATTAAGCATTTACATAGAACATAAGACACCTTTTTTTTTTTGAATAAAGAACATAGGACACTTATATTATCTATTTTGAAAACACACGTGTATTTATGATTCATGTATTGTAGTGTACAACCTAGCATCTATTGAAACATGCATTTATTTTTTTGTTTTGTAGCATAACACTGGAGATTGTTTGAACGCTTATTACAGCATTATAAATTAGAAGACACTAGTTTAGAAAGATTGATTGAAACTTATTACAACATTATAAATTAGAACACACCAATAAAGAGAAAACAATCCTAGATGTGAGGGTTTCCCCTTATCATTTTAGCTTTCCTTTTTTATACAAGTTAGTCTGCAAGAAAGTTGTTGACCCTAATAAGGGTATTTTAACCGACCCAACCCGACCCAAGCTGAATAAAATTCTAAACGACCCAAATCGAAAAAATTTATACCAAAATTTAAATGGTTAAAATTTATTAAAATCGTTACAACATTATAAATTAGAACACACCAATAAAAAGAAAACAATCCTAGATGTGAGGGTTTGCCCCTTATTATTTTAGCTTTCCTTTTTTATACAAGTTAGACTGCAAGAAAGTTGCTGACCCTAATAAGGATATTTTAATCGACCCAACCCGACCCAAGCTGAATAAAATTCTAAACGACCCAAATCGAAAAAATTTATACCAAAATTTAAATGGTTAAAATTTATTAAAATCAAATAAAATAGGCTGTGTTAGGATTTTGAGTAAAATGGACCAACCCAAGTACCCAACCCGTAAAAACCCCTACCCGGACGGAGACAGGCGTAGAAAACGGTAATAAAAAAAATAAAATCTTCAGCAGATTCAGAATGTCAGAACAACTCATTTAGTTCCTTTGGCATCAAGAAAAACATTAAACCCCCTCTCAAACCCCTCTGTTCTGCTTTCTTTCACGTCCTCTGTTATTATTCATCTCTCAATATAATTTCCTGTTCTTTTCATCTCCTCAGAAACCCTTCTTCTTCTGCTCTTCTCTCTTACATTATCTTTCTACTCTGTTCTCTGCTTATTCTAATATTATTGTCTATGCACAATCATATACACCCAAATGGATTCTCAAGAAAAAGAAATTGAAGAAGCAGCGCTAATCCTCTGTTCCATGAAGCACGCGAAAGTAGACGAAGAAACAGCTCTTGAAATTGAAAAAGCACGCCACTTTGCTCTCAAGAAACTCCAATTTCAAAAGCCCTCGTCTCCTCCCTCTCTCAACCATCACCGCAAACATCTCGTCTCTCTGGTGCCTCCGTCTGTCGCCGAAGTTATCGGAAAATGCAGTGCTCCCATTGAAAAAAGACTAACTGGTTCCGATACTCAAGAAAATCAGGTTCGCCTACTCTTGAAACACAAAGATGTCATACAATTCTTGCACCCTCTTTTAAGGCCTAGTGAAGTGGACAGAATTAAGAAAAGGGGAATGTATGTTGATGTTTATGATTGTCATGGAAAGATGTATCAGATGGTGTTTAGGCTTTGGGGGTTAAAAGCCTATGTCATTACTACAAGAAATTGGTATGAGTTTTGTACTGATCATGGCTTGGAGCAGGTTCTTGATTGGGTGACTATTTGGATGTTTAGGCATAATGTGACTGGTAGAATCTGTTTTGTCATCAATTCGGAGCGAAGAATTGTTTCCAGAGCTGTGAGGCCTGTGTTTGATTTTCCTGTCTCGGCACGTAAGAAGAGGACTAAGAGTTGTAGCAGCAGCGATTCGAAGAGGAGGAGATTGAATTATGATGATGAGTGATTGCATGCACAAGTAATTGATTGATTGTTGCAAGGGAAATTCAGGTTTAATTGATTCTTTTCACCATGTTACTGATATCTTGGTATGATGAGTTATTGGAATTTCTGGGTAACTAAGTTTTAGGATTTATATATAACTACATACCCCATTAGATAATATGCAGGAAAGGGGTTTTGGTGGATTTACATAGTAAATTAGAAATAACTATTTGGAATGTGAGGACTAGTTTGAATGAAGTGAACATATGTTTCATTCAAAGTTGATGTTTAACGTGCTTAATATTCTTTTAATGTCTGTTTATGAATGAACCATGATTGCTTGGAACTTGAGAGAACAGAACATATCCCTGGATACTTTCTATCAATGATAATTTTTATTTTTGTTTCAGCAGTAATTTCAATGAAATAAGCACCCGTTTGCATTATTAGTTCTGTTCTGTTCTTTCATTCTGTGTATATATATAAATTCTTGTGATCAGAGTGCTTACATAAAATTCATTTACTGTAATTATCCACTATGGCAATGCATCAAAATTAGCACTTGGAGAAATTATGAATGCCATGCAACTATTAGCCGCTTTTTGATTTTCAATGTGAAGTAATGCCAAATATTGCTCATCTTTATGACCGACTGTGAGGCTCAGTTTGTAAGCAACACAAGGATGATAGAAACAAAGGTGGAATATCGAAATGTATTATAGATATTTACTGCTTTCTGGATTGTATGTTATGTAGTAATCCCAGACTTCTACTTTGATAATTTTTGAAACTGATTTTACTCTGAAGTCTAAAGGAAGTTTCTAGTGCCTAGCTAGCTTGTAAAAGTCCACCCAGTATGCTTCATTAGAGTTCCTACTTCCATGAACTTAGATAATAAGACACCTTCCAAAGTTGTGCAAGCTATATCACCCAACTGGCCAAGATCAAGTATTTGTAATTATTATACTTTATGATAATATTGCAGGTCCGCAAATCCTGAGATTCATCCTTGTTATTAGTCCCGAGAACAGTGTTTTGGGAAGGGTATCAACTTAGGTCAAGAATTCAGCGTTTGAACCTTCACATTAAGTAATAATCGTTTTGTAAATTCACTTCATACAAGAATAATATATATCTTTCCCCCAACTGATTTGCTACATCCTTTCTGTAGTTATATTCCATTCTCAGAATGCAGCACATAGCTCTATGCATTTCCTATGATTGTCCCTGTGAAAATATTATAGTTACACAGTCTGGAGGATGCATTCACGTGTTGTGAAAATAAACACTCAGATTAAAATGGTAAATGATATTACATATCTTGAGATTGTAGCTTATGCTGGCCTTAAATTCTAGTGCTGAATGCATTTACCAGTGGAGGACTTGATTATCAGTTTGCGTATCATTTTTGATTTTGTAGTAATCGGGAGTATTGAATAGGAAAATACACTATTGCTAAGTTCTTTTTGTAGCCTTCTGCTTGAGAGATGTCAAGACCTGAATCCAATACAGAACTCTGTTCATAAAATTTTCTGCTCAGGTGTGAAGAAACCATCTGAAATTATCTGTATTGAACATCGATGCAGGTTCTTAGTGATTTCTTTACATCTTAGCATTAATCTGCCCAACAAACAACCATTTTCATTAGAAGTCAATGTTCTTATCTGTGCTCTGATTGCATCAATGTATATTTGATTGGTAAGTAATGGTAACAAACACGTTAAGTTATATATTGATATGGATCTTAATCAAATAGAACTGTTAGTTACCTTGATTGTCTGTGAGTTGGATTTAACGAATCTATGTAACTTATGTCCGCAAGTGCAAGGTGGTATTAAAATTTCTGAATGTGTTTGGGTCGAGGATTGAATGTTTTGACGATGATTATCACCAACTTTAAGGATTGAGTTGTGATGGTTAACTTTCAAAATGGTGTACCGGAAAACAACCGGTCACACAGTGTTATGGGAGCATTTTTTAATTTTCTTTTTTGCTAAGCATATGGGAGCATTTGGCCCTGCAGAAACAAAAAGAATGTCCGAAGTAGACAGTTGCTGACTTCAAATCCTATCTGTTGCACTCTCCTAGCTGCTGTTTCATTTGCTTGGTTTCTGCTTTGGTGGTGCCTGAAAAACAGTTCCTTGAGTGGTCCATGGTTGAGGTCGAGGTTGAGGTAAAGAGGGAGTAAAGCGAGAGAAGGGAATATGAATGTCAGCCATATGTGTAAGTAGTTACCTGAGAAAAAAAATATACTATACAAGTAATCTGTGAACTAAGCTAGTACATCATAGAATTGGTTGTCATATAAACTTTACTTTTCGACTATTATTTTTGAGTATGTTTGAGTGCCGAGACCTAAACATGGGAGTCAACTTGAGGTTGACTCAATTCTGGAAGCTTTGTCGTGACATTATTATTTCGGATAACAGTAATATTAGAGTATCCCATGCTAGAAAGTAGGGTAGAGCGGATGCGGGTTCGGTGCGGTTTTTGGATAAAACCGCAACCGGAACCGCATGCCCTCGGTTTTAGAAATCAAAAACCTCAACCGCAACCTCATCCTCGGTTTCGGTTTCGGTTCCAAAAGCTCGGATTCGGTTTCTATCGGTTCGGTTTCGGTTATAAAACCGCATGAAAGGAAAAAAAGAAAAATTATACATAAATAATTAAACTTAACTAAAAATTATGCATCCATCCGAAGTTTAAACATAGAAAACATAAAAATTCATAAGTCTACATAGGTATTAATACAAATTTAGTTCAGTCACGCTATTGCATGTTGCCTGCTAGGTAGAACATTCTGTGAACCAGCACTAGCTAGCACTAAATCAAGTTACAGGCAATAAATAAATCCAGAAGTCTTGCTAGTGTATTGTAAACCTCATCAAATGCTATTTAAAATGTGTATGTTTTAGTCAGGAGACTCAGGATGGAGTTGAAGGAAGTCTCTTTCTGGAGTAAAGGACTAGCAGAGAAATAAATTAAAAAGCATTAGGCTCACTAGCAAAGAAAGAGAATTTACGTGCAAAAAAAGAAGCAACTAAAAAATAAAATAGCAAACAAGAAGAAACAGAAGCAGGCAAGTAGCATATCAAGAGCCCAAACTACTAGCACAGACCCAAATCCAATTTAATCCCAGAAACTCTAGATTTCTAGTAGATATATATATATATAAGTTTGTATTTTTAAAATATAAATAATACTATAAATATTATAAATATAAAATATTATATAAATATTATAATTATTTTAAAAATCGAATCGGTTCGGTTTTTTTCGGATCGGTTCCTAGCTATAACCGGAACCGCATAATCGGTTTCGGGTTCGGTTTTAAAATTTTCGGTTTCGGGTTCGGTTCGGTTTTATACGGTTCGGTTTCTAGCGGTTTTTGGCGGTTTCGGTTTCGGTTTCGGATTTATTCGGTTTTTTGCTCACCCTTACTAGAAAGCTAGCAAGGCATAATGGCTCATGTTCCTTGTTTGCCTCATGGTTACAATATTTTAGAGGCTCCTCCATTTTGTGTGTGGGAGACAATATCTGGTTTTTCTGTTAAGAAAAAGTAAAAGATTAATCATAATAATATGAAAGTAAAAATTGATAAAAAAATTCCGTGAAAGACGTATCATATGTCTGATAGATTGATACGGAATTGGTAAATTACCTGATATTAAAAATTCTGGTCTCTGTGAGATAACCCAGTCTTAAATTAATGTTCATCCTTACCAATAGTATCATGTACATTCAAAGATTCTGGCTATGACTTGGCTTTCTCTCTGTCAATTCATTAAGTTAAAAATATCCAGTAGCGTACGTAACGTGCGTATCTATTATATTTACTCCCTCCGTCCCCCTCATTTGTTTACATCGGGGGACGGGGGTTCGGCACGCATTCTAATGTTGTCGTAAAATGTAGTTTGATAAATTATTTTGAACTTTTTTCTCTTCTGAATAAAAATTTGATGTTTAAATTTTTATACAAAAAAGAAAAAATTTAAAAATAAGTTATAGAACTATGTTTTATATGTGCCTTAAAATGTGTGTCGAGCACTGTAAAAAAACTGTAAAGAAATGAGAGGGACAGAGGGAGTACTACTGTAATAATACTTATCCGTCCATCACAATTTTTTCAGTTTTCTATGTCATGTATTTTAGAACACATATAAATATAAGATCATAAGTGATTTTATATTTTTAATTATTATATAAATATAAAAATATTTTTTTATTTAAAACCCACCAGGATAAACACACCTACGGGACTGTGGAGCAGAATTTAAATTCACACACGTTCGATCATATCTACTTACCTAGTACTCTACTCTCATCCAACACACTTCCAAAGTTCCAACACTCACCACTCCTCCACAAAAATGAATGAAATGAATCCAAATCCGGCCAACTCGTCGCCGTTCACCCCACTCTCCTTCTTGGAAAGAGCCGCCGTCGTTTACGGCGACACTCCCTCTCTCATCTACAACCAAACCACATACACTTGGTCTCAAACTCACCGCCGATGCCTCCAGCTCGCATCCTCCATATCATCTCTATCCATCTCCCCCGGCGACGTCGTTTCTGTCGTCGCTCCAAACATCCCCGCCATGTACGAGCTCCACTTCGCCGTCCCCATGTCCGGAGCTGTGCTCCACTGTATCAACACTCGTCTCGATGCACGAACTATCTCGATTCTTCTCAAACACTCCGAATCCAAATTGCTCTTCGTTGATTACCAAATCGCTCCGGTCGCGCTCGAAGCCGTTTCTCATATTCCTCGGGAATCTCGCCCGATTTTGGCTGTTATCACGGAAGGTAATGAAGATCAATCTACTATGTCTCGTAGTTTCGATTGTGTCTATGAAAGTTTGGTGGAAAAAGGTGACCCGATGTTCAATTGGATCAGACCGAGATCCGATTGGGATCCGATGGTGCTTAATTACACATCAGGCACCACGGCGTCGCCGAAAGGAGTTGTTCATAGCCACCGTGGATTGTTCATCATGTCTGTTGATGGACTAGTGGAATGGTCCGTACCCAAACAGCCTGTTTATTTATGGACTCTCCCGATGTTTCATGCTAATGGATGGTGTTTCACTTGGGGCATGGCGGCTGTGGGCGCTACTAATATTTGTTTGAGAAAATTCGACTCCGATTTGATTTTTACCAGCATAATTACACACGGAGTCACTCATATGTGCGGAGCTCCCGTTGTTTTAAACATGTTGTCGAACAATTCACAGGGTGTGAAGCTGGAAAAGCCCGTTCATATCTTGACCGCGGGGGCTCCGCCTCCCGCGGCGGTGCTTATGAGGACGGAGAAGCTAGGGTTTGTGGTGAGCCACGGGTATGGATTGACGGAAGTCGCGGGGCTGGTGGTGATGTGCTTGTGGAAACGAGAGTGGGATGGTCTGAGTGATGCGGAGAGGGCGCGGCTGAAGGCGCGGCAGGGCGTGAGGACGGTGGGGTGCACGCAAGTGGACGTGGTGGATACTGAGTCAGGACTCAGTGTCAAACGCGATGGGTTGAGTTTGGGGGAGGTTGTGTTACGTGGTGGGAGTGTGATGTTGGGGTATTTAAAAGACAAGGAAGGCACGTCAAAGTGTTTGAGAAACGGGTGGTTTTACACGGGTGACGTGGCGGTCATGCATGAGGATGGGTATTTGGAGATCAAGGATCGGTCTAAGGATGTGATTATTAGCGGGGGTGAGAATTTGAGCAGCGTGGAGGTGGAATCGGTGTTGTATTTGCATCCTGCGGTGAATGAGGCCGCGGTGGTGGCGCGGCCTGATGAGTTTTGGGGCGAGACGCCGTGCGCGTTTGTGAGTTTGAATGCGGGGATGAGGGCTAGTGAGAAAGAAATAATGGAATTTTGCAAGGAGAAATTGCCGAAATATATGGTGCCGAAAAATGTTGTGTTCAAGGAGGAGTTGCCGAAGACTTCAACGGGGAAGATACAGAAGTTTTTGTTGAGGGACATGGCCAAGGAGTTGGGAAGGAGTAAGATGTGAAGTGAGTTGACTCAGACGGGTTGGGCTGGGTGTTGTGTTTTAAGGGCATGTGCCAATTGGTGTTCGGGTGTTGGGGAGTGGGGACTTGTGCATGGTAATGACTAGGATATTGATGTTGTATGATTAATATAATAACGTGGCTGGGTGTGGATCTGATTTGGAATTTTGTGTTTCGACCTTTTTCAAAGCTGTCACATGAAACATGATATGAATTGTTGAATATGCAAGGGATAAGCACAATGTTTAATCTATTTTACTCTTTTTGACCCTTATTCATTTTTTCCCGAGGAAGAGGGACTGGGTGTTGCAAATTGCAATATAAGTATGCTCATATTTTAAAGCATGTTGGATTAGGTGACTATTATGGGGCTGTTTGAGTGCGTTTAAAACAAATACTTCTTACTTAAAATAAATAAGTGGAGTAGAAGTTAGAAACAAGATAAGATTTATAAGTTTATAAGTGATTAAAGTGTTTGGAAAATAAGTAGAAATCCTGAAACAAAAGCTGGTATTCCTTACTTTTTATAAGTGTTTCTCGACTTATTACACAAACGGTACGAATAAGTGCTCCTAACTTATAATCCTGGAAGCTGGACTTATAAGTTTGAAACAAACATCCGGTATATCTTTATCAGAGGTTTATAAAGAAGTTGCCACTTCCTGCTTTATAAAGTGGTGACTATATTTTCATTTTAAAAAATGACTAACAACGTTAATAGATTTGTTAAAGTACTTATTTAACAAATTAAGTCCGCTTATTAGAAGTTTGGATTATATGAACCTGGTATACCATTCACACTCATGAGATATTTATCCTCTCACTCTGGTCATTAGTTCTTGTTCCAGACACCCCCTTAATCATCTCTTAAATGAACTATAAATTTAAATATTTTAAAATAGATTAAGAGTGCATTTTATAAGAGTATTGCAATTTAAATTTGTTCTAGCAACATAATCTATATAAATGATAGAAAAAAATAGTCACGGAAGCCCAGCTCCAAAAGATAGTTCACAGAAATTTATTTATTTTCGGCCTGCTCTCAAAGATTTTATCCTTTCGGACTATTCTGGTAATCACTTTTTGGTCCCTGTATAACTGTGTTTGAACTTTGAAGTATCTAGGTTCTGGACTCAAGGAGTTCGAACCTTGATGGCTTGATTTGGCAGACCAGATTTGCCATTCCTGGTCTTATTTTCGGCCACTTAGAGAGTCCACCTCGCAGTTCTCTTGTTATTGGTAACTAGCAGCCTTAAAGTTTGTTGGGCTGTTCGTTAAAGCCTTAAAGGGCCCTATAATTTATGATAGACTCCTACTTTTTGTTGTAAATATTCAACAGGACATATGGGCTTAATTCAACCTGACCAGTGTACTAATGCCGCGAGTCTCATTATTTTCTCAACTGGCCTTCACAACTTCTCTTTGTTTAATCTTACGATTGATTTTCTACAATTTTAACTAATTAGCTATGCACCAAACATATCTCAATAATCTACTTATAATAGACTAGATCGAGGGAGATGAATAAGAGCATTGCTAACAGGGTTGATTAAAATTAATTGGCCAAACCTGATTTGTTGAACTTGTAAATCAGGTTAAGGACTTTTTCCCCACCAAAATGCTTAAAATTAAGAGTTCATGGCATTCAACTATTGAATTAATGACATGCCATTTTCTGAACTAGCCGAATTAGTAAGATTCGAGAGTATCAATAAGTATCAACCATAGGCGTTAACGCTCTATAATTAGTAGAACTCTAGAAGAACCTAAAACAATAAAATCTTGATAGTTTTGAGTAAGTGCATGACTCTAAACAATCCTCAATTAGACGAAGTTATACAAGGTAGCACGAAACAGATATTATTTAGGTCTGATTCTTAGAGATCGGACAAATTACATATTCATACAATGCAGCGGGGCTGGATGGAACGTGGAACATATGACATCTTTGCGGAACAGAGAAACGGATAAGCAAAATCTTTTCGTGGCCTCGAACAGAACAGAAAAGAATTACGCCGTGAGGGGATGTGAATTGAAGTTCTCGCCCCACACCGGGCCGATGGAGAACTCAGCACCTTACTTTTCTCCACATTCGAGCCTGAGCTTACCAATTCCTTTGCCATCTCTCTTAGCAAAAACTTCTGAATCTTCCCAGTCGACGTCTTTGGCAATTCCTCCTTAAACACAACCTTTCTGGGAGCCATATATTTTGGCAACTTCTCTCTACAGAACTCAATAATCTCTTTCTCGGTCGCTGTCTTTCCACAAATTAAACTCACAAATGCGCAAGGAGTCTCCCCCCAATACTCATCCGGCCTCGCCACCACGGCGGCCTCATTCACAGCCGGATGCAGGTACAACACGGATTCCACCTCAACGCTACTCACATTTTCGCCGCCACTAATAATCACATCCTTAGACCGATCCTTGATCTCCACATATCCATCCTCATGCATGACTCCAACATCACCCGTGTAAAACCAGTTTTGCTTCATGCACTGCAAAGTACCTTCCTTGTCTTTCAAATAGCCTAACATCACAGTCCCGCCTTTCAGCACCACCTCCCCCACAGTCACCCCATCGCGCTTCACACCAAGGCCTGACTCCGGATCCACCACATCCACTTCCGTGCAGCCAATCGTCCTCACTCCTTGTCGCGCCTTGAGCCTCGCTCGCTCCCTTGCAGGCAAACCATTCCACTCCGGTTTCCACAAACACATCACTACTAATCCCCCAACTTCTGTAAGACCATAGCCGTGACTCACCGTGAATCCTAACTCCTCGGTCCGCATTAACACAGCAGCAGGAGGGGGAGCTCCAGCTGTTAGAATATGAACCGGACTTGTTAACTTCTCGCGGTCAGGATCGTTGGATAACATGTTTAAAACAACCGGAGCTCCACACATATGAGTCACTCCATGCTTGACTATCTTATCATAGATCAAATCGGAGTCAAATCTTCTCAAACAAATATTAGTCCCTCCCACAACAGCCATCCCCCAAGTATAACCCCAACCGTTGGCATGAAACATCGGTAAGGCCCATAGAAAAACAGGTTGTTTCGGTACAGACCATTCGAGCAAAGCATCGATAGTCTTAAGAAATGCGCTACGGTGGCTAAGAACAACTCCTTTCGGGGAGGCTGTTGTGCCAGAAGTATAATTAAGAACAATCGGATCCCATTCTGACCGCGGCCTGATCCAATCAAACGACTGATCACCTCTTTCAACTAGCCTCTCATACGTAAAATCAAACTCCGGAGATGAAGCTTGATCATCTTCCGTGATCATAACTAGTTTCGGCCTCGAGTGCAGAGGAAAGCACGAGAGAGCTTCCAAAACAACCGAAGCCATTTGGTAATCAACAAAGACGAGTTTCGACTCAGAGTGAGTAAGCAGAGTTGAGATGGCACGTGCATCAAGGCGAGTGTTGATGCAGTTGAGTACCGCGCCGCACATTGGCACAGCAAAGTGGAGCTCGTACATGGCGGGAATGTTGGGAGCGAGAACAGAAACAACGTCTCCGGGGGAGATAGAGAGGGACGATATCGAGGAGGCGAGTTGAAGGCAGCGACGGTGAGTTTGTGCCCAAGTATACATGGTTTGGTTGTAGATTAGAGAAGGAGAGTCGCCGTAAACAACCGCAGCTCTCTCCAAGAAAGAGATTGGGGTGAATGGTGATGAATTCGCGGGATTCGGTTCCAATGCGTTCATTGTTTTTGGTTGTTAGTTCGCGAAACAGAGTGATGAAAAGCAGTACGTTGTAGCTATGCACCTTAGCGCTGAGGGGTGTCATTTATATACAAAAACTTGAGCAGCGAAAACAGATTAGTCGGAATTAATCTTTTTTATATAATAATTGTTTTTATATAATTAAACACGCTCAGGTCCTGATTAGCAGAGATATTAGCCGTGCATGTTTGTGCTATGAATGCTGTCGCACCACCAGCCCATATAACATATCAAAGGAGGCCCAAGGAGAAGAGGGCTATGAAAGTGGCCCAGACAGACATGTGACCCAGAGGGGCAAAAAGGACTTTATGCTGGAAGAGAGTTAAAAAGAGAAGGGAGGAGACTGGGGTAGGGGATCGAAAGAATATTGTTGTTGAGTAGGGCTGGGAGAGACCACCTCTCGAATAGTGGCAATTACTTTTCCGTTGTAATCGTTTCACACTTACTTTGTTATTCTGGAGTTTATGCTAATTATCGTATTTTAGTATCAGATCTAGTAGTTTTCTCTAGCAGTTTGAAAATACGAAACCTTATATTTTCTAACAATGTATCCCAGGAACTATGTAACCTTATATTTTCTAAAAATGCATCCCAAGTTATGTGTCTCGTATATTTCAACAAAGAAACCCTGCTCTGGATTGATGAGTGATGGAATGGAATGGGTTCGAACAAATCATTCGTTAAGACTTATTTTTTTGGTCATTATTGCGTAGGAATAATTTGTGGAGAGGTCTCTCTAGTCAAGATATGTCAAACTATTAAAAGTATATACATAAATTATTTTTACTTGATTGGAGTTCGCCCACCAACAATTATTTACGCTACAAATAAATTATATTTCCAACAAATTTATATACATAATAAGTAATAATTGACTCTGAAGACAGCTATAAAAATATGCAACTCACTGTTTGTGTGACTCCTTATCCTCTTTTTTTTGCTCACAAAGTAGGAAAACATTGATGCAGTTTTCTCCAAACTACTTGACCGAGTGCCGTGCGCTTGATTATCGTCACAGGAAGCTCAGCACCCTAGTGATTACACTCATATTGTTTGGCTTACACATGATAATTTTATGCCCCTGTTTGACCAATGTAATAAATGTGACGATAAATTAAAATTCTTGCAAATATTTAATACTTTTTAAAAAGAATATGTAATTTGAAAAAAGTAAGTCTGCAGAAGAAAACGATGAGTCTTGGAGATAAGATGGGGGGAAAGTGTTGAAATGCGTGTGGGCTACTGCCTACTGGAAACTTGCCCAATGTAAGTAAATGTGATTGTAAATGGAAATCTTTTTTAAATTTATTTTTTAATATTTCAAAACAGGCATGTAATTTGAGAAAAAAGCAAGTATGCAGGAGAAAACAATGATGACTCTTGCATATGAGATGGTTGGGGAAGTGTTGAAATGCATGCGGGCAACTAGATTTCTCGTGCCTCAGCAACTAAGTTATAAAAACAATCTAGATTTCATGTATATGATGGCCTTCTCATTTTGGGCGCATTTAACTTATAATTTTAAAGGTGTTAGGCTGTCTAATTTTGAAATTTATTTTTATTTTTTTTATTTTTATCTATAAAATAAATTTTTAAAAATTAATTATATAGTTATACGATTAATGATTCTTTTTTACGTGTTCAAAGCAGTGGCGGAACTGGACTAAAATTTAAAGGGCTCAAGTAGTGTGTTTCATGATTCACGGGTCGTTCGGGTACGAGGTACGGGATCGAGTACACAAAACGCTAGTTCTTGTGAATTGGGTACGACGACCCGCAAATCCGATTCACGGTTTGATATCTTGATCTCTTTTAGTGATTTTTTTACTAAACAACATATCAAAAGTGTAACGTAATAATGTGCAAAGTTTTTTAGATTGATGTTTCGGAACATTTGGAAAATTTCAGCTTGATGCTTTTTATTAAGAGTGCAGGAGCATTTCTTAATATCATACAAATTGCTAGAAGATGATACATGCACATTTTAATATATGAGAAGAGTAGTGTAATTATGTGCCGAGTTTTTAAAAAACATATAAATGACCATCACAATTCACAAAAACAAATGTAAAATTTTAAACATCAATGCATCATTCGTTTTCTTTTAGAATAATGAACAAATGTGCTGCGCTTAACCATCACAAATCCTAACATATACATCAAATAGCGGAACCCTCATCAAACCGCGGTTCATCAAATTATGTACCACTCAATTGTTCAAAATTCAAGTTTTAATTTTTAAAAAATTCGGAACCCCTAATTAAAAAAAACTCTTTATACAAAATCACAGCAAATACAAAAATATTAAAGAATAACAATTAATCCAATAATCAATTAAATTATCATGCTTTAAAATTTGGAAAGTAAGTCCCTCTCTATGATAGAGATAAAAAATTATATTGACATCAATAATTCAGCGCGTTAAAAAAATATATAATGTATTTTGAGTTCAGGAAAGATTTTGACATCCCTAGCCCCCACTAGTTCAAAATCAACAAGTATATTTTTGCTCTTAACCAAATTTCTGCATATTATAGAACGTTTGCATCTGTGATATGTTTATATAGTTATAAATTACTGAAATTCCAAGAGCGGACCTTTCAAACTATCGTGTAGTTTCTTTTACCAAAAACCAAATTCATCTATGTGGTTGTTTGGGATTGAGAAGCAAAGGCTTAAAAGAAGTAGAAGTCCAGAATAGAAGTCGGGTCAGCGTTTGGGGAAAGAAGCCCGGCGTTGTTTTGGAGCTTCAGAAGTGATAATGCAGAAGTTAGGAGTTGGAGCTTCTTTTCTTGCTTCTACTTCCTTTTTAGAGCATAAAGCTCAGTTTCATCTTTTTTTGGCTGTAAGTTATATTTAATTTACAGGAAGGCCATCCTTCTATTTAAATTATTCATGTTTAGTGTATTTTGTATTTAAATTTCTTAGCAAGTTTATTTATTATTAGTTTGAATTATTTTAAAAATAATATTATAATGTACGAAACACTATATAAACTTATAATTTATATCATCCAAACACTAAAAAAACTTATAAGTTCAAATAACCAAACACTTAACAATTTAAAAAATTTACTTCTACTTCTCACTTCTACTCCACTTTTTTATTTTAAGCAAGAAGTCATTTCTTTTAAACTTAGCGAAAGCAGGAACCTTTATATACAAAATTTCGGGGCCCTATGTTTTTTTTTTTTTTTGACAAGAGTAAATCTTTGTTTTATTTTAGTTTAAGATAGCATACGCCCTGCGGTTGAAACTGTGCCGTAAGATACGGATTGACATTTAAACCGTTTGGTGCTTTAGTCGGAACCAGAGTTAAGAATCAGGAGACAACTAACTACTTCAACAAGACATGTATTAATTGAGGAAGGTTTGAAAATGAGGAATTATGGCGAATAAGGAATGACAGTACAGTAACTTGACCAAACTCTGTCTGGTCCGAACAGGCCGATTTATGACGAATGATGTACAGTTTGGGTGAAAATGTCTCAGGGCCTAATTTTTAAAATTCATAATTTATTATCCCTCCTTTCCTATGTTGTGACTGTAAAAAAATTGTCTCTGGATAGTGTTTCATTCTTGTTCCAATGCATATTTTTTCATATTCACCCGTGATTATTTGTTCTAATATTTGATTTACCACCATTTGAAATATAAATCGCCTTACTCTTTAACACACACTTCTAAGTCGCTTGACAGCATAGTTAAAATTGTTATTCTAAATTTTTTTTTTTGAATTATAATATTAATCATATATTTTTATTCAAAAAAAAGAAAATTTTAAGAATCATGATTTTAACTATACAGTCAAAGAATTAGAAGTGTGTGTCAAAAAATCAAACGATCTATATTTTAAAATAAAAGGAGTATACACTTGGCATTTAATACAATAAATAAGAGTATACGTGGAAACAACTTATAATATTTAATTTTTTTTAAAATGTGTGCTTTTTAATAAATGTGACAAGCAAAATTGGACGAGAGGAGTAATAAACATAGAATATCAGAGGTCTCGGAAAGATATCCCAACTTTTAAAAAAATAATATGCTCTAAGTTGTTATTGATTACACCCTTTTAAAAAAAGTAATAGATACTCTGGATGCACATTCATTTTACCAGTAATCTCTAAGTACAAACCTTATTTTGATTTTCTAAAATATACTCCTTCCTTTCCCTCAACTGTTTATATCGCGAGACGAGACCCGACAAGTATTTTAGTATTCTCATAAAATATGGTTGATAAATTATTTTGAACCTTTTTCTTGTGAATAAAAATTTAATGTTTAAATTTTTATATAAAAAAGAAAAATATTACTAATAAATTATGAAACTAAATTCAACACGTGCCTTAAAAGTTAAAAGCAATGCAAAAAGATTGTAAAGAAATTGGAGGGACAAAAAGAGTATTAAACTAATGAATACCTAAAAAAAATCTCTCTCCATCCCAACAGGTTCTTTATGTTACTTTTTAGCACGCATTTGAGGCTTTTTATAAAGTATAGTTCCACGATATTTTTTTAAAATTTTTTTATCTGAATAAAATTTCGACGGTTTAAACTTTTATTCAAAAAATATAATTTTTAAAAATGTTATGAAACTATACTTTATAGGAATCTCAAAATGCGTGCAAATAGTGAACGTAAACAAGTAATATGAAAATTGTTTTATTACAACAATTTTGTCTTTGATTATTCCCTGTAGCTTAAAACTCAAAAGACTAATATTTCTTAAATACTTTAAGCAATATAGATACAGATAAGAAGTGAAAGGATTTAATTGTTCCTTATAACTTAAAACTTAAAAAAAATATTTATTCAATATTTTAAGTAATATAGATAAGGGGTGAAAGGATTGAAATAGATTTGTAATATATGTAATTTATATATATACCAGTAAAATACAACATTTTTTACATTTTAAGAGAGGACATTTTTTTTTTTTGACGAATTAAGAGAGGACATTTTAAACTAGTTTTACTGTGTTACAAGTTGGCAACAGTTTGATATAACACGTGATGCTACTGCATTTGCTGAATTATGAACATTTGCGAGACTAGCAAGAAGTTGTGGTTTCATCAAAAGGTCTGATATCATCAATAAAAGACACAACATTATTCTTTGCATAGTTTTGAAACTGAAATCAAGTTAAACCTGAAATCATGGGTTGAGAGTAGCTCAGTGGTAAAGCTATACGTCAGTCGTCCCCGAGGTTTCGGTTTCGGGTTCGATTCTCATCTATATTATGCAACTGAAAACTGTAAGTTCCAACTGAAGTATGGGTGCCCCTGGCGGGGCCATTAGATTGCAATAGAATCAACTGAATGCAACCTTATAGGCAACTAAATGCAACCTTATATGCAACTAAATGCAACTGAAAACTGTAAGTTGCAACGGATGTATGGTGTGCCCCTGGCGGGGCCATTAGATTGCAATAGAATCAACGGAATGCAACCATATGCAACTGAATACAACCATATGCAACTATATATGCAACTGAATTCCTGATTTCGAGTTCCAGTTTTCAAATGTTATTTTCGACCTCATCTTTGGAGTCGTTATATATATATAACGACTTGAAAACTGAAACTTGAAATCAGGATTTGTAGTTGCATATATGGTTCCATATGCAACCATCGTATTTTTGGACAATATTTTCAAAAAGGTAGTATTTTTGAAAATATTTTAGAGATTTGAAAATAAGATTGGATAAGGTAGTATTTTTGAAAATAAGATTGAAAAAACAATATAGAAGATAATTCCCCTATAATAAAATGTATCAAAATTATTCGAATTTAATCAACTGTCAAAACTCAAAAGTTCAGATTAAAAGGAAAATCGAACCACAGGGATCGCACTTCGTTGCAGGAGTAGTTTTATTTCACGATCTATCTGTGTACTAATCTCTCCATCTCAACTCTCAATATATAGGTTTTTTTTGACTTTTAACTAGTCTAATTGACTATATTTTGATTAAAATTTATAAATATTATATAATTAAAAAAATATCATCGAAAGATAAGTTAAGCCTACTTTAATATGCAACTTTTTATTTTGTAAAATAACAAATAAATATTTTTTAATAATTAATCAAAATTTAATCAATTTACCTCTTGGAAAAAAGACGTATAAATTGAGACCGAAGGAGGACTTTGATTACTCATGACATATTGCAATCTAATTAAAGAGTCCTTTATTATTTTAGATTTCCAACCTGACAAGAGAGGGCGCATTAAGGGAAGAAGTAGAAGGACGTCCCCACTCCCTAGGCAACTTTTGGGGTTCCTAGCCTGTCTTACTTAAAATTAGGCATAAAAAACAGAGCAAAGCCTCAACAAAACAAGTCGTCTTTACTTAACTAGTCAAACCAATGTACTGAAGCCCTATTGGGGCAAGACAGCAAATACAGAGAAGACAGTGATGGTGATAGAGCAAGCAAAAAAGGAGTTGGAGAAGCTGGAAATTCAGCATCCAAATAGTTTTCAGTCCCTCAAGTTTGAACTCAGAAACTTCATATCTCAACTAGAAGAGGAAGAGGAAGAGAAGCTCTCATCTCCACAATACTATTCCACCACTGCTTCCACCCATGGTATTTTATTTTTATGTACACACTCCGCTTCTGAACAATCAATTTAAAAAAAATAAAATCGTTGACAACAATCACTTGTCATGAATATTTGATTTTTTTACGTTCGTTGCATGTTTGTGGTATATAATTGTTTTTAAGCGTGTGCTTTAGAAAAACGGTTTTTTACACTTAGGAACGATGAACTAGGTTTTTTTTTATGTAGTCAGGCTTGTTCTCTCGTGTGTAAAGATTACCATAATAAAAAATTAACCTTTTGTTGTTCTTATGAAGTCCAATAAAGTGAGACGTGCAATATTACCAGTAATTTTCCCGTACAGAGTCTGAATATCATAAAAATTTTGTTTTTTGGGCAAGTACATAAATACATTTGTTTTTTGGGTTGTTGAGCAGTTTCGTGGACCGGGAAGAAGAGAAAGAAGGGCAGTAGTGATGAGGAAGAAATGAGGGATGTTGATGAAGCTGAATCTAAGTTGGAAGTTTGTAAGATGTTGTGTAGGAAGAGGTCTTGTTGTGACGAAGCCTACGGGAAAAGAAGAGATATGAATACCGTTGCTGCGATTGAGAGAGCTCGAGTTTGTCTCCAGAAAGTGCAGCAACTGAAAACTAGCTTTTTCCGATACTAGTGATATGTGAAGACGTTTTGTATGTATATTATGCAACTTTTCATCTTCTTTTCAGGTTACCCGTTAGTTTTCACTTTCACTTTTTAAGAAGCATAAATAAGGCGAATTCCGATTATCCCAATTCGATGAATACAAACTTGTTTTATCAAGTGATACAAATTGAGATCATGGATCAGCGGCTGAAATCGGCTTTTGCTCGACAGTAACACAAGTTTTAATAAAAAAAACAAATCTAAAACTAGGGTTTACAGAAAAACAGTTTTTAGTTAGGAAAATCAAATTGTCATATTTTCAAAAAAAAAAATAATTTTTGAAACTATATTTTCAAAAAGTTGATATTCAATTTGAGAAATGTTACAAATTTTATTATTATTTTTACATTATAGTTTTAATTATGAAAATAATTAACATAATTATTTAGAATTTTGAAAATCCACTTATTCTCAAACACAACAATTTTCAACATCACTTCATCCTTCATCTATACCGGTCAAAATATTATTTAATAAAAATAATGTAAAATGAAAGAATTAAAGATGTGGATTAGTATTATATATTACCGCTTTATACCAGGGGGATTGGTGCTGGAAGTATAGAAAAAGATATTTAAAAAAAATATTATGAAACTACATTTTTATGCACCAATTATGATTATTTATATTTTTATTTAAATTTTTTATTTTAATAATTTAAATATGTTATTAAATAAAATATATATTTGATTTTAGTGTATTTCCAAATATAATTATACATTTAATATTGTTTTGATATTCTTATCTTATTTGATTTATTACGTATATTGCATACATATTAAATAATTTATTTCGTATGATCGATAATAGTATCTATAAACAGTTATGATAATTGTTCAATTGTTTATAAATAATTAGATAATTAGATTCTGATTACTAGATTAATTGGAAACTAGTTGAGAAGCCGCGCGTTGCGGCGATCTATAAAATTTATATTAATGATTCAATATTAATATTTTTTGAATAAAATAATTTTGTGGTTGTCTATAAAAAGTATATTAATGTTTCAAAATTAATATTTGTAGGATAAAATAAATTTTATATTATAAAAATCTTGATGTAATACCAATACTAATATATAAAATTCTAAAATTTATACACGTAATTAACATTTTAAAGCACGACGAATCTTAATTTTATTTGTGTTTTTTTTTAAAGTAATCATGTTCTTACATTGCCACCTTACTCCAATTTTTTTGGATTGATTGTGCACAAAAAATTAGAAAAATTAAACGGAAAGTTTGTAGAGACTCCCGTAACCTTAACGCCATGTAAGTCCAGTGACTCTCGAAAAATTAGAAAAATTAAACGGAAAGTTTGTAGAGACTCCCGTAACCGTGGCCTTATAGAATGATGATGCGGTAGATGCGGAGCTATCGTGGTCGACTCCGTCAGTAAGCTGGTAATTAAAAATAAGAATTATATTACTTTTATGATTTATGATTGCTAAATAAGAGAAAGAATCGTATTATTTTTATAATTTTTTTTTATATTTTAGAGTATTAGCTTTAGAATTCGTTAAGAAAAGAATTATATTATCTTTAGAATTCTTAAACCTGATTTTTTTTAAATTATAATTATATATTTCTCTCCGAAATTTGAGAAAAATCAAAAACCGAATCCAAGGAGACGCCCGTATACACTGATGATTGTACTTACCTTCTCCCGGTTCCGAGTTCCCCAGAAATTCCAAAGTGTTTGTAGTTGTGGGATATTGAATTGAACGAGAAACACACCAGATTCTCTTTTACTTTGGTTGTACTCCGGTCTGACTTATTAGTCGAAGCTTAAAGCCATGGTCTGGGGCCTCTTTCCAACCGAACCCCTTTCAGGTTATTCTTTTTCATCTTCACCTCTTTACTTTCTTTCAATCTCAACAACACTGTCTTTTTCACTGAGGACTTTTGACAAACATTTGGCGTGTTGTGTGTTAGCAATGGACATCTTTAAATACAGTAGGATTAATACTTTGGTATTTTGGGTTTGATGGTAAGAGAAGGTTGACAATGTCAGTTCATGCTTGTTTTCATATTTTGTTCTTCTTGTTTTTTAGAATTGTCCAAGTGGTGCTAATTTGTTATTATTATGCAGGTGAAAACAGATATTATATCTTCAGTCAAGGGACTTATAAAGTCGGTCGAAAAGGTACTCTACATTGTGCCGAATGTTCTTTTGTCTGGGTAACAGCTTCATGTATTTTGATTCCGGTTTACGGGTGGTTGGATTGTTGATAGAAATGGGAATTAAGGGAATATGTATATATTAAAATTCACGCACATATATTTGTTTACATGCTGTATCAAATGTAATGCAACACTTCATTGAAGTGAGCGGAACTTGTATAAAATGTGATAACTTTGCTCAATGGAACATGTTACTATCACAACTGTGCCTAATATAGTACACATTCTGCATATAAAATTAAATGTTGTTATCAGGTCTTGGTTGATAACCTGATGTCATAATTTGAATTTGGTATGTAGGTTGCGATGTGATCATTAATAAAGATAAAGGAGTTTCAAGAGTTCATGCTGAGATAGTAATTGATGCGATGATTGCGTTAAATACACAGAGGAATACTTCGCGTATAGATGCTAAAGTTAGGATAAGAGATTGCTCAAAGTATGGGACATTCATTAGCAATGATCTCGTCTCGAAGAAAAAAGTGCATGAGTTCCCCAGCAGAGAAACAACTCTGCAAGAAGGGGACCTGGTCTCTTTTGGGACCGGCAATGCTACCTACAGGTAAATAAACTTGTATTTAACTCTTTTTACAAGTCTTGTTCTGTTCATCTATTGGTCATAGTGTTGCAGTCGAAGACTTGTTTGAGACTGCTAAATTAGACATTAGAATGCAGAATTAATGGCTAGACTGTTGACGTTTGTGTGCAGGTTTTCTTTTGTTCCCTTTATGTTCTCCGTCTGCTGTTCTGTGCCTTTTAAAAAGCTTCAAGAGAAGATATCATTAATAGGTCAGTAATTTTCACTAAACATCTTGGCTTAAGTAGTTAAGTGTTCTTGTAAGGTTTTCTCATTTTTGTAGTATTACTATTCAAGATTATAGGTCTTTTTACTTATGTAAGCTGAGGTAATATTGCTGCAAGTACAGTACAGGCAGATGTGTATACCATATACGAGTGTCTCTTGAGATACTTTTCGTGATCCATGGATCTTGATTTAAGGATAAGTCTGCAAAATATTTTATAAAAAACCCTGCTACTCGTGGAGAATTTAGGTCTTCAACTGGCTTTAAATATTTACAATGACCATATATTTATTTTAAATATAGTATCTTTAGTTTTGTTCAGTGTTATTATATTATTATCTAATTGAGTGGCTTACCTGTTCTTGATGATCATGTTCTTGGTGTTCTTGGGTAGGGTCTAGAAACATAAATATTAGTTATATAATACGTTTAACTTAGTTCCTACATTAAAAAATTAGTATATGTACTTCTCCAACACAATTTTAATTGATGTTCAACAAAATATGTTAAAAAATGTTGAACTCAAATTATATAAATGTTGAAGCATAAAGTTTGTAAGTTTGTACCAGAACCCACCCCTATATATACATATATATATATATATACACATATATATATATATACACACACACACACATATATATATATATATACACACATATATATATATACACACATATATATATATATACACACACATATATATATATATGCAATTGTTCAAATACAAACCACTAAAATAAAAACTAAAACACAAACCAAGAGTAACTATACCTAAACGACATAGCCCACCCCCTATATGTCATCATCCACCTAGGGCCCACACATGGCCCCCACTCAATCCACCCCGGGACCGCTAGAGCCTCGCCAAGGCTTCGCACAGGCCCGTACAGGCTCCAGACATCCTCAAGAGCCAAAACTTGGCCCCACGCCCCCACCATGATCCCATTAGGCCCCAAACCGACCCTACTAGGCTCCACTATGCTACATATCTATATGTATATATACATGTGTGTGTGTGCGCAAGAATAAGAAGATGAGGTATATGTATGTTTATCTTATGTAATTAAGAGAGAGAGTTCAGAACAAGAAAAAAAGTATAATTAAAAGAGATAATTATAAGAGAGAGTCCAGAGGAAAAAAGAAGTAGATTCACCCCAGGTATGTTTGTTTCTCGGATGTTAGGTAGTGTTTTTAGGGTCTTTTTATGACCCATGTCTATTCAAAGAGCTTAGTCAATGGCCCAGTCAAGCCAGTCAACGGCCTAGTCAACTATTACACATCGCTTAATCCCAAGAAGCGCAGAAATGCGCTCGCATCATTGAACTCGCATCGCATATACAAAGCGATGCGCATCAGCTGCGCTTCGATGCGCTTCTCGCTTATGCGCGCGCATATGCGCGCTTTTAACAACACTGGCCCCACCATGATCCCATTAGGCCCCAACCCGACCCTACTAGGCTCCACTTAGACCATGTCTAGGCCCATCTTGGGGTCCATCCCCGGTCCCAAAACCCTTACCATTCTACTTAATCGCATTGGTTTGTATTTTAGTAGTTTGTATTGGAGTAGGACCCTATATATATATACATATATATATTTGAATAATTAGGCTTATATACCTTACAAATTAGTTCTTGTTCTAGTAAATCACTGGGTGAGCGATAACCGAACTCAGGACCTTGGACAAGCCCTTAAAACTAGACTATACCATCACGGTTTATAAATTTACAGTAAGTGTCAAGCTTTCAACCCCCCAAGCACAATTATTGGTAAAATTTTAAGAATTAGTACTTATCTAGAGCCAGGGAGGCAAAATATAGCAGAGAAGTCTGATTTGTTCCTCTTTTTAATATCAGAAGTGATTGAATCATCCTTGTCCACATTGAATTTTGTTTCCGCTTTGGTACTTCTGGGTACCATTTCTGCCTCCTTTCTTGGTGTTGAATATATTAAAGGGTACACATATATTGAAGTTGATTAAGCAAAATTTTAGAACTTATCCCTTCAGGTTTTTGCTGAACTGTTATTTATCAGTTTTAATGCAATAGTTTGAAATAAATGGCCATTGATAAATGTATATTAGCATCTTGGTAGCATAATGACACATTCGTCTTGTGAAGGTGCATCTGCTATTCGTAATTGGAGTATGGAGTGCACCCATGTGCTTGTAGATGACATCGCACCATTTAATGAAGATATAGTTGATGCTATTGTGGGCAAAAAACCTTTAGTCTGTCACAAGTGGGTCGAGGTACAGTTTCTTCTTTATCTGTAATGGCTTTTGTTTATAATTCCATTGTAGTTGTGTTTCGCATTGCGTATGCAGCAGCCAAGCAGTAAAGTAGTATGTGGTATATACGCTACTGATACTTGATGTAATCTGCATCTGTTTTTCTTCCCTGCTGCACTAGTTCTTTATATATCTCTGTTCAGTATGAGCAACACCTTATAACTGAAGCTTTAGGTTACATTCAGGGGCTCACCATATAATTCCTAATGCTTACTATGATATTCAGGTCATTGCAGAATCGAATATTTGCACAGAAATTCCCTGCTGCAGTTCGTAAGTATTGCCCGGCATTTAACTGTTAATATAATTTACAGATTGCTCATAGTAATTTTGAAACGAGAATACAGTAGTAAAATATTGTTTTCTTCCTCAGTCATGCTCCAACACTGAAGGTGGAAGATTTGTCAGTCAAATTTGCAGATTCTATGTCTAGAGAAAATTGTTTGAGAGGATACACTTTTCTGTTGGAATCAGCCCCCAAGGTATTTAATTCTGATAATTTTGCTAAATTTGTTTTGTTATCTACTTCCTAAGTTCTAACTTATAATATGTTCTCTGTTCCTTTGTAGTTGGGAACCACTGGACAATGTCTTGTATATAATTTGAAATATGTTTTATATAGACACACGTGCTTGTATTATGTATAGATAATTTTACAAACTAATGTACGCAAGTACCTGTTCATGCCCTTGTTAGCAGAAAAGGGTAAGTGCTTTAGGAAAAATTACGAGGGTGAAAAGCTTTGCACACACTACTCTCAACACAATCAGTTACTGGCTACAGATAATGTTTAATTTCACTTTCACACACACACACACACACACACACACACACACACACACACACACAAGCCCTTTCAGCATATAAATTAGTAATATACAAGTATAGCTAATAAGTAATAATAGACTATTACAACATCTCATTACTCTATGGAGGCTGAAATTTCTACCCAGTTGCAGAATAAGTGTCAGCTGAAGGATAGGTTGCAGGCTGTATTTATCTCTGACAGGTCTTAGTAACATTGTGGTTAACTAATTAGAAATTCACTTTATTTATCTTGCTGCTGCAGTATCAGCTAAAGGATAGGTTGCAAGCTTTATTGGAGGTCTCTGGAGCCAAGGTTATTGCTGTTGAGGCATTCTATCAAAGTGCTCAAGTATGTTTCTTTCTTCTTCATATACTCTTTCAAAAGAAATTATCATGTACGACCAAGATGCTCTTATCCTGGTGCTATCCATTTACAGAAGGTTTACGATTCATACCATGTCAAAGACAAGGTTGGTGTGTGTGTTTAAATTTATAACGAAGGATGAAAATTTAATCATTTTTTATGCAAATATTCCTTGTGGAATGAAGCTGAAAAACTGAAACAACTTGTGAAGTAGTGCTCCATGGTAACATGCTGAGTTGCTCAAATGTGCACTGGGCTTTTTTTCTTCATAACAACTCCCTTGTAAAAAACCCATAATTGGTTTTAAACCAAGTGTCGATGCTGAATTTTCTCTAATGTATATCCATAATCTCCCTTTGCTCAACTAAGTAGGAAAACCGTAACTATTAACTGTATGATTTATTTAGAATAGTACCAAAAGCATCTTGGCTTCTTCTGTTGTACAAAATTTCTAGATGGGATAAATAGATTGTCCTCATTCAAGCTGGTATTTGCTCAATCATATCAAACACTTTCATAAAATTTCAACTAAACAAATAATCAAATGTGAACGTGACTTGTTATTTTGTTAAGCATTAAGACTTTACCAAGTTGTCTGTAGGCGAAACCTTGTGTTCTCCAATAATTAATTATATGAATAGCCTTTTTTCCTGTGGAGTCAGGGACAACTAGACACCTCCTTGTCCAAGGAGACTAATCATTTAAAGTCTTAAACTCAAGGACTGTTCAAAATGGCAGGGTAGAAGAAACATTCGTCATTGTCTCATTGACCAATGATTAGACCTTGGGCAAAGTTGCATGAATAAAAAAAAAGTTGATAACCAAATGCTTATTCAAACACAGCACCATGATGCACAAGCGTTTGCCTGTAAAATCTAATTAAGTTGTGCAGAAGGTTTCAACAAGAAATTAAGAAGCTCCTCATGATCTGCTCTGGAAAATGTTGTTCTTTTTACATATGTCAACTATTTTTTGGTGATATTAGTTACTTGAACGTTCAGTGATATTTTAAGTTTAAATGAGTAGCAGGGTTCAGAGGGTGAGGGAAATGAACGCATTGCTCTAGTTATACCTGCTGGATCAGCGGATGGTTCTGAAAGCCTCCGTCACCTCAGTTCTCTTTTAAGAGTGAATGAGATGCATTTGATCTGTGCAACTTTGTCTGGACAGCTTGACCCTTCTGTTTTGGTGTTGCCACCTGGTAAGGCTTGTTCCATATTTTGAGCAAGTCCCTTGTTCCTTAATTATAATTGACTTAAATATCCAGATAGGATTTTTTTTTTTGTTGTAAAAAGTAATCAAATCAAGATAGCTCCGGGCTGTGTATGATAATTGTTCCATATGTAAATTGATATCATTTTGCAGTGGTTATCGCATCTTCATGCTCTACAGACGAGACAGTGGTGGCAGATTCTGATGAAGAAGTAGAAACAGCCACATCTATTCCTAATTCTGTTGCTTTAGACACAATAAATATTGGGGAGAGTGAAGGCAGAAGGGAGGCAGATGTCTTCATTGTGATGTCTGATGATCAAGGGGACGAAGGACCCATATCTCGTACCAACATAGAATCTCCTCATAATGAAAGCAAAATGGATGTAGTAACAAATCGTGGTGATGAATCAGTAGAAAAATCAGAGCAAGTAGCATGTTCAGAGGATAGATACTGTGGCAAAATGGCTAGAGAAATGAAGGATGAAGAATCTGATGCCAAAAATTCAGATATTATATACAGCCAAGACTTAGTTATCAGAGACCTTAAATTACCAGCTAAAGCCCGTTCTTCAATGAACAATACAGTCGTAAACTTTAAACGTTTCAGGAAGGTGAATGAAGTTTACTTATGTTCCTATCAATGTTTAGATTTATGCAATACTACATGAGTTTTAATTTCTTTCAACAAGTTTTGGGAAAAGACTGTTTTCTTTTTTGGTCATATACAGTTAGTTAGTTCTACACTGAATTTCCTCTATTACATAAATTATGTACAGTCTCTTAGAGTGACATGGTCCTCCTACTTGAGATGATAAGGTAGTTATCCTGTCTACAATAGAACAGTAATTAAGTAGAGCAATTGAGGGGGTTGTTTTGCTCATCCGGGATAAATACGAATCTCATGACTGATTTTTTGACTTTTTTTTGCAATATGCTTTTCTCTTCTGCATGTTGGAATCACATACGATAATTCTTTGAGTTTTACTGATGTAGCATGTCTTTAACTGATGTATTTTCTTACTTGTCCTTTCAACTTGAAATGGATACGCAGATGGATATGCAATCAGGGAATAGCTTCAACAATCTGATTCCATTTGCAAAAAATCCGTACAAGTACATGCCTCATCCCTTGCTGTTACGTTTTAATGATATGATACTTGTATAGGAAGTCAACGTTATCTCAACTTTCTTTCTATTTGATAAGTTCAAACTTTCTTGCTTGACCACAGAGACTCTGACTACGGGAATGAGGAAGTAGCTGAATCTATAAAAGAAGAGAAAAGGAGAAAACAAATGGAGGCTGTCGCAGATGACTTATTTAATCACGAAAAGGTTTTTCCCTTTGATAACTTAAGCTGGATTAACATCAATTGAATGAGAACTGTAACAAACAGTTTTCCTTTTTTTGATAATGTTCCAGGGAAAGAGACGTGGTACAGCTGGTTCTCTTCATGGTCTTTTTACTCGTAGATGATGAAGGTACACGTATTGCAATTTTAAGTGAAGACACCTAGTTGCATGCTCTTTTTGTATGTAAATATTATATATCACGAAATTGGGTTTTGTAAGATATTTTGAATATATATGCGCTAAGCTTTTCTATTAAGGTCCTCATTAGGAAAAAAAAATACATCGCTGATACGAAAATGATGATGATGTTTGTATGCTTCTACATCTTGACTGCTTATGGTTTAGTGGCTTTTGCAGGTACCATTTTGACTCTGCTGTTAATTTCGTTCTCAGCTGATTTTGTGAAGCTTGTCCGCAAGTCTACAGAGGCTACTGTATATAACCAATATTTGCTTCTTGGGTAGCATTAATAGCCACACCTGATAGTTAGGCTGCATCATATAGATATGTGTGTGTGTAATTGTTTACGGCAACACAAGGGGAAATGAGTGGCCTTTATCAATTATGTATCTTGTTTCGGGATAGCTTCATTAATTATTCTTATTAATCAGACTCTAAATCTGGCGATTTCACTTTAGTTTGCCTCTATTTTCAATGTGGTTTATCTGTACTTGAATAGTATTGCAAAACACGTACTATTGTTAAAAGCCAAGTTATGCAGTATTGAAACACAAGGCCAGGACTCTCTGTTGCAAGAATGTAGTAGGTGATTCTTGCAAATGAGTCCCAATCTTCTGCATTTCAAGCCTAACCCTTGCTAATGTTAGAACACACGGATTCCACATAAAGTGCAGTGGAGAGCCAGACATGAAATTGAGCTTTAGGCCTCGGTGTGTGGTTCCGGGTTCGAAATTAGAGTAGGGTAGCACTGAATCAGATACCTGTCCAAGTCTCGTTTATACATTACGACGGGATGTAAATTTGTATGGGAGATAAAAATTTGACCTTGTGTAAGAAATTCATCCCACGAACTGTATGTCTGCACCTAATAAAAAAAAACACAGCACTGTTTGGGAATTTAGTGTTTGAGAATTATCGACTAGAGGATTGAATTAGATGTTTTGACTAGTTGATTGAAATAGATGTTTTGACTAGTAGATTGAATTAGCGGTTTCTTGTAAAACTGTTTGATAAATAGATGTTTGATTAGCTTTTTATGACACATACCAAAACTTTTAATTCAAAAACTCTTTAAAATAGCTTTTAGAGCTCAACCCTGTATTTCATTCCGCTAATTATCAAACACTAACATTAGCGGATTGAATGGTCAAACCTCTGAAATCTCTCAAACCTCTAATTTTATCTCAAAATTCTAACTTCCAAAACGGCCACATTCTAGCTTGGTGCAGTAATATCTATTAGTTTTTGACAACTTATCAAACCTGTAGGGTATCTGTGCCATATACCATATGACTATTCACAACGTTAGCTGCCAGATCAATATTCTGCTGAATTAACCCAGCTGTGGACGGTTCTTCCTTATCATTATGCATATTCTGTTCATGAAACCCTGAATCTATGCAGCATCTTAAAGAGTGAACAGATCCAGATGCTTGCACGTGAAGAGTAGCAAGAAGCGCCGGGAATGCTTCTGCCTGCTGTATCCATGAATCATGATTAGGATTAATAATGGTTTTGCATGGCTAGACCACGTAGTGCAATTACAATAGAGTTGACCTTTTGGTATTCATTTAATTGTGGTTCGTTCCAGATCTAGTTTCCCTCTTTAAATTGATGCAATCTCGTAACATCAGCTTCTTAACTATTACTCAGGATAACAGCAAGTTGGTAGTGTTTCTAGTGATAGTCCAGTAAAAGTATGGGGCCTTATACTTGCACTTCATCTTATAATCTCCTTCTGTTGGCTCTCATGCTGCTTCTCACATCTCAAGGGAACGGCGCATATTACTCGCCTCAATCTAGAATTTGCACTGATTATTCCACCAAATGTGGCGGCAAACAGATATTCTGCCCTAGACAATGCCCGACGTTTAAGGCTTCCACTGAGAAAGGCAAAGGCTGCTTCATCGACTGCAATGCCAGAGACTGTGAAGCTATTTGCAAAAGTATGAACCCTAGTCCTCTTACTCTCTGTGTGAATATATGTATTTTGTTCAAATACTTAAGTTTTTTTTTTTCTTCTTATTCTGCAGCTCGCAAGCCAAATTGCAATGGAATTGGTTCAGCCTGTTATGATCCAAGATTCGTGGGAGGAGATGGAGTCATGTTTTACTTCCATGGCAAGACCAATGAGCATTTCAGCCTAGTTTCCGATGTCAACTTCCACATAAACGCCCGGTTCATTGGACGACGACCTCAGGGGAGATCACGCGACAATACATGGATTCAGGCACTAAGCCTCATATTTGGCTCACACACCTTCACATTATCAGCAAACAAAGTTGCAGAATGGGACAGCTCAACTGACCACTTCCTCTTCACCTACAATGACCTACCTATTCACATCTCATCAGGCCACCTAAACACCTGGACTGCCCCTGACAGCAAGCTAACCGTCGAGAGGACGACATTGCACAACAGCATTGCCTTAACACTGCCAGGAGTTGTGGAGATGTCAGTAAATGTGGTACCAGTAACAAAACAAGATGATCTTTTACATAACTATCAAATACCTGCAGATGACTGTTTTGCACATTTGGAGGTGCAGTTTAAGTTCTTTTCGCTGAGTGATAAAGTGGAAGGAGTGTTGGGACAGACGTATCGCCCCGGGTTCATGAGTCCGGTTAAGAGAGGCGTGGCAATGCCAGTCATGGGCGGGGAAGATAAGTTCATGACGTCTTCTCTGGTGGCTGCAGATTGTAAGAAGTGCATTTTTAGTGGCGGTGAAATGAATATTGAAGCCAAGAGTATGTTGTCGGATGTGATGACTGTGGATTGCACGAGCACAAGTCCTGGCCATAGCCACGGATTTGCTTGTCGTCGATAGAAGTAACTTAGACTTCTCCCAGCAAAGCACAAATTTTGTTGTCATTGTTTTTTTTTCTCCTTGTATAATGAATGAAAAAATATGGCCAAGTGATCAGCTTATAAAATCGTCTTGTTATACTTACCCGTCTAAGAAAAATATAAATATTTATTCGTTATATTAAATTAAAGATTAAGATTATAGAAAATATTTTATTAATGATTGATCGTAACTGAAGTCATTATCTTAAATAGACATCTCAAATTAATATATCTCATTGATACTCAACAATATCAATAGACAATATCACTCTTTATTGAGTTGTTTTCCAAGTCTATTGATAAGGGATGTCAATAAGGTGTTAAATATTATGATAAAAATGATCAACAATGTGATTTATTCTCACTGTATTTTTGATAGTTTATTATTAAAAAAATTTCTTTCATTATTGAAAGATAATATAAAATCGAGAGAGAAACAGAGTTGTGTATAATATTTTATTATAAAATTTAGGATATGCAAGGTAAAAGATGCCTAAAAATAAGGCTGAATAGGTTGTCCTATCATACTAAACATCATTAAAATTGTTGGATCAAATTTTTTAATCAAATATTCTAAATTATAATTTAGAATATCATACAAAACATCTTTCGGACTTGTTTTTACTTTTTAGTAGATAAATTAATCATGTCCTGCAATCCTCCTCCATTAGGGTTTGCTCTTTTTCAAGTAAATCGAGGGGCTTCCACTGGTTTTCTCCGGTGGAAAGCCCCAACCCTTTCATTATCTATCTTTTATTCTCGTTAATTTCTTTTCAATAAAACCCAATCTTTTGGGTGTTTGTGTGTCTCTCCTCTTGGAGTGTGTGGTTTGTCTCTCCTTTTGGAGTGTTTGTTATGTTTTTCTTTAGTCATGATTGGGTTTATTTCGTGTTGGATCCGTTGAAAACGAGTTTCTTGATATTTTTGGTGATCTACAAAAACTGTATCGAATCTGGGACGGTGGTGATTATTGCAAGAGCTCACCTTTCACAATCAAAGATTGTTCATCATTCACGGGTTTACACTTTCGGCATGTCTATAGCTGGTATCCGGCATGTAGATAGCTGGGGTGCCTTCGGCAAGTCTATAGCTGGTATCCGGCATGTAGATAGCTGTGGTGCCACTTCTCCAATCTCGATTTATGCGATTGGTGTTTCTGAACATTGGGCTAACAATAGTTTTTATGTGATATGGTCAATTGCGATGTTACTGTTTCCAGAGATTTTGGTGCAATTTGGATCGCTTAGGATGTCTTTGATTTCGTTTTTTGCTTCAAGAATTTTTGAATTCTATCTGTTAAACGATCAGGAAACAAATCATCTAATTGTTTTTAGCATGTTATTTGTTTTACCACCTGGTTGTATCGACAGTTGGGGGTTTGTCCCGACTGTATTATATTCAAGTTAATGAAATTTTCTTGCATTTGTCAAAAAAAAAAAAAAAAAAAAAAAAAAAAAATCATGTCCTGCAATCGAAACAAGACATTACTCCAAGGAATGAATCGCAGGTAAATTATTGAAGTATCAGTCATTTTCTTTTGCCCTCCGTTGAAATGTGGATTAAGAAATTCTACCTACTATATGAACTCATATTTTAACCCTTCATATTACTTTTACATAATACTAAAAGACGGTTAGGTATTTATATCTTTTGAAAGGGATTCCTAATTTAAAATATATAAATATATACTTATGGTACGTTAAAGAGAAGTAAACGTTATATATAGCAAAAGTTACTCGTAGTATGGATTTTCGTCCCAATTTTTCTGATATTAATTATAAAAAAATTAAAAATCGTGTTCTGCGATAGTAAATTAGCACCAGGAAAATGCATCTTCCAATGAAATTTACACGCGTAGGTCATTCGGTTCTACGGATCTTTCCATCTCACCGAACACTTTTGACTTGCGCGTCCCATGTGACTTTTGGGGTTCAAGTAATTTATAATTTAACAAGGTGTCGTCTTTGCTCCTTTGTTAAATTTTAGTTATATAGTTTAAAATTCAGAAAAAATAAATTTATTTAAGTTCTGGTTATTATTTATCATTGTATAGTATACTAATTTATCATCAATAATTTATGATAATTCATCAATTTTTTAAATAATTTATAAATTACATCTACTTCTAAATAGATAAATATTTTATTATTAGTTATTCATTTTCATTATGGGTAGACCTATCAATTTACCATCACAACACAAAATTTTAATATTTATATTAAATTTTTAGATACATGAATGTGTACGCAAACAAAAATATTTGAATTTAATGTCATATAGTTAGTCGAGTTTGTCCCCCAATCCGACGGTGGCTGCCCACCGCTAGCATGTCCTCTTTCTTAGTTTAATCTTCTTTTTTATTTTATAAATTTCATCCTCGAACAAGGATTCTTTCAATTTTCTATACCTAATTTTTTAAAATGGTTTTAGTGTATATATTTGTGAGAGTTCGGTATAACTGGAGTTGTTTTATGCGGATATTTTTATTAAGACTGATTAAAATAATGTGTTGGGTATTGCAAAGACTCACGTCAAACTGACGTAAAATGGAATAGTGATGGGAAGTGTAAGATTTCATCTTTGCAATAAATTTTTCAACCGAAAGACGTTATGGAAAATTATCACATATGGATGTAATTAATTTAGATTGTTTGGAAAATCATCATAAATTTATTTTTAATTTTAAAAATTTTTATATTTAATATATCACTTGTTAAGCAATTCGAAAATAACTTGGTTACATAGGCAGCTATGAATTGTGTTGAATAAGTTTATTTCAAGTTAATGAAATTTGTTTTAGATTTGTCGGGAAAAAAAATGAAAATCGAAAGTATAACTATTTTTTTCTGTTGATCGAGAAAGTATGATTACAAAATCAACGGAAGAACGGATTTTGCTAATTCGTGAAGAAAACAATTCGAGTTCCATGTTGGAAAGGGTAGCATGACTTGTTCTCATGCCTAATTTTCTTTCATACAAACTACTCTACCAATCGTCAACATTTTTTTTCTCCAAATGCTTTGTGTAAACTTTAATATAGTTGTTAATCATAATCAAGGTGGTTTTATGTAGAATTACTGCACCGCATTCACACACTTGTACATGCATGTGAATACAGAGCTCCTAGAAGAACAAATTCAATACTTGTACTCCACAGGCGCGTAAGCAAGAGTTAAAGTCAATGAAAGGAAGCTTCAATTTAACATCTGCTCTGTGTATTTGTATGACTCCATCTGCTCTTTACTCTTCACAATCTTTACTCATTCTCTATATAGTACCAAGCTCTATTACAACCATATAGCAACAAAAATCATTTAGCAGAAAAAAAGAACTACTCCCTCCGTCCCCCTCAATTGTTTACAGCTGAAACTATGTCGGAACATCAGAAGATTCACCCTGTGCAAGACCCCGAGGCGGCGATACAGCAGCAGCCCACAGCACCATTAGTCTCTAGAGACGCCTCACGATCCGACCAAGGCGATCCGGTGCAGCACTTCCCTCCTCCGCTAGCCCACACAGCAGGCTCAAAAATACCAAGAAAGAAGAGAAGAAGTTGTTTCACAAGGTGCTTATGTTGGTCTTTATGTGTACTTCTTGTAATATTAACCATCTTGGCCATACTAGCTGGAGTCATTTTCTTGGTCTTCCGACCAAAAGCACCAAAATACTCAGTGGACAGCATTCGAATTACTCAATTTGCGCTTAACAATGACTTGAGCTTGTCAGCTTCATTCAATGTGAATGTCACAGCTAGAAATCCTAATAAGAAGATTGGGATTTACTATGAAGGAGGGAGTCCTATTAGTGTGTGGTACACGGGGACAAAACTATGTGAAGGGTCATGGCCAAAGTTTTACCAAGGTCATCGTAACACCACCGTGTTGAACTTGCCATTGACAGGGAGAGCTGTGAACGCGGCTGATCTGTTAAGGTCAATTCAGCAGGAACAATTAACAGGAAGGATTCCTCTCAATGTTCGGGTTAGAGTACCAGTGAGGATCAAGCTTGGGAAGTTGAAGTTAATGAAATGGAAGTTCTTGGTCAAGTGTAGGCTTGTGGTGGATACTTTAGCTGCAGATAACGTTATCAGGATATCAGAGAGGAGCTGTAAGTTTAGGTTTAGGTTATAGATTTGATATCATCCTATTCCCTTTTAGGGTTCCTTTTCTTTTATGCTCAGATTTTTGGTCACTTCACAGTTCACATATATATTTTCCTCCTTGGTTTTTAGTAGAATAAGTGGAGGATTACAGTGATTCTTTTTTGGCTTGTATCTTATTACTTTGTAATTATACGTCTGCACTTTCTCTGTATACCAGTCTGTTGATTGTATACCTTGTAGAAAATATACTGATGATTTATAATTTATACGTAGAAGTCTAGATTGAACTTATTCCAAACTCAATGAAATCCAAGAGTTAAATTTCAAGAAATCACATGATAACATATTAACATTTGGTAAAAGTACAAACCAAATAACATTATCATACCAGGAATGAAAGGTACAAGCAAAGGTTGCAAGTTTGCAACCCAACACAAATGACAACAATGAAGTGATTTAACTGATAAAACTTAAGTTGAAGCAGCTGCAGTTGCAGGGAATGAAGGAAGCCCTTTAGCGGAACCACCAAGTCTTCCACGCCCTATTCCAGTCCTCTGGTTATCAAAATTTCTCTTAGTCTCGCTTACCCTTGTCCGGGGCTCATCAGAAAATTCATGCTTTTGTGATCCTAAAGGACTCAAGTCAGTGTCTCTGCCATATGTTCTCGAAGACGTATAGCAATCATTTGAATCAGCTGAATTAGGTTCCCATGTGGACGAGGAGAGCCAGTGGTGTTGACTGCCTACAAAGCTATTGCTTCCAGATGATTCTTGCTCTTCCAAATCTTCTCCTTCTCTAGCCACTCCTCGTGTTACAGTCACGTACTTGTGGAGGCTTGGCTCCATTAAGTCATTGCTGACAACTACCTTTGATTCCACAATGTTGGCTCCAAGAGAAGAGCTTCTCTCATGCCTCTTATATTTATCAGCTACTGAAACCCTTGTTCTCTCTTCTACATAGGCATTGGATGTATTGGAACTAGTACCCGAGTTGAGGTCAGCAACTGCATCAAGAATTGAGCGGGCCTTGGTGACACAAGCTGGTAGAGAAAAAGCTGGAGCAGAGGTAGGGGTAGGAGCTGTCTTTTGGTGGAAGTTTTGGATGTCTTCAAGCAACATTGAGGTATAGGAGGGGTTTGGATTCAATAGAGCTTCGGGATTGATATCAAGGTCTCGAGAAAGCCTTGATGATCTGCTTTTTGTCAGTGACTGAGGCTTAAGACCTTCATTGCCTGAGGATATCAAATTCACTGCCACATTGCCATTCATTCCTTTTGCTTCTTCAAGTTGCTGCTTCTGCTGCTCCTTTGTACCTCTATTAGCATAAATTTTGCTTTCATTTCCTTGCACACTTGGTTTCTGCAGTATTGCAAATTTATACACCACTCAATAACATTATATATCTATAAGCTATGCTGCTGAAAATGTATACACTTCTGGAATTAAAGAGTAGTTCAAAAATTATAAGAATACCTGATTATTGACATTGTTATCAATCTCGCTCAAAGGGTTTCTTCTGTAAGGCGACTTGTTATCAGTCTCACTCAAAGGGTTTCTTCTGTAAGGCGACTGCTCATTCTTCCTAGAATTACTCCTGCTAAGTGATATCTGAACATCATTCGAAGACGCCTTAACATTAGTCCTAGCTGGAGATCTTGCACGAGGCGATGCAACAGTCCTCTTCACCTGAACCCTCTTAACACCAGCAGCTGAATTCGTCGTCGCCTCCACCACACCCCCACCATTCTTAGCCTTATCAGAAGACACAGTAGCAGGCACCGACACCAATTTCCCTGGCCTACCACCATTACCACCACCACCACCAGCATTCCCTGACACTGACTTACTATTAGTAATCGGTGATTCAGATCTCCTCCCCGGAGACCTACTCACCCTCCTCTCACCACTACCACCATTCCCCCCACCTCTTTCTCTACTCAAAGTCCTTCTCCTCCTTCCATGAGGAGACGAACTCCCATCACGATGACGTTGCCTATGCCTATGAATCCGATCAGCAATCGCCTCCTCATCCCCATCCCCATCACCAACAATATCATTCCCTCTATTCCTATCTCCACCTTCACAATCAAAATCAAAACTCCTCTTAGAACCCGAGTACTTCCTCCCCCTTTGAATCCCATTCCCCTCACTCGAAACCGCCTTCCCAGTCGAACTCCTACTGAGCCTCCCACACTGAATCAAAATAGCATCCACCTCCTCTTTAGTACAACTCGAAGTCCTAAGTGGAGTAGACATCACCACATTGTTCCCATTCTCCGAAACCGAAGGAGTAACATTAGCATTCTTGTCCTCCTCAGACCCTGTAGTATCCCTATCGATTTCGTGGCTCATTCGGTGTTTAATAATAAAGATCTCCTTCTTGAAAGACTCTTCTTGGGGCTTCTTCTTTTCCTGTTGGATCTGAACTGGTGGGTCAGGTAGAGGAATTGGAGAAGAAGCAACACTCTTCTTGCTGAAACAAGATCCCATTTTTTTGAATTGAGAAACAGAAAGATTTGATTTTGATTCTAGATCTCACAATGAAGAAGAGATAAGAGAAGATTTGAAAAGGGCACTTTTGTGTTGTGTGTTTCAAGAACCAAGAAATCTCAAATTGGGGTTTTGATTTAAAATATTAATGAAACGGATAGTTTGTAAGAAAGGGGAAAGTGGGAATTCAAATTTTTAACTGAAGGGGGTGGTAAATGTAGCCGTTACGAGGGTTGGTGTTATTTATAAATTTGAAATAAGTTATCATATGGCAGAAGACACAAAGACATGCCAGCCTGCAGAGGGAATTTGAGTATTTAAACTTTCTGCACATTATTCAATGTGATTTTTCAGTAAAAATAATTACGGAATATTTGAAAATGTAGTTTTGAAATTTTTATTTGAATATTTGACGAATCAAATATATATATGTTATTTACAATATTAACTACAAGGAAAATAAAATTATAAACATCATGGGAATAACTCCTTTTTTTTTTTTTATGAACACATAGATATAACATTATAATTAAGCAAAAATATTATGAACATTATATACAGCAAAGGACAAGAGTACAAGACTGATGTGAATCTAGACCATTACTATAAGAAATCCCTTATTACAAGATAGATCCATGTGGTTTCTGGGCATGTTTGGAATCTTGTGAATGTCTGGGACTAATATCTGACTTTAATTACCTAATCACTGTTTATTAGGATGTTTGAAATGGTTTGGATTTGGACAAAATGAGATGTCTGGTCTGGCACTCAAACATGTAACGGTAGGATTCCATTCCCTTTGCTTTTCGAAGCCCGGAAGGATTCTATTCTAAGATAAACAACTGCTATTATTCAAAACATGAACCCCATCTATTGGAGGTATCAAAAGTGGCTTTAGACTTCCGAAAATTCAGTATAGTTCGAACGACAGCAAATAAAACGTATGCATAGGGTTCGATTAACAAGTGAATGAATAAAATGTAAAGCATATCTTAATCGGCTCTATCCTTTCGACGGAAGATTAATTTGACTCCCTGCATGTGAACTGCTAGAAATTCCCAAGTATGACAATGGTCCAAAAAAATATTCAGCTAAAACTCGTTTGTGAAATTTAGCCTCATAATAAAATCCACCCTTGTGTATTGTCGATTACATTGATAAATCATAAGTGGGATCCTTTTGAAGGCATGCCAAACTAGTAAACATCCAAGTATCAGTAACATTTGTAGTGTAAATATAAGTAAGTCTATAACACAGGAACTTGAGAAATCAACTGTGGGTGCACAACATGGATAGCGCGATTCAGTGAAAAGAAAACTGTCTTTCATGCAATGAGAATTTTGATCCCGCAAGAAAATGCAGTGAGGATGAGTCCGATCAGTGCCCCAAAACTGTACATTCTGCACAAAAGAAAAATCCATTCTGATTAAATTTGTCTATCCATAGAAATGCTTTACACATAAAGAAGCTCTGCAAATACAATGTATGATTTGGATCAAGCTTTTTCTTAATGTACCAGATATGATGAAGTAACGATGTACGAGTATTTTTAGCAACCAATGGCATTACTGTGGAAATGAGATATGAGTAACTAATTAATCTCAAATTTTCTTTTGTGAAAAAAACAGAAAAAGTTCTACTGTGGTTTGCCCAAAGCTTGAAAGCATGGGTAGCATTGGACATCTAGGCGCGGCAAGGTCCCTACATGCAACTATAATTAATTGAGAAGTTTGATTTTGCAACAAAACATGCAAATATTAGGTTTCATTTTGATGAAGAAACCATATATTCTGCACAAAAGAAAATCCATTCCAGAAAAGAACAGATGAACCTGTATAGAACTTCAGAACGCATGCCTGGTAGTATTAACAAGTCTGATCACAAATATGACTCATATCCTTGAGTTCTTTGCACTAAACCTTAGATGATGATCAAAGTTGCCAAGGCAAAAGTCTGCGTAGAACACCCCTCAAGTCTGGCTTAATTCCTTACCCCAGGCCCAGGCTAGAGATACAGGAATTGCATATTTGAAGATAATATGTGACTGTTGCGAGATGCAAACACATTCTTACTGCTTTCTGAACTTCACAACTTATCACATGGTGAAAGACAAATAATTTGGTTTAAGTAAAGATTCCTAACACTAAAACGAGCGAAGCTGTACATTTTTACGAGTAAACGGAATAGCATGTTAAGTAAATATATTTTGCAGGTATATATATTCTGAACCATATAATTAAATATGAAGTTATCAAGAACCAAATTAAAGGATATATCCTATTATTATACAGGTGGAAGTTATTTAGACTTACCCGACAGATAGACGCTTCTTAGGATCGCCAGTGGAATATCCCTTAAAATAGAAATAACGACTAACAATATAAACAACACCAAGAACTGAGGAGATGACAGGGTGCTTAATCCCTCCCAACGTCATGAATGTCAAGAACAAAGGCATCCACTCCAGGGAGTTCTGATGACCTCTCTGCACCATTTTACACAGTTAATGACCCGATGAGAAACTTGAATACTTAGAACATTCATGTTGATAACAGTATATATTTGCTGACATAAAAAGAGAATATTACCTGAACACAGTTGAAGAGATTAGCATTTTCATTTTCTGATTCTAAAGCATACATTGCAGGTAGAGCAACCTTATACCTGCAAATTTTGTTCACAATATCATATGCACATTATTCACTAAAATGATAGAAAAAATAAATCTGAAAGAGATAAATACAGATATAGTAAATACTTTTTGCGGGCTTTGCCAACTTGAGCAGCCATCCAGAAATTAAAGAAACCGGAGATGGCAACAACTATAACAACATAACCATATTCTTTTGGCAACATATCAACTCCAGTTGAGTCCATCGTCTTTCAGAAAGATTGGCAATGAGTGTCTGCTGAAAGCTCTTCTTTCAAGGTGTGATTATCACTATGTTTTTCAATAAGCCACTACTTACACGTTTTATAGGCCACCTCTGGTTTGTTTTTATATCTTGACGTTATTTCCCATGGGGCTAGCCATTCCAGAGTCCTAATTGCAGTTTCTAGACTTATAATACTCGCTAGCAACTGCTTATAATAATCTTCAGCAGTACTTTGTTAGCATAAACAAGGGTTCCTTAATTGGTGTAAGAAGTCCTATTATCTCTGGTTTTTGCCAGATACAAATGAATTTAAACTTTGTATTCGTTCTTATTACATGATCCAAATTCCAAACTACTGTAGTTGAGTAGCACATCTGTCATGTCCTTAACATTGTCCAATTTTCATAGATATATACGCCTATTTTTCTATCTTGTTTAATTTAGTTCCAGCATTTGCCCACAGGGCAGATAGCTTTATGGTAATACTACAAGAATGTCCTTGGAGATTCAGTTTAAAGATTGGTAACGAGAAATCTATAGTCGCAACCACCAGGTGTAAATGTCAAATAATAAAAGAGTGACTGTCATCTGGACAAATCAATAAGTTATTGCAGTCCGAATTTTGAAGACGAAAATCGAAATTTATTCTTCACACAATAACTTTAGACAAGATAACTAACATGAACATAGGTCATTACATCAGACAATTTATTTGAAGACAGGATAATTTCAACCTTGCAACTTATCCAAATGATTCCTCGCACACAACCTGCACACTGAACCTCCTCAAATTTGATGAGAAATCGGTGTACATATATACATCCATTCACAATGTTCGGTTTGTTTTGTCATTCTTCGGTTTTACTCATCCCTGCTGTTTTGTACAAAATCGAAATGCATTTAGCTATGACTCCGCTTAAACGACCGCTTAATATGTTTTTAAAGTCATAAACTGCTTTTAGTTAATGCAGTTTCTCGCATGATTTTGAAAAACTGCCCTTGAGCATCTGTGAGAGTCTTTCAAGCTATCATGTATTTCACTATCAAATCTCACCAAAAAATTATGATCGTATTTGGAAGTTAGAGTTTTTGAGTAAAATTAAAGGTGTGAAGTGTTTTAAAGGTTTGATTAATTCAATCCGCTAACATTAGTATTTGATAGCTAGCACATTGAAATAAAAATTTGGCCTCAAAAAGCTATTTTCAAAAAGACATTTAAGGAGTTTTTTGGATTAGAGATTTTGAGATGTGTCATAAAAAACTAATCATGAGTCATAAATATCTCCAAGAAAGAACGATGAAATTTCTTGGATAGATTGCACGTTGTGCACTAATACAAGCTTTATAAAATTCTAAGTCAAAGTTTTATTCTACCCCTTTGTCCCAGCCAATTTTTTACATTCGATTTGGATACAAAGGTTAAGAAACATGATCTTTGGAATGAATACGATTATTGTTAAAATAGTAGGGATTGAAGGAATGAAAATCATAAAAATTGTTTTCATTAACACTCATTTAAAGTACAAAATTTATTTCAATCTCCTTTCATTCAATTTCATCCAAAGTAAACACAATGCAAAACTCTAAGGACAAATAAAATATTTATCTAAATCTATTTATATGACACTCTATATGTCCCTCTCATTTTTTACACTTTTTTATTACTCGATACACATTTTAAGACGCATATAAAATATAGTTTTATAATTTTTTAAATAAAAATTTAGGTAATAAGTATTTATTCATAATAATCAAAAAAATTTATTAAAATATATTTTATAATAGGTGCCCGAGTGTTTGCTCTGAGGGATGGAGGAGTATAATTCTATAAAAAATAAATTGATTTCAAAACCCAAACATAAAATAGAAATAAAATAAATAAAATTCCCTTCCTCCTTTTTTTTTTTGACAGAAAATTTCCCTTCCTCCTTGTTTACCTTATTTGTTGTTGTCTCGCTGAACTTGACAGACCCTAATTCCCTCAACTCTCCTCGTCACTGATGAGTTGAGCGACGAGAGCCTTGGAACAAGGGGAGTTTAGTGAGTCCCAAATGGATGAAGAAAGCAGCTTAATTGATATTGTCTTCTCTTGGTCTCTTCCAGATATTCTCAATCACCATCTCTATAAACACAAGGTTTGCAAATCCCCCATCTCCATTATGTATTTTGCCCTTTGATTTTTCTACTAGTAGTTTTGTTTTAGTAAAGTGTACTGCCAAGTGCTAACTATTTTCTTGTTTTGCATTTTCCCGTGTTTCTGTTGTGTGCTTCTGTGTACGTATATTCGCCTTTAGGGTAATTAATGTTCAGTAACACTAAACATCATATACAAATTTAATCTAACTATTGTTTGTTGCTGTCAATATGCATACTAGACTGCTTATGGTCAAAATTACTTTTTTTATATTCGATTTTTGAGAAACCAAGTTTTTTTTCCTCCCACTTTATGATGTGGTTACCCCAATAGTGTTTTCCTCTCAGGTTGAGCAGATTCCAGATACATTTTCGTCATTGTTGCATTACATGAACAGTTTTACTTTTCCACTCATTGAGGAAACTCGCGCTGACTTGTGTTCAAGCATCACTAATGTGTCAAAGGCACCAACTTTCCAAGTATTAGAAATCAAAGATGCTGAGCCTGCATCAAATATGAATTATGCAATAAGTATTGGAAGAAACCAAGATATTGAGTTTGATGCAGATATGTATGAGCCTGGTTATGGAGATTTGATAGCGTTTACAGTTGTAAGGCCAAAATGTGGCGATGATTTGTACACGGACGCAACTAATTTTACTGTTGCGTTGGTCCAAAGGGTAAAGATTAAGAAGGATAATGTTGTGCTACTTGTAACATCGTCAAAGCCCATTGACCCTGAAGAAAGCATGCACAAGAAATTGGATGCAACAAATCTCTTTGTTGTATTTCTTATGAACCTGACGACAAATCTTCGTATATGGGAAGCGTTGAAATTCCAACTGGATGGAAGGAATGCAAAAATTATCAATAAAGTGCTGCAACATGATTTTGTTGTAAGAATTTCTATTTATATCTTACATATTATAATGAGCAGTAACGAATCATGTGCTGTTAAAAAAAATGTTATTGTAGATACCATCTTTCTATACTTAAAGCAGTTCTTTACTTCTTTATACTTTATTTTCATTGTGTTTGGTGTTACTAACGGAACCATTGATTATAATTTTTGTTTTTATTTCTTATTGAAATTTACATCTCACAGATTGGTCGTCGTTGCAATTTTTGCTTCAAGGAGGGGAATTACCGCATAACTGCATCAATTTTAGCCCCGACTGTTCGCTCTTTCAGCCTGAACACATCCCAAGCAGAAGCAGTTTCGAATAGTTTTGCTATGAAATATTGCTGTCATGAGAATTCTGTCAAGCTAATTTGGGGTCCTCCTGGTACAGGGAAAACAAAGACAGTGGCAGTTTTATTATATGCACTACTGGAACAGAAGTGCAGGACTGTTACTTGTGCTCCGACTAACATTGCTGTACTAGAAGTTGCAGCACGGCTGTTGAGGTTGGTCACTCAGTCTAATGGGTATGAAACTTATGGTTTAGGAGACATAATTCTCTTAGGAAATAGGAAGCGAATGAAAATTGACGATCACACTGATTTACTTAATATATTTCTTGATTATCGCACTAAAATTCTTCTAAAGTGTTTTGCTCCAAAATCTGGATGGACAAACTGCCTATCGTCGCTAATAAGTCTAGTTGAAGATCCGGAAGAGCAATACCGTTTGTACCTGAGAAATGAGAAATATGAGGAAAGTGATGAAGAAGACGGCTATGATGAGGAGGAGGTGGAGGTGAGTTGTGCTCCTGGCAATAGAAGCCTAAAATACACTCAAGAGAAAAATGTTTGGAAGGAGGTTATTGTTAAGATCTTAAGAAAAAATGATAAAAAGATAAACTGGAGGCGCGAAGATCCTTCCCGGGAGGATAAACATTCAAAGTCTGGAAGAAAGAAACAAAATGATTTTTCACAAAACCAAAAAGTAATGAACTTTGAGGACTTTTTCAGAAGCAGATTTTTCTCAAAACGAGAATTTATGAAGTTTTGTATCGTGAATCTGTTAACTCACCTGCCAACTTCTTTCATATCACTAGACAATGTGAAAAACATGATGACGGCTCTAAGGTTGCTGGAGTCTTTTGGAACTTCATTACATAGCGATGCAGTTAATGGTATAGGATTAAAGGATGTACTAGCTCAAATTATGAATGTTGGGCAATTTGTAAATGTCTTCTCAATTCTGAAAAAAACTAGAAAAGAATTGCTAAATATTCTCAAGTCCCTCTATGTTGGAATTTCTGTTCCTAATATTTATGATGAATATTCAATTAGAATGTTTTGTTTGCAAAATGCATGCCTGTTTTTCTGTACTGCTTCAAGTTCTTCTAAATTGCATGTTACATCAATGGAACTCCTAGTTGTTGATGAAGCTGCTCAGCTCAAAGAGTGTGAGTCCAACATCCCTCTCCAACTTCCTGGTCTTCGTCACGCAATACTAGTAGGGGATGAAATGCAATTGTCGGCATTAGTTAAAAGCCAGGTTTGTTCTTTCTCAATTTTTTTTTTCATGCTGCAACTGAAGCCACAAATGTTGGTTAATAAATTTTCATTTTGTCTTAATAAGGCCTCTGACGAAGCAGGGTTTGGAAGAAGTTTATTTACAAGGCTGGTGTCCTTGGGATACAAAAAAGACCTTCTCGACATTCAATATAGAATGCATCCATCAATAAGCTTATTTCCCAATAAAGAATTCTACCATAGACAGATTGCTGATGGTCCAAATGTGAGGCAAAAGAACTATCAAAAGCATATCCTTAGAGGAGATATGTATGGATCTTACTCTTTTATTAACATACCCTTTGGACGGGAGGAAAGTTGTGATGGATATAGCCTGAAAAACAGGGTGGAGGTTGCTGTCATTGCAGAGGTAGTTGCAAACCTTTTTAAAGGTAAGACTTTGTCAACTGATATATCTGTGTGAAGAGAGAAAAATGTAGAGCTTAAAAAGAGAAACACAAATTCTTAACTGCAATTTATGTAAAGTTTTTCTTATTCAGTAGCTAATATTTTTCTTTTACAGAGTCTACTGGTTCAAAACAGAAGCTTAGTGTTGGTGTGATATCCCCATATAATGCTCAAGTTGTTGCAATTCAAGAGAATTTTGGTACAAGATATAGTATGGATCCCAAGAGTGACTTCTCTGTAACTGTCCGCTCTATAGACGGCTTTCAAGGTGGTGAGGAGGATGTAATACTATTGTCGACTGTTCGATGTAATGGGAACGGATCTGTGGGATTTCTTTCTAATTGTCAAAGAGCAAATGTTGCCCTTACTAGGGCGAGGTAGGTGTCATCTGTTGCGGCCTTGGTTTAATGATAATCAGTTTTCTTCATTAACATGTCTATGTTGTGCAATTAATTTGTGTTACCTTATTTTTTGTAGATATTGCCTTTGGATATTTGGTAATGAAGCTACTCTACGAGGCAGTAGATCTGTTTGGAGAAATCTAATCAATGATGCAAAGAACCGGAGGTGCTATTATAATGCTCAAGATGACCACAGGTTGGCTAAAACTATTGTAGCTACCTTGGTTGACATTGACCGTTTTGAGGTTTCACTCAGCATAGATTCTCTACTCTTTCAAGAGGCAAAATGGAAGGTGTGATGTTCATCAGTTTTCTTGGTCTGGATGGACTTAGTTCAGGCCCAGAAGCATTCCCTTTAACTATATGTTTTATGTGCTGAATCACTAATTCACAACTTTTGCAGGTTTGCTTCTCTAATAATTTCTGGACATCTATGTCTAATATTCAAAACATTGAAATTCGCAAAGAAACACTTTCTCATTTGACTAAGCTTTCTAATGGGTTGCGCTGGCCATGCAATGACAAAAGCCGCATTGTCATTGATGGGAAGTCTGCTCAACTCGTAGAGCTGTGCAAGGTCAATTGTATGAATTATATAGTTTGGAGTGTTGACGTTGTCAAGGTACATTCAAGTTACTCTCAAGTTTTGAAGGTTTGGGACATGTTACCACTGTCTAAGATACCTAACCTACTAAAGGATATGGACTACTCATTTGGGAGCTATAATATGGATCTAATGTACCTATGCACATTCAAGAAGTTGGAGGGGTATGCATCTTATTGCTTATTATATTTGTTTAAAATATTACCGAGCTGGAACATTAATTTTATTAATCAAAGGTTCAAGCATTTTTGTTCGTGGGAAGTAGATATATGTCATTACAAATGTTGTCTATGGCACTCCTTTGCTACTGTTTTTCTTTTTCTGCGTGAGCGAGGTCTGGATATTACTTTCCAGGTGGCAATAATGGTTAAGAACCACATGTGATGTGCCTGAGGAGCATAACAATTCAAAATCTAAGTGCTTTAGTTTCATGCAGTACAGTTAATGATAGACAACTGTCAATATTTACATAAATCTATTTTGTTTGAGCCATTCTCATTTGCTGCAGAACTTTGGAGGTTCCAGTAACATGGCCAGTACACTCAGATGTTGCGAGGAAGATTACTTTACCTGGAACAGATCCCATGCAGCACCTGTGTAGTACATTTGCTGCAATGAGTTTGAATGATAATTAATTAGAATACTCGAAAGATTGACATCAAACTGCAAGGGCTAAATTATATGTTTACTCTGCCACTGTGTAGAAAGAATATCTTCTTGTTTTGAGATCCAAGATTCATCCCAGAACTCCTCGGAGACCTGAATATATATGACTACTCTATCGGATACCATCTTTTGTACCTACATTTATATCATTGACCATGGAAATTTTGCAGTGTGTGGGGGGAATGGCCCATAACAGGAAATGTAATGTATTCATGTTTTTTTTCCTCTAGAAATACGATTCATTTTGTAGTTTTCTTACAAAAATACCTTTGCTTTCTTAAAAATTTGTAGAAATACAATTCAAACTTCATAGCAAAAGTGCAATTTTGCATCCAGATAGATACAACCCCAAATCATTCTACACAACAACAAAAAGCGTGGACGGCAGGATTCGAACCTGCGCGGGCGAACCCACATGATTTCTAGTCATGCCCGATAACCACTCCGGCACGTCCACCAGATGAGAAAAACAACAAATTACAGATATATAATATTATCTTGTTCCTCGGTCCACAATCTTGGCATACCGACTTGAGTGGTGTTTATTTACAGTACTTATGATAATAGTAATATATGTGTATCTGTTTGACCCCAGTTGAACTTAGATCTTCAGTTGAGTGAGTGAAGCTCAAGCAATGGCGAACTCCAAATCTCAGAAGAAGAGTGTTCTTCTTCTATGCGGCGATTACATGGAAGATTTTGAAGTAAGTAATTACACACTTATATAATATAATAATCTGGAATTAATTGAATCATAATCATGTGTGTGGACTCCTACTCTTACAGGCGATGGTTCCATTTCAAGCTTTGCAAGCTTATGGTATATCAGTTGACGCTGTTTGTCCTGGCAAGAAAACCGGTGACACTTGTCGTACCGCTATTCATCAAAATTCTGAGTATCAGGTCTCTCTCCCTCCCCCCCTCTCTCTCCCTCTCCCCCTCCCTCTCTCTCTATTTATTATCTTGTGTACATCTACTGAAACTATTATGTGTATTGGATGAATATGATGGAAGTGTAACTTCAAAGAAAATGAAGTATAGATCTTAGATTAGCTATAATCATGATAATATTGTTAATGTATTGTAGATACTATGAAAGCATAACCAGGAGATAAAATTTATCCTTAAGCAGTGTCTTTTTCAATATAAGAAGTGTATTGCACCAAACTGGAAAGTTTCCTTTTATCAACTTTATTTACAAGGCTTTCTAAAACTTTCTCATCCTTATTAATGTTGGCAGAACTACTCTGAGTCAAGAGGCCACAACTTTGTTTTAAATGCAAATTTTGACGAGATTGAAGCCAGCAAGTATGATGGAATAGTGATACCAGGAGGACGTGCTCCAGAATATCTTGCGATAGATAAATCTGTGCAAGAGTTGGTGAAATCTTTTTCCAATTCTGGAAAGCCGATTGCCACTGTTTGCCATGGGCAGTTGATTTTAGCAGCGGCAGATATACTTAAAGGCCGAAAATGCACTGCGTATCCTGCTTTGAAGCCGGTACTCATCTCCGCAGGTGCTCACTGGATTGAAGCAGATACTTTGGCTAGATGCCATGTTGATGGCAATCTCATTACAGCTGCTACATATATGGGGCATCCAGAGTACATCAACCATTTTATCAAGGCACTGGGAGGCACTATAACTGGCTCAGATAAAAGGATTTTGTTCCTCTGTGGGGTTAGTTGATTTTATTTGTTTATTTTTGCTCAAGCTAGGACAGATTAACCTATTAAACTGTGCTTGCAAATAGATATTCATTTTATGCGGACCTAGTATTGGAATAATAATATTTATTATTGAAAAAAATGGGGGGCTTGTTGATGGTTGATGTAAATGTATTGTGCAGGCATAGAGATTAATGGAAATGAGAATGATAGGAATACCAAGAGGTATGAAGGGAATGATTTACCTATCATAAGGGAATGTGGTTCCGTTTCTAAACTATCAAATTGCTAATGCAAACACTAACACATGGGATTGAGGTTCCTGTTATCATTAACCGTGCTTATTAACTTTAAACCAGTACCCGTCAAACAACTAACAAGTTTTTCAAGGCTATAGTCAATTCATCAGCGCTACAAACTACGACCCTTTGTAAACTAGTATTGTTCATAGTGTGTGTGTAGTTTAGATTTGAGAATGATTTTAAATACAGAGCATGCTCAGTATAATGTTCCTGTCACCATCTCTGTACTTCTTGATAGATCAAGAGAGTCGGTTAGGTTGAAGGGTTTTGCAGTAGTAATTATCTTCATCACCCTTTAAATAGTATTATAATCGTTAAATTAATAAATAATGCACTCATATAGCATATGAATTAATTTGATTATATACTTCAGTTAATGATACTGATGGCTGTTTAATATTTTAATGCTGGCTTTTACAGCTTTACGAGTACAGTTATGTATTAGAATCCCGTGAACTCGTTGTCCAGAGTTCTGCACGCTGATAAGCTGAAGAAATTTGTTATATTGCAAAGTTTTGTATATGCAATATTCTATATTGTTTGACTGCATGTTCTCTACAGGATTACATGGAAGACTACGAAGTAGTAGTTCCTTTTCAGGCCCTTCAAGCTATTGACTGCCATGTAGATGCAATCTGTCCAAAGAAGAAGGCAGGTGATATATGCGCGACAGCTGTTCATGATTTTGAGGGGGACCAAACTTATAGTGAGAAACCTGGTCACCTTTTTACATTAACAGCCAGTTTTGAAGGTCTAGATGCTTCAAGCTATGATGCTCTTGTCATTCCTGGAGGCCGAGCACCAGAATACTTAGCTTTGGACGAGAGTGTCCTCAAACTAGTAAGAGAATTTATGGAAGCTGGAAAGCCAGTAGCATCCATCTGCCATGGGCAACAAGTTTTGTCAGCTGCAGGTGTTCTCAAGGTACTCTATAGTCTATTCACCTTACTGCTGTTAAAATTTATGTAACTATGTATATAGTATTTACATTTTTTACACGTAACTTATCTTAATGTATTTTACTACATGTATTATGCTCGTATGGAAAATGAAATTGGATGAAGATAAGCTCAGAGATGTAATTGTATGGACACCAAAACCTAGTCCTCCTACATGTTTCTACAAGAGGAAATTGAAATTGGGTGAAGAAAATTTCTAGAGGCTACTAAATTTTTTATCAGTTTGAGTCCTTCAGTGCAAAAATCTGATATATATGCTTTTGAAGGCAGTGGCAGAATATGGAAAATGTCAATGTTAATTTGTAATTTTTTTTTCGAAATTCTATGTAATTTATTGATGAGAAAGTTTTAACGCACGTAAATATTAGTCCCATATATATTTTGTATATTTTATGTATTAGTCTTGAAACAAGATTTTAGTTATTTGACCAATGGAATAAACACTAATCACCATACCTACCATAGTTCTGGCTAATTACACAAGCTACACGCACAATAAAAAAATATTAGCGGGTATGCTTGTGTGTAATGCACAATTGGTCATTATTTTGTACCCTTTATTTTCAAAGTAGTGTAAAGAGGGCGCCTTTGCCCTTTTAATACTTGATTATTAGCAATTACTCTGCTTGCTTATCTTATATATTGAATTCTGATTAATGGTTTTATATCTTCTCTCTCTCTTTTGGAGTTGTATGTCCACCCTGTAGAATAGCCTTTGAAACTAGAAAGAGTTTGTTCAAGAAATTAACAAGAGAATTTCTTTGCTAATAATAAAATGATCCTTTAATTTTCTGAAGTGATGTTCAGGTAAATATTAGTGGATTTTGTTTTAGTCACCTTGAAGCCTATTAATATGTCGTATACAAAAGTTTTACTCCTAATATGGCATTCCTCATAAGAAAAGGCATTATGGACTTTGACTTCTATTTAATTTTGATTTATCTGGTTGTGCTTTCCATAAAACAAAAACTGTCTACGCTTTATGCTGCTATCAGTTTTCTAAATTATTAATTGCATGTAGGGCAAGAAATGCACTGCATACCCTGCTGTGAAACTTAACGTGGTCTTGGCTGGTGCAACATGGTTAGAACCTGATCCAATAACTCGATGCTATACTGATGGGAATTTGGTGACTGGAGCAGCCTGGCCAGCTCACCCTGAGTTTATTTCTCAGCTTATGTCACTTCTGAGTATTCAGGTCTCTTTTTAGTCTGTGAATCATGTGAAGTGTTTGTAACTTGTGACTTGTATCTGAAGAACTGATAGCTTCCCAAAGGCGCAATAAAATGGCTTTCTATGTTGGTGACGACGAAATATCATACTTATATCCTGTGGCATGTCTTTTTGACCTTCATTGTGAAGTAAGCCAGGTTGAGTTTAGTGATTTAGTTGCCCATTTGAGTAATTTGAATTGGCAAAGCTAATACCATACTACATGTTTCCCAGCACTGTTCTAAATATTACATCTTAACATATCATGTTTGCAATTGAAGTTTCTGATCGACTTTCGGGCTGCTAAAGCCAGCCACCGGAAACATTTGAAGTCCGCTTAGAGCAAGTCCAAGAGTGTCCTATATTAATGTCCTAAATCAAAATATAAGGCATGTGAAGCAAATCAATGCTCCAACAATGTCCTAGTGGTGCCTTAAAACACTAGGACATGTAACAATTGCCTTATTTTTGAGGCACCAATATGCATGCCCTATTCAATAAAAAAATAATTTCCTACCATTCCACTACATCTCTCTCTTCTTTCCATTTCATTTCCCTCCAATAACAATTTAAATATATTAATATTTTAATAATAAGGCACAATAATGAGGCATGTTGTTGGAGTTGATATATGAAGATGATGTCCTAAATCACTAGGACACATTATTTTATTATATTTATAGGGCATTTGCTAGGACATTGTTGGACTTGCTCTTAAGCATAAGATGTTAGAAATAAAGAGCTAGAAAATTTATCTCACTTGACATTCACTTCCCAAAAGAAAGGAAAAACAGAAAAGAAAGAAATATTGACATGCATTTTTTCTAGTCTTATTAATATATCGTACTTATATGAAATTTCAACAGGAATCTTCCTGAAAAATATTAGTGGAAAGTTCCACTAATTCATATTTACGTTGATATTCAGGTGTTTATGGAAACCGAACTCATACACGTACATGTTATACACTCAGACTCTTCTGATAATTTTGACAGTCAACTTATGCAACTTACTTACGGTACATGTACACGTTATACACTCAGACTCTTCTGATAATCTTGACAGTCAACTTATGCAACTTACTTACAGTACATGACTGTTATGGTATTTAATTTTGATCATTAAGGATCAAGGTTACTTGTAAGAAACTTTGAAAAAAAAAAAGTTACTTGTAAGAAATATTTACACGTAGAAACTCACTCCAATAATATTTCTATTAATATCTAGTCTAATGGGTGTAAAAATATATATATTATATATATCCTGTAATTCGAGAAGATATTTTGTTTACTTGTGAAACCAAACTCTTATAAGTTATAACCCTAAAATATTCTCTGGTTATCGGTTATTCACACAAACAGTTTCTTCTGTTTCAGCTACTCAAACATACGGTTTCTTCCGTTTCTTAATCTTAACTGGTCAATTATTCAGTTAACCTGTGAAAACTGATTCTTATAATATTTTTTTTGTCAGGTCCTATAATATTTAATTATATATGATTTTTGTAAAAGTATTTATTATGATTGTCAAGTATTCAGATTATCTGTAGCAGCAGCATTTAAATGCGAGCGTTTTATTCGGTTTACTGGTAAAAACTTACTCTTGTGGTCAGTTTACTTTTTCATAAGCTCAAATTTGATCCTCGAGCATTCACGTTACTTTTGGAAACAATCAACTATTAATTATTTCTTTCAATTGAGTAATGCTAAGTATCTCAAATTTCCTTAGCAAATTTTCCTTTCCAAATGATATGGTAGACACATGATTAGTTTTAATTGGGTGATTTATGTATATACAAAATATCTCATTATTATTAATGTGTGCGGAACCAATCATATATTCCCAAACTTAGATTTAGGAAAAAAATTTGGATTTTTCCGTTTTAGTTTACACGTGGAAACGTATACTCTTGTGGTCAGTTAACTCGCAGAAACTCTCCCTCGTAACAATATAAAATCTCTTTCGCATGCACAAACACACTCACTTCAGCTCAGACCCTCAATTCAGTAAGTTCTCAAAAGGCATCTCAAAGATGGCGAGCTCTAAATCTGCGAGTAAGAGTGTTCTTATGCTATGCGGCGATTACATGGAAGATTGGGAAGTATGTGACTACAAGTAAATGTATTTATGCTTATTTACACTAGAATCTGTAGTTTCTAAGCTAATTGTGGTTACTATTACTGAACAGGTGATGGTTCCATTTCAAGCATTACAAGCATATAGAATATCAGTAGACGCTGTTTGTCCTGGCAAGAAAGCTGGTGATATTTGTACCACTGCTGTTCAACAGGAATCGTATCAATATCAGGTCTCTCTATCTCTTCTCTATTCTGTAGATTTTATTTTATTTACAAGGCTTCCTGAAAACCTGAATTTTTGTTATATCTAATGATATTGACAGACCTACTCTGAGGCAAGAGGTCACAATTTTGTCTTGAATGCGACTTTTGATGAGATTGAAGCTGACAAGTACGATGGGCTGCTGGTACCTGGAGGACGTGCTCCAGAATATCTAGCAACGGATAAATCTGTGCTGGAATTGGTGAAAGTGTTTTCCAGGTCTGGAAAGCCAATTGGTGCTATTTGCCATGGCCAGTTAATTTTAGCAGCTGCAGATATAATTAAAGGCCGAAAATGCACTGGATACATCACTTTGAAACCATTACTCAGTGCCGCGGGTGGTCATTGGGTGGAAGCAGATACCTTGGCTAAATGCACTGCCGATGGAAATATCATCACGGCGGCTACATATTATGGCCATGCAGAGTACCTCCACCATTTCATCAAGGCACTAGGAGGCACTATAACTGGCTCAAACAAAAGGATTCTGTTCCTCTGCGGGGTAATTAAAAAAATAAAAGGTTCAGCTGTTTTGCAATTTGAAGTTGGCCTTATAACATTGACAATTTTTCTTATCCACTTGTTGGAATGCATTTTTCCTACAGGATTACATGGAAGACTACCAAGTCGGAGTTCCTTTTCAGGCCCTTCAAGCTATTGGTTGTCATGTCGATGCAGTCTGTCCCCAGAAGGCGGCGGGTGAAAAATGTGTCACAGCTGTCCACGATTTTGAGGGTGCCCAAACTTATAGTGAGAAACTAGGTCGCCTTTTCAAGCTAACAGCCAGCTATGAAGGCCTTGATGCTTCAAGCTATGATGCTCTTGTCATTCCTGGAGGCAGAGCAGCAGAATACTTGGCTTTAGATGAGACTGTCATCAAACTGGTGAAGGACTTTATGGAAGCCGGAAAGCCAGTAGCATCCATCTGCCAGGGGCAACAAATTTTGGCAGCCGCCGGTGTCCTCAAGGTAATCTATTCACCTCATTTAAAGGAAGAGTTCATATACACTTCTCTCTAATAACAAATCAGCACTTTTTTCATCTTCATTGATTTGTTATATTCAAAAAATAAATCAATTTATTATTGCTCTTAGTATGTTATCCTCGTGCTAGTCCAGCGTTAAAGACTTGGACTTCTACTCATTTTTCTAAATTATTGATTGCATACAGGGCAAGAAATGCACTGCATACCCTGCTGTGAAACTTGATGTGGTCTTGGCTGGTGCAACATGGTTAGAACCCGATCCGATAACTCGATGCTACACTGATGGGAATTTGGTGACTGGAGCAGCCTGGCCAGCTCACCCCGAGTTTATTTCTCAGCTTATGGCGCTTCTCAATATCCGGGTGTCTTTTTAGTCGTGAATGTCAAGTGTTTGCAACTTGTAATTTGTTTCTGAAGAACAATTTCAAAGACGCGCAGCTTCCTGTGCGCTCAATAATGTGGTGAATTTTCATCATAGCTTCATTTAGTGGCATGTCTTTTCTTACCTTCATCGTAAGAGTCATTTTGGTTGAATTAAATTCCCAGTTTTACCAATTTGATTTAGTACAGCTGGTATCGTACAAGTTTAAAAGCATCAGATTACAAAAATAAAGCGATAGAAGGTTTTTTTTTCTAATTACTAAATTCCGTCTTGATGTACTTTTCAAGTAGCATCATTGGAACAATATAAAGATGTATATTTAGAAATCATAAAACGGAATTGAATGACTGAGGAAATCGGTTCTTTAACAATCTTGATTATTCCTGTTTCGGATGTTCTGGTGATGCGACAAGGGGTAATCACAGGAGGCAAGGAGTGATAGAATACATAAATGATAGTACTCGGAGAATATTATGAATATTACCAAACTCGTTTCAACTTGATTTGGTTCTGGAAAAAAAATGAGTACTCGGATTTGGGAGACTTCTCGGAATGAGTTATCGGATAACTAATCAGATATTTTTTTAAATTAATTTTTTCTCTTATATATAGTTATATACTGATTAATAATAAAACTATCTAATAATATTAATATTTTAATAACACATTTGAAATAATGAAGTTCAAATAAAAGTTACTTGTTTGATAATTTTTGACATAATATTCATTCACAAGTTTTAATAATAAAACACATATACTTTCGAATTAATGTCAATACTTTGCAAAAAAAGACCAAAACATATATAAATTTACGTTTAGTCTCTTTTGAAATAATTTTCAAATAAAACAATAAAAATTTGAGAAGTCAAACTCGGATTTGACGTCGAGTACTCGGAATCAAACTGAGTTTTGAATGATTTTTTAATAAGTCAGTTTCGAACCCGATTACTCGAAACTCACATCGGACGGAGGGTTAAAAACGAGTACTCAGAATGAGTACTCGACCGACTCGGCGATTTTTAGAACACTGGTCTATTCAAAAATGAAAGTTGGCCACAACTTTGAAAATTACTCAAATTATTCTTATTATATAATTTTGCGTCTGATTATTCTTGCATTAAATATTAATATTTATTTACTTCAATAAAAATAAAAATAAAAATTATAAATGAAATTGATTCTCATTGTGCATCTCATACCCACCTCCCCTGATATCAAGAATTCATATCTTAAGAATTTGAGGTAGAGTTCTTCTTAGCATCAAAAACTCATGTCTCAAGAATTTGAGATATGAATTCAAAATATTATTTCTGCACCAACACATCCAATAAATCAAATAACCCCCCAGTGTTAACCGGACAGTTGCTTTTCTCATTGTTTCTATTTTGAATTGTCGGATTATGTTTCAAATATTTGAAATTTTAATTATCATAAAGTTCGATGGAAATTATTTTAATTAAATTTATCCAATTTATAGTATTTTATTGATCAACTTTATAAAGGAAAGCGAACTGATTCTTTTAAAAATTGTTAATTTTGATTAGATGGTTTAAATTTTACACTTATGAATTTCTGATGCTTATTACGTTCAAAAATTATATCGAACTATAAAAAGTAAAAAATTATACCGAAAGTATTAACATATACCCTCACAAATCACAATAATGTTGTCCTGTACACGTGCGTTCTTATCTTTTTTGGTAAATGCACCCTCTCCGCTATCTTTTCTCTTATCGGAAACACGTCACAGGCTAGGCTTATAGCAATTTTAAGCACATTTAAAAAGAAATACAAATAATCGGTTATCCAGAAGAAAAATACAATGGGCTGTTTGGCTAGGCCTGTAAAACGGGCTTTAAGTCTAAAATAATTTATTCGTATAATTTATATAATGAATTTTTAAGTGAATTTTGACTTATAAATGTGAATTTGAAAACATGAAAATCCTAAATTTTTTAAATAAACTATTTTTGAAATTTGATTTTACAGGTATGTACATGTTCATTTTTAAATCCAAAAAAGTTATCCATACATTTAAAATAAAAATTATTTTTCACATATAATTAATATTTTATTTATAGGAATTAACTTTTATTTTAAGATACGCAAACGACTCCAAATCAATATACTTATATAAAGGAGAAGCAAGGGGCGTGTAAGTGGCGCCTCTCACATCGCTCCGTTCTATTTTTCTAATTTTCTGGAATTTTTGGATGAAAAATATCAAAAATTAGAACTACCTTTTTTAGTTTTGATATATTAGAAGCAAGTTTCAGAATCTGATTTTGTTTCAGATTATTTATGGAATATAGTAATTTGAAAGTTTTAATCTGATTTTATTTCAGATTATTTAATCAATATACTTATATAAAGGAGAAGCAAGGGGCGTGTAAGTGGCGCCTCTCACATCGCTCCGTTCTATTTTTCTAATTTTCTGGAATTTTTGGATGAAAAATATCAAAAATTAGAACTACCTTTTTTAGTTTTGATATATTAGAAGTAAGTTTCAGAATCTGATTTTGTTTCAGATTATTTATGGAATATAGTAATTTGAAAGTTTTAATCTGATTTTATTTCAGATTATTTAATTATGGAAGAGAGTAGCACACAAGTCTTTCGGCACCTATAAATACCCCTGTAGGTTATAGGGTTTTGGATCATCTGAACACAACCCTAGATAGTTATCTTTCTCGATTTCTAACTCGGTGTGGTGCCGTTCTTTTGCAACGATAAGTGAAGGCTGTTTATATGTTATTAAAAAAAATAAAGATTGTTGCAAGCTAAGATGGTTATAGACCTCTATGTGGTAGTCGACAAATCCAAACACGGGAGAAAAATATAGTCTTGACATGATATTGATGGATGATATCAATATATTAACTATTAGTGATGTATATTTGTTGGTTATTCTTTTATAATATTTGTTTTGTTTATCGAACATGTTTGTTGTTGTTAATTTATATATGATTTACTTTGTACACAGGAAAATATTATTCATGCATTATCTGTTTGCTTTGTTCAAGCAATTTTTAAGTGAAGACTGTTCATACAGTATTATTGTTACAAGTAAGAGTAGTTATAGACCGCTATCTCATGGATTTACACAATCAATCCAAAAAAAATTGGAGTATTGTGACAATGCAAGAACATGATTACTTAAAATTATCGTCGTGCTTTAAATTGTTAATTACGTGTAGAAATTTATTTTCATTTTTTACCATGAATTATAGTTCAATTTTGCAATTTTATATATTAGTATTGGTATTACATCAAGATTTTTATAATATAAAATATATTTTATCCTGAAAATATTAATTTTTATTCATTAATATACTTCTTATAAACAGCCACAAAATTATTACATTCTACAAATATTAATATTAAATTATTAATATAATTTTTATAGACCGCCGCAACGCGCGGCTTCTCAACTAGTCTCCACTAAACCGCTTACTCCGGGTTTAATGTGCATGTTGGCTCAATCATAAAAGAAGTCAAGTGTTAAATCTAAATGTTGGGTCATTTTATTTAAAAATAATTAACATCACAAAAATAATTGCAATACATTCATTTATAAATGTTTAGATTTATTACATTAATCATAAATTTACGATAATTTATATATGTTATTATATAAAAATCAATATTAAGCACATATTTTAATTTTTAACTTTTAATACTTTTAATTATATTCTGTCTGACATATATGACATACCCAGATAATCGGGGCTCTAGAAAATCTTGGATCCCGACCTAACTGCCCAAGTTAATAGTCCGCACTGCACCCCACCTGTAGATAGTGTGAACGACCTTTTTTTTTTGAAAGCATGGAATATATTAAATCAACGAAGCATCATACATGAGAGTCACCCAATACAGAGACGATAAATCGTTAAAACAATTAACCTAACAAGATAGTCTAGCTAACAAGTAGGCAACCTTATTGATTTATTTTTTAACAAACGAAATAGAAATATTTGGACGACCACGAAGCCTCGAACAACACTCAAGAAGCACAGAACTCACTTTCAATTAGTTGATAGATTCACGTTTAATAGCTGGAACAGTGAGCAGGGAGTCACATTCAACGTCATCTTTGGTGACTTCTAACTCTTGAATCCACTTGAGAGCTTCCATAACACCTCTATCCAGATATTACAATTTACAAATGAAATCAAATTCTAAACATAGGTTCAAATAAAGATGAAATCAAAGGCTGAAAATAATATACGCCTAATGCGAAGCAAAACACCCACAAAGTAGATTGGAATCTGGAGTTGAGTTGCTCATGACTCACGACTAAAAGTTGCATGAACTAATAAAACCATCAAATGACGTTAAGCAAAAACCCATGAAACATACAGATTAGTAAATATTTATTTATTTATACGGATGTTGGATTAAAATTAAAAAAAGTAAATTAAGAAAAAGAAAAAGATGGAAACTTTAGTTTAACCCGTATACTCAGGGTTTTGTATGGGTTGATTGGATAAGAGTGTCGGGGATCACATTTATAGAGGTGCGTGGGGCCAGCAAAAGAGGAAACAAAGGCAGACAAAAAATGGAAACTAGATAACGCCGAATCTTTTACCTAATATACTCCATCCTCACTCTCATCCTAGTCTTGGATAACTCTTTTTCTATACTTATCACATTTCTCCCCCATCCCTCTCCCCTCACACCCCATCTATTTTCATCATATATATATCTCCATCTAACCTAAACAACTTTCTTTCATTCCCTCTCTCTCTAGTCTCTATACTAATCTTTATTTCAAATGGGGTTTGCTTCTTTTGATGTACAAGCCAAGAAGCGTTATGGTGTGCAACTAGATGATCAAGGTTCTGAAGACTTCAGCCTCTCAGCTAGCTCCTCTGATGAGATTTCGAGTGCTGCTTCTTCTGATTTTTCTGATGTTGAAGATCATAGTCCTACTTCTTTGAATGATATGTCCTCCCTTCTTCAACAACTCCCCATCAAGTAAGTCCTTTACATATGCAAGGGTACTTGGCCCGTCTCAACGGCCAAAAATAAGGACTTATTTTACTGACTTGCATATTTTTGTTTTTGCAGAAGGGGTTTGTCTAGACATTTTGAAGGGAAGTCACAATCTTTCACTGATTTATCAAATGTGAGTTGCTTGGAAGATTTAGCCAAGCCAGAGCATCCATACAACAAGAAGCTCAAGTCTTGTAAAAGCTACGTGGGTTTATACGGAGAGAGCCAAAGATCAAATCAGCAGATGATGAGTAGTCATATTATTCCCAAGAGTGCTTCTTCAAGGCTCATCTCGAAGAAAACATCAAGGGGATCTTGTTCTTCCTTCATTACCAGTGCTGCAAAGAGGAATCACAGTGATACTACTACTAGGCCACCTACTCATCCGTCTTCTTATAGATCTTCTGATCCTCAAACACCTTTGTTTGAGGCTAAGGATTCTTTGAGATGTGTAATTCCCTTTTTTACGGCTTAATAGTTTTTCTTTGCAAGAGATTATGTATATATGTAAGATGACCCTTTGATATATTTAATGCCGTGAGCTATAGAAAGGCACAAGAATTTTCCCTTTCTTTTGCAGATCTTTCTGTGGAAAGATGGCATCTGTTATGATAACCTATTAGCCTTTATGATTAAGATTACTTGAGAATTTTGTAAGATCTTGATTGAACATAGTTTTTGTATTTGATTAACGAATTTTCTATGGTGTGCCCAAGTGCACACAATAGTCACTAACTCTCATGAGAATTCTAACTTTTGATTGGTGGATGGATAATAAATGTAAATGGCCCCCTGCATTCACATCAATTCCACCAATCAAAACAAGTCATTTTCATAAAAGTTGGTGCTTATTATGTGCCCAAGGGCACACATTAGAAAGACCGTCTGATTAAACATATGATTTTGCTTTGAGGTTAAGGATAATTATCAGTTGTTTTCCTTGTGGTGGGATTGACGAAATGTGGGGGATCCCTTGTAAATTTAATTAGGAGATTAGTTGATGATCTTAATGAACCGACCTAGTTTAATTCGAACAAGTTTTGCGGTGCTTGGGCCCTAGCATTCTGATCCTATTGAGTTCCTCGAAAATCTGGTACGGACCAAACTTAAACAAAAAAAAAAGAAGGAAAAGTTTCGAATTAAAATATTAATATAGTTCGTTCTCAAAGTAGCTCGAAAAAAGTGTATAATTTATTTTCTTGAAATAAAAATGTTAATCTAATAATAAAAAAATGATACAATATGTACACCAATAATCATAATCGAATGACCAGTAAATTATAATATTTTGGAGATACGAAATGAAAACTAGTTAAATGATTTTTTGAAATAATAAAATTCGATCTGGTCCGACCCAAAAGAACCAAATTATTTTTAATTATAAATAAATCTAAATCCATGATTTATTTTAAAAATAAAATATTAATTAATCACAACTACTTCATTAAAAAGATATAATAGAATTTACAAATGAGATATTATAATTATAACTTACAAGATATATATAAGATATTCATATATATAAGATAAATATAAATTATATATAATATAAATATAATTTATAAGATCTATATATATATATTAAATATAATATAAATATAAATTAATATTATATATTGATACTAGTATGGACCGAAATATTTGTTTTATCACATATCCGTGTTTCTGTTGTGTTTCTAATTTATCCATTTATCCACCATTTTCAATCATAAAAATTCCCTTCCATTGCTCACTCAATCCATCATCTATCCGATGAATTCCAACTGCAAGTATATTTCCAAATACTCGTAGTTTGGCCAGGCAATAAGTTTGTGAAAAAGCATATTAATACACCGACACTAAAACCATCACGTCTGTTCTAAGCAGACAACTTAACTTTCCCCTTTCTTGTGGCTGACTACTACCCGCATTTCCTTCTCTTTTGCTGCACATCTCCAAACCTTGATCACTTCCATGGCAACTTCTGCTCGCAACAATCTCAACGCTAAACTCGTATTCTACTACACCTATACTTACACACATACTTGTATATCTCTTTCAATTCCTCACTTTGTTGTATTTATCATATCCTTCAGGTTTTATTAGGCGATATGGGAGCCGGTAAATCTAGTCTCGTCTTGCGCTTCGTCAAAGGTCAATTTCTCGATTTTCAGGTACTCTCTCTCTCTCTCTCTCGATATGTGATAATGATCCATGACTCCGTGTATAACGAACTGTATGTGATTAACTTTTTTGATTAATTATGTATATGTACTACTTTACAATTGCAGGAATCCACGATCGGAGCGGCGTTCTTTTCGCAAACCCTTGCCGTTAGTGATGCAACCGTCAAATTCGAGATCTGGGACACTGCTGGACAAGAAAGATACCACAGCTTAGCTCCTATGTACTATCGAGGCGCTGCTGCTGCCATTATCGTTTACGACATTGCCAGCATTGTAATTTTCACCATTCTTGCCTTTCATATATGTATAGCTAGTCTATTTCTGTTTTTTTTTGGCTTTAATTGCGGTATTTAAATAAATGCTAAATTCTTTCTTTAAGCTTTAGATTAACTTGTAACTTACTTTATGTTCTGAGTTTAGCTTTTTTTTTCTTTTTCTTTTTTTCAAAGGATGTTCTGAGTTTAGCTTAAAAATCTTTTTGGCCAAATCTATTTTCATTAAATCAAACATATGTAGCAGAGATGTTAGATACCTTTTTTTTTAGTTTTTAAATACTTTATTTTTGTTTTTTTGTTTTTAGATACTCTTTTGTGTTGCTGTTTTTTTAAGTTCTTAAACTCTGCTAGATGTTTTTAAGTGCGTCACTTGTTATTTTGATTGAATTATATGTATTTATGGTTATGAATAGTACATTATAAGGTATTCACTGATGGGGACAGTATGCTCTCAATTGATTTTCACCACTTGTTGTTTCATGAGATTAGTGTGGTGCTATTTGTTCTTGTCATATGCTTCAGTTTCTTACGTATCGGATTGTTCTCTCTTGGTGCCCAATTGTAGGACTCATTTGCACGAGCTAAGACTTGGGTGCAGGAACTGCAAAAGCAAGGTCTTTATGCTTTGATTCTTTTTGTTCTACGAGTTAGTTGATGTTTATACTTTATACTATACCTGAAGTTTTTATGTGAACAAAAATGTAAAAAGTGTATTGCATTCTTTCACTGTCCAAGTGGATGCCACTTGTATTGTGATAGTTTTTATTTTATTTTACACATCATCCAAACACGTTTCTCAGTGTGCTGATTTTGGCTTTCCAGGGAATCCTAATTTGGTAATGGCACTTGCTGGGAACAAAGCGGATTTGGAAGAGAAAAGAAAAGTGACTGCAGATGTAAGTTATAGCATTACTGGTTCGTACTGCACATTATAATATAATGCAAGGATTGTAAACATATATTGTCCATCCAATTGATTCTTATTTTCACACATTCTTTTCCAGTGTCGGCCCTGGACCAGTGCAACCAGTGCTCCAGTACTGGGCCCATTGGATCCAGGGGCCCAAACCTCTTTTAAGTCTAGTGTATAGTTACTATACATCTATAATTCTATACCTGCAATTTAGAAGCCCTTTTTCTCCCTGGTAAAACTTAACGCACGGCACAGGCCACGTTAACTGCTGCATCATGGTCCACCAAACGATCGATTATTTATATAATTATCTTTTAAGTTTCAAGTTGTAATTTAGGACTTCAATTCTCGCAAAAACAAAGGTAATTTCAATCTTTAAATTTAGTTATTTATATATTATCTCAAAATTGTAGTAACTAATTTTGTTTTTATAAGATATCACATGTTTTAATATATCTAATTTCAAGTTGCTTGGAATTTTGTTTTAATATTCATTTTAGTAGTCTTGTATAAAAAGGTCCATAAAAAATTTTCGCACTAGGCCAACGAAATCTCAAGACCGGCCCTGTTCTTTTCCTCTTAATGTAATCCACTGACAAATATGTGTGTTGTTTTGTGCCTGTATATATAAACTTAAGGTGTAGTTACATAAGTAATGCTTCCATTTTTGATATATGACTTCTAAATTTATTGCAGGAGGCTCGACTATATGCTGAGGAGAATGGTCTTTTTTTTATGGAGACCTCGGCCAAAACTGCTGCCAATGTCAATGAGATATTCTATGAGATAGGTTAGTTATATCACTTTTTTCATGAATTGGATTGTTATAGTAGATAATGCACCTTTGTTTTCTTCTCGTGTCTTTATTTCACATTATTTTCGCTATTAATTTTGTTTAGTAGCTGTAATTTGTAATTGTTAAAACAAGATAGTACTATCCGTAATTATTGATACTGGTTTATATTTTACTTGACTATGCACACTGTTAAATACTTAAAGAATAAATATTTATTTTATTTTCCATAATATGAATAAAGGAGAGCTCGAGTGAATGCAATTTATTCTTTATTTTGTTTTTTTGAAGAATGAACTTCGTATTTCAGTTGATCTGATTGCTATGGGCAATCAAAATTTTGTCATAGCTAAAAAATTTCTTTGTCTTTTCCTCACTTCGTAAAAAGAACATTTTATTCATTTAGAAAGTGTATATATTTTCTCGAAAACGACAAAAAATTAACTATCTTACCTTTTTTGTTTTAGCAGTAGTCAGCTGCCCTTATCTAGTAATAGACATTGCAGCCCTACCAGATAAAGTAAGATAGATCGTGAGGGTAATTGAGAAGTGCTTTACTTGAATTACGAATCACTTATAAGTTCTCTTTCCTGCTTTCATATTCACTCCCTTCCACCATTACTCAGCCATATAGTTTTTATGATCCCCAATTCCCCATAATATATTAACTCTTCATTTATTGTTTTTCCTGCATACCCTATGTAGTAATCTGTTACTCTACCTGGCAAGACAATATATAAATGAGCAAGAGCCTAAGCACACGCTGCTACTTGCTGGCGGCCGCTCACTCTATGTCCTTATGAAGTAGTATTGTTTACTATTTTGGTTGCAGTAATAATGTAATATATCTCTACTTATGTTATAATACTCCTCTATTTCAAATACTTGTAATTTATTATATATTTGTAGAAGTGGAATCCATATAAATTTCAGCACGGAAATGATTTATTAACTGATGTCATTTATTAACAATTCCAAGTCAATGACCGCTGCATATAGTAATTCTGTCCCAATAATAAGATCTTTTATTGCATTCACTAGGTACACACACAAAAATGTACGTTTCCCAATGCGTTTACAACCTTTGGTTAGTGTTCTTGACATTTGTAAGATACATGTGGAAACATATACTCGTATTATTTTATGATATTTGACATGATTCCTGCTTTGGTTGAAACAGCTAAAAGACTGCCAAGAGCACAACCATCCCAGAACCCAGCAGGAATGGTACTTGTAGACAGGCCGGCTGTAGGATCTCAAGCTTCAGCTTGCTGTTCTAGGTATCACTTTTTCTCCTACTACCACTCAGATCTCAATTTTCTCATCCTCTTTGCTAAATAAACCTTGTGCTTATATTTGTTAATATGGATATTACAACCAGAGGCATAATACTAAGATAAAATAATAGAAGTCTAGACATGTTTGCAATATAATTCGGGAGTTTTTTGCTGTTGAGTGCATTATGCTGAATCAGCCAATTGTTTTACAGTGATGACATATCGCCAGGTGTAATATCACCCAATTACTGTGAGAACGAAGCTTTAAGCTGTAAAGTTGGCTTTCATGCTGACTTCCGATGTGTTCTCAGTCATGAGTAAAGCAGAATGCATGTTGTACTATAGAACTGTGATAAGATAGAGGGATGAAGGATTAAATTTAGAATCTTGATGTATTTTTTATGTGATTTAATATGGTGAGGAGACTTTAATTTACAGCAATCTTAAAAAATAAGCAGCAAGCAACTTCCTGGTTATACAAGCAACTATGTCCTTGTACTAGTGTCAGTATCTGTATGTTCAATACTAGCTTAAACCCAGTTTACAACCTGTGTGATAGTGCCAAAAACGTACTTACATATTATCCTTCGTTCGCCTTTTATATAATAGTATAGATTGTGTATCATGTTAAAAGGGAAACAAGAAAAACTTTATTTTAGATTTTTAGACAGCTTTATAATCATAACTGAAAAAAGGTAATAGATAATATGTCATTCATCCGGCAGAAAGGGATTCATTGCAGTTAGTTTGCCACATGATAGTCCAATCATAGATTCAAATTTTGATTTTTTTTAATTTTTTTTGGTATAGTCCTGTTTCAGTTGGTGCTATTTTCATCTTAATAGCTCTTTTAGAAATGGTTTTTTCCTTTAAACTTTAGTAGAAAGAATGATGATGTTGATATCTGGGTTTTGAATTTGTAAAGTGTACTGACTGTGAGGTAGGTGCTCCCAACTTTCTAAATGTAGGAAAGAGAAAAGAAGAGGAGAAATTTGCAAAAATTCTTTTGTAATCGTGCTGGTAAGGGAAGAGAAGCATAGAGAAATTTTTTAAAAATTTTCTATCAAAAATTCTCTCCGGTTTTGGAAAGATTGCAATGGATCCTCACACATAACATTATCAATATTTCCATATATATCATTTTTTTCAAAATCTTCTCTTCTTCCAAATTATAAACTCGGGAGCACGTGAAAGATCTCAGTTGAACTTTTATATCACTTCTCTTGTTTTACCTTCTTTTCTCTTCTATTCTCTTCTCTCGATAAAAACTCGGGAGCACAGTTAGGGTCTAAAAGGTGATTAATGAGTTTTTTCATTTCTTTTTTTGTCAATTGCTGCAAGGAAACTTGAATGTTCAGTCAGATAATGGTCCATGATTTTCCTCATTTATATCTTAAAGTTCAGCTTGTTCATCAAATCCAAGCTCTCTCTTGGTCTGGAACTGTCATCAAAATTCCATTGTCCTGCCTTCTCTGATCAAAGTTGTGCTTCCATATGGAAGCACAAATGACCGAATACAAATTTATTAGACCACAACTTTGATCAGAGAAGGCAGGACAATGGAATTTTGATGACAGTTCCAGACCAAGAGAGAGAGCTTGAATTTGATGAACAAGCATGCTTTACTTCATTCACATTTTCACAAATTTCCATTATATATCTTCTAATTAATTCTTAGTCCACTGAAATTAAATGAGAAACTGTGGACCAAGGTGGGAGTAAGTACTGTAATTGATTGATACCAGAATAATTGAGTATTATGTAATTTTGCATGCCCCCCTCCCCCCCCCCCCCCCCCTCTCTCAAACTCCTCATACGATTAGATGCAAAAATGTTAATTGTTAGTTTAGTGCAGCAGAAACCACCAATCAGTGGAGGAACAAATTAGTTTTAGTTGCCAAAGTCAATTTGAGTTGATCTGTGAACCTCTGATTCCTGCTTTAGGAATTTTTAGTTAATTAGTACGCTTTTGGGTTTGATAAATGAACATCTTCTTTTGAGTTCATCCCGGCACACCTTACAACAAATTTCTTGCATTAATCATAAATCTTTCCAAAATCCATTCCATATGTGCCACATAGTGTTTGCTTAGGAGACTCATCTATTTATATATTTTGATCTTTAGAGAACTAAATGAGCTCCTTGAGGCAAGAAAGTCGGTTCATGTTTTTTCTTGGTTCTACAAGCAAAGTAAGAGACTTGTATGGAGAAGCAATTTTTGATAATGGCTAAACTCTTTAATTTCTGATCTTCATTCGTGCCTCTCAAAGTTTGCCTTTTTCTGTCAAGTTATCTCCCTACATATTTGTTTTTCATCTCTCCCATACCTTACAATTTATTATTGTTGGTTGTCTTATGTGCATTTTAGGTTGCGGGAACTGAAACACTTGCACAATAAGTGCGCTATAAGTTTAGCTTATTCAACTTATGGAACAATAAGTGCGCTATAAGTTTAGCTTAGTCAACTTATGGACACTAGATTCTAGGCAAACAATTATAAGTGTCATCAACTGAAATTTCTTTATGGTGGCACCTGTGCTTGTAGAGATTTTTTCCAATAAAATGGGCTTATCCGTCCACGATAGTGATGGTGACGGTAATGTAGTACTTCAATCGAATTATTGTTATCAATATACTTATGGTACTCCTAGGTGCTGATATAGTTACCATTATTTAATTTGGCAGGTAGGTTTGCAATTAATACATACAGCGGAAGTTTCGGTTAAGTCTTGTGGCGGGCAGACTTGTAGAGCTCCCTCTGTCTCAAGCAAGAAACACATAGCAAGTTAGCATGATTTCAAGTCAACTGTGGAGAGTACCCCGTGTCTCAAATTATGAGTTCAATAGCATATTGATTTGAATTTGAATGTGTTCTATCAATTTGTTCAATAACTTGATGCATCTATTAGTAGCTTGGTCCCCTTATATTAAAATAAGATCATAAAATCTCAAATGATCGACTAGTTGGCTCTCCTTACGGTCTACTAGTCAATTGCCCGATGGGATTAACAAAACTAGTTTTTATATGTAGACAACTTAGTTGGATTGAAAAAAAATGTAACAATGTTTAATTACCGTGATTTACTTACTTTTTGGAATTAATCTTCTCAAACCAAATTAGTTGCAACCTGAATTAAGCAAGGGCATAATAATAAATAAAAGATAACTGCATAACATTTGCAGTTCAAATTATTCCCTGCTACTCAAAGCGAGTATCGAATCAACCATATTGGCAGAGGCAAGATGCCTGAGTTTGGTCGCTTGGTAAAGCTGTAACAAACAAAAATTAAACAAAATAAAGCTGTGATGAGATGAAACTTCATGTGTACTATGCTTACAAATTTGGCACAATTAACCATTTAATATTAATTGCCGAAACTTTTTGCATGTATATTAAATGTGATTATGTATCATGTTCATGGATGCCTTGTACTGTTCTACAACCGAGCGAGGTGTCCAGTACATGACACCAACATATCTAACAAATTTCTTTCGAAATTGAACGACAAATATTCCAACTAGGAACGTGGTGGTTGCTGCTATGAAACAACATTGGTTTTAGGAATATAAATTTACATTTTCGAACAACAAGACCAGCCCACAACTCCAGATTTGAAACATTCTTATTCAAACAAATACAGATCATCTCTTCCTCTCCTACGATTTGTTGGCTGGATGAAATCCAAATTCGACCAAATTTAGATTTTATTTTATTAATCAAATATTTATATGACAGACAAACCTTGATAAAGATCAGATATGTAATTTGACCAATTAATGACAGGCCTCAACAAAGATCAAATATGTAACTGGACTGATTAATTGTTACTGCATAATTTGTTGATTCAATTTTTAAAATTCGATTAATAACAAAATAATATTAAATAAATTTATAAATTGAATTATTGTATATTATTTATATCTAATCAGTGTCCTGATTAATCATTTCAATTAATTCCTATTTCTTCTTTTTAAAGCACATTCGTTTTATAAAAACAGTGGTGATACAGCAATAATGAATCAATAATGAATTATTATTTGGACGGTGAAATTTTTTAATTCAGGGGAAGCAGCCGAACCATCCGGTCCATTTCAAGCACACAGACCATCAAGAAAGGAAACCGGCACATGATGTTCGAACTAGACGGATCATCAGCAAGCTTGTCTATTTGGAGGTGAGGACCAATTTGAAAAACAATACAAAAGCTAATAAACGCAGAATGTGTAACACGGTGTGCCCCGGCCATTGTCTTCAAGGGCTTTCTCACTGCCCCACAGCAACTACCACAATAAGTTGTGCTGGTTGTTTTTTTATCATTGGTTTTCCGAGTGTTCATGCGCACATGCTAATCACTAAATTCTATAAGTTTGGAACATTTTGATTGTTTCTTGTGGTTGTTTCCTGTAAATACAACAACCACATCCATCAAAACGTATCAAACCTATAAAATTTAATGTTTAACATGTGGTCACGGGCACACAATGGAAAAACCATTTCTCTATTTTGTGGTGCAATGATAAGTACTGTCAATTCTGTTTCTTTTGGGTGATTGTGTGCTGTCATATTGCTTTGTTTGGCCACCAGGCACGAGCTTCGGGGTCGGCACTGCGATCCTTGTCGTCCATTTCGACATCTATGAAATTCGCGCAACTTAAATATGCGGATGTGCTCTTGCAACATTAGATATTTTTATGTGTTCTTCCAACATTGTATGTACTAGGATTTCTCTGAATTTTAAATGCTTAGTTAGATTCACCAAAAGAAGTGTGTGGAGAATGATAACTGAAAACAACACGACACGTGGTGACTGGTGACTCGAGTAACGACAGCCGTAAACGATCTGAACTGCTTCGTAGGCTTAACAAGCTCGCTCGTGTTCGATAAACTCGAGTTGAAATGTCGAACGAACGCGTCGAATTTATTTTTTGTCCGACAACCTTGATCAATATTGTCCTGTTCAATAACTTTCACCCCGTGTTTGAAAGTTCGTTTGAAGATGTTATGTTATAAGTCTATTATTGAAATTATATGTTCCAGCAGTTTGTTTATATTCACTATTTTACACATATTTTGAGATTTTTATAATATTTTTTTATAAAAATTTGAAAGTCAACTTTTTATTGAGGAAATTTTTTTAAAAAGTATTATGAAATAACATTTTATAAAAAATTTGAAATGTATGTAAAAAATAACGTAAAAAATCTGTCGCGAGAGAGGGGGTAAAAACCAAATTGTACATTAAATTTGCTAGCGTTTGTTCCGATTCAATTTCGATAAATTTGATGCGACATGCCAAGGAACGGTGAGAAAATCGAATATATAGTACAAGAAACGGTGAAAATTGAATTGTATCATCGGCCAAAATAATGGCGGAGACAAAATTCCGTCAACCCCTCGTACAATCCAGCAGAGCTATTGCGACCACTTGATTTTCAGGACCAGATATGTGGACAAGCTGCGGTGAATGTGGATTATAGGCCAGGAATTCAATTAACGCCATAGCTACAACAACTGCAAGAGTACTATCTTATTTATTGTATCTTGCCTTAAAAACACTGTTACCTAGCAGGGTCCAGGGATAGTGTGATGTACAAAATTTTACACCAGATTGGATTTCTGAAATCTGTGATTAATTTGAGAATTTTCTAATGAATTTTATTTGAATCCGACATATTAATAAATTTTATTATTACAGAATTTTCAAATGAATTTTATAGCAATCTGAGCATTAGTCCTAACAAAATGTGTATAGTGTGCCACGCATACATCATCTCCGGTTATTGATCCGGTGGCTGAACCGAATTTTATTTAGATTACTGCATACGTTCGTAATCGAATAGCAATTTACTTCAGTTATATTGACTGAATACCGAATTAAAAATATGAAATTTTAAAACAGTGAACCAAAATCACGGCGATTATAGAAAAAGAAAGCAGATAGTACAAGACATCATCCAAGTACTTCACTTTGAAAGACTCCATATATATTTCAAAATATCAACACTTAAACGGACAAACAGAGAAGTCAAGACGGCACAAGGAGAACACTCGATTGACAACAACACTTGAATGAAAAGAAATTAAAGTTTAATCAAATTTCCGTAAGAAATTGAAGAGACTTGTTGATTAGTCTAAGTACTGCGTGTAGCGAACAAAGAAACCAGAAGAAAAACTATGATAGAATAAAAAAAACATCGAAAAATCAAATAAAACAAAAATCATAATTGAACTGAAAACGAGTTGCTTCGGTTTGGTCAACCGAACCGAATTAGTTTATTTTAGTATTCGAATGATTAACTCAACCAAATGATCGATCATTATTTTCAGTATGATACAACTATTAATATTTTCAAAAGGATTAAATTACAAGCCCTGTTTCAAACTTTAACATTTTGTACAAGCGAATTAAAATTTTGACTACCAAGCGGATCATTTCCACCGTAAAGTAGTATAATTCGAGAACACTTATAGTTTCATAGACGAGACATGACAAGGTCATGGTGATCAGTTGCATGTCCATTGTCATTTAATCGGTTCCTGTGGACTTTATTAGCCTGCTTCTTGGCCGTTTGTTTGTCAGAGATCACCAGAGTCTTTGCAATTGCCCTGAGTTCAAATTTTTTCAGCTTCCCTGTTGAAGTCTTTGGAAGATCATTCAAGAACTCTACCTTCTTCGGTACCATATATTTTGGCAGATTTTCCTGGCAATGTTTGATGATATCATCCTCTCGCACATTATTTTTGTCCATATTTTTCACTACGACGAAGGCACAAGGACTTTCCCCCCATCGCGGATGAGGCATTGCCACCACGGCGGCCTCCATTACACTAGGATGCTTGTAAAGCACTGACTCCAGTTCCACGCTGCTTATATTCTCGCCACCTGAGATGATAACATCTTTTGACCTGTCCTTGATTTCCAGGTATCCGTCGGGGTAGATTACCCCGACGTCACCTGTTAAAAACCAGCCTTGATGGAATGCCTGTTTTGTGGCAACCTGATCTTTGAAGTAGCCTTTCATGATACTGCTGCCTCGGAGCACAATTTCTCCCATTGTCTTGCCATCACGCGGCACACTTTTCATTGTAGTCAAATCCTTAACATCAACATCCGCCAGGGTGAGTATACTCACACCCTGGCGAGCCTTGAGTTTGGCCTTCTGTTCCTGTGGCAGGTCGTTCCATTTAGCCTGCCACTCGCATATCAGTGCAGGTCTTGTGGCCTCGGTGAGGCCATAGGCATGCATGACATGGAAACCGAGTTTCTCCATTCTCTCCAGGAGGGGCGCTGGTGGCGGTGCCCCTCCCGTCAGAATGTTCACCTGATGGCTAATACTGCATCGCTCCTCGGGTTTTGCCCCGAGGAGAATAGTGAACACAATGGGGGCGCAGCACATGTGTGTGACCTTGTGCTCAGCAATTGCCGAGTACATTTGTTTCGCAGTGGTGTTGCGGATGCACACATTGGTGCCACCACGTGCAGCCACTCCCCAAGTAAAAGTCCATCCATTACAATGAAACATAGGAAGTGACCACAAATAAACAGCCTCAGTCCCCATTTCCCACCCCTGAATCAAACTCATAGTACTCAAAAACGCCCCTCTATGACTATACACCACTCCTTTGGGAGCCGAGGTGGTGCCAGAGGTGTAATTCAGAGCTATCGCATCCCACTCATCCTGGACCGCCTCAGGCACATACCGAGGATCCCCGTGGCAAACAAGCTGCTCGTACTCAAGCTCGCCTAGCCGAATCCCCGTAGGCTTGTCAATGTCATCAATGACAATCACCAAAGGGAGTGAACAATCAATATCAGAGAGTAACAAACGGAGAGCATCACGAGCAAGAGGCACGTATTCGTAGTCCACAAAGAACATCTTGGCTTCAGAGTGTCGCAGAATAGTCGCTATGTTATTGGCATCAAGCCTGGTGTTAATAGCATTCAGCACCGCCCCAGCCATTGGCACTGCAAAATGCATCTCATACAATGCTGGAGTATTTGGTGCTAAAACCGACACCTGCCATTTTTCAAAACAAATTTAAAAATCTACTTTACTCAAAAAACTACAGATAGTTAAAACATTGCCGATCAATCTTACCACATCGTTCTTTGTAATATTGAGGGATCGAAGCGAGGAGGCCACACGACAACATCGTTGGTAAGTCTGGAGCCAGTTAAACCGAACTCCGCCGTATATAACAGAGGTCCGTTTGGCATAAACCGCAGCGGCTCTCTTCAAGAAAGTGAGAGGAGTTAGCGCTACATAGTTTGCTGCACACTTGTCTAGTTTATCCATTATTAGCGAGAGAGAGAGAGAGAGAGATAATGTGTGTGTTTTAAGTATTTGCTGAAGAAGAGGTTGAAGTTGAAGTTGAAGTGAGCAATGAGAAGAAAGATTCAAGTGTATATATAGGGGAAAGCTTGTGGCAAAAGCAGCGAGGGGAGGAATTATTAGGTACAAGTGAGTGTGAGGTGAATATTTCCCGGAAGTTAACAAGAAAAAACGAGTTTGAATAAAGACCGTGTGACTTGAAAACTAGTACAAAATATGTGGAATTTTATTGCACTCGGATTTTCACATTAGGCCTGTTGAATGCTTCACCAAAGCTCAGTGCTCCGTTGTTTGTTAGAATGTCTGGTTTCTCCAAAATTTGTTTGTTAGAATTTATAACTGATTTATAATTAGAGTGTCCTAGGAAAAATATTATAATTTTCGGAAGACTGGGTAGGTAAACAGTTTTCACTTTAAGTTTGAAAAATAGTCTTCAAAGTTAAATAAATACCCAAAAAAGAATACTCTCGTTTAAATATTTTGTACCAAGCAACCGGAGCCAAACAGAACGTAGAGCTTAAGTAGAAAAATGATATTGATTCAAGTAGAGCTCAAAGAGACTCATATTCTCTTCCTTTCACCTTTAATTTATTTTTATTAATAAAAATTTAAATATATATTAATAAAATATGAAATAGAGAATAAGTATTAAAAAGATGGTCGGATCCGAGAGGCCGTCGGAGATGTTGCAAGACTCGGGTCCTTTTCCAAACCGAAATACAATCGTACGAACAGTTTGCTTGGTGTAAAAATGCAGGTTGTTACTACGTACATGTTAAACTTGCTGGGACGCTCTCTGTTTAAAATCCGTATAAAACATGTCCACAACTTAATATAGTGTTGATAGCGCAACAGAAGCACATGCATTGTCTCAAGCTTTTCATCAAGTTTCATGCCGATTGCGCCTGTAGGCACATTTCTGTTCCATTTCTTCTTCGGTGATTTAAAATCGGATATTTTGTTAGTTAGTTAGATAATAGAATATACGACTGTACATGTGAAAGGCAGATGAAATCGACCCAAATATGTGCGAGGCATTTTCGTTGGTAAGAAAACGTGATTTGGGAAATCATCACCATTCACAGATATAAACCAACCTGACACTTGTCAAACTCTGTCCTTGTAACAAAAGAAAAACAGCGATGTTTGCTAAATTTGCAGTGCTAATGGTCACGGCACTCCCACCACTTGAACTAGAATGAATAGGACTATTCAATTTTGCCGGAAAAAATATCCGAGAGTTAGAAATTAGAATTTTGGGTCGTGCTTAGAATTTGATCGAGAGAATAATTTAATTCGGTAATCAAAATATATATATATATATATAGGATCAAATAAAAACTTTTTTAAGTTACAAACTTACAAACTTTTTTTAATTCTCCCATCGTGTTAATCCTTAGTTATATAAAGTATCTATGTTGAAAATTCTTCAAATAAACAACACAATTTTTAAAAATAACGCATAAATAAATCGCGTTTTCAACACATTTATAACTGGGGTTCAACATCGGGTGTTGAACACTAATTATCCTTGTGTTGAATATATCTAAAAAGATGTTTAAACTATACCTCTGGGGTTTGGGTAGGGTCTAGAAACATAAATATTAGTTATATAACATGTTTACCTTAGTTCTTACATTTAAAAATTGGTTTACGTACTTCTCTACCACTATTTTAATCGATGTTCAACAAAATATGTTAAAAAAATGTTGAACTCAAGTTATATATGTGTTGAACAAAAAAAGTTTGTAAGTTTGTACCAGAACCCTCCCATATATATATATATATATATATATATATATATGAAAATTCGGTAATAAATATATTGAAACAGCGATTTATGCTAGTGTGTAAAAAGTTATTTTTAAACAAAAATTCAATTATTAGGTCTAGTATGTGCCTATTTGAGATGAAAAGTAAATTAGGTCGCTGTTATTCATCAAATATTAATATGTAAAATAATTAATTTAATTCAATAATCAAAACAATTATTGTAATTATCTAGTTAAAACGGTTAATTCGATCCGTTAACATCTAAAACCTGACCACTAATTATCAAACATGTGAATATATTTGAGTTTTTTTATGCAGTTCAACTGATTAATCCGCGAGTTAATTTTATAAGACACTGATGGATATTAATTTTTTTCTGCTTTTTTTGGTGTTTATCTATCTTCTTCCACCACCAATATATGCATCTGAGTTAAGTGCCAAGAAGTTTAACCGAAGGTCGTTAGGTCAAGTGCGTTCCATACTTGACTAAGAGTATTAGTAGGATAATTACAAATAAAATAGTCGTAAAAAATTATTAAATGTAAGATTTCTGACAACATGGTTGAAACTGGTTTATTTTGTCCAAGATTCTCCCTGAATTCACACGTCGAAAACACCCAGAAATCATATAGAATGTATACGGAAACGTGGTGGAACTTCTTAAACATTTGACGAAACAAACTAATGTACACTTCTAGCTCTGTTTGTTAAGACCAGAAGATCGAATATACTCTGAAATTTAAACTAGACTTCCATATCACATTTCGCGAGTTGTTTTCAAGCTTATGTAATTGAACAAAATGTGCATGCATTCAAAACAACTTAATTTATAATTGTTGTTGATTATTAGCATAATTGTTGTTATTAGGTGCCGCAAGAGGCTGACGAACTTGACTTAGCCATGAGGGATTATTTATAACGCATGGATATGTAATTTTATTACATATATTTGTCGATATATTTGGGGAATCACTGTCATCCAATGACACGAGTAAACATATATTATGATTAGTAAAAAAATAAAATTACGGTTCAAAGCATCCACTCTTGTTTGATTGCGAGAAGCAACATACAACAAAATCTAGAATCATATCAACATGTACTAGGAAAATCGTATGATCAAAACTTGTCTGCATAAAAGATTTCCAATATTTTTTCCATAGGAGTTTATAAGCTCGTGTCGTATATACAGCATATTTAAGTGAAATCAACGTATGGAAGCTCTAATTTTAATTGAGAATCCTTTGAGGTCGTTTGGTTGAGTTTAAAATAAGTAGTTTTTGCTAAATAAATAAGTGAAATAGAAGTTAAAAGCAATTTAAAACTTATAAGTGATAAAACTTCTTAATTACGTATGTCCTGCATCATCGGCGCCCTCACGTCACCTCAAGCACCAAAATAATGTCGTTTGACCTTGTTTTATATGTATAGTAAATCTGTAAATTTGTGGGGAAATAGAAACAGGAAAATGCTAAATATAAAAAATCGATAATAATTATTTTCACATAAATAATAATAAAATTCTTATATTCGTATAAATCATTCGATTAAAATCGATGATAATTCTACATTCGTCAAAAAAATCCACCACTTCATTTAAAAACAAATTTGAGATCCTAAGAGCAAGTCCAATGCTAGATGCTATATATCTATTGCTATTGCTATAATATAGCACCAAAAAGTGTATTTTGGTGCTAAAATAAAACTTGCACTCCAATGCTAAGTTCTATAACTAGTTTCAAATTTAACCAACTCATCAACTTTTACCTAACTTCTATATAGAACCAACTCATTAACTTTTACATAACTCATTAACTCATTAACTAGTTTCCAATTTATAGTTATTGATGATGTGGCAACATGGATGGATCCATCCTTGGTTTCAAATATAGAACCAAGGATGCATCTAAGCATGAATGCATCCAAATATAGCATCCCTTTGGAGTTGAGTTTTTTTACTTTTGATGCTATAATATAGCAATAGAACCAAGTATAGCATTGCATTGGAGTTGCTCTAACCTGCTCATAAAAATAAGCTACAAAAATATCACGGCCCTTACTGGCAGGCGGGAGTGCGGGACCATGTCACGTGGCCGTTCTCATATCATATATGGGGTCCGGTAGTCGTGAATCGTGATCTCGTAAATCTGATTGATTATCGATTCTGATGTGAACAAAAGATTTTATGCGGCATATTTCTCGTTTTTTATCCAAACTTATCTACCAATTTCGTATAGTTAGAGCAACCAGCCAACCACAGTCATGAAAAAACCTTTAATTAAAACGTGAACTAGCATATTTAAAAATAAAAAGTATAGTTATGTCAAAAAAATAATAATATAATCAATGTCTTAATATTAAAATTATGACACTATCTTCGCTTCTTATTTATAATTTTAGTCAACTTTTTATGAATATATTTGTTGAACCTCTGCATACATTATTTATTATCTGATATATTTTATTTATATCTAAATATTAATAATATACTATTTTTAATAAAGCTTTTTATCCATACGATTAAAAAAAGATATAGCGTATATGTAGAATTGTATGTTTAATTTTTGATGTTCTTTATAATTACTGTTACGTCATTTATGTATGTATAATCAGATTTGTTTAAATTTTTAATGAATGGTTATATACAGGGTCTTGGATCTGTTGATATATATAAGGGAATTTTGTATAGTATTAGTATGAAATGCACACTGTTTTTATTTGTATTTGTAATAAATTTTAAAAAAACAAGATTGTACCAACCCTCGTAGATATATAGTAACATTCTACAAACTGTAACCACTCAGTAACGTTGGCCCCTACCGGAGAGAACAGAAAACTAAAATAATTATTATTACTTTGGCTCCAAAAATACTTTATCGTGTTGGTAGGAGTTGGGCTGATTATGTTTGTCTCTCCATTTTAAAGGTGATCAAGAAGTGGAGGGAGCCCTGTTCCAGCTTCTGTTGCGTTTTATCGCATCCGAGAGCAAGTAAAATGCTCATGTACATTTAAGCGAAAGAAAATGCCAAGCACGAGACTAATGTTACCTCTTGGCTAAGTTCACGTTATGAGTACTTGCCTAAAACTTGACATTTGTGCATGTAAAGCATGAGGAAGACCATCTTATAAACTTCACTCACATGCACACTCATATTGATTTCTTCAGACATGAACCTCCCTTCAAAAGTCTTTGTAAACGTCAAAATCTACCTCAAGATGCCTCGCCGAAGGCGAATTCTTGCGACATTGCCCTCTCTAGCTATTATTATCATCACAACTTTTTTTCTTTTCAACATCTATGTGAAATCGCAGTCAAAATTCACTTCTCAGACTGCTGCAACTCCCCATGATTCACATCAACCAAAAATCCAGTTCAGCCTCCTAATCGGGATACTAACCCGGGCTGATGCTTATGATCGTCGCCATTTTCTCCGCCTCATTTATGGAATACAATCCTCTGCTATAGCCAAAATTGATGTGAAGTTTGTATTTTGCAACCTCACCAAGCCTGAGCAAAAATTACTGATCTCTCTCGAAATTCTACGTTACAATGACATTATAATTCTCAACTGCTCAGAAAACATGAACAGTGGAAAGACCTACACATACTTCTCCTCTCTGCCAGGGATCCTTCCTCACCGCTATGACTATGTGATGAAGGCTGATGACGATGTGTACTTGAGGCTCGAGCCACTAGCATTGTCACTTTCGGTTAAGCCCAGGTCAGATTTGTATTACGGATTTGTAATTCCCTGTCCTAGCATGAACCCCTTTGTCCATTACATGTCAGGAATGGGATTTGTGCTGTCGTGGGACCTTGTGGAATGGATTAGGGAATCTGAAATCGCGGCAAAAGATATTAGTGGACCGGAGGATAGGCTAGTAGGAAAATGGTTGGACATGGGGAACAAGGCGAGGAACAGATATTCTAATAAGCCAGCAATGTATGATTATCCAGGAACCAATGGAAGATGTTCGCATGAGCTCATTCCAGATACTATTGCGGTTCATAGGCTCAAGAGGTGGGATCAGTGGCAGAATGTGCTTAACTATTTCAACGTCACCAGGCAACTTAAGCAATCCAAACTCTACACTATATGATCACACCAATGACAAGATCCGGAATAGCTTAAGGTTTTTCTCGTCAGTGGCTTAGAAAAATATCTTGTATTCTGAGCACTGCTGGTAAGAGAAGTTTACAAGGCTAGGCTGTTGATAAAACAAAATTCATCAAACATCTTAGATCGCTGTGGTTCTACCCTGATTCAGCTAGACAATCTCCTATATTCGAAAAGAATGCAAAATTCTTTGGTTCACATGAAGAATAATTTACTTATAGTATCAGTATAAATAAAGCCAACATACATGGAAACATATATAGGTATACTCATGAAGCTGATAACATATGTGGATGACATTCTTTCATTTTTCTTTTGAACCTGAGAAATAGTCGGCTTATTTAAACCAAGAAAACAGAGTGAAAGAAGAGAAAATTAAAGATAAATTTTAGAAACATTTTGTCATATGATTACAAGCTTTTAAGGTAATAAAAATCTGGATGAATTCCCATTGATTTTAAGCTTTTAAGGTAATAAACATTTTAAGCTTTTAAGTTGTAAATAGTTCTTAGTTGATAGTAGCTAGTTACTTGATCCTGTGTATATCAGTTTGATAGCTCTAGTTGTTGCAATACATGAACTTACGCTCTTAATATGAAAGGCCAATGAACTTCAAAATTGTGTATCAGCGAATGAAAATAAGATGAAACCTTTTATTCCATTTGAAATACACTGAAACATATACAGGGTGTAAAAGATATGAGAAGCGAATGACTTATGTTCCAATATACAACTCATAATTTTTACACACCAAAGAATTTATTATTGTCGAGGGCGTCTGCTTGGCATTCCAGCAGACAAGTTAAAATGTTGTAAATTTTGAAATTAAATCAACAGCACACGTACATTGGGACGTCGTGTTAGAATAGCCAAACTGTAAACTTTTATGCTCCAAACAATCTGGAAAATCTGGATTGCGTGCGCTTTGGTTGCACTTTTACAATTTCTTTTGGGATGGCTAGTTGCGGTGCTGGTGCAGAAACTGATAGAGGCACAGTCTTTACCTGCAACAATATCAATACAAAGAAACTTAAAGAACTTTTTTCACATTCTAACCATTCACGACAAAGTAAAAGGGTAATGGTACATGTGAAGATTTGATGTAGCAGCATACCAAGTTTCTGAATTGGAGATTATATAACATTTGAATGTATCTTTGTTTTGCTAGCTTCTGGTCCTTGTACAATTGCCTCCAAAACCCATAGATTGTCCCCATATTCAACATTTTATTCGCGTAAATCTTCCACGTATAGCTGCCACAAGTAAAGGTTGGACTTAGACACACAATTTCTATGACTTCATATGGAATACTTCAAAAGCTATAGCAAATGTGATATTCGCATACCATTCATATATCCGGCTTAATGCTGCAGACGAAATTCTGTTCCAAAATTCAGCGTCCTCCTTGCACTTCTGGAAAAAATCAGCAATCTTGTTACTTGATTCATCCCCGTTGTTAGGATCAATATGGTAGCCTGAAACACCATCAACGATGATCTCAGCAGGACCTCCTTGATTCGTTGCAAAGGTTGGTAATCCACAGTTCATTGCCTCGATAACAGTAAGGCCGAATGCTTCATAAAGAGCAGGCTGCACAAAAGCTCCCTTTGTATCAGCAATGCAGCGATAGAGCTCACTGTTTCGATTCTTGTCTGTCTGTGCAGCGATCCATCTCAGCTGGCCCTTAAGCTGATACATTTCTATTATTGTGTGCATTTTTTTAATCTCAGCTATTTCTTCTCTATCTTTTGATTTTGAAGGGTCAAAAAAGCCTGCGACAATGACTAGATTAACCAAATTTCTCAGCCTTTTGTTCTTCCCGTACCATTCAGTTAATCCGCTTATGTTCTTCACAGTGTCCAGCCTCGCCATTGAGAATATTATAGGTTTCTTTTTATCTTCAAGGTATCCACTGTTTTTTTAAATATCAGTGATCAGACAAAAAGGATAGTAATTTAACAAGGAAAACATAAAAAATATGAATTTTAGGTATTGTTGAGTACTCCTGGTTAACACTTACATGTGCTGATCATTTTCAATTTTGCTGAAAAGTAGTTCATCGATGGCTGGACGAAATGATGTGAAGCGCTTCAGTTTTTCTGTTGCTGGAAAATAAACTGTTTGATCTGCCCCTGGAGAAGCAATGTTGAACTTTGGATCAAAAATGTTGATGCCTGAAACTACTCTAGAGATCCCTGGAAGCGTAAATGCTGTGTGGCTTTCGTATTGCCCAGGCCTATCTTTGCTGCATAAGGAAAACATTTTTACTTTTCTTTTTTATACTAAGCAATTTCTATTAATTTTATAGAATATAAGCGATGTTAAAACCTTCCAGCAATTTCCTGGTATGTACTAGTGATGATGAAATCCGCAGAATTCATTGCAATTGTATCAGCTGTGAATTGACATGAGAAGTGATACTTGGAGTCTAGTTCCTTCCATTTCAAGTCTGAATCTTCATACTTAGTCTTCTCTAAAGCATGTGCGATAGTTCCCTATTTCCATGTAAAAGACATAAAAGTTAGACATGAAAACAGTAAAGCATGGCTTTAAATTTATTAATCTGATGAAGTTACCAGGGTAACCCCAAGTTTGTTGGCCATCAGAGAAGCCACTAAATTTCCATCTGTATAGTTCCCAATTATGAGATCCGGTTTCCCCTCCATTATTTCAAGAATTTTCTTGGTGGCATCCTGGTGATTAAACAACAGCAAGGTAAAAACTTAATACTAGAAAACACTGACAAGGGAAATGTTGTATATGGGTAATAATGAAGCCCCAGATTAAGAGGGTATTAATGAAGCACATGCCTGGGTAAAAGTTTCAAGGTAAGGATAGATATCAAAACGTGAAATCCATTGCGGAACAATTCCACTTTCAGTCCTAAATGGAACTCGGAGAATGTGGGAATGCTTTGTTTTTAGCACAGGTTCTAGTTCTTGATTGCACGTATTCCCCTTTGCATCAGGGATAAGTCGAGTCACCTATATGAATGAAAAAATACGAGTTGCATGAAACTTCAAGCTAAATTATCTTCCTTTTTGACACACACATATATAAGGTCTCTTACCACAAGAATATGAGGCTTAGCATTAAGACCTTGCTGCTTAATTCTGAGCAGCAATTCCTCTTCCAAAGCGAGCACTTGATCCAGAACATAAACCACCTATTGAGTGCACAAATACAGATTAGAGTTCAAAGAAAAGGCAGGTTCACTTCATTATATTATAAAGATGCAGAATGCTTTATACCTGACCCCCAGTGTCTGGCAATCCTAGGACATCTGCTTGTCCAAAGTACCCATGGACAGAAAACAGAACAACATTGAAAGTCGTAGGAACCCTGCTAAAGAATCTTTCCATGTTTACTGAATCTGGTGCTTGGAGCACCTCTGAAAGATATCTCATCGTCTCCATAACTCTTCCAGCATTATCTCCCCATCCCTTTTCAAAACCCCATTCTTTAAACCTGTGATGATGTGTTATCACCGTTACTTCTCTTCTTTATTCACCAAATACAAATGCAAGAAAAGCAAGAGGCCGTCACCTGTTTTCAAAGCTCGTATATGGTGTTTCTCTAGGTAGCAAAGACAAGGCTGCTTCAGCTACTATTAGTGCCCCTTGAAGTTTAAGAGCTGTGTTGAGTGTCTCATTGATCATAAGTTTCTGTAAGAAAAAAATTCAGCCATTACAATCAGGTCCACCTCTCTGTTCTATACTATATCAATTTGATGAATCAATTGGTATTATTACTTCTCCCTGGTAATTCAGTGATAGCAGGTAATCTACAAGTGGTTGTGCTTTTTCTAGTGGACCATTCAGCTTGGAGGTGAGGAACTTCGTAATGAAATTTAATCCATTTCCAATTGATGAGGATAGAGTTAAACGAGGTGCATCGAAGTCCATTGCTCCAAAATCTAGTTCCAATGCATTTGCATCATTAGCCCTGCAATTGGAACAATGATTGACTATTATGATTTGTTGGCAACTTTACAATGGTAGCTTTTCACAATACATTTAGCCTTGTAATTTGGCAAAGAAAAGTTTTAGAACTCATATTCCAATCGGAACACATACCAATTTTCATCAACAATCATTTCTTTGAACTTCAAGTAATCTGTAGCTGTGATGCCTTCGACGGATAGATCAATGGAGCTAACTTTAACAAACTCCCAGAACCCTGGATTAGGTCTAATCGCAAATGCAACATGTGGTGGAATAACAACAGCCTCCTGTATATATTTCTCATATAATTATCAGAAAACAACTACCACATATGCAATGGAAAAGAATTAAATACAAACTAAGAATTAACAATAAATTTGACCTGAGTAGTGCACAGAATGTAGCCAAGCAAGCCCTCCAGAACTTGAGTTCTTTCAAACTTGTCATCTATGACAGTCTCCATCTCAGCCATCAAATGATGAAGTTTCATCAACCGCTTTCCTTGTTCAATGTACTTGGTGAAGCACCTCTTCATATGATACCGGCTCTGCCTCAAAGCCTCTGGCATCGTATCAATCACTGACTCGGACCGCTTTAGGATAGGTGAAGAAGACATCTTAAGTATTTAATAATTAGTAACTATTGAATGATGGAGACAAGTTGAGGAAGATAATGGCATTTATAGGAATGCTGGATGGGTAAGTTAATGGGGAAGAAGATGGATGCTTGCCTAAAGGTATCTTTTTTTGAGGGGATCATGGAGGGGTGGAAGTGTAAGAAGAAGAGAAAGAACATCTTTTGTTAATGGGGAGGAAATAGCTAAAGAAAAGAATTTTACATACCAATGAAGAAACAAGATTCTTAAAGAATTGCTTAAAAATATGATTTATTCTCCCTCATTCTTCCACATGGACATGAAGTGAATGGGAGATATATCGGGCAATAGTTATTTTATGATTCTTTTCTTTGCTTTTCAAGTTCCATCTTTGGTTATGTCTTTCATGCTAAAGAGGATCTCTCTGTCTGTACAAGCTTCTTCACCTGCCAAACACTAAATCAGATGTGGAGCAAACGCTTAGCTTCAGAATCATACATCCATACAAAGTAATTTCATTACCAACAAATTGATAACTTTTTCGCCATATGTTGCAATGAAAAAGTGAAAAACAACCTAAAAAAGAAGCTAATAAAGGATAAAAGGGTTTAAATTCAAAACAAAATGAAATTTTAATGGAATATAATCTGGACAGTTTTTTGAATGTTTTATGCATCAGGATTTAGATTTTGTGGTAAACCGAAAAATGTGAAGAGTTTAAACTCATACCTTTGGTTGAAGAGAGGGTGATGGAACTCATTAACCTCCTCGGTGATGATCCTTAACTCTGACAACATCAGAAATTATTGCAAGTTCTTTATCAGGTGTAATATTATATTTCATGTGTTTTTGGGTGAACAAAACTTATAACCAGACATAATATGTATCAGAATCCTAGTTCTATGTAGATCTGAAGGTTTTTCCCTTCTTTGCAAGATTTTTTGTTGTTAATGCTCTAAGTCAAGGTTCTAATGCATAGTATCTGAAGTTCAGTATGTGCTTTTATATATCTTCAAATCCTGAGTTGCTTATGAACTCTGATTTTGTTTTCCTTATCAGCCCTTAAAGATATGATAGAAGGTATTATGATGAACCTAATAAGAAGTCAAGGTACAAAAACTTTGATGAACTATATCTTTATCGATAGCACTGTGGGATGATGAGTTTTCCGATCAATCATCAATGCCATTGCACCTGATTCAAAGGCAATATTGGATGTTGGAGAAGAACATATATCTGGCTGTTTAATCCATCCTGCTTAACTTTTTACATATTTTCATTTTGTTCTCTAAAGGCTACAGCAAACAGTAGAGGGTAGGCTGGGTAGCTCATAACCGAATGGAAGTTTATCAATCTCATCCACAGAACGTATCACTACTATTCTGATTCAGTATCACAAATTTTAAATTGTTTCCTTAGGTTTTAATAATAATAATAATAATAATTATTATTATTATTATTATTATTATTATTATTTTAAAATCCTTGCAGTGTATTACTCTTTAGCTTTTCTGTTTTCATAATCAAATGAAGGTTGGAGTTCTTTATTGATAGACTAGTTTTCTGTTAATGAATATAATCTCCTTTCAATTTTCCTTATGGCGAGCTCAAATATATCGGACTATCGGTTTTTTCTTGCCAGCCAAATAGAGAAGAGATGTAATATATATTTCATAAACCCGTCTGATTCACTTACAACCCCTTGAATAGTAAAACTTGGAAGCGAAAAAGAAAACACAGTACAAGATTAGACTCCAAATAAGGGAAGACTATATGTGCCTTTCCTATCACCACACTATAGAGTTAGTACAACATTTATAATAACACATGATAGAGGAGGAAATACTTGTCTCACATAAAATGTGCTGCACCCAAGAAATAGCTAGCTAAAGCAAGAGTAACACAAGGCCACACCTTGTTCAATACCAGACTGCCCCATTCTTTCTTCACATTTCCACATTTCTTTTCCTTATACTCCCAGTTAAAAATTTCAAAATTTTCCAGATTCCTGAGCTGTTCTGTCTTCATTTGATCAGGCAAATCGTCGACATCCCTCAACTCAATGAGATAATCAATATTATCCTCCAGATATAGAAATGTGATCATGAGTGATACTATACCGACAAATGGGTGGGGAGTTTTAGTCCATGGCTTCAAGGATTTGGTTGTTCCGACCATGGTTATAGTGGTGATCAGTGCCTTGAACTTGTCCAGTAGACTTATATTCCAAGGCCTTGCTGCTGCATCGACTGCTGATATTGGAAAGCTATGGACAATCATTGGATTTATATGAACCTTAACTGTCTGTGAAGGAACTATTTTGTGGAAGTATGTGTCTGGAACTTGACGAGTAGACACAAAGAGACCATGGGTGACTTCGATTTTCTCATATACATCAAAGGTTGGAGAAGTTGAGAAATCATCCAATTCTGCATCATTTAAGAAGCCATGATCATTTGGATCATCGTTCACAAATTCAAGCGAGAAATGATCAGTTTCTTCAGTATCATTAACTTCTTGGAAGTCATGTTGATGACTGCTTTCACCTGCAATAAGGAATTTCTCTAGCAAATAAGAAGATTATTATAATCTATGTGATTTAGAATTGAATAGAACCGTTGGAGTTTTACTTACCTTGCAAATTATGATTGTTCTGAAAACTTGATATGTTTTCTATTGGAACACAATTGTATTCTTCATGGAAACTCTGAAATGCCATAGATGAACACTTAGAATCATTATTCTTAACTATTTCTCTATTAATACTACCTTCTCAAAAAAAATACCAAGCCGGAAAACATGCAAAGAAACTATATCTTGCATAAAAGCTAATAAAAGTACTGATGCTACGTATAGATAATAGTAGATGATTCAGTGATTAAGTGTACATTGTCAATGTAGTTTACCTTGACAAGATCTTTATTTGACATTCCTACCCATCTTAAGTTCTCAACCATTCTCTCAGTTCCGAGGTCTTCATTATGTCCGGTTACCATGGACCTGCTATTATTCTGGCCTTGAATTTTATTTTCTTGAGGTAGAAATGAAAAATCATCTTCAGCAGCAGAAGCATTTCCATTGATCCAAGAATTCTGATTCATCAGTTCCTGAGAAACTTGTGCAACCGAAAGAATTTCTTGTAAAATATCCTGGTGTTGATTACTTGTATCGCCATACATGGACCTTGCCTCCTGCATCTTCATATCAACATAGTCAGCCTGTGGAAAGTCTTGCACTTGCAATGGAGGCAACGAGAGACGGTGTTGCAATCTTGCACATTCTAATGCTATATCGACCTATAGTATCACCAAGGATCGTAATCAACAGCTAAGTTTCAAAAAACATATGTATGCAAATGCATGTTTAGTCAAATTCACCAAGTTATTGTGTACCTTGGAAGGTGGATACGAAAGGGCAGCAGCATCTTGGAAACTAGAGGGATTTGAAAAGCTAAAAGCCTCTTCGGACAAGTATTGCATCCATTTAGCATCATGATGAGTATTTGTGCCACTATTGTTATAGGTGGAGGCAGAGGCCATGGAATTGTTAGGAGGATATGCTGATGACAATGACATTGGATGATCAGAGCTCTCCACATTATCTTCACATCTTCCATCAGAATATATTTCAATATTACTAGATGAATGATCACTAGCTGCGATCCCATAGTGATTTACAACCTTTATTGCATTCAAACTCTTTTTGAAGATGCGACACAAGGCATATGCATCCTGCAACTGATTATCCATTTTGTATAATATTATTATTCGTGAAAATATATTTACTTAATTTACATGGTACTGCAATTGTTAAGAAAAAAGAGCGATGAAAATGAAGGCACCTGCAAGCCAGAGGCAGTCTCACATTCCCTCTCATCCAGCCTATACTCATGCATAACCCAGTCAGTTCTAGCACCATGAGGAGCTCTCCCTCTGTAATAAACAAGGGTTTTCTTCATTCCCACTGCGCGCATTTGGGAGTTCACTTTTCTATCCTTCCCCGTTGCTTTCCAGTATCCGGCTCTAGTTGCTCGATTAGTCCTTGATCCATTTGGGTATTTCCGATCTCTGGGACTAAAGAAATACCACTCTAGATCTTTGCTTGGCAATAGTGATTTCCCTGCAATTTTGCATGCATATTTCATCAACCTTTTTATCCACATTGTACACACATATACGGTAAGAAATTCTGTTCTGTGATTAAACTCATGTAATTACAGTAATCCAATAATTGACATACAATGTATACATCATATATGCTCAAAGGGAAAGGCCTAAAAGACTTGCTTATTGTAAATGTTTGGCATCATATTCAAATATAAAGCAATAAAGAACAAGGATTAAAGAAACAAAAGGAGGAGGATTCATATTTGTAGGAGACAGTGCAATCATTTCTTTCTTTTTAATCCTTCATCTAAGTACACATTTTTGTCATCTATATGTTAGGATCTAAAAAGAGGTAGGGACCATGACCAATGTATATATACAGAACCCTTAAATGACTTCCTTTTTCCTTCACAATATAATACGATTATCTAGTGATTGAATTAAGCTTCTTCTCTTTACGATATTTTGACTGATAAAGCATGATCATCACTTTTTCCATGGTAATAAAAATGATGATTAATGATTAGTGATAAACTGAAGCTTCTTCTCAGCTTTATCATATTTTGACCAATAAAGCATGATCCATCATTCATTCATATTATTTATTAATCATGTGTGTACATATAATATAAAGCAATTGTACAAACCCAACAGGTGTTTTACAGGGAGGGGGGGGGGGGGGGGAGAGAGAGGGGGGGAGGGAGGGAGAGAGAGAGGGAGAGAGAGAGCGAGGGAGAGAGCGAGGGAGAGAGGGAGGGAGAGAGAGGGAGGGAGAGAGAGCTCTCCTAATTAAGCTAGAGCTTAGGATTGAAAGATGAAGCTAGCATGCATCATGAACAATAGAAAAACAATGAATCCGCGCCAATATTTTGGTTAAAGAGAGTCTCACATTTATCATGTACCACGCACACCTTTGAGGTACCCACGAAATGTATAGAAAACAAGAGTAAACAAAAATGGAGCCTGCTTTAGCCTACCATGGTCCATACACATCTCTTCTTTCTTTTGTTGTCAATCTACTCTTTATCTTTCTCTGCTTGTTTTGAAAACAATACAGAAGTTTATATTTTTGTTTGCTCAAAATGCTCTTCGAAATTAATTAATTAGCAAAGATATAGGATGCCTGGGACTTGGGAGATCTTATTGATCCAGCTCTTTGATACGTATATTAATTTACTTGATTGTTATATTTATATTTATCTTATAATTAACAATGAAATTTATTTTACATCATTATCCAGTTATGAAGACTATCTTTCTATTAGAAATTTTGAAATCTTTTTATTAGAAACTTTATAAAGAAGATATATTTTATAACTAAAAAATTATAAAATATAATATTTTATAAACATGTCCTCCGATATGCCAGTTTAAGCATATCTATACAGTACATTATTTTTTTTAAGTGATCCCTTTCTTCATTCCATCACCCTCTTCGTCTTCTTCTATAATTTTTCCTTCGTCTTGGATGCGGTCCTCTTTCGAACTGTATATATTTGTTTCGAACACAACAACAATATTGTATCAAGAGTTTATTTTCGAGATCTCTCTATAGCAAAATACTGTATTTATCTTGACAAGATCTTAATTGGGCGACTGATAATTAGTTTCCATAGCTGTTTTCCTATCGTGTAACTAGCTATATATAGAATCTTACAAGATAAACTCCCGAAAATAAGATTTTACAATATGAACTTAAACTTACGTACGTACCAGCAGCTAGCTAGCTGGTATATTATATACATAATTAAATTGGTGTGTGTGTGTGTATATGATGAGAAATATATACCTGGCAAGTCCCATGGTTCGCACTTGTAGAGATCAACTTCAGGGATGACTTCAAGCTCTATCTTACGTCCATTGATTTTTCTCTTGAGGTAGTAGGCTACTAATTCCTCATCTGTTGGATGGAACCGAAACCCCGGGGGCAACGATACAGGGGCCATCTCGATCTCGTTTCTTTAATCTGATCTTCTTCTTCTACTTGATTTGATGATAACTATATTTATATTTCAAACAAACGTGATTATTGCTAGCTGGCCTTGGCGCCCAAAACTACAATAGGCATGCAAGACCAGCTATTTACTGTATGTTACACCAGACTGCTGCGCCTGCATGACAAAAATAAACAACTTGTCATGATTGCTCTACTTATCTGCAGTATATATATACAAAGTTCAAAATGATTCTCATGAGGCAAAAATGCTATATGCATGCACATGTATATATATGAGAGAGAGAAAGAGGGAGAGAGACCTGATAGAGAGAGATGATGAAGAACTAAAAGAGGAGTCAAGAGAGACTCCAGGCTGAGAGAGATAAGGAGATGGAGGGCCCTGCAGAATGAGGTTTTTGACAAGAAGATGACAAAAAGAGATCTATGTTAAAAGCATTTTGGGAGGCCTAGCTGCCGCCCCCACCTTACCCTCTTTCTCACTTTATCTTTATGTTTTAATACTCTATTTTTATAATTTTAACACATTATAAGACTGTTATGCTATCTTAATCTTGAATTCATCACTCATCAAACTCCCTCACTTAAAAAAGTAATTATGCATGTGAATGCATGCATAGTCTTAATACAAAAAGCAGCTTCTGTTGAATGATCCCATGCTTCCATCTCGTCCTTTCTTCGAATCTGACTCCCAATATCTATGTGTGCGTTTCAGTCGCCAAAAAATAAACCTCAGCGAGAAGCTGAATTTTGGCGGCAAGCCTACTAACCGCTTTACGCTGCTCAATGTTCCTCTCACATGCTAACTCTCCCTCTTCCACCGACAGTTGGATCAGTCAGGTCTCATGTTCAATGAAATAAAACTGATTTTTACTATGAACCTTATCTTCTTCTTTTATTTGACAAGACTATGAACATTATATTAACAGGTTGCTTACTGAAAGAAAGGATTCAACCATTGTCTTCTTTTGTTTCTTTTCGGTACAAATTTAGATCATTATTTGGATAATTATTAGTATATGACAATTTGAGATAGTTTACATCAAATTTGGATGATTGATTAATGTTTGGATCAGGTTTGTAAATAAGGTGTGTCAACCAGCAGTCCACAAAGATTAAACGGATTTGTGATGAAAGTTCGCTAAATTAAAAGGATATGAGATATATAAGTATTTTTTTTTCCTGTGGCCGAATAAATTGTAATATATTTATGTAGCTCTAAGTTTTTATGGCCGAGATCATATTTCAAAAATATATTATTCTGCTTTCAAAAAAAAATATTTTTCTAATTCAAAGGCGAAACTCACAAAACAAACATTTCTTGATATAATAATTTAAAAGGTAAAGATTTAAATTATATTCATTTTAATAATTTTGTATTATGTATAACTTATAAGCCATCAAAATTTCAAAATAAAACAGAAATGAATTTAGTACAAAACAATTTGTTAAACTTCTACAGTAGTTATTTTAGAAACATAAGTGCATGAATTGCACAAACTAAATTTAGTCGTACACAAACAAACAGGGTCCAAGTTGTTACGACATAACGTATTACTGTACTGTATACTGCACTAGATAAAATACAAGAAATTTGCAGGTAGGCCCAGCTTTTGCCACGTGAAGTAAGAAAACATCCAACGTGGCAAATCGGGATCACTTGATGCACTCAGTCTTTCATGCCTTTTCTTTTCATCTTTCATTCCTTTTGTGCTTTCCTCCTTTGTAGGTTTACGTTTCTCTTCCACCCTAAACACCGTTTCTTTCTTCTTTTCTTCAAAACACAGCAGCATTCTTTGGTGCTCCTTCCGTTATGTCCATTTTTAAAATAAATTTTATTTTTATTTATATATTTATTTACATTTTTAACATAAACTAAATATAATTATTATATCGATTTTTCTATGATGTGTTTATCGTCATGCTAATCACCAAATTTCATATATTTAACTCATTTTGATTAATTAGTTACTACATATTTAATTAATAATGATGAACTCCCAACATATACAAAAACTCCATCAATCAAAATAATTTAAATACATCAAATTTAGCGCTTAACATGTGTCCATGGGCACACACACTAATCAATCTTCTTTTATATTTAGTTGAATTCACCATTTTCAAGACATTAATGAAGAATATTCAAAAAATATATATACGACTAGCTATACCTTAATGTGATTTTATTAAAATGAACATGCAAAAAAGAGAATGAGTCTAATAACATACTCCCTTTTATCATCATATATTTCTTTGTATGTTCTCTCGTACAGTTATCTTCACTTTTTAGTTAAAATTGGGACATAATAAACTTCTTTAAAATCAAAATACACGGTTACCAAGTTTAAGAAATACAAGCATTTAAATAGAAGGGTTATAAAATATAAATAAAATACAAAAAATCGCTAGTTTTTTTTTTTTTTTTGACTAAAATGCGGAGTTCTCATTAATCAACTGAATCAAGCAAGATACAATCATTCACCATGACCGGAATAGAACTTCGGTCAAAAATACGATCAGGATACATATGTGACATACGAGCAAGCTCATGTGCCGACCTATTCGCAGACCGTTTAATGAAATACAACTTCGTGTTGTTTGAGTCTTCAACCATCTTCCTGCACTCCTCGATGACACGTCCAAATCTTGAGCGCATTTTAACTGAACTACGAATGCTCTGGATTGCAACAAGGCAATCAGATTCAATTATAACACTCTCCCAACCCAGATTCTTCAGCCAACTCAAAGCTTCCTTAATAGCAACTGCTTCCGCCATACTAGGATGCATGAGTTCCTGCACCAGCTTCGTTTTCGCCCAAAGGAGCCCACCTGTATGATCTCTGGCTATTAATCCCATCCCTGTGGCTGGTATCTCTTCAAAAGTGGCTGCATCTACTGTGATCTTCACTGTATGCTGTTGAGGCTTCACCCATTTCTCTGCTCCATCTCCATGAACTGACGGCTGAAGAGGAACCGTGTAGAATCTATTCTGGGCCATCTTCCATTGTGAAAGATAATCTGTAGTAGCTGCAACTATTCTTTCCGGCGAAGAAATTCTTTTGTTCCAAACCACATCATTTCTGAATCGCCATATTGACCAACAAAGTGTAGCCATCCTTGCCCTGTTGTCCATTGTCTCCTTCAAAAAACAGCGCTCAAACCAGCTTGCAAACTCCCAAATCTGTCCGCGTATAGCAGAAGGTTGTAAAATTTCCCAACATTGAACTGCAAACGGACATCGAAGGAAGATATGTGATGTATCTTCAACCCCAGCTCGACAGACTTCACATATAGTATCAATGTTGACCCGTTTCTGGTGTAACTGAGCTTTTGTAGGTAAACACAGCGACAAAGCTCTCCATAATACATCTAAAGCTTTCCGAGGAGCCTTTACTTGCCAGAGGCCTTTCCAGATAAAATTACTACTCCCCTGTCCATGCACTTCTTTCTTCACCTGTAGTAATTTGTAGGCACTCTTAACAGTGTATTGCCCCGTAATGTCTTCTTCCCACTGCAAAACATCAGTATTCAGCTCGGCTTCAATGCTGGTTGCCTGAATTCTCTCTTGGTCTGTTACATTAAAAATATCTGAAATTACTTCCCAGTCCCATGCGCGAGAATCTGTACACATCAGAGAGCTAACCTTTTGATTAGTAATTGAAGGAGAAACAGTCGTAATGAAGGCATTATTTTTACTTCCCAACCAGGGCTGACCAGTAATAGAAATATTAGCTCCTGTCCCAACTCTCCATCTCGAACCAGACAACACTACATCTTTTGCTTCAAGCAGGCTCCGCCAAATAAAACTCGGACTACTTCCCAACTTAGCTTCAAGAAAGGACGTATCTTTAAAATATCTGGCTTTATATATACGAGCAGATATGTGACGCCCTCCAAACCCGGGTCAGAAGTTTGGGGTCCACACCTTAACATAAACCTGTAATTAATGATATAATATATACAGTGACCCTTAACTGTCCATGGATCGCAACAGGTTAAAGTATAAAACAAGCCACAACACAACTTTAATTATTACAAACCCAAATCCCAAATTATAAATTCAATTCTTACAAGCTTACACAATATTCGTATCTGGAACTCAAACTAATACATATATAAACACCAAGTGCTGCCGATAGCTCTATCCATCTCTCAGCCTGGAATCCTGGCCTTACCACTAGCCTGAGGGTCATCGCTACCAACCTTCTCTGCTTTCACTGGAAAGAACATAGAGTTTCGCAAGAGTGAGCTAACAAGCTCAGCAAGTATAACCATATCCATTTAAACATTTATCAAAAGATGATGGAAATCAGTATTTAAGAGAATCAATCTCAATATCAAAGTTTCTTTTTAGAGTTTCAATTAGAATTGGATATTAAATTTTATTTTTAAAAACCAAAGGTTAGGCTGCTGATCAGTCAGACACTAACCCCGAGCAGGCCCCGCCATGCTCGTTTACTGGATCCAAGGCACACATTGGCCTAAAGTGACCACTCATCTGGTCTGACCATTCATTTGGTCCATTTAAGAAAAACTATCCAATTCTATTATAAATCAGGATGAATAACAATATAATGCAATAAACAGAATCATTAAGAACATAATTAAATTCTTGGAGCAGAAACAGAATTCATTTCAGAAGTATCTTAAAGATATTCCAAAATAAGAATCAGGAATATTTTCACGAGTCAATGAATCAGATATAGCATATCTGGATTTCAAGTGAACAATAATCATGGTTTGTAGGAAAGAAGGTCTCTGGTTTTATTAAAGGATCCACATGTCAAAGGGTGTTTTCAAATCCAAAGAAGTTAGGTTATTGAAAAGGAATAAACAATTATGGGGTGTATGGTGTTTCAAATATGATTGACTTCCAGTCAATTGGTTTGGATATCAAAGGTGTGTCAAAACATTGAAAGGAGGTTTATATGGTAATTATCCAAATAGCTCAAGGGTTGAAGGTTTACAATTGAATAAGGTTCCCAAAATAGGTATCATAGAATCAAATTATTGGCTCAAGAATCAATGAAGGAATAGTCCAAGGGATAGTTAAAGAATCTGATTGATGGTTCAAGAATCAATGAATTAAACAATTCATAATATGGCTCAATAAGTGTCATGAGTGAATTAAAAAGCTCGCACAGCAATCACATCAAGGATCATACATATATAATTGAAGGAAAGTATCAAGGAAACTTGCCTTATACTGACGATTTCAAATTTCAATCGCTCCTGCTCGATATACTATTCTATATCCACTTGCTTTCCCTTTTATTACGCCTCGCTTCTCTGCTAATCATCACAACTAATTATCAATAGGTGATCTCATACTATTCTCATCATCTTACATTCGAAACGAGCTTCTATCTACCCTTCGTTTCACCCAAATCCGATTTACGGATCAAAAGATATGTCAAAAACAATTTTATATCAATCACGTAGACACATAACATGTCAATTAGATAGCACATAGCACATATCGCATAAAATATTTCATAAAATATATTTTTCCAAAAGAAGTTTGAAGGCACACGGATTTTTCTGGTATTTATTATGAATTTTTAAACATTTTTCGGAATTAAAACGGGTCAAAGAATCATTTTATAAATAAATAATCAATTTTTGGATACTCGAAATCAAGTCCGAAATCCTTTGAAATCAATTAACGAGCTTCAATCATATTTTAAAATAATATTTTAAAGCTCGAAACTATTTTTCGGAATTTTAAAATCATTTAAAAATATTTAAAATAATTAAATCTAATTAATAAATCAATTAAAATCAATTAATAATTAATTAAAACAATTAATCAATTAATAATTAAATTAATTGACTAATTATAATAATTAATTACTAATTAAAATTAATTAATAAATTAAATCAGAATTATTTTTGAATTAATAAATAATTAAAAACAATTTTTGAAATTAAAATAAATGATTTTCGAAATTAAATTTAAATAAATAAAACTTTTTAAAGGTTTTAAAAGTTCAGGGTTTGATTTGCAAACTTTGAAAACCTCAGGGTTTAAAAGTTACCATCTCCAAAAGTCAGGGGGCCAGGTGGTAATTTACCACCGGCGACGCCCCCGACCGCCGGAGACGGTGACAACAGCCCAGATCTGCACCAAAAGGTGCAGATCGACTCCTCTCTTCGTCAGGAGTCCTGTCGTAGCATCCAATCAACCAACGTACTCCCCAATCGGCTGTAACAGCCGTTCAAAGTTTCCGCCGCCGGCGAGTTCATAAAACTCCGGCGAACTCGATTCCGACCTCCTCCAACTACAATACTAGCATGAAACGATTGCTTGCAACAAGATAAACATGCTCGTGGCTTCAATTTATACCCAGAATCAGTGAATCAAAAGTTCCTAATTCCAATTAAAAACATTCATCGCGATTTAGAACCCTAGTTCTTCAATTCGATAATTAATCCTCAAATTAACCATGTTATTGAACTCCAAATCATGCATATGATATACCAAAATGATCAGGATAACATCATCTACAACATACAATCATCAAATCACACAAACAACTTCAAAATCAAAAAGCCCTAATTTAAGCCTATTTAGTTCGAATTTAAATCTCAAAATCCACACCCACCTGATGTTGCTGCACTGATTTTGATGCTAGATTATGATTCTACTTGTTAAAACCTTCAATTTGAGCCCTTGAACACCAAAATCCGAGTCCGATAACGCGTCCAAATCCTCGTTTGAATCTCAAGAACACGAAGAACTCTCTCGGGAATTTCTCGGTTTTAACTGGTTTTATGATTTTCGTAATAAAATAAAGTACAGTTAAGTATATTTATACTTATGAATAATTAGTACCCCTTTGAATCATATATGGCATGAAAATACAATGTTTAATAGCTTTATACTAATAAAACGGGTCCAATCGGTACCGGTTTTCGAGATAATCATCAAACGGGGCTTTTTAATCCGTCATTATTATGCGGGTCCCACCGTCATTATGACAAGATAAGGATGAGAATAAAATATTGTATTTCACGTTTATCGAGACAACTAGATAATTATCTAATACCGAAAAACTCCGCCGGACCGGCTCCGGAACAAACCGTACTCCGGATCGAAAAAGTCAAAACATGAAAAATGTCCGGAATGTTCAAATTAAACTAAAGGTGAATTTTATTGAAATTTTCGGGAAGTAAAATCTCGGTACCATTGTAGGTTGACGATTTTCGAAAAATCAGAATAATTAATTAAAATATACATAATTAAATCCGTAAATCCAATATAAAATCATCTGACAATACATAAATCGATATGAAAATATCTAAATAAACTATATTTTGTACTGAACATATAAAAATTGATATTCCTCAAATTTAATCAGAAATACCTAACTAAAATTAATATGACAGGAACCAATTAATTCACAAAAATTCACATAAATTCATATAATATTCATTAATCATTCAAATAATTACACGAATAATCCCAGATGTTACATCCTTCCCCCCTTAAAAGGATTCTGTCCTCAGAATCAATTAGGCGAACAAATGAGGGTACTTTTCACGCATATCACTTTCTAATTCCCAGGTTGACTCTTCAACCTTCGGGTTTCTCCACAGTACCCTTACTAAGTTAACTACCTTGTTTCTTAACACCTTCTCTCTCCTATCCAAGATTTCCACTGGCCTTTCTACATATGATAAATCTGCCTCAAGTTCTATCGGCTCATACTCTATCACATGTTTCGAATCTGGATTATACTTCTTAAGCATCGATACATGAAAGACGTTATGAATGTGCTCCATTTGCGGGGGTAACGCCAATTCGTACGCTACTTTGCCTACACGTCTCAAGATTTCAAATGGCCCCACGTATCGGGGACTCAGCTTGCCTTTCTTTCCAAATCTAGATAGTCCTTTCCATGGTGACACCTTCAGCAATACTGCTTCTCCGTCTTTAAATTCTACGTCCTTCCGGAATTGATCTGCATAATTTCGTTGACGACTCTGTGCTGCAATTAGTCGTTTCTGAATGATTTCAACGACTTCCTTTGTTTGCTGTACTAATTCCGGTCCCAATACCTTGCGTTCTCCAACTTCATCCCAATATACTAGTGATCGACATTTACGTCCGTAAAGAGCTTCATAAGGAGGCATCCCAATACTTGCGTGATAACTATTATTGTATGCAAATTCCACTAAAGGTAGATGCTCATCCCAATTGCCTTTGAAATCGATTGCGCAAACACGTAGCATGTCCTCGATCGTCTGAATCGTTCTCTCATTTTGGCCGTCTGTTTGTGGATGATATGCCGTACTCATATTCAATTTAGTGCCCAAACATTCCTGAAAACTTTTCCAAAATCTCGAATTAAATCGTGGATCTCTATCTGATACAATGGATACGGGGACTCCATGACGAACTACAATCTCTTTCAAATACATATGAACTAGTTTATCCAAAGAGAATCTCTCATTGATCGGAAGAAAATGCGCTGACTTGGTTAGTCTATCCACTATAACCCAAATGGCATCATGGTTTGTTTTAGTCCTTGGTAATCCTACAATAAAATCCATAGCAATATGTTCCCACTTCCATTCTGGAATCTCTAAAGGTTGCAATAATCCACTTGGTCTTTGGTGTTCTGCTTTCACTCTTTGACACGTATAACATTTACTTACCCATTCTGCAATTTCTCTTTTCATGTCTGACCACCAATAGTGCTCCTTTAAATCTCTATACATCTTAGTGCTGCCTGGATGAATTGAATACTTAGAATTGTGTGCTTCTTGCAAGATATCATTCTTTAATTCTGTTACCGGTGGAATCCATATTCTGGAAGAAAACCTAAGAATTCCTTGATCATCTTTCTGCGTACATAACTCTTCTCCCACTAACTTGTTTACATCCTGATCCATTACCTCTTCCTGACACTTCTTAATCTTTTCTAATAGCTCTGGTTGGAAGGTCATGGTATACATTGCTATCTTTGATGGTTCATGAATTCTTACCTCAATTTCCAACTTTTGAAACTCTTTATATAATTCCTCTGACACAGTCAATATGTTTAACCTCTCCTTTCTACTTAAAGCATCCGCTACAACATTGGCTTTTCCTGGATGATACTTAATCATACAATCATAATCCTTAATCAACTCTAGCCATCTCCTTTGTCTCATGTTCAGCTCTTTCTGAGTAAAGATATATTTTAAACTTTTATGATCCGTATAAATCTCACATTTTTCTCCATACAGATAATGTCTCCATATTTTCAATGCAAATACAATAGCTGCTAACTCCAAGTCATGGGTGGGGTACTTCTGTTCATGAGGTTTAAGTTGTCTTGACGCATACGCAATAACTTTATCATGCTGCATCAATACACATCCTAATCCTTTATAAGAGGCATCACTATAAATCACAAAATTCCCTTGATCATCTGGAAGGGACAATACTGGTGCTGACACTAATCTCTTCTTCAACTCCTGAAAACTTTCCTCACACTTCTCATTCCATATGAACTTCTCATTCTTTCTAGTTAACTTGGTCAATGGGGTTGCAATTCTTGAGAAATCCTGTACAAACCTTCTATAATAACCTGCTAATCCCAAGAAACTTCTGATCTCTGTGGGGGTCTTTGGTCTTTCCCAATTCATTATAGCTTCAATCTTTGCTGGATCTACCTTGATTCCTTCACGACTCACTATGTGTCCTAGAAATTGAACTTCTTGTAACCAAAATTCACATTTAGAAAACTTTGCATACAACTTCTCCTTTCTTAATATCTCTAAGGCTGTTCTTAAATGTTCTGCATGCTCCTCAGCTGTCTTAGAATATATCAGAATATCATCTATAAAAACAATCACAAACTTGTCCAAATACTTCTTAAAGACTCTATTCATTAAATCCATAAAAGCTGCTGGTGCATTCGTTAATCCAAAAGCCATCACTAAAAATTCATAGTGACCATACCTTGTTCTAAAAGCTGTCTTAGGTATATCCTCAGATTTGATTTTGAGCTGATGGTATCCTGACCTAAGGTCAATCTTAGAAAAATACTCTGCTCCTTTCAATTGGTCAAACAAGTCATCAATACGAGGTAAAGGATATTTATTCTTGATGGTAAGCTTATTTAGCTCTCTGTAGTCTATGCATAACCTCATACTTCCATCCTTCTTCTTTACAAATAACACTGGTGCTCCCCATGGGGATACACTAGGTCTGATCACTCCTTTCTCCAATAACTCTTGTAATTGTTTTGCCAATTCTTTCATCTCTACTGGTGCCATCCTATACGGGGCTTTGGATATTGGCTCCGTTCCAGGTGCTAAGTCAATCGCAAACTCTATCTCTCTATCTGGAGGAAGTCCTGGTAACTCATCCGGAAACACGTCTGGAAATTCATTCACTACAGGAATATTTTCAAGTTTTAATGGTTCTTGACTTTTATCAATTACATAAGCAATATAGGCTTCGCATCCTTGTCGTAACATCCTCTTTGCTTGGATCATGGTTAAAAATTTCTTTACTTGCTTTTGTCCTCTAAACGTTATTACCTTGTTATCTGGTGATATTAATATTACCTTCTTATTTTTACAATCTATCTGCGCACTAGGTTTAGACAACCAATCCATCCCTAGGATTACATTAAACTCCCCCAACTTGAAAGGTATCAAGTCGGCACAAAACTTATTTCCTAAAATCTCAATTTCACAATCAGGGCAAACTCGATTAACAGAAATACGATCCTGATTCGCTAGTTCTACATTCATAACCTCATTCAACAATTCAACCGGACAATTCAACTTATCAACAAAAGCTTGAGAAATAAATGATCTAGTGGCTCCAGAATCAATTAACACCTTGGCATTTTATAGAATTTACATTAAGCGTACCTGTCACCACCTCGGCATCCTGAATAGCATCCTTTACTGACATATCAAAGACTCTTGGCCTAGGAGGTTCATTCACTTCTGGAACAGTTCCCATGATTCTAAGTGCATTGCTAGCAGGGGCTGGTGTTTTACAGTCCTTAGCCATGTGTCCTGGCTTTCCACATTTAAAACATGTATATCCTATGGCTGGAATCTTACTTGTTGAGCCTTTATTGGTCTGATCCTTTATGGCTGGCTGGTTCTGACATTCTCTAGAGTAGTGTCCTTTCTGGTTGCATTTAAAACATACCACATTCAGTTTGTTACATACTCCTCCATGTCTCTTGCCACACGTTTGACATTCTGGCATTGAAAACCTTTGTTGATTGGCCTGACTTCCCGTAAGAAAACGTCCTCCTTGTCCACCACTGCCTATTTTCTTAAAATTAGGATTTCCTCCTGCTTGAAACTTCCCTTTCTTCTGGAACTTCCCTTGATGGGTTGATCCTCCTCTATTGTCTGACTTTCTCTTCTTATCCTCTTTAGACTTCTGAAACAACTCATTCTCAGCCTCCGCAATCATTGCTTTCTCAACCACCGCCGCATACGTCTCTAACTGCAAAATAGCTAACTTGCTTCTAATCCAAGGTTTCAGACCTTGTTGGAACCTTTTTGCTTTCTGCCTATCTGTCTCTACATAAATTGGCACAAACCTAGCTAATTCCGCAAACTTATTCTCATATTCCACCACAGACATATTTCCTTGTTTCAACTCTAAAAAGTTCAACTCCATTTGGTCTTGAAGAAACCTAGGAAAATACTTTTCTAAAAACACTTCCTTAAACCTCTCCCAAGTAATCTCAACTGTACCTTCCATATTCTTCACAGATTCCCACCAATACGTTGCTTCATTCTTTAAGTAATGACTAGCAAACTTTGTTTTCTGATCCTCACTTGCTGGAACTAATTCAAAACACTTTTCCATTTCTTTTAGCCATGTTTGGGCTGCAACAGGATCTGCTGAACCCTTAAACTCTGGAGGATTAACTGCCTGAAAAGTTTTAAAAGTTACCCTAGGATTCTCTTGATGTTGCTGTCGTCGGGTAAGATGAGCAGTTTGTTGAGCCAAAATTTGAATGAGTTGGGCCACAGCAGGATCTACTGGGCCTATATTGACATTCTGATTATCATTGTTATCATTGATGCTGTTGGTGCCTTCAGGATCACTGTTGGCACGAGTATGTCTTGTTGGAGGCATTCTGTAAAGAAGAAACAATTTACTTAGTCGTTTTAAATCAAATTCTCTTTTTATAAACAGTTTTTAAGAAAACAGATTTATACATTTTTGAAAACATTTTTGAGATTGTTTAACTAAATAAATTGCATGCTTCTTTACAGAATGTAAAACATTGAAAGAAAGATTGTAATACTATCACAAGAGTTTATGATTGGTACTGAAAGTAAAGTAAAGTAAAGCAAGTGCGACAGAGTAAAGGACAAGACTGTAAAGTAAAAGATGCTGATATATATAAGTCAGTGCTGGAGATACAAGCGTCAAGCGCTTTATCAAAAGTAAAGTATAACAACAGCAACAGCAAGGCTATCCTCTAGTCCGCTCGGCTAGTCTATATATATATGTCAAAATCTGCCGACAACCACAGCAACATACATATCATCTAGTCAGCTCCGCTAGTCTATTTACATGACAAAATCTGCTGACCTGATACATACTACTCACTACATACTGCATCATACACACTACTCACTATATTACTAACCATCTCCAACACATGATATACTCCAAACCTAGGGAAAGTCTGGTCCTCCGATAACATCCAGCCGCTCCAAGACCCAACGAGCCCAATCTATAATATCTCCAGGGGTACCAAGTGGTGCGGTAATCCCACATAACCTCTCTACTGCCTCTATCCAAAAAGCACGTATCTCCTCTCTCAACTGTCGCTCTGCCCTATTAGGATCTAAATCCCTCATCGCCTGTGTCAGCTCCCCAATCTGGCCCAACAACTCATCTCTCTCCATCAAAAGTGCCTGATAGTAGTGATAGGGTACTGAAAGAGGGGAACACGGATAAGAGGGTCCGACACCTGAAAATCCCGAAGACTCATGCTCTGGTGGAGGTCCACGGATAGGAGGTCGTATAATGGGAGCAGGTGGGGGCATCTCAGGTGCAGACGGGGGTATAGCCCTAAGCGGTACAGCTGCAATAGGGGTCTGTCCACTACGAGGGTATCCAGGTGGACGTGAAGGTCCTGCTACAGGTGGGGGTGTAAGTGCCCTGGGTGGAGATATAGGTACAACTCCTGGACGAGGTGGAAGTCCCTCAACTGTCGACTCTGAATGGTCAGAATGAACCGGGGTACTGGGTCCTGACATGCCTGATAGTCTGAGAATCCACATGAACAAACACGTATGAGAATCTGTATCCACTACCAACATCAATCCTAAATCTATTACGAATAATTCTCACCCTCTCAACGTTCTATCTACCTATCACTCATTTCTAATCCTAAACTTCTACCCAACCTAACAATCTAGGCTTGTTTCATTGACTTAAACCTGTCGCTCTGATACCAACCTGTGACGCCCTCCAAACCCGGGTCAGAAGTTTGGGGTCCACACCTTAACATAAACCTGTAATTAATGATATAATATATACAGTGACCCTTAACTGTCCATGGATCGCAACAGGTTAAAGTATAAAACAAGCCACAACACAACTTTAATTATTACAAACCCAAATCCCAAATTATAAATTCAATTCTTACAAGCTTACACAATATTCGTATCTGGAACTCAAACTAATACATATATAAACACCAAGTGCTGCCGATAGCTCTATCCATCTCTCAGCCTGGAATCCTGGCCTTACCACTAGCCTGAGGGTCATCGCTACCAACCTTCTCTGCTTTCACTGGAAAGAACATAGAGTTTCGCAAGAGTGAGCTAACAAGCTCAGCAAGTATAACCATATCCATTTAAACATTTATCAAAAGATGATGGAAATCAGTATTTAAGAGAATCAATCTCAATATCAAAGTTTCTTTTTAGAGTTTCAATTAGAATTGGATATTAAATTTTATTTTTAAAAACCAAAGGTTAGGCTGCTGATCAGTCAGACACTAACCCCGAGCAGGCCCCGCCATGCTCGTTTACTGGATCCAAGGCACACATTGGCCTAAAGTGACCACTCATCTGGTCTGACCATTCATTTGGTCCATTTAAGAAAAACTATCCAATTCTATTATAAATCAGGATGAATAACAATATAATGCAATAAACAGAATCATTAAGAACATAATTAAATTCTTGGAGCAGAAACAGAATTCATTTCAGAAGTATCTTAAAGATATTCCAAAATAAGAATCAGGAATATTTTCACGAGTCAATGAATCAGATATAGCATATCTGGATTTCAAGTGAACAATAATCATGGTTTGTAGGAAAGAAGGTCTCTGGTTTTATTAAAGGATCCACATGTCAAAGGGTGTTTTCAAATCCAAAGAAGTTAGGTTATTGAAAAGGAATAAACAATTATGGGGTGTATGGTGTTTCAAATATGATTGACTTCCAGTCAATTGGTTTGGATATCAAAGGTGTGTCAAAACATTGAAAGGAGGTTTATATGGTAATTATCCAAATAGCTCAAGGGTTGAAGGTTTACAATTGAATAAGGTTCCCAAAATAGGTATCATAGAATCAAATTATTGGCTCAAGAATCAATGAAGGAATAGTCCAAGGGATAGTTAAAGAATCTGATTGATGGTTCAAGAATCAATGAATTAAACAATTCATAATATGGCTCAATAAGTGTCATGAGTGAATTAAAAAGCTCGCACAGCAATCACATCAAGGATCATACATATATAATTGAAGGAAAGTATCAAGGAAACTTGCCTTATACTGACGATTTCAAATTTCAATCGCTCCTGCTCGATATACTATTCTATATCCACTTGCTTTCCCTTTTATTACGCCTCGCTTCTCTGCTAATCATCACAACTAATTATCAATAGGTGATCTCATACTATTCTCATCATCTTACATTCGAAACGAGCTTCTATCTACCCTTCGTTTCACCCAAATCCGATTTACGGATCAAAAGATATGTCAAAAACAATTTTATATCAATCACGTAGACACATAACATGTCAATTAGATAGCACATAGCACATATCGCATAAAATATTTCATAAAATATATTTTTCCAAAAGAAGTTTGAAGGCACACGGATTTTTCTGGTATTTATTATGAATTTTTAAACATTTTTCGGAATTAAAACGGGTCAAAGAATCATTTTATAAATAAATAATCAATTTTTGGATACTCGAAATCAAGTCCGAAATCCTTTGAAATCAATTAACGAGCTTCAATCATATTTTAAAATAATATTTTAAAGCTCGAAACTATTTTTCGGAATTTTAAAATCATTTAAAAATATTTAAAATAATTAAATCTAATTAATAAATCAATTAAAATCAATTAATAATTAATTAAAACAATTAATCAATTAATAATTAAATTAATTGACTAATTATAATAATTAATTACTAATTAAAATTAATTAATAAATTAAATCAGAATTATTTTTGAATTAATAAATAATTAAAAACAATTTTTGAAATTAAAATAAATGATTTTCGAAATTAAATTTAAATAAATAAAACTTTTTAAAGGTTTTAAAAGTTCAGGGTTTGATTTGCAAACTTTGAAAACCTCAGGGTTTAAAAGTTACCATCTCCAAAAGTCAGGGGGCCAGGTGGTAATTTACCACCGGCGACGCCCCCGACCGCCGGAGACGGTGACAACAGCCCAGATCTGCACCAAAAGGTGCAGATCGACTCCTCTCTTCGTCAGGAGTCCTGTCGTAGCATCCAATCAACCAACGTACTCCCCAATCGGCTGTAACAGCCGTTCAAAGTTTCCGCCGCCGGCGAGTTCATAAAACTCCGGCGAACTCGATTCCGACCTCCTCCAACTACAATACTAGCATGAAACGATTGCTTGCAACAAGATAAACATGCTCGTGGCTTCAATTTATACCCAGAATCAGTGAATCAAAAGTTCCTAATTCCAATTAAAAACATTCATCGCGATTTAGAACCCTAGTTCTTCAATTCGATAATTAATCCTCAAATTAACCATGTTATTGAACTCCAAATCATGCATATGATATACCAAAATGATCAGGATAACATCATCTACAACATACAATCATCAAATCACACAAACAACTTCAAAATCAAAAAGCCCTAATTTAAGCCTATTTAGTTCGAATTTAAATCTCAAAATCCACACCCACCTGATGTTGCTGCACTGATTTTGATGCTAGATTATGATTCTACTTGTTAAAACCTTCAATTTGAGCCCTTGAACACCAAAATCCGAGTCCGATAACGCGTCCAAATCCTCGTTTGAATCTCAAGAACACGAAGAACTCTCTCGGGAATTTCTCGGTTTTAACTGGTTTTATGATTTTCGTAATAAAATAAAGTACAGTTAAGTATATTTATACTTATGAATAATTAGTACCCCTTTGAATCATATATGGCATGAAAATACAATGTTTAATAGCTTTATACTAATAAAACGGGTCCAATCGGTACCGGTTTTCGAGATAATCATCAAACGGGGCTTTTTAATCCGTCATTATTATGCGGGTCCCACCGTCATTATGACAAGATAAGGATGAGAATAAAATATTGTATTTCACGTTTATCGAGACAACTAGATAATTATCTAATACCGAAAAACTCCGCCGGACCGGCTCCGGAACAAACCGTACTCCGGATCGAAAAAGTCAAAACATGAAAAATGTCCGGAATGTTCAAATTAAACTAAAGGTGAATTTTATTGAAATTTTCGGGAAGTAAAATCTCGGTACCATTGTAGGTTGACGATTTTCGAAAAATCAGAATAATTAATTAAAATATACATAATTAAATCCGTAAATCCAATATAAAATCATCTGACAATACATAAATCGATATGAAAATATCTAAATAAACTATATTTTGTACTGAACATATAAAAATTGATATTCCTCAAATTTAATCAGAAATACCTAACTAAAATTAATATGACAGGAACCAATTAATTCACAAAAATTCACATAAATTCATATAATATTCATTAATCATTCAAATAATTACACGAATAATCCCAGATGTTACAAGATAAACTAGTTGGGTTTGTGATCAGTCTCCAACATTGTTTTCCTAGCATTGCCAGATTGAAGTCCCGAAAGTTTCTAAACCCTAGACCTCCTGAATGTTTATGCTTTGTCATACGCTCCCAAGCCATCCAATTGATCGTGTGACTATTCGATTGAGATGTATTCCACCAGAATTTTGCAAGTAGCTTCTCTATTTCTTTTGTGATCTCCATGGGTAGCAAGAACACATTCATCGCAAAAACTGGCAAAGATTGAGCTGCTGTTTTGATCAGAATCTCCTTAGCTGGTCTTGAGAATTTCTTTGGCTTCCAGCTCTCAATTCTTTTCTTAACACGGTCCTTCAAGTAACCCAGAACCACAGATTTACTACGTCCTATTATGTTAGGAAGCCCCAGATACGTGCTATTTTCATCTGCTTCCTTCATACCTAGCTTTTGACTCACCTCAACTCTATTGTGCTGGATCACATTTGCACTGTAAAAGATCGAGGACTTGTCTTTGTTTATTTTCTGCCCAGATGCAATTTCATACACTTTTAACAGCTCCATAACTTTGTCTGCTTCCTCCACATCTGCTTTACAGTATATATAACTATCATCTGCAAAAAGCATGTGAGATACCGCTGGAGCTTTGTTGCAGATTCTAATCCCATGAAGCCACTTCCTCTCCTCGTAGCTATTAATCATTGCAGACAACCCTTCTGCACAGATGATGAACAGATACGGAGACAACGGGTCTCCTTGTCTGAGGCCTCGACCAGGCAAAATTGGACCTATAACATGCTCCCCATGGACAATATTATAGGATACTGACATGACACATTGCATTATCAAATGCGTCCACCAATCATTGAACCCCATTCTGAGTAAGATGCCTTTCAGAAACTCCCATTCAACTCTGTCGTACGCTTTAGACATGTCAAGTTTTAGAGCCATATACCCCTCCTTGCCAAATCTCTTTCGTTTCAGATAATGCATCACTTCAAAGCTGACCATAATATTATCTGAAATTAGGCGACCAGGAAGAAAAGCACTCTGAGAGCTTGATATCACAGAATCCAGAACTGTTTTAAGCCGATTAGCGATCACTTTTGTTAATATCTTCATGACTACATTACACAAAGCAATCGGTCTTAATTCAGATAAGCTTGAAGGGTTTTTCTTCTTTGGAATCAAAACTATATTTGTCTCATTTAACTCCTTCATAATTTCTCCCGTCTGCATAAATTGCTTCACTAGCTTCACCACATCTGGACCCACCACCTTCCAATGCTTTTGAAAAAAAGCAGGGGTCATACCGTCCGGCCCCGGAGCTTTATCCGGATGCATGCTAAAAATGGCACCTCTAACCTCCTCCTCCGTCACTGGACTTAACAACTTCATGTTTTGCTCTTCAGAAATAGTCGTTGGGATGCAGTTTAGAACGGTGTCCGCCTGAGTATGTGTGGCTGTGAACAGCTGTTGATAAAAGTTTTTGATAAGGTCATGTAACCCATTCTCCCAATCAAACCACTGTCCTTCCTCATTCTTCAATCTCTGAATCCTGTTTGTTCGTCTTCGATTATTACAGGCTGCATGAAAAAATTTTGTGTTCTTCTCCCCTGCTTGGAGCCAGAGTTGTTTGGATCGTTGTCGCCAGAAAATTTCTTTTTGATCTAACACTAAAAACAACTGCTTCTTTGCATTCAAATAATCCATTTTAGACTTCTGGTCCCGACCGTTTCTTGTCAATTTCAAGAGCTGTTTGCATTCTTTTATACGTTTGTTGAAGCAGCCTGTGATGTCTTTCCCCCAACCCTGCAGATTTTTTGCACAATTTCTTATCTTACATACCACATCATCTTCAACCTCTTCCTCCCATGATTCTCGCACAATATGCCCACACATTGGTTCTACAAGCCAGGCATTTTCAAACTTAAAGGGAACCACTTTTCTGACTACTTTCTTGACCTCTGGGACAGTTAGTAATGGACTGTGATCGGAAGGAGACCCCTCCAGGTTGTAAACCTTAACCAGAGGAAATTGATTCAACCATTCAGTATTAGCCAACACCCTGTCTAACCGTATTTCAGTCCACTGGTCTGTATTCCGACCTCTTTCCCAGGTGAACTGATGTCCCATGATATCAAGATCTTAAAAATCGCTAGTTTTTAATACTACTTAGGTGTCATATTTAGTTCTAGAGATGGAATGGGATTAAAATCAAGCATAGGGCTGAATAAGAAATCGGGTTGGTGAGGTAAGAAGGAATATACTCCTTCCGTTTTAATTTACATGTCCACTTTTAAGAAATTTTTTTGTTTCAAATTACTTGTCCACTTCAACTCTCAATGCAAAATTATATTTCCAAAGTCAATTTTATTCCACATATCTCTTATTTATATTTCCTAGATCAATCTCACTCCACATATTTTGATCATTTAATGCAATCTATTTGTGCACATCGACTTTCCTTAAACTGTGTGATTTTTTTAAAGTAGACATCTAATTTGAAACGGATGGAGTATCATTTATGATATGATGTGTTTCATGAGTAGTAGTGGAATGAGTATTATTTAATTTAAAATATTTTCGAATAATTAATTTAAAATATTATTTTAATTAATATTTTCATATATCTTTTGAGTTGTGATTTAAATTTTTATAAGAACTATATATGTAGTTATATATGAAATAAAAATTTTAAAAATTTTTTTTTGCATTGAACCCACCTTCTCATTTCGATATATAAAAAAATAATCATACTTTAAGAAAAGAATTTTAAGATATTTTCTTTTCTTAACCAAACCCCCAAGCTAAACAGCACGATATGAAAGTAGTTTTCGCATAGCTTTAATATTGTCAAGTTTACAAAGGGTTGTGACATCCTCTCTCCATCCCAAATTAGATAATTCTTTTGAGAAATTATTTTACATGCATATTTGTCAAAAATCTTTCATTTCTACCCTTGCTTATTTATTATTTTCAATGTACCATTTAACTAATACCTCCGTCCCTTTTTATTTGTCACTTTGACTTTTTGCACGTAACCTAAGGTGATTAAAGAACATATTTGTACTTATTATTTTTAATATTTTCTTTTTCTGAATTAAAGTTTATAGTTTATATTTTTATTCACAAAAAGAAATTTTTAAAAATAATGAGCGGAATTATGGTTTTTACTCACTATAAATTACGTGCAAAAAATCAAAGTGACAAATAAAAGGGACGGAGGTATAGTTTATGGAAAGTCATAACAATAAATATGAGTATAGATGGGAAAAAAGTAATCATTTAATACTTCTTAATAAAAATATGTGTGAAATGAGAAAAAGGTTCATCTAAATTGAGATGAAGAGAGTATATTGGTTTTTCCTGGAATTGTAGCAGAAATGAAGAAAATCCACACGTATACTTATTCACCCCTTGGATCGATAACATGGCTTGTCAAATATATCAACTAATTTACTTAACAAAATAACAAGTACTCCCTCTGTCCCATTTAATTCTATACGTTTCTTTTCACCACTCGACACGCACTTCAATGCTTTTATAAAAAATAGTTGTATAATTTATTTTTAAATTTTTTTTTTCTGAATAAAAATATAACATTCAAATTTTTATAAAAAAAATTTAAAAAATAAATTATAAAACTATATTTTACGAGAGTCTGTACCGCGTCCCAATCCCCGGTGTATATAACTCAGGGGCGGAGGGAGTAACTCTTAGAATGTGATGGCAGAAGCCCATCGTAAACTGATTTGTTTTCTGTAATGTTTAGCAGGTCCACCTAACTGACAAGCCCAGCTCCTACCATAACTGATCCAACCTAACCAGGATCTAAATTTTGAGCTTTGAAGTTCTATCCACATGTATCCTTTAAAGAAAAAAATAAAGTCTTATTTATATTGACCAACTTTTCAAGCTTATCGAATCTAGGAGATGGAAATTTTGCATCATGCTAATAAACTAATATTACAGTTCAGTATCATGAATTCTTTTTTGCTTTTGATAACTATGAATTATGATCATGAATCCGATCAAGAGAAAGGTTCAGATGAGCTTCTTGAAGTTTAAGATGAAAAATAGTCGAACTTAATCGTCAGTCCATTTGATCTCGCCAAGCACTTGAGAAAAATAGCATTTTTCTTTATGATATATTGTTGCAGGATACTCATATTTTCCAGGAGGGGTACTAAAAAGATAGCATAGTTTTAATCGAAGCTGCCAATAATAACGTTGATTGTTTGTATTCATTTAAATTTTATCATTATAAAAAAATGGCCGGGCATATTCTGAAATTTCGAATTAGACTTGTACTGTATTTCGTAGTTTGACTCTATATCAAATTTATAAGATTCTAAAATAATATTTGTTAGTTTGATTTCATATAAAACTTATTACATCAAGATGAACATAAGAAGTGGAAATAGTTCCAAAGCATAAATACTTGATACTACAACCATCATGTCGTGTATTTCTTCTTAATTTTTTTAACTTATATTTAAATTTTTGTTCAGAATTTTAAAATAAATTATAACTACTTCACTTGTTGGTTTGTATCTTATTTGTCATACACTTAACTTTCTTATCACTGTCACTCGATTTATAATTATAATAATCCCGTAGCAGCTCGAAGAGCAACCGGTTTGGTTCTCCGAACATCGTAGAAACAGCACGTCAAAGTCTTCGACAGCTGTACCTCTGAGTTAGGAACCACTTTCCCTTGCGAACATCTCCCCCAACAAAATTTGTGGACAGAAATATTTGTCAAAGATAAAGGAAAAAGAGAAATTTGTGGACAGAAATATCTAGGTAGCCATTTTATAAATATTATTATATGTAGCTGTCTTATTTGTTGAAATTGAAAACCCCCCTCTCTCTCTGATATGCTTCCACCTATATCATATGCATCATCTGTACCGTCCACTTGTATTATGCTTTAGACTCCGCGACTCCGCACCACTCTCACTTTTTTGATTTCCTTTTTTTTTTCTTAGACTATGGGGCCGTTTGGCGGGGCTTAAAATAAGTGACTTATCGCTTAAAGTAAAGAAGTGGATTAGAAGTAAGAAGTTGATTTAGACTTATAAGCTACTATAAGTGTTTGGATACCGTGACTTATAAGTTTTTAAGTGTTTGGATAACTTAAATTATAAGTTGGTATATTTTCGTAGTTTTGTAATATAATTATTTGATATTTACGAAATAAATTGAAAAAAGTTGATGAAAATATTTGATTATAATGATATTTATTTATTTATTTGCTAAATTATTATAGTGATATTTATATTATATATGAAATGGTTTTTGGTTTGTTTTGACTCACATTTAAGTCATCTATAACTGTGTTTAAAAGTTTATATAAATATCAATACATAATATTAATATATTTGAGTATTTCATAAAATTGAAGACAAAAATTTAAATAAAAAATACTTATAAAAAATAAACGAAATCAGCAGGAGGTGTAGATAGGAAAGGACAGCTGAAATAAGTTTAAGCTGTGTCTCAAAAGAAGTTTCAGTTCCTAGCTTTTTTTATCTGACTTCTTTTGCTTTTTGAGGAGATTCATGTCACTTGCCAAACACATGAGAAAAGAGAGGAAGTGGACTTCTGGGCTTTTAAGCCCAGAAGTTCCCTCCCCAAAACACCCGCTATATTTCAGAATTTTAGTTGTATTATTACACTACTAATCACTTGGTTTACACATTAGTAACTTTACTATAAGATTCTCACAAGAGAAAATATGTATTATAAAAAAAACGATTATCTCTTATTATTGTTGAGTCCCGGTTCACTAATAAAATTTCAAAATAGATAAGCTCATTACTGAAAATATATCACAACTCGATTTAGCATAAAACTCATGAATTTTATGTGCACATCATTTTAAACTAAAAATTTGATTATATATTCGAAAAAACCTTTGAGCAAAATGTATAATATTGAGTTTAGAAAAGTCTGAGAGTAAATAAGATTAAAATTAGACAATTATGAATAATTTATTTTTACGATTAATATAAGATATGATCTGTAGGCTCTTTAACTTAGAAAAGGAAGGAATATGAGGCTAAATAAACTTTTTAAAAAATTGATTTCTTTAATCAAATCCTTCTTTAATATGCAGTAATAATATCAGATTTTTCGTATAATCGAAATAAACAAGATTCAAAACTCTAACTCATCACAGAACTTGTAACTTCGAACCATGGTATTTTTTTCTGAACTTTATATTTTTGTACCAAAATTTCTATAGTATTTCAATTGAAACATTTAGATAATTATCTAATCTCCTAGGGCTGCTAACCCAATAACATGATTAACTTGCTATCCTACCGCAGAAAACAGAGAAAATTTTCATCTCTACTAGACCACTGACACGTGTAGAAACTTGAATTTCCATTCGGACCACAAGATTCCACATATTTCTCGATCTGTCCTGGCCAACTTCCTCAAAATATAAGAAATGTCAAAAAGGAAAAGTGCATCTGACGTGGCAACCTCATACTGTACCCTTTTCCCTTTTTTATTGATATCATCCACAAAAGTGCTCATTTCTTTTTGTTAAACTCCCCCTTTCTTCTTCATCCTCTTGTTCTTCAGATATAAGCCTCTTAGCTTTCTTAAGCAAAGATCTATATCTTAAGATTTGTCCAGAGAATTAAAAATATCATCTTTTTATTCTTCTGGATAATACCCATATCTTTAATTTTTATTCTAACAAGTATTGAATATTTAGTATTCTGAAGTATTTACTGCAAAGAAGTTGAATCTTTTGGGTAAAAGAAAGTTCCGATCTATAGATATTTTGATTGAGTTTGTGGATGCAAGTTTGTTGAAATCGTATTGAAGAATCAATGGGGTCTGCAAGTGATTATATACAGGTTTGCAGAAAAATCTCTCAGTGTTTTATATAGTTTAATATGGTACTTAGATTGTATTATTATATATTTTATTGAATTTGGGTTCTTTGTAGGAATTCTTAATGATGAAATCTATTATATTTAGTTGCACTTATAGCTAACTAATTTAGCTTTATGTTTTTGGATGATGGTAATAAGTTTTCAAGGGCCAAGGTACTTTAACTTATGGTGACTTTGTAACTATTGTAACTATCCACTTCATAAATGAAATTGGAAAAGCTACATCTAATATGGGTAGGGAGACCAATCAGTTGTAGGCTTGTAGCTGCCTTGGGTTTTTGGATTGCATTGGTTAGTTGTGTACTTGTGTAGATACCAGGCCAGGAGTCCAGGACCACATGATTTTATTATTGTGCATCTCAGTTATAGTTTTGTTGTTGTTGTTGATAACTAGTGCTTGGTGAGTATTGTCCAAGTAAAACTTTACCTTAATAAATTGAACAAGATGGCAAAGAGCATAGTAGTCAGTAGTACAAGTTTGTATGCTTTTCGTGCTTGATAATGGAACAATGACCGAAGATACAAAGTCTTTCTTCAGTTCTTGATACGTGAGAATCAAAGAGATACTTGATTAATATCTGGAGCAGGGATTCACTGGGTCCTTTATTATTTCTTGCTACTTTTTGGTTCGAACTGAAAATTGTGTAATCATATTAAAACTGGATTGGCATAGCAAAATGAAAGTTTAGTTACTACGTTCGTCGATACATAGTAAGCTAGTAACTTGTGAGTCCATGTCATGTGCTAAGTATTTAGAATCTATCATCTCTCAATTCTTATCAAATTTTCTATTTAAAACAGAATCATACCAATGATGCAAGGACAAAATCAACATCGCTGTCAGGCAGTGATTTACCTGCGATTGCTGACCTACAATCTCCTGCTAAGATGCAGAACAAGGATCAAGCCATATCTCAAGATAACTGTGCTTTAAAGGTTTTTATCAATTGATGGCTGTTTGGCCCATTCCTAACTTGACAAAAGTTCTCTACTTCTTATTTGTTCTCTTATATCTGCTCTCCTTTGGGTCTGCAGGTCAGAAAGCAGTACACAATTACAAAGCAAAGGGAACGGTGGACAGATGAAGAGCACAATAAATTTCTTGAAGCAGTAAAGCTGTATGGGCGTGCTTGGAGACATATTGAAGGCATATTTAATTGTTGTTGGTTGATCGCTATGAGCTTATATCTTTTAGTTTTATATAATCTGAGATATTTTATATTATACAGAGCACGTTGGCACAAAAACTGCAGTTCAAATTCGAAGTCATGCTCAGAAGTTCTTTTCTAAGGTTGACTACTGATATTCCAAAATCCACTCTCTACCATTATATATCTATATACGATAGGCTAAAGTAAGTTGAATCTACATTCCCTAAGATATGTGGACTAAATAGGCCTCTGCTCGTATTGCCATCAATTTGTTCTGATGTCGAGGTATATATTATATTATTAGGTGTCTCGTGAATCAAGTATCAATGAGGAGAAGAGCGTGAAATCCATTGAGATTCCTCCTCCACGTCCAAAAAGAAAACCAATTCTTCCTTATCCACGTAAAAACATACGTCCATTTAAAACTAGAGCCTGTCTCTCAGATGAACCGGGGAGTTCTGCATCTCCAAGCCTGTTAGTTGTAGAACAAGAAACTCATTCACCAGTTTCTGTTTTGTCTGTAGTGACGCCAGAAGCCACAGGTGTAGCTAATTCAAATGTGCCAAATGTTGTACTTTTACCAGCTTCTTCTAATCCTGATGACCATCCGAGTGGCCTTATTAAAGGAGAAACTATAATATCAGAAGAAGAAAAAGGTTCTGAAAATGGATCAAATTCTCCTAAAGGAAATAATAGTTCGATCGAGGAAGAGCATGTTTCCACGGTATGAGATTTAACAACTCGAATCTATTTGATCTCTGTCTATTTGCATTAATATACCATTGATATATGTTATCTATCCAGTATATCATTGGGCATGGTCTTTTATTGCACAGGAACTAAGAGTATTTCCAGAAGGCAGAGCTTTTGCTAAAGAAGAATCCAACGAGGAGGTATCCACGCAGACTTTAAAGCTGTTCGGGCAGACTGTTACAGTAATAGTAGCAGAACCATCCCTTTCAAGCTCGAAAGATATCCCTCCTAGCTTGCCAGGAAAGAGTTTTCCTGCTAGTGATGCAGGTGTATCTTGGGGGGCACCTGCTGTATACTACATGCGATACCCGACTGATAAATCAAATAATGTAGATGATGATTCCTCTACTGTTCTATGCTCGGACTTTTACAGAGGTGTACCATATCCTTTTCTCCAGTTGCATACTTCAGTTCTGAGGCGAGAGTATAATTTTTTTGATGGAAATAATGTCGAAGATGAAGTGCTTCAGAAACATGGATCATCAACTGGCTCAAACTCTGGATCAATTAACGCTGAGATGGATGTTAAAACTGCCTCGAGTGTTATTTTTACCCAAGGGTTTGCTTTAAATTCCTGAGACAAAGTTCTCATTCCCTTGAAAATAGAAACATAAAGCAGTAGCTCAACATCATGTTAAAATCCAGTGCAGACTAAGCTTTTGCCTAAGGAAAAAACAGGGCCTTCAAGATGCTTCGCAGAGGCCTAGTAATTCGCCGTGACCTGAATGTTAACGGTAATTATTAGATATAAATATCTTAGAAGGATATTTTTGACAGGAATATTAACCGGGAATTGGAGCCTGGAGGGAGCCAAGCCCTGTCTTGTGAGGCCTTGGTCTAGTTCCTGTGTTTTGTCTTTCACGTCTATGTGGCTCAATGTGTAGAAAGTGTAATGCTTAATGCTAACAGAAGAAGCCTGTAAAACGGATCCATTTGCATTTCCTTGCTGAGTTATCAATTGTATCATGCTCACTTTTTAGTTTATGAAAGGGGAATGTTGGCATTAGGCTTTAGTTAGCATTCGGCCGTTAAGTACAATTCGGCAAGTACTGAAACGAAATATCAAAATAATTTTTGAGCAATACCGCGACCCAAAATTAGCTTTAGTTAGTGTTCGACCGTTCTAGCAAAATTCGATCGCAGAAAGTAAGTTGGATCAATTTTTTTTTTATTACGAGCAATACCACGTACCCAGACATTTCAGGTCTTTCGGTTGATTCCGTCTTTGCAACAAAAAGTTGGTTAGATGATGAAATTTTGAAACAAATAGTGTGATAATGGATTTCATTCGGATTGCATTGAGCGTATTGTAAGCTATTAATTTAAACGACATGACATACGAATAGTATAGCAAACAACATGCTAGAATATACAGGTATGCAAATATCTAATCGGGTTGCGACTTGTGAGTTTAAGTCGAAGTCTAAAGGGTCCCTTTAGGCTCCAGAAAGCAGTAAGCATGTTGTGAAATTACAGTTACCTACCTGTTAGCGTTTGAAAATAAAAGCATATTCTATGCTACTTGCTGCTGATTGATTGTGTGAATGAGAAAATTAGGTGTAAAGAAGAGCAGGAAGGGATGTGATTTGGCCACCCCAAACATCTTTATCAACTGGCAACACGACAAATTTTCATTCCCTTCCGAATATGCTTATTCTATTACAACTTAAACTTTACTGGAAAATTTCTTTGGGTAAAGTCCTCCCCGTAGTATACATTATATATTATAGTATATATCATATATTAGGTGATGGGAACACACAAGTATTTTATTGTTTATGTTAAATATAATTTTATATTTTTTTTGAGTTTTTTTTCAGAATAAAAATTTAATATTCAAATTTTTATTTGAAAAAAAGAAATTTTAAAAATAATATACGAAACTATACTTTACAAGAACATTAAAATTAAAATGCGTGTCAGCATAAAAAAATTCGTTTAGAATTGATTCATTGAATGACACAAATAGAGTAACATTTCTGATGGTCTTTAGCTGTAACATAAACACATTTTTATACAAATAAAAATGAAAATTATAATGAAATATTATCATATGATAAATACTTCATTAAAATCAATAAAATAAATGTTTGAAGGTTAAACTTTTATTTATTTTTCTAAATTTTTTTTATGAAACTATATTTTATATGAATCTCAAAATGCGTGCAAACAGTGGAAAGTAGTCATATATATTGTTTTTGTTGTATTATCAATATTTCTGATAACATTTATTTCATAAAAATAATTATTACCATAATTATACATTACAATATATTTTTGATATTCTTTTTTTTGCTAAATATATAGTTTTGATATTCACTATTTATATGAAATTATTTCTTTGCAATGGATTTTTTTCCTTTCCCGAAACGAAGTGCGCTGAGCTCCTGTAAATATTTCTAGTCAAAATCCATTCGCAGAAGTCCATCCATTCGCAGAAGTCCAAGGCGGTCTGGTCGTGCATTCGTGCTGCGTACAGATTTGTCTAGAATTCATATATTTTGCAACTTCAAATTTTGAATATTTTATGACTCGCCTGTAATAATAATATAATATATAGCATATAGAATTTCTTAAGCCTTTTAGCACACAATTTCTTCTTTCAAACACAATCTTCTCTTGGAAAATATACAGCAAGGATCAAAAATTAATCTGGTTATGTTCTTATGATGACTTCAGGGATTTCTAATGTTCTATCAGTGTTATTAGAATAATTTAAAATTGAAAATATTATCGAGACATATTTAAATAACAAATATGCATTATATTACACTTGTATAGTATCTTTATAAACATGATTTCTTTTCTACCAAGTTGAAATAAAGTTCTTCAAAATTTATCAATTATTATAATTCTTTCAAAAGAAAGTATCAATTAATAAGTAAATTAAATTCATTTAAATTTATATATTTAAACGGAAAATTTGACGGATAATAAAAAAACAATAACGTTGCGGGTATAAAGCTCCGCGTCCACGTATCTGAATTTAGTTCATCACCATTTCGTATCATATTCTCACACACCCCCAAAACTTATATTTATCACCTTCATCTACTTCACAGCCTTCCATTCTCAACATATATACACACAAATCCTCTGTATCTATCTCTAATGGCTACTCTGAGCGCTGCTGATTCTGAGAAGCTCAAAAATCTCCAATCTGCTGTCTCTTCACTCCCTCAGATCAGGCAACTTTTATATATTTATTCACACTTGTTCAATTTGATGTTTTGTTCGCTTGATTTATAGTGTTGCAGCATTTATTGATGGATCTGAGTTGTTGATTTTCAGTGATAATGAGAAATCTGGATTCATCAATCTCGTGGCGCGTTATCTGAGGTGCTATTATTTTACTCCACACCAGTGTTTAATTTATTGTTTAATCGTTTTTTTTGAAAATTAATATTTAGCTTGTTTAGTTGATTGCTCGCTTCTTAGTTCTTAATTGCACATCGGCTTTTGTATAGCGGTGATTTGTATAGCTAAAACTGGTGATTTTGAAGCAAATTACTAGTGATACGTGTGACTTTAAGCGGGGTAATTTGTATACAAATCCAAATCACTAGTTTGTTTTATAAATCAATCCTAGCTCGTGTGTGTGTTGTCTCTTCTTAGTAGTGTGGATTTTTAACCAATTTGTATCAGTTTTGCTGCCTAATCTCCTTCGATATTTGTAGTCGAAGAGGAATTGAAGAGTGAGGAGAAGTTGCATTTTGAACTAGATGCTATTAATCTTGTATCAAGTATTATACACACCCTAAAAAAATTTGTAGAATGATTTGAAAGGACTATTAGTAATTTACTAGCTATGGGTCTATGTTATAATGATTTGAAAGATTAATTAGTAATTTTAGAAATTCAACTAGCTATGCATTTATGTTAAAATAATATCAAATTATTATTAGTAATTTTCAAAAATTCAACTAGCTATGCATGCTTTTATTTAAGCTTAGTATTGACGACCTTTGTCTTCGTGAACATTTTTCGTTGAAGTGGTGAGGCAGAGCATGTGGAATGGAGCAAGATCCAGACTCCAACTGATGAAGTGGTGGTGCCTTATGATACCATGGCTCCTGTGCCTGAAGGTAGCTGTTGATCGTTATATTGGCTTTCCACTATTTTGAGCTTATACCAACTGTATCGTAAATTTGTAATCAACCATAGGTTGTTGAGGCAATAACTTTAATCATATTTTAGTACGTTGATGATATTATGTGAACTGCTTGGTGCAGATCTTGCGGAAACCAGAAAGCTTCTGGACAAACTTGTGGTCTTGAAGCTTAACGGAGGACTGGGTACAACCATGGGTTGTACAGGGCCAAAGTATGCATCTAAGATATTACTTAGTCATCTTCTAAGAGAAAGATATCTAAAAGACTTAGTAGCATGCTCGTGGTTTTACTGGAACTTAGCTACTTCATATGCATGTGAATCATTTTATGTGTTACTGTTCAATCTCTTCTATGTTTCTGCTTTCTTTTGGTTTTAATGTTTGTTGGGATAGTTATATTTATTGTCTGTCAAATTTGTTCTCTCACTTTGAGGGCTGCTATGCTGACAGTGAGCTAGGTTTACTGACAAAATATGATGACAAAAGTGTAAGCTAATCTAATTTTCTTGTTATAAACGCTCTCTTATCCAAACTTAAGTACGCGAGATAAAGGGTGTCTTCAGAGCTGATCATTGATATGTTACTCGCAGATGCTAGTATGCACTATATATAAAGCTTCACTGTTATGGGTATTGGTTAGTAGTTTTTTAAAATGAATCATTTTCTTTTCTAATGAAATGCAATGAACACTATATAAACTTTTAATTTCTGCACATTTTAGCAGTAATGGTATCCTCTTATATTGATTTTTGGCGATGGTAATTGCAAAAGTTTAATTATTCACAATATGCACTTATTGAGGCTTGTACCCTTGGCCTCTTTTTACCAGAGGAGAGGCGCATCTGCTAGGCATCTCTCTTGTTCATAGAACTTTATGTGTCAAGTCAACTTCTAGGCAGAACTTTTAGGTCCTCCTCTCTAACATTATCTAGTCATAGCCATTGATGGATATTAACATGCCGCTTCTCACTATGTTCTTATATTGATCATATGTATTTGCAGGTCTGTAATTGAAGTTCGTAACGGTTTAACATTTCTAGATTTGATTGTCATCCAAATTGAGGTTTGTGGAATAAGGACATCTAAAGTTATACCTTGTACTTGTTCTGTAATTAACTTTACTCGGTATTGACCTGTCTATTTGGATGTAGACACTTAACGCCAAGTACGGATGCAATGTTCCCCTGCTTCTGATGAACTCATTCAACACACATGAGGATACACAAAAGGTGTTTCTTATATCTGTCAATTCTTCTTCTCCTGTAATCTATTGATTTCAAGTGGATTGACTACTATCTGCCTCCTATAATGTAGATTGTCGAAAAATATGCCACTTCGAAGATTGACATTCACACATTCAACCAGGTTACTAAACTTCTCCAGGTTTTTTCTCTTATAGTGGGTAATTGTGAATCCAGTCTTAAAATTCTTTCTTTTGTCCACTTGCACAGAGCCAGTTTCCTCGTTTAGTTGTTGAAGATTTCATGCCACTTCCCTCGAAAGGAATTTCTGGCAAAGATGGATGGTAATGACATCATCATTAATCTTTTCTTTTACAAGCGTTAATGGATGAGATCTAATAATGTGTTAGAGTTGGTTTTCTTTGCATTTTTATCTCGAGTAAATATATGCAATTACTCAATCAAATCCTTGTCCATCCATATTTTGAAGATGTATGCCATGTCTGTCTTAATGAATAACCCTCTGATTTCTATAATAATATATTTAAATTGTGAATGTGATCCTATAATTTTTATATATATGAACTGCTTGTTTTACTTTTGCGAGCCTTTTAGGTTGACGATATCTGTTTTCCATTTCTTAATTCACTAATGCTGTTTTGGTGTTAAGGTATCCTCCGGGCCATGGTGATGTGTTCCCTGCTTTGTTAAATAGTGGCAAGTTGGATGCTTTGTTGGCTCAGGTTTAATTATATCCCAAGTTCTTTATTCAGTGTTAAAGCTTAATCAGCACAGATAGTACATACATATATGTAATAATGTGTTTAAGTGATGCTTAAATTGAACTATTTTCTATTTTCTGTTGACAGGGCAAGGAATATGTGTTTATTGCCAATTCAGACAACTTGGGAGCTATTGTAGATATAAGTATCCTTGCTGTGTTTCTGTTAAAAATTAGTTTATTTGTTTGCCTCGGTAACTATTGTGCTACTTAAATCAACCGTCGCAGAAATTTTGAACCACTTGATTCAGAACAAGAATGAGTACTGCATGGAGGTATCCTAAGGAGATCCTTATATGCTTTATATGTTTTCCTTTACTTCCAAAAATTGTTTAGATTTCATGCTCCATATTCTTGCAGGTCACACCCAAAACATTAGCTGATGTGAAAGGTGGAACTCTGATTTCATATGAAGGAAAAGTTCAGGTCAGTGATAATTGGTTGACTTGTTCATTTACACTTTCTGGTCAATTAGGGATGAGTGAGAGTGGGAATTACTTGTTTATTCTTGTATTACCTAGGTATAGCCCCATAATCCCATGACATAGCTTCATGGTGCTTGCTATATCTATATTTGTTTTCGCTTTCTTGTGCATTAAATACCTTTCATTGGTGAGAGCATTAATGATATTAATGGCGACGATTTAGCCATTAGCAAATTTTACAAGGAAAAGAACATAAATAAATATCATTTGTTTTAATCATCCATGTTGTACTGAGTTGCTGACTAATATTTCAAATTTGTCTGATGCAGCTACTTGAAATTGCCCAGGTTCCTGATGAATATGTAAGTTTGGTTCTTGCTTACAAGTTTACTTTATATATAAATTTCTATTGGTCACCTGTTATAAATTTGTAAAGTAGAATAGGTTTTATGCATCTTTTATCTATGTTATGAGAACTTAAACTTGAAGTAATCATTTTATTTAAATTTTAAATATGACGTAATCAAAAAATAACCATTGTACTCTTCATAATATAGTTGGAGTGATGAAGTTTGAGACTTTAAGTGTTTGTAAAGCTAAACATTAGCTATTTTTTACTTTAGATCTAAGGAATATAGTTGGAGTGATGAAGTTTGAGACTTTAAGTATTTGTAAAGCTAAACATTAACTATTTTTTACTTTAGATCTAAGAATGTAATTTATAAGATAAATACTAAATTGAGATCAGTTAATTGGATATATGATTCTGATATACGTTACACATACCAGATTTTGTAAAACACAGAAACATACAAATTAAATCGAGAAAACAGAGAAGTGAGAGAGCTGTTAATGACTTGCTAATTGTTTTTAAAAATATTAAGAAGTTCACTGTTGACTAGGAAATGGCTTGTTTGTTACAGTAGACCTCATTTTTAGTTTTGAACTCGAATTCCGGAAAACATCGAAATGTTATGGACTTGATGTAGATGTATGAATAAAGAACTGGGGTTAAATTGGGGGAGAATGCACTTGGACACTCTGTCAAAGTGTCATATGGATTCACATTGATGGTTTATGATATACATATAAATATTCTACTATAAAATGATACTCATATATAATAGATCTTTAGAGTTGTGAAGAAAGGTAAGACAGCATGATATTGATGACAGTACCATCTTTGACATTACCCCTTCACTCTATAAGATTTCGGACAGCGATGTAGTATCATAAACTGTTGTGTCTCAATAGATTTGAGCGTAAACACATGATGTAGGATAGTAGTGCTAGTAGGTCATAATGTTGCTTATATTTCAGTGTATTGGGATAAGATGTACTACCGAACTTTAACATCCACTTAGGAAGTGGATTTAACTGATACCTTTTTATTGGATGATAAATGAGTTCTTTCTTTTCTACAGGTCAATGAATTTAAGTCAATTGAGAAATTCAAGATTTTCAATACCAACAACCTGTACGTCTTATTTATTTATTTAATTGATTCACCTAAATAGAAACTTTTGTACATATGAGTTTACAATACTTGAACAACTGCATTATGCTAGGTGGGTAAACTTGAATGCAATCAAAAGACTTGTACAAGCAGATGCACTCAAGATGGAGATCATTCCGAACCCAAAGGTAACTTCCAGTTAGTTTAATATGCTTAAGTGATAGAAAATTGTTGGTGGATTTGTTGTGATAAAAAAGATTGTTTGGCAACAGGAAGTGGAAGGAATCAAGGTTCTTCAGCTAGAAACTGCTGCCGGTGCTGCTATTAAGGTTCCATTTTTCAAATCTTTTTGTATATGCCTCCTTGCTTTGTTACTAGAAAGCAGGGATACTTCATCTAGGTGAAGAACTGCGTAGGGGATACTTGGGGGTGCGGCGGGGTGCGGCAGGATACGCCACGTGGCGTATCGGTGGAGGCAGCGATGGGGATACGCGGGGGTGCGGCAGTGGCACAAATTGTAATTTACAACACCTTTTTTTTAAAGAGAAACTTAAAATTAGTTGGTAAAAAGAAAGAAAAGAGGGGTCAAAACCTAATTAGACTAACTGAGTAATGGAGAGACTAAGTTGTGGGATATAGGAGGTGATTGTTTTGATCGACTTGATGGTGCTGAAGAGCTCGAGATTGCTAGTCTTTCTCTTGACAAGCCGGAGATGGAAGCCATGATTATACTCGATTGAATCACTTAAATTGCAATAGTTATTTATGTATTTTAATTGCCAATACTTAAGGATGATTAATTTAGTTATTCCACATTTTGTTCTACTTAAATGCATCTTATGAATTATTTATATGTATATATTATATTTTTAATATTTTAATATTTGCCGTATTCCCCCGTACCCGTATCCCCATAATTTGGAATATGACGAATTCCCGTATCCACGTACCGCGCACCCGCACTCATGCTTCCTACCTGGGAATTGTCACATGCAATTTTCTCCGCTTGCTGTTGTAATGTGATACATATTTAACATAAGTCTTATATTCCACTTCAATAGTAGATCTAATACTTCTTATTATTAACAATTTAACATATATGTTTTTCGCTTTTGTTCGTTGATTAAATTAATGGTTATCGCTATCTTTTTTGGCCAGTTTTTTGATCGTGCTATTGGAAGTAATGTTCCCAGATCACGTTTTCTACCAGTGAAAGCCACTTCAGATTTGCTTCTTGTACAGGTTGCTTTTCTCTTTAGTTGCCTGGATATAAACGATTGTCATCTCATATGAATTGGATGGTATAATTTAATATGAGCCTATTCCTCACAGTCTGATCTCTACACCTTATCTGATGGTCTTGTAACGCGGAACACGGCTAGAAAGAATCCTGCAAATCCTTCTATTGAACTGGGACCTGAATTTAAAAAGGTTAGACATAAACCATCAAGTAGTTTGGTTATAGGATTTTTACGTATGCGTTTTTCTCCTATAGAAGCTACATCTGTTTATATATGTTCTTAACTTTCAGGTTGCCAACTTCTTAAGCCGTTTCAAGTCAATCCCTAGTATCGTTGAACTTGACAGCTTGAAGGTGTCCGGTGATGTATGGTTTGGGCTTGGCATCACCCTAAAGGTATCAGGCTTCATGCACTCTCTCTGCATTACTGTTATGTACATCTGCATATATTTTTCAGTTTATGGGTTCACTTTTGATCTACAATCATAACTTGATACTCATTCGGATATTGGTTTTTATAATTTAGGGGAAAGTTACCATTACTGCAAAACCAGGGTTGAAGTTGGAAATCCCTGATGGAGCTGTCTTGCAAGACAAGGTGATTTCCTTAAATTGATTACCGCCTCAAAGATATATTTTTTCAAGTAGAAGGTGATTTGGTACTACAAACTGTTTTTTGATTGATGTGCAGGAAATCAGTGGCCCGGAAGATATCTAAGAATGTGCTGCTGCTTTAAAGTGTTGCAGGAGGTTTTTGAAAGTTACATCCTTTTTTCAAGGCTCTGTTACTCTGTAATGATTCTGCAATGTTTATATTACAAGAATAAGACTGTCATACTTATATCACAGTCGGATATAAAATAAGCTTGCATGTTTTCATAGTCGGTAAAAATTTTCTTTCCCCAACTTAGCGTTGTGACCTAGAAATGGTGCTTGATGGATGAAAAGTAATTCCTAATGGGGGATTGGAACAGTTTTGAGGATTGGCCGGAGTTGCTATGAGAAAACAATAAATACTATAAAATAATGGAACAGTTGCTATGGCAAATTATTTATGAGAAAACAAATAATTTCGTCCCGCAAAAAAAAAAAACCAACTATATATAGTAAGTAGTATATTTAGTCATCGACATGGAATGAGAGATTTTTCTAAGTGTTCATGCGAAAGATGTGTTACATGGGGTGGTTCAGAGTCATTCAACTGCTCTGAAAACACATCGCTGATGTGTAATTCTCTCATGTTTAAAAAGCTGGGAGAAAAGGAGGTTATGGAATCTTGTTTCACCCTATCTCAGGAGGCCAACCAGGGTGATTCTCAGATTTCTGAAGGTTCCGAATTGGTGGTAGAAAGTGCAAGAAATTAGAAACCTCGTGTCTAGGTTTGTAGGGGAGGTTTCTGTATTTTCTTTAGTTTCATTTTCAGGCCTGTAAGTTAGTGTTATTCCAGTCTTTTGATGTTTAGGTCATTAGGTGTAGGTTATGCTGGTGTGATTTATGGCTGTACTCTTGAAGCTTGGCTTTTGCAATATGAATGCTCTGTTGATCAAAAATAATAATAAGTGCTTATCTGCCGGTCTTTTTTCTCAAAATAAAGATGTATCTTTAAGATTATATATAAAGCTACTTAATTTTCAGAAATAAATATGGAAAAGATGTTTAATGATAGAAATATTTATGAAAGATAATAAGACATATTTTTCTTTTAAATAATAAGCCAAAGACCTCAAGACAAGTAATCAACTATTATTTGTATTAGTTACTAAAAAGAGAAAATACAAATCTTTTATAAGTAATAATATTCAAAAAGAATTGAGGGCCTGGTGTAGAACAGGCCTTTGAAACAAGATGTTAGGACATGCCACGGAGAGATAAGATAATAATAAATAATAAATAAATTACTAATATTTCATTCTTATCCTCAACTGATACAGAAGACCGGGAGAGGCTGTCACACAAGTCCTTTTAATAAATAAATATCGATTTTTGTGGTGTGCAATAGACACATATTAAGCGCGGAAATTTTTGTGCTCAGATCATTTCGATTGGCTACTACATCTTGATATTGGTGGATCCCTGCAAATAAACCATTCCCACCAATCAATATACATTAAAATTTCCGTACTTAAGATGTGGTCACGGGTACACACTATACAAACTCATAAAATATAGTATATACTACTCCCTCCGTCTCAATTTATAGGTCCATTTTGGAATAAACACACATATTAAGAAAAAAGTTGGTTAGATAGAATCTTATCTCATGTATCATTGATTAGTGCATTGATAAGTGAGAATATAGTTGAGTTTCAAAAAAATCACAATAAATATAAGGATTTAGTGCATTGAGATTTGAGAATAATGTTGAGTTTCAAAAAAATCACAATTAATATGTAGATAAATTTGTATTGAAAGAAGAGAGGGACAAATATTTTGGGACAAATTTTTTTCCCAAAGTGGACCTATAAATTGAGACGGAGGGAGTATATGATATGTATGTGATATGTATGGTAGAAATAGCTAAAATAATACTCCCTCTGTCCCACAATACATGTCCCTTTGACTTTTTTCACGTAATTTGAGGTGCAAATAAAACATATGTCTATATATTATTTTTCAAATTTTCTTTTTCTGAATAAAAATATAGATGTTATACTTTTATTCAGAAAAAGAAAATTTGAAAAATAATGTATAGAAGTATGTTTTATTTGCACATCAAATTACGTGCAAAAAGTCAAAAGGACATGTATTGTGGGACGGAGGGAGTAATAAATATAACGTTTTGCTTGGGAGTATCAAAAGGCTAGTTCTGTGAAAGGTGGTGTGCTCGCCTAAAGTGGAAATTATAAAATCTTATCCTACCTGCATTATCGGAAAACTATTTCTTACTCTCACCAACCACACGAGCTATCTTCAAACTTAAAAAATATATACGATCTCTTTTAAAATACAGAGATAGTGTGATATTTTGACATATATTTTAATTATAATATTAATTATATATTTTAATTTGAATTTTAAATAATAAATTTTTGTCATATAACCAAAATTTAAAAATCCTCACAAATTCAAATCATGACGATCGATGATGAATAAATTAAAAATACGAAATGAAAAAAGAAATAAACAATTCTGATAGGAGAAAAAAAAATAATATTAAAAACTAGGTAAAGGCCGGCTCTAGTATTTTCTAGTTGTATATAAACATCCGCCCCCACGCCCACCCCAATTGCGTCTCTCACTAAAACCCTTCTTCACTATTTTTCTCTTCACATCTGAGTTGAGCTGAGTCGAGTCCGAGTCGAGATCATCATCATCAGAAATGGCGTTTCAGAAGATCAAGGTCGCGAATCCCATCGTCGAAATGGACGGTCAGATCCTTCTCCACCCCTTTCCATCGTTTCGATCTCTCAAAATATACAATTAATCAAACATCATACAATAATAATAATTAATATACTCCTGCGTTTGACTTGCATACTATTGATCTTGATCTTGTGTGTTGAATATACTTGTTGTTCTTAAAGCATAGTATATCATAAAGCGCAGTCCTCTTTTTCACTACTTTATATAATACACAGACAACCATTTCGTAAATACTATAGTGGATCTTTTGTGTTTTTATTTTCTACCACTAATTTCTCAATTTTACCTTTATTTTTATTCAATCATAGTTTTCTAATCTTTTTTGGTGGATCTAGAAGCTTTAAAGGGCAAATTATACAATTTTTAATTTTGTTTTACTATCGTATTAGTACAATTGCAATTGGTTTATGATCTAGTCTAATACCCTTTTGACTTTTGTACCCAAATGTTCTGGAGTAAAGTACTTATATTATTAGTAGTAAATAGTACTCCCTCCGTCCCCCTGAGTAGTATACATTGGGGACATTGGGGGACGGGGACGCGGCACGGACTTTAATGCTCCTGTAAAGTGTAGTTGTGCAATTTATTTTTAAAATTTTTCTTTTTTGAATTAAAGTTTGGATGTTATATTTTTATACAGAAAAAGAAAATCTCAAAAATAATTTACGGAACTATATTTTATAAGAGCATTGAAATGCATGTCGAGCAGTTAAAAAGAAACGTATGGAATTAAATGGGACAGAGGGAGTAATAATTTTATAGTATCATTTAAAAATTTGGAATTCAGAATTTTAATTTAAATTAAATATCTACAGTTGAAATTGACTATAAATATGTGTGGAAAAGTCAAAGTCAACTTTGGAGATGCAGAAAGTGTTTATTGCCACTTGCTTTCCTTACGTGGGGTGATTTAATACACTGCTCCCTGCCTCACTGGTTTTACACTTTGAATACTTTGGAGTATTTAATGTTGAATGATGTTGTTAATAATAAATATAGATGAAAGGTGGCATTTTAATTTGGTTGAAGGAATTATTAATCACAATTTTATTGTGTTTTCTCATTGAAATTTCTTTGTCAGCGTGCAACATTATGTGGATAAGAATCTGTTTGCATATCGTATTCTACAAGCAGTAAAGTTTTTTTTAGTATACTGTGCTAAAAGCGTGTTGTACTTATTAGTGATTAGTGACTAGCTAATGCCGACAAGAATAAGAGTATTAACGTCCACTGAGCTTGGATTAATAATGTGTTTTTTTTAATTAATAAAATGCAGTTTTTACCATCTACTGGTTTAAACTTTTGGTAAATAGTTTTGCTTTACCAATGTGTCACTGTTATTCAAACCTTAGTCTGTGAATTATGGAAATTTGAGTTGTGGTAGATACTAAGGAGCATGAAGAATTTTGTATCGTAAAGGATTATCAGATGTCGAAAGCCCTTGTGTGAACATTTAAAGGGCGCCTGTTTCTTTTATGTTGTAAAGAGATGAACTAATATGTGCTTATAATTGTGTTTTAATATTTTGTATCTTAAGTTGCTCCTCCTCATGCTTACTGCAGGAGATGAAATGACACGTGTATTCTGGAAATCTATCAAGGACAAGGTATTATGATTTTGCTACTTGAATTACTGTTTTTCTGTGGCTTTTCTTCAGAAGGTACTATAAAAGAAGTTACTTCTGATCCTAATTGAATTAATTTTCTTCAGCTTATATTTCCCTTCGTTGAGCTGGATATAAAATACTTTGACCTTGGCCTTCCTCACCGTGATGCAACTGATGATAAAGTTACTGTTGAAAGTGCAGAGGCTACCCTCAAGTATGATATTGAATTTCTTTATGTTTTCTGCTCGACATGTTCGATACTATATTAACAAGCATGCTAGTAGGTCTGTCTAGCCGATTAATATAGTCCCTGCATGGTAGTTTTCTTTTCAAAATAATTCTTAAATTTGATTAACTTTGCTACTGCAAGTTAGGTGGGAACACTCTCTTATTAAGCTCTAAATTTATTTGAGGATGCTGATCATATTCTTGTCATTTTTAGGTATAATGTAGCTATCAAATGTGCAACAATTACCCCAGGTAATTAAATAAGTGTATGGTTTTAATTTGTGCCTATTTTGGATGTTGTGCAAGTTATTGCTTAACTTGGATACATGCTAGCTTGTTGCTAATAGGTAGTTTTTTAACATGGTTTATGATTTTACAGATGAAGCTCGTGTGAAGGAGTTTGGCTTGAAACAGATGTGGAAGAGTCCAAATGGGACAATTAGAAATATTTTAAACGGTCAGAGATTCGCCTGTTCCACTCAAGTTTAAAAACTAAATTCATTTTTACTTCGTTGACTCATTATTCATGTATATTCATGACAGGCACTGTATTTAGGGAACCAATTATCTGCAAAAATATCCCAAAGCTCATCCCTGGTAATATCAACTTTACTTGTGTGTATTCTTCTGTTCCATTACCTAGTCGAGAAGAGTTTTCCTGAATGCTCGTATTTCAGGGTGGACAAAGCCAATATGCATTGGAAGACATGCTTTTGGTGATCAATACCGCGCAACAGATGCAGTTATCCAAGGACCAGGAAAGCTTAAGTTGGTTTTTGGTAAGTTCTATGAAAACTTATATTGATGTTTTTGTTTGCATCCCTGTGGAGTAGCTCTCTGTAGCCCAATGTACCTCTTTTAGTAATTTAAGTGTCAAGTGTGGATCCCTAGTATTGCAGCCTAGTGGGTACATCCCTCTCTGTTTTTGTTGCTTTCTCATTTGATACACTATTGTTGTAAAGTCAATTAGCCTACCGCTTATCTACTTCTGGTAAAGGGTGCTTAACTTGTATACAGTACCAGAAGGTAAAGAAGAGAAGACAGAGTTGGAAGTTTACAACTTCACTGGTGCTGGAGGTGTTGCTTTGTCAATGTACAACACTGATGAGGTTTGCATTTCAAGTTGTTTGATGGTATTTTCAAATCATATTTGTGGTTATCGCAGGTAACTAACAATCTTTTCGTATATTTGTCTTGATGTGCAGTCTATTCGTTCTTTTGCTGAAGCTTCTATGGCCACAGCTTATGAAAAGAAGTGGCCACTTTATCTTAGCACAAAAAATACTATTCTTAAGAAATATGATGGAAGGTAATTCTAAATGTGTTTCTAGGTTATTTGATTATCCTCTTGTCATGCTCTTCCTGTATGTGACATCTTGCATTATTGCAATAATTCTCTGCAAGCTCATTGATATTTGCATAAATCCGTGTTTCTCTTCCTGGTACTTCTTCTCATGTGTTAGATTCTTGATCTGTTTTTTTATGATCATTTTTCTTATGAATGAAGATTTAAGGACATATTCCAAGAGGTTTATGAAGCCAGCTGGAAATCGAAGTATGAGGCTGCAGGGATATGGTGAGTAACTGAGTTCTATGTGTTAATTGTGTCTTGGGCTTTCAGCTGTTACTTGTACTTGATTATGTAATTGACATTGTAGGTACGAGCACCGTCTTATTGATGATATGGTTGCATATGCTCTTAAAAGTGATGGAGGTTATGTCTGGGCATGTAAAAATTATGATGGGGATGTCCAAAGTGATTTCCTTGCGCAAGGTTTGTGAGCAATCTAAAATTGAGATGAAGCTAATTAGATGACATTTTCGGGTTAAAAGTATCACTGTTTGCAAGTTTGTTTACCTACTTATTTCAGCAGATCATATATGTCTACCTGTGCCTTTGTAGTTGATATTTTTAGAGTTTACCAAAGAATTATCTAATAAATGTAAAATAGTTGACTTTTATTGCTTGTTGCAAGTTTTACTTTTAATTTAATGTTTAAATTGCAGGTTTTGGATCTCTGGGTTTGATGACATCAGTCCTGGTATGTTTCCTTTTTCTGTGTATCTTTCTACTCAGATATGTATGACCTTTGAGTGTGCCAGTGCTATAGGCATTCAGCATAATAAATCGTGTTTGGATTCTAGAGGCTCCTCCCTGAGTCAGGGTGGCTCATAATTAATCATATTACTACAATTTACCAGTAGTTTCATCGATGACTCGATGTGCATGTTTTTTGTTTTTTGTTTTGTAAGTATTTGCCTGCCCCAGGTATGCCCTGATGGAAAGACCATAGAAGCTGAAGCAGCCCATGGCACTGTTACCCGGCATTACAGGGTTCATCAGAAGGGTGGAGAGACCAGCACAAACAGCATAGCATCAATCTTTGCATGGTCTCGAGGCCTTGCTCACAGGTACTTAATTATCTTAATCCAGAATTATTATTATTATTATTATTATTTATGATTGTGTTTGACATCTAATACTATACTAGTAAAGATGAGGCTAAGTTTCCTCGTTGGATGTTTTGATGACATATAAAACCGCACCAAATCTAAACTTCAGATTAGTAACTCATCGAATGGGAATTTTATATTAATTCTTATTGTCAGGCCCGTGCCGTGCATGTGCTTAGAATGAATAATTAAAACTTGATTATATTGACAGGGCAAAGCTGGATGATAATGCTGCCCTCTTGAGTTTTGCTGAAAAGCTTGAGGCTGCTTGTGTTGGTACTGTGGAGTCTGGGAAGATGACCAAGGATCTTGCTCTCATACTACATGGATCCAAGTAACTATTCATTGTTCAGTATTATCCTGTGTTTTTGTTTCACATTTCTTTCACTTATATATATTTTTTTATTTTTATGTGTTGCAGACTCAGCAGGGAACACTATCTTAACACTGAAGAGTTCATTGATGCAGTAGCAAGTGATTTGAAAGCAAGACTCGCCAACTAAGTTTAAATGTATGTGTGTCTACTGTTATGGCTTGTGTTTATCTTAACTGTTTTGATTCAACATTTCAGCTCAGGATTTGTTTTTCTGAATAAAACTGAATGGGCTCTTTGTTTTTTTTTTTATTGTTTGAAGTTCTGAGTTGTTTCACTCATTACTTGGGTTTGATATAACGAATTTTCTATGGTGTGCCCATGGGCACACAATAGTCACTAACTTTCATGAAAATACTAACTTCTGATTGGTGGATAAGTAATAAATATTAGTGGCCCCCCTGCATTCACACCAATTCCACCAATCAAAATAGCCCATTTTCATAAAAGTTTGTGATTATTGTGTGCCCTTGGGCACACATTAGAAAGACCGTTGATATAAAAACACATAAAAGATTCAAGTGGATTATTCTAATATATTGAATTAGTGCTTTTGACTAGCTGATTGAAGTAGTTGTTTTGACTAGCGGATTGAATTATCTGTTTTGGACGAAACTGTTTGGTAAATTGCTGTTTGATAAGCTTTTTGTACGTTAATTAGACACATGCCAATCCTCTAATTACAAAGATCCTCCGAGTAGCTTTTTTAAAGTTAGGTTTTGGAGTCCAAACAGCTATTTCAATACACTAACAATCAAACACCAATAGATAATTTACATGGTCAAACTTTTAATATGGCCCAAACCTCTAATTCTTCTCTCTCGTCCAACTTCCAAATAGGGCCATTACAGAGGTGGTATATGGCTACTATATGAGCTTTATAAAGATAAAATATATCTGAATTTTAAAATATCAGTTTTTGCCAGTGTCATTTCTTTTGTAAATATCTGTGTATATGTAATCCTAGTTTTGACGTTTTCTATTTCTTTTCAGGCCTTGAATGAAATGAAAGTTGGAATTATTGGGGAGTTCAGAATTAAGAAAAAACAACAATAAGAAAGGCAGTTGCTGCATTATTTTGATAGTGATGTTTGCAATTTCTTTTGAGAATATTTGTAACTTTTGTTTGAATTGCTTTCCTATGATGTGACTGCAAGAGTTAAATTTCATTTTATTTACATGAAGAAAATAGTTGCAGACCTGAATTTTAAGACAGTGAAAAGCAGGTTTGAACTCTCAAGTAAATCAGGTTGTTTGCATTCAGTTTTCATGGTTTACTTGATGAAATTTAAATGAATTGCAGATGAATGGGGTTTAATATTAATAGGATACTGCAGATGAGTTGGTGTTGAGAAATATAAGTTGCTGGTAATTAGTTGTATATTAGACTAGGCCGAGAACTCGTTTAAATGCACTCAATTTTAACTTGATAGTTTGTACGCCCAGCGAACACATGAAGATAATATAGTTAAATAAATTAATGTGTATTATGTAAAAGGAACTAAGGAAGCGAGCACATGACGGTAACATAGATATATTAGTGTGTAATATGAAAAAGGATTTAGGTCATTGACAATTGATTGTTGCTCACAGTGTCACAGTTAGGCCTGGCAATTTGACACGTAACACGCTAACACGAAACGAAACGACACGAAAAAAATGGATACGGGTTTTGATTTTCGATACACGAAACACGAAAGAACACGAACACGAAATTACACGATATATTTCGTGTCGGATATGGGTTTTCATTTGGTGTACACGAAATACACGAAAGTACACGAAATATTTGTAGATTATATTTATTATATATATGCAATGATATATTAAATATATAATTGAGTATAAAGTATATATTTATATGCATGTTCGGATATATATTGTAGATACATTAACAAATTTATGAAGAATTGTATACAAGTATAATATATATCATTCACATTTAATAAATTTATAAAGGAAAATATATATTAAATCTATTTTTTGATTAAAAAATATATTAATATTCTTATATATAATATACACGAAAAGTACACGAAATATACACGAAACGATTCGAAACGGATACGGGTTTCAAATTAGGTACATGAAATTAATAACGGGCGGATACGGGTTTCACCTTCGAGTACACGAAACACGAAAATACACGAAACGAAAGTATACGAAACGAAACGATTGCCACCCCTAGTCACAGTCCATATTAAAAATAAAAATAGAATGATCAGTCTCTTTTTATTGGAAAATATGTTATACTTTGAAGAGGAATTAGAAATACTGTATCAGAGACTCCCAGTAAATACTTTAGGTAGGTCACTAAATTTATTTATTTATTTGTTTATACTACTCTCTTTGTTTTGAAATTTAAAATTATAAATATTTTAATTTATTATATATAGTCTAACTCTAATACAATCTAAATTAACCTATAAAACCAGTTTCGGATCAATTTTCAATCACTATTTTTAATTACAGAAAATACTGTACGTCACAAATCGCTATTTTACAAAAATTGCAACACAATAATTTTACGATAAGAATTTGGAATTCTTGAATTTCAAAACCTGCCACATTTTAGACTTTTGGAATACTTTTTCGTCATGTTTTGATCGCTATCATTAATCAACCGATAAGAAAAACTATTTACATTTTGTATCATTTAGATTTCGGCTAAATACATTATGGTACCGGTAATGGTAATTAATTAATGTCACATATATTTAATAATATATATTAAAAAAGTGATGATGATAACAACATATATAGCTCAAACAATAGTTCTGTTAGGGTGAAGAAGAAGATACCGATGATTAATGAGGATGCATGAAACTGGTATTTATATTTGTATCTTCAGAACATTAATGTTGTGTTTGGTTAGGATGAATGATTCCGGAAGGAATGGAATGAAAAATGAACTATATTATGGGCAATTATTAACAAATTTCATTCCTTCCTCCATTCCATTCCTTACATTATGTGCTAGAGATTATATCTTCAATTTGAGATGAAATCCTCCATTCTCTCCTACTCCCAATTTCTTCTCAAATCTCATCATAATAATTTTGCCCTCAGTTACATTTATTCTGAAACTTCCCTCCTATCACTATTAGTTCCAAGTAATTTTACTCATTTCATTTTATTCAATTATATTCTTCCCAACCAAACACAACATAAATACATATTTCACGCACCAGAGGAAAAAAAAGATAGAAAGTGAATGTAATCCATGAAATGCGTGGCACAGTGCAAACAGCGCGCAAGAAAGTTGGTTAATTAAAAAAAAAACAAAACGTAAGAGTGCGAAGACATTAAACAATCTGTCCTTGTAGCGCTACATCTACTCCTCGTTTTCCAGTCCCCCGATCCCCCTCTCACTGGAATTTCGAGATCCGTTTCTCCACCGACACTCTGATTTTCATCAATGGAGCCCCAGCTGCTACGCTGCTTCATCTTCATCCCTTTCTTATTGTTACAGGCCCTGATTAATCTACCACTTGCGAGATCAAACCCATCGAATCACAAGTACAAAAGCGGCGATCCAGTCCCTCTCTACGTTAACAAAGTCGGCCCTTTTCAAAACCCTAGGTTTCTTCATTTCTTCTCTCTTTTCCTTTTTATTGTGTTATTTTATCGTTTCATGCTAAATTGTGTGATTGTAAGTATTTGTTGGCTGTGTCTCGTTGATTGGATCTGGAGTTTTCAATGTGCTCGATCTTCGGGTTTGTAATTAGATTTTATAACTTAATCTTACAAGGGGGATTGTCGTATGCTTTTAATTTCATTTACAGTGTTTTGAATTTTCACTAAGTGAAACTCACATTTTAGACATAAAATGAGTGATGGTGAATGCACATTGGGATAAGCTAGATAATAATCAGGAATGTTTCATAGGGACTTGAGATTTGGGGAAATTGTAGGAGTAATCATATTCTACTGCCATCTTTCTTTCCAGGCAGTACATGTTTTGTGCTTATTACTGCCTTTTTTATTGTTGTATTGTGTTCACTATATGATTTAGGAAAGAAATGGCTTAGTTGCTGTTTACAGATAAGTTACTCTTTATCTCAAGAATATTGATGCATGACAGATTCAGGAGGATATGAAGTTGGGTTGATTAACCCCATACGACAAACCATAAAAAGCTATGAAACCAATATAACAAATGATAGAACTTGGGGTGGATTTGGATTAAATACACAAAATAAAACACCCAAGGCTTTCCAACTAACCGTTGAAGGAAGAACTACATGACGGATCATAATGCAAGATGAGACTTAATTAAAAAAATCAATGTTATTACAATATAAGAATCAACTTTTCCTCACAAGTGAATATTACATTACCCTTAATAATATAACTAAATGGACTAATATCGGTAAACAATTGGGCTTATTTAAAATAAGTCACATATCTAACATCTTCTAGCCATACAGATAAAATATATAAGCGATTTACTAATAAAAGTAAAAGACTCCATCTATTCATATTCCCATTCCTCGTCAAATATTGAAATTTTTTTATATTATATCTGCGTCATAGGGAAACTTAACTTAGTAATTAAGAAATCATGGATATGCCATAGTTCACCGTTTTAGTCCACTAGGGATGAGTGTTTTTGGTTGGTTCTTGAGGTCTAAACTGAAACCGAATATTGAAAAACTTGCGTTCTTTTAATATCCAAAACCGAAAAGAAATAGCTATGTCAAAAATTCAAACTAAATTGATCCTTTTAGAATGGCTCATATTGGTTTCGGTGGGTAACAATTTTTATCAATAAAATAGAATTTATTAATATTTTAAAAGCTTATACGTACATATAAATTAATATCTTATATTAGTAGTCATATACATATAGATAAATGATCAAATAGAAATCAATTAAAATAGAACTAGAAACTAGTTTAAGACCTTAGATCAGTCTAATCTAATGCCCCCTAGAAGGCACCACACACAATTAAAATGCACCCTCGCATACCTCATATGTGATCACACACAGTCTTGTCTGTTTCCGATTTAATTTTTCCCTTGTCTGTTTGTGATTGGATTTTTCCCGACAATTGGTGAGTTTTTTTTTTTTTTTGAAATCCGACTTCGTTGTAATTTTTCTCCATCTCTCAACGATGAGTTTGCATACCATATGTGTTTTATTTCGACGTGATTTAGGAATGTTTTTACTTTAGTTTCCGGTTTTTATTTTAAGTAGGTTTCTGGTGGAGTAAGAGCCGGTATATGTACATGTACATGTATAGAAGAAAAGTTCTTGTCTTTAAGAAGAAGATATATTAGTGTCATGTTATATTTTGGGGTAATACATGCAATATAGATTCTAACTTGAAATTAAGAGTACATGTTACTCATGACACATATCTTAGTCAATTAATCTAAAAGTTAGGTTTGGAGGTAAAAGCTTAAACCAAACCAAAATTTTTTTGGTGTTAATATACTAAACCATTTCCAAACCAAACCATTAATAAACCGTAAGAATTGGTTTGGGTCGGTTGGTTTGGGTCAGTTTGGAGAATTCTTGCTGTACCCTAAGTCAACCGTATACATCAGTTTCTTAGAGCTGGCATGGGAATTCGACTCATAAGTGCAAGTTATCTTATTTTGTTTGTTTGCACTTTGTCAAGTATGAACTTACGACTTAATTTGACTTAAAAGCTAGAAACTAATTGTAAAAGTATTTAACTGACATATATTAAGGTTGTAATTTGACTTGGCAAATATTAAAGTTGTCCTCACTATTTGTAACATCTAGTAATTTTTCACCCGTAAATCGTAATAAATTACTCCCTCAGTCCCAATTTATCTGGCTTGTTTGACTTCTTGTGATCAAATTGACCAAACTTTGACTGATAATTAGTAATTATTCTTATATGATCTTGAAAATCGAAAAAAATACATTTTAAAGTAGAATAGATGTAGATTCTAGTGATATATTTTTCATAATTTTTTCTAATTATTTTATATATGTAAATTTCAGTCAAAGTTTGGTCAATTTGACCATAAAAAGTCAAACAAGACGAATAAATTGGGACGGAGGGAGTATATGTTATCCCTTCCTAACTAAGCTATATAAACATATAACAAATCATTGAAAGATACAAAGCTCTTGTTGTAATTAACATATGCATAAGATAAATTTTTGGTCCCTGAAATATACCAAGTACAACATGCTCTACAGTGTACGGGCGCAAACACCTGAAATATACTAACTAGAACATGCTGTAAGAGCACACACTCATGCCTTTCATCTCTTTTCTTGCTTCTATAGAATGAATTAATATTTCTCCATTTCTCTGGATTAGATCTAAAGGTTCTTCATTCCACCTAGTTTAGAAATAATGGACTTAAATATATAGTTTTGCCAAAAATTTTCTAGGTTTGAGTTTCGACATTTATGCAAGTGGTCAATGAGTCTGGAAAATTGTTGTACAAAGTGACATAAAAAAACCTAATGAGTTGGCAAAAATAAGTTGAGTTATATATCTATAGACGGTAATACCACCAGCGTAGATGTTTCAATTCTTATTTTTTTTCGTTTTTATAGTTGAAAGTATACTGCATTGGGGAACCGTGATCGATTATCCTATATAATATTATATCATCATTTTTTTGATCTTTGATGGAATTAATTTGAAGCCTTATTGTTGTGTAACCGTGGAGTCAGTATATTACATTATGTCGTTAGATGTTGTAGCTTACTCACAATTGATTGTGTAGGACTGGTTGTATATACCTGATCTGTCTCTGAATATTTTTGCTCGTACGATTGATCAATTGGTTACTATTATCTAGTATAATGCTGTTAATTATATTCACCTCTTTAAAGAATTCAGGGATATAATATTAAAATTATTTGCGTCTTATCTTATTTTCAGCGAGACGTACCGATATTTTGACCTTCCATTCTGTATGCCAGGTTGGTTATTATTGTCTCTTTACTCCCTTCCCCCTCTATGTTTGCATGCCCAGCAAAGATCTGTTCAGTATTTACTTAAATTTGCTTGGACGATTTATTAGGTTCAGCACATTTGGTTGATAAACCGGAAGCTCTTGGTGAAGTTCTTAATGGTGATCGTTTGGTAAGTGCACCATACCAGCTCGACTTTTTGATTGAGAAAGACACGGAAGTTGTTTGCAAGAAGAGGCTGACAAAAGATGAAGTTCATAAATTCAGAAGTGCTGTGGCAAAGGACTACTATTTTCAGATGTACTATGATGATTTACCTCTTTGGGGTTTCTTGGGTAAAGCTGAGAAAGATAATAAAGCTGATCCTGGAGAAAACAAATATTATTTATTCAAGCATCTTCATTTTGAGGTACTCTACAACAAGGATCGCGTCATTGAGGTAAACGTGAGAACTGATCCTAGTGCTCTCGTGGACCTTAGTGAAGACAAAGAAGTTGATGCAGACTTTATGTACACTGTCAAGTGGAAAGAAACAGACATTCCCTTTGAAAAAAGAATGGATAAATACTCTCAGTCTTCTAATATGCCACATCACCTAGAGATACATTGGTTCTCAATCATCAATTCTTGCGTTACAGTTCTGCTCTTAACTGGTTTTCTTGCCACAATCCTTATGAGAGTATTAAAAAATGATTTTGTGAAGTAAGCAATGCTCTTTGTACACCTTTTTTTTCTAGTTCCTATTTCCGTCTCTGATTATTACTTGCATTTGCATGTCTTTTCTGATTTATATATATGTACAAAACCATTGTTCTCGTGATATTCGTTAGACTGCTGTATGTAAAACTAGCAACTAGCAACACAGTTATATATATTTGCTTCTTATTGTGCTTGACATTTTAGCTGCATGTGTTTATTGAACTCTCCGGCTGGCTTCTAAGCTGATCTTATCTGTTAAAGGTACGCTCATGATGAAGAGACACCAGAAGACCAAGAAGAAACCGGATGGAAGTACATTCATGGGGATGTTTTCCGCTATCCAAAGTACAAATCTGTATTTGCTGCAGCTCTTGGCTCAGGCACCCAGCTTTTTGCAATGTAAGAGTATTTAGGAACTTTGACTTTCTTGTTTTATTACATTCACAGGTTAAATGCTTATTATCATAATTGTGCTTCTGTTTTTCAGTGCAATTCTAGTTTTTATGCTTGCACTGGTTGGAGTATTCTATCCATACAACCGGGGAGCTTTGTTCACTGCGCTGGTTGTCATATATGCGCTAACATCCGGGTTTGCAGGCTATACTGCAGCCTCTTTTTACTGCCAACTGGAAGGAACAAACTGGGTATGATTTGATGATGTACAAATTGCATTTATAGAGTTGTGGTATAGGGACTTGTGGTCTCATCAGTACTATTGTGATTGACCGTTGTTATTTAATATACCTATCTACATAATTGCACATCCTCAGATTTATTATTGAAATCCTTGCCAAGTTGTTCATTGTCCTGGTTTAAATTTCAAGAATTTTGTTTTATAGTTCTGATGGATGATAAATATAATACTCCCTCCGTCCCTTTTTAGTTGTCACATTTTTAAAAAACACACATATTAAGAAAAATTAAATGTTGTAAGTTGAGTTGAGAAGCTGTCTTGAGAAAGACTTAGTTTATTAATAAACGCCGGTTTTCTTAAAAAAAAAATGTTGTAAGTTGTTTCCATACCCTTATTTATTGTATTGAATACTAAGTCTAAGTGTATAGATTGGTGGTAAAGTCAAACATTGGAACTAATAATCAAGGGGTAAGTATGGAAAAATATGTATAAATATGCATTGGAACAAGAATGAGACAACTATTTAGGGACAATTTTTTTTTGCAAATGTGACAACTAAAAACAGATGGAGGGAGTAATATTATAATTCGTCCATGCAAAATCACAGTCTTTATTGTGTATATCATAGGATTTTTAATTGAATACAAGTTGCATAAACATATTGGTTTCCTCTTAGGTGCTCCCATTTTAGCAATTTTTTTCTAGACTTTTGAGAATTATGTACAATTTATACACCTAGTCTCTAGCAAAGATACAGAGAGATTTGTATATCTATATGAGCTGATGATAAGCTGAATTACAGAAACAGTTTTATTGCGAATAACGAGATAATTAGATATTGGTTGGTATGTTGATTAAGTTTGCAATTATTGCTGTTGGTGTGGGGAAGGGAATTTTACTAAGCAAACACAATCTCTTGAATTTGTGCTGTAGTTAGCTAAAGCTGAAGTGATATCTGATTAAATGACTACTAAAAAACATCATATGGGAGAATTGCTTAACATAAATATCAAATTGAGCGATTTTGAATGTAATCCTCTTATTGCAATTTATACAGGGGTTTGCTTTTTGCTATTACAAACCTTTTTTGACAGCTAGTTCAAGTTCTTTTCCCTAATATTAGGACATGTATACCCTAGAGAATAACTGTTCTGATTTTCTACATCTTAATTTTTTAGGTGAGGAATCTGTTGTTAACTGGAAGTCTCTTTTGTGGGCCTTTGTTTCTCACATTTTGCTTCCTCAACACCGTAGCTATTGCTTACAATGCCACTGCTGCACTGCCATTTGGTACAATTGTGGTAATAGTTCTTATATGGGTCCTAGTGACATCACCTTTACTAGTTCTTGGCGGGATTGCTGGAAAGAATAGCAAGGCGGAGTTTCAAGCTCCCGTGCGGACCACAAAGTATCCTAGGGAGATTCCACCATTGCCATGGTACCGTGGAACTCTTCCTCAGATGGCAATGGCTGGTTTTCTGCCTTTCAGCGCCATCTATATTGAACTTTACTATATATTTGCCAGTGTTTGGGGTCACAGGATTTATACCATCTACAGCATCTTATTTATTGTCTTCATCATTCTTCTGATTGTAACGGCATTCATTACCGTGGCATTGACGTATTTTCAACTTGCTGCTGAGGATCATGAATGGTGGTGGAGGTATGTCAAGATGTGCCATGTTTACATCATTTTTATATGCATCCGCTTGGGCCTCACATCAATAAAAATAACTCTAATGAAGCCCAAATGAACAGTAACTTATTAGATTTTTCATGAATGAGTAGTCTAAATTGCTCAAAAATGAGAAACAGATTCAGGAAGAAACAGATATGTGAAATTACTCTAAAACCCGACTTCAAGGATCCAAGTTTGTTTCTTGAGCATGCCACGTATTAGAAGTTGCGGAATATGAACTCACTACAGGGGTGAATGGAAAAAGGGGCTAGTGGGGCTGCAAATGATATCTCTTTGTGTGTTTTAAGCATTGTTTTATGTCGCTCTTTGTATTTTCTTACTTTAAACAAGTCAGGTTATGCTACTTTTAACTTTTAAGACCTAAAGAAAGGACTAATACAATGCAACATATCAGTTGCAGTGTGATACGGTATCTGAATAGCTATAATGTTTGAGCTCTGACCTCGTCTTTTTGTGCATTGGATATCCAGGGCTTTCCTTTGTGGTGGATCAACAGGCTTGTTCATTTATGGATATTGCTTGTATTACTACTATGCGCGATCAGATATGAATGGTTTCATGCAGACATCCTTCTTTTTCGGGTACATGGCTTGCATTTGCTATGGTTTCTTTCTCATGCTCGGGACTGTTGGTTTCCGTGCATCTCTGTTTTTTGTTCGTCACATCTATCGGTCAATCAAGTGTGAGTAGTGTCTCCCTGAGATGATGGATGGTTTTCCAAGTTCAAGAGTACGCTTAGCGTCTAATTGCCATTCTTGGACAGAAGAGGACCGTGTAGTACAGTAGCACTCACAGGACAGACTTTATTATTTTAATATTGTGTTGCACGATGTGGAAAGGCTTTTCTAGTTTTGCACGAGAACTGAGATCTTAATGTTCTTTCAGCAATAGATTATATTGAAGAATATGATATTTCTTTTTATTGTTCAAAACTTGTTTCTGTAGCTTAGGGTGGTAAAACTGTCAAACAGACCGAGTTCGTGCTCTAGATTGCCTTCTATGAAATTATAGTATACGAGTTTGGGCTTGATGTTGATTTAATTTAGTAGTATCTTTGTTCGAGTCGAGTAGGTTGAAGATATATACAGTATATTCTTTTCAGTTTGTTTTTCCGTTACTAGTAATCCAGAAACGAGATGCAGATAAATAAATTAATAGTACACACGAATCAAGACAAATGGGGCTACTATCTGTACACACATAAAAGAGAGGAAAAAAACAGCGCCGTAACAATTTAAGGAAGCAAATATTTAAAATAAAAACAAATGGACAATATTAAGTTTTTAAAAAGTTGTTAATATTTTTTTCTTCTACATCTTAGTTGATAATTTAAATAATAGATCTCGTATACATAAATCGTTTAATTAAAATCAGTCAAGTTAAAAAAAAGGAAAACAAAATCGGAAAAGAATTTGAAATACGGAAACAAATTAAGAAAATAAAAATATACTTATCCTTATGCAAAAGTTACGCCTGGTTCTTCGTGTTAGTTACCTGTGCAAAAGTTTTGCCTTTACATGTACAGACCATTATCCCTCCTTTCCTCGGCACAAATTAAAATTGAAGCAACAGCATGCAATACGAAACGAAGAAGAATCTGCGCCTGGTATTCTAGTACTACGAAAAAGGTACTTGATTTCTTTCTTTTGTGAACACTTTCTTGCGTATAACTGCAGTTGTATTAGATAATTTTTATTTTTTTATTCGATAATTGTAACCTCTCTGCACTCTGCAGCCTTTATAATCATCAATTTTCAGAAGTTTTTATCAAGTAGTAGTAATTTCTATAGTTGCACTTGCTTACTATAAAATTGCATTAATAGTTACTTTTGTCAATATTTTTGTTGCTTGATTACTCTTGTAAGTATCTAAATCTTGATTGAATATGTTTTGTTTATTGCATGCAGGTTATAATGTATATTTGCTGATAATTACACCTATAGCCAAGAATATAATTAGATGGGTCATTTTAATAGTTGGTTGCTGCTGCTTATGATCCTTCATTCACAATACTGCCTGTCATTTAGTTGGTTTTTTTCTAATAAAAATGCTGCCGATTCGAAAGTAGTTGTTTCTAAATCCTCTAGGGAGCCTCTTCACAGAAATAAGGGATTGGAACTGCTGCGGAATGCAAAGCAAATGTCAGTTTCTTCGAATTCGTGTTGGCAGAATGCATTTCAAAATCTGTTAGCAGGGTGTTCTGAGATACTTGCTGCTGAAGAATATCGGGCTAGGCTTGCTTGGCATCTTAGTGACTGTTTTCAACAGGATTCTGGGAGGTCTGCGTTTCCTCTTTGTGATTGGGATTCTTCCATGAAGACTTGTCTTCAGAAATTGGATGTCGATGCTCATGATATTTATCTTGAGTTTTATGTGGAGACTAATTCAATCTGTCATCAGATACAGTTAAGTTTTCTGCATTACTTTTGTTTACTAATGCAAGCGTTTTCTGTGTACTTCTGTTTATGTTGGTCTTGTGTTTTGAATTCGAGTTTGTAATTTTGTGATCAAGCTTCAAGCATAAGGTCAATCGTTTTATTCAATATAGTTTTGTTTTTTATTTGTAGAGCGGACACATTCAAGCGACACATGGAAAGATTGATTAATGAACTGAAGATGACAGCAGAAAATGCAGAAAATAAGATTGAAGATATTCAAGATCAAGCAGAACATCTCATAAGTAGTTCAAAGAAAATTCAGGACTCCTTGGTGTCAATTGATTCTCATTCTCATCAACTAGCTCAAACATCAAGAGATGTTGAAGATCAAGCTGGTATTGTATTAAAACAAATGGAGGCCATCCGTGAGCAGTCTTTAGGCATGGCCTCTTTTCAATTGGAATTTCTAGAAAAGGAAAAGAGTATGAAAGAGACTACGGTGGAAGGGATGACACTACTTCGTAATTCCTTTAAAAATTTGGACCTTGAAGTAGATAAGTTTGAACATGAAGCTATTGGAATTGAGAATGAGATTGCCAAGATGGATGATGAAGTGTTGTCGAAAATGAAATATCTACAGAGCAAAGCTGATAACATTGGCAACATAACAGCAGTTTCTATAAATGCACAGACGGAACTTCTAGAGGGACAATCTAGTGCTCTCGAGGGTGTTCAACAATTGTCAAATTTTCTGACTCGAGCACTTGAAGAAAGCAGGTAAAGGGAAATTAATTTGCAAAATTAGAACAAATACATTGTGCCTCGAGCTTACTTTCTGTTGCATTTACAGGGAAACTACAAAAAAGTTGTCTGAAATTGGTCATAAGCAACAGGAAGAGCTTTTTAAGCGGCAAGAACATCTTAAACAAACTCATGACCATCTGATACAGAACTCAAGGACTATACTCGCAGCCCAGGTTAGCGGAGGATTTGATACATATATTTTAAGTCAATCAAAGGTATTTATGTTTTGCACATATTTTGTAGGAAGATTTTGAATCAAAGCAATCAGCTATGTTTATAGCCATAGACAAGCTCTTTGCTCTACACAATGCCATTCTTCTCGAGTCAAGTATAATCAAATCTTTTCTAGCATATTCCATCTCAATCTTTATCATCTACATGTTCACAAGTACTAGACAAACGTACTCTGTAAGGCCGAGGCTTTATATAGGTGCGTGATCATTATTAACTCATATAACAATAGTTGAAACCTTTGAACTTAAGTATATCAATCACTCAGTTCTGAAACATCATATTATGGTTTGTCATTTCTGTATCTGCAGGGTTATGTGCTGCATTCCTGTTTGAGTGTTTTGTCCCTAAATATTTAACGAATAACATCGGACAGCAAATGCGGATCATAAGTGTGGTCAGATTAGTCTTTGTGATGCTGGCGACTACTCAGCTTGTATATACCATCTTTACGTTTAGGTAGAAGCATATCGATAAATAGTAATCCATATGTATTTTTAGTTAATAAATAAATGAAAACGAGATTGTATAAAACTAAGTGTTTTGGAATTTGATTGCGCAGGAATTATGAAGCACTCAACCACCAGATTCTTTTAAATTTAATTGATAAAGTTAATGACTTTCAAAGAAATAAAGAGCTGCCCTATACTGATAGAGGGATGATCAATTGGTCATTATGGGTTGTGACTGATTTACCAGAAGATGAAGACAAATCAGAGGATCCAGATTATATTCCTGAAGAAGCTGAAGATTGCTAATAACAGATGTTATAACAGATGAATCTTGAGATTGCGACTCTTTGTAGTCTTTGTATTTACCATTTAAAGTCAAATTCTTGTAGGTCCATATAAAGGCAGATCAGCTTTGTTAGTTAGGTAATTAGCTGTTGTTCAAATTTGAACACCTATAAAAATCATATGATTTCAAGCCATCATTATCTGACTTGTTGGTTAATTTGCACCCTTCCTGTAAGGGCTGTTCGTCGGTGCATCCTGGTCCCTTCAGATTCTTTTTGTCGGAGGTTGTAATTATTTTAGAGGTCCGGGGCTCGTCTCCATACAACGTGCATTATGAGCCAAATATGCAAATGAACTAATACATTCGTTACTCAGACATTTTCAAGTATAATATTTTACTTTTCCAAATATAAAGATCGTATCTGGTGCACAGGACTCGTAAGCAAGTACCCCTAAGTTTCTTTTCAATCAGGTAATAGCCTGAACCCTAATTGCCACTGACCATCTTCACTTTCATGGATGAAGTGACCGACATTAAGGTAATTCCATTATTCCACCTACAGTTGCAACTGCAAATGCATAACCTTAAGAAGAAAGGGACGTCTTTATCAAAATGTCGGTTTTAGTCAAATCCAAATATTTTCATATTGTAAAATCAAATTCAAATTCAAATCTATCAAATTTCAAACCGGATCAAGTTCTTTATGGTATTTAATTTTCCATATAATGCACAAATTAAAGTCTAACATTATCTAATATGACTATATAATACTTTTTTATTATTCAAAATAAAAATATTGCATGTATACGACAAATAAAAGTATGGACGATTAGATGTTATAAATATTTGTAAATGAACTATTATTCAAATATTAAATTATTATGAAAATAAAACTAAAAGCCAAATGATTTACTTAGAATAAATAACGAAATGAATTGTGTACAAAGTAGTAATGAAATTGTGAAATAAAAAGACGTATATTATTGTCTTATTATAAATGATCGAATCATTCGGTATATAGTTTAGATTTTTATAGATTTCGAGTTCGAATTGATTTTGGAATAAAGTTCGGATTCAAAATCCAATTTGATTTAATACACATACAATTCAAATCGAAATCTTAACATATCAATTTGGTAATAGGATATCTAATCGGGGATGAACAAATCGGATTGCCCAATGTGTCCCCGCTTATAGATGAGTTGGCTCTTGCGGATTAAGTGACCTGATGGCTGATGCTGCCTGCTATTGCCAATATTCAAAACCCGGTTGAAATATGTAATTTGGGCCCTGAAAATTTTAAGCCCATTACATATAGTTTCTGGATTATGTTACATTTCCATAAATTCCTACATATCCAATATGCAACAAAGCATATAATATTTTAAGAATTTATGAATTCGGATTTTTACTCCCTTTCTCACATATAAAAGAAATACATAGCAATAACTAAATAATTTTAAGGTAGTAACGCAAAGAGGTGGAGTATGAGGAGTACTGAAAAAATTACTTTAAAAATATATTAAAAGTCTGGAAAAATTCAAAGGCTAAGCAACCAAGTGGCGGTGCTGGGATTACTTGATATAGAGTTATAGATATATGGACCACGTGAAAGCTGAAACAAACCAGAAACTTAAAACGTTATTGTCAATGTAACTGCTACATGTTCCTCATTTTTGTTAATATCTGAGACTTTTTTTTCTTACCGTTTACTTTTTGTTTTTCAAGTAGAATTTTTAAGAGATGGAGTTGAATAGTTGATCACTCACTCATCACACTTCCAGACATCCCTTTCTTATCGGTTCCAGTGTCACATACTCATCCTTCCCAATCTCCAACATCGACTACCCAGCAGTTTCTTCTTATAGCTTTTCATCACCTAATTGTAATCCTTTTTTAGTTTTTTCGGTAAAATCTTATATCATATCATGTGTATATATCCCCATTTCAAAATAATAATACTTTTACAGGTACTTTGATGAGTAGGAAAAAAAATAATTCCGTACTTTATTTTTCAAATTTTATTTCTGAATAAAAATTCAATATCTGTATTTTTATTATAAAATTTTAAAAAATTATATGCAGATTTTTTTTTTTTTTTTTGCATCTCAAAGTATATGCAAAAAATTAGTGTCATTGTATTGTCAAATAAATAGAGCAATATATGTCGAGCTTATATTTTTATAATAAACACTGTTTTACCTGTTATATTTTTATAATAAACACTGTTTTATTCAATGTGGCTATTAATTTCTTTTAAAATAAAGAAATAGCCATTCTTTCCTGAGAGATAAATATACTGTACACTGTACAGTACTGTCATCAAAGATTGCGCCCACATGAAATGCGGAACAACAAAACAATCAACGACCTTGGGAAGTATCAAGGACGGTCAACTCCTGTGTAACACATTGTCTATCCACAGCCAAAGATGTGAAATATCATGCACATCCATCTCACTCACCTGAACCATGCCCATTAAATTAATCAAAAGGGAAAAAAGTATCATTATTTTTAAACTATTTTTCACATCCAAGTTAAAATTATTTGGAGGATATGATCATGATATATATTATATAAAAGATATGGAAATAAATCCCTCAACTAAAAAATAATTACATATCAAAAATAAAAATATAAATCATGTCGCATTCCAATCATATCCTTCAGTCGAACCACCAGATTTTTGTAGTAAATTTTATGTCATCAATTATCATATTAAAACAATACAATATATTTTATTTATAACAATTAGAAATAATAATAATGTACTATTTCTGAAAAATATAACAATCAATACAACCAACACAAGGCAAGTTCAAAATTTACATAACCAATCTCATTGGAGATGGTGTAAGTCATAATTTGTTAATAAATAAATTTAACTTTAAAAAGAGTAAAAAAGTAAAACAACATGCAATCCATTCGTCTTCAAACAGTATCTGTTCCTGTACCGTGTATCATTCAGTTACGAGTACATGAACGGAGATGTTCGAAGAGTTTAAAGGAAAACATGTCCTTAACGTAAATCTAAGCATGCAAATGAGATGAAACCACATCTCATAAATACACGCATACATCCACACACGGCAGATGCTGCCTGCAAAGAAATGAAAATTGAAAAGCACTACACAAGCTCATCAAATCGTACCACACCCATGGATCCCCACTCACAATCATACCGCTATGATGGCCTTATACTGTTGTGATAGTAACCACACTCTTGTCCATAAAGAAAGCAAGTAAGAGAAAAGAAAGAATTCAAAAGCTTTATCAAAAAGCCTTCTGATTTCTTTCCTTTCTTTCTCACCCCCTTCCCCACTCACCCACTCATCCTAACTACTTCCTTTTTGTTGTTTCAATTTTTCTTACCAAAATTAATACTCCCTATGTCCTTCTCATTTTTTTACGGCACATTTTTTCACACTCATTCAAAGTATAGTTTCATAACTTTTTTTTTAAAAAAAAAATTCTCTGAATAAAAGTTTGATTTTTAAACTTTTATTCAAAAGAAAAATTTAAAAAAAAATTATGACCTTATACTTTATAAGAGTCTCAAAATACATGCAAACAGTGAACGTAAACAACCACGGGGACGGAGCGAGTAGTAAAATTCAAAACCACTGAGTTTTCTCTCTCATATTAACAACCGTATCATCTCGTTCAATCATAAAGCAATCGATTACAAAATGATGGAGATGAGATGCATGCATGCATGTATTCAACCTCCTCTCACATCCATCTTTTCTGCTGTGCCAAAAAAGTCCTGTTATATCTCTGAGAGACTGCCTTTTATTACGAGCACCTCGGAGCCCGCGCTTCTGCCTAGGGTTAGACACGACATTACTTTCTGGCTCTCAAATGTAGCTTTCCTTATTGTCAATACATTTATTTCCCTTTCACGGATTCATACAGTTTTGCTTTGCTGCCTTCATTTATTGTGTTGCGATTCTGGGCAATAAATCAAACGTTTCGTAAAGGGGTTCGATGAAAAGGGATTTAAATTAAAAAGTTGGAACCCCGGAGATTTCAGCGTGGTTGGACCAGTACTAATTTCCTTATCTGTTCTTCGAACAACTAGTTAGGTTCAATTTTTGGTTGATTACATGCTTCATTTGTTGAAATGTATCGTAAGATGCAGTGTAATATTTCTCAAGTGAAAAACAAATAAGCAAAATCGTGAAACCAATTATAATTCGACCGATACTCTAGTCTTTGACTTTTAAGGTAAGAATTTCGTGGTCAAATATGTGCGATTGTGTTTAATTAGTTTCTTAAAGAAAACATGTAACTTGAAATTACATTTGCAACATTTGACAAGCCTAGCTACTATCACCGATGGTCATCCGTTATGTCAGTGCTTCATACCACAATTTGGATTCCATTGCTTTTTTTTAAGGAGAAAAGTCTTATATAATGAAATATGTGAAATGAAATTGTCGCTAGGAAATGAACATTCCTTTTATTTCTTTGAAACCGTATAATTTGTTTATTATTTTAAAGAGATTAGTTTGTGATAACACCTCATCATAGTTTCTTCATACCCTTCAAGCTTTCATCAAGAAAACTGGTCAAGTCCACCAAACTTTATTGAGGGTACTGTTATATAAGATACAAAGGTATGTCCTGTCCATGGTCAGAAGTCATTAAGTTTGCGGTGATACAAAATATTATTACAAACCTTTCTTCAATTTTATTTTGAATATATATGAATTTATTCTAACTTATTACATGTGGTATTTTGTTTTTTGACTGAATTTTGTCACAGTTTTCACCAATTATTTTCCACCGAATTTATGTTGAAAAATATCATAAATAAAAAATAACCACATATTTATATTAACCGGTTTTTTAATATATAAGTGTATAATACATAGCTGGTGGCAAGGGTTAAAGGTTGTTCCAAAGTCGATAGGGGTTGGCTAAGATTTCTGACCCAGTTGAATTTCTAGTTTCAATATATTTCTACATTCAGAAGTAAAATCGTATAGTTAAAATCTCTAAAAGTTAATATCTAGTTTTATGGCTATTCGTTGTACATTTTATTTAAACACTAGAGTTGTCGACTGTTAACCTCTAGATTAGTTTATATGTAAAACCAAAATTCTAAGCAAAGAATAAAACGAATTTTAAAATCAGACAAACATGTGCATATCAAAAAGAATAACGTAATCTCTATGAAGTTAAAGGTGCAGATGTAGTTACCGACTAAAAAATTAGTTCTGTACATGTCAATAATATTGCAGCAGTTTAATGATAAAGTGGGGCACGTGTGATTACTGTGATGCTACGAAATAATGTTGATGGAATGAACATGGATTTATTCTGCTAGTGAGATTGATTAGAATGAGAAAAGACAGATGTTGAAAATATTCCTCCATGCAAAAGAGAAAAAGATACAAAGAAAAATGCGCACACACATGTAGATGCAGTATTGTTGGAGAGATTTGAATGAGAGAGACTGTATGCGTATGACTTTACACAAAGGGATTTTTATAAATAAAAAGCTTTTAGAAGCTATGATAATAATAGTATTAATATATTTTTTGATTGATTGTACGTGGTCAGTGGTCACCTTTGACGAAATAAAAAGCAAAATAGTGCTACTTCTAAACATGTTATGTCACCGCGCAAGTGGAACACAACAGGGACATCCTCAGTCCTGCCGTGCCTAAAAGGAATCACACAGAATAACGGAGGTAATTGCCTTTCAATCTTTTCATGTATTGCCAAGTTGCAAGTAGCTATGCATCATGTAGGTAAATTTTCTCTCCTGAAATTAGTTATGTGAAATTTTAAAATATTTAAGATGACGATAAGCTGAGGAAACTATGGAGCACAAATGGTTTAAATAAATCAACAATTCTTAATCAACCGTCTTTTATTAAATAATATAAAGGTCTAAAGAGTGGGTTCTCAATTGACTGTGATTTCTTACTAGCATAGTAGCATACAAAATATATAACATAATATATAATACCCCACATATATGGTAAATTCTTCACCTTTCAAAGGAGATATATATTTTAGCCAGTATTATGAAAAGTGTGTTAAGTGTGTGCTTAAAGTTGATAAAAAAAAGTCTCAATAAGGGCAATATTAGGTTACTAATCACTATTGAGATTTAGGTGGGATAAACCCGCTTAAACGGCCTCGGGACTGATTAAGCGACTAAAGTACCAATAACTACAAAAAAATAAATATTTAAATAACATGTTACAGAGTGACGACTAGAGCGATTGAGAGTGAAACAGGTTTACAGGAAAGAAGAGGCGATATGATTATAAATTCAATTCTTTATTTCGCTTGTCTGAAATTCAAATCTTCATTTACTCAATTATTCATGTTTATTTTTTAATTATATGAAATCTATTATATTATATATGAATAATCATATGTATGTATATTGCTATAGTGTATTAACAATTAAGAAGTTTAAATATGTGAGATAATGAGAATCTTTGAATTTAAGATGTTTGAATCTTTTGGTTTCTTATTCTGTTATTTGTAGAAGTGAGAACAGCGAGCTCAGCTGCTTCCAATTCGGAGACACTAAATTCATTAGGAACGATTAAGCTGTGATGATGTTGGACGATGATGACAAGTCATAAAATGTGCTTATGATGGTGTTGGAGGTACAGGTTGCAGTATGAGTGAAGACCATGATCATAGATCCTATATGTATATATGTATGTGTGTGTATATATATATGTTATATATCAAATAATGTAGTTTAGACTAGTGATTTCTGCGGTTAAAAATAATTCGAATAGTGACCCGGTTTAAAACTCGTAAAATGAGGATTTTAATATTTAAAATTTGTCCTTTTCAGAAAACTGATCTCGACTATAATATCTGTTTTATTAGAATGGAAACTATGCTATATATTTATAGAACCTGTATATAAATCAATATACTTATATAAAGGAGAAGCGAGGGGCGTGTAGGTGGCGCCTCTCACATCGCTCCGTTCTATTATTCTAATTTTCTGGAATTTTTGGATGAAAAATATCAAAAATTAGAACTACCTTTTTTAGTTTCAGATATATTATAAGCAAGTTTCAGAATCTGATTTTGTTTCAGATTATTTATGGAATATATCAGCTTGAAAATTCTAATCTGATTTTATTTCAGATTATTTAATTATGGGAAAGAGTAGCACACAAGTATTTCTGCACCTATAAATACCCATATAGGTCATAGAGTTTTGGATCATCTAAACACAACCTACTCTCTCTCAATACCACAACCCTAAAAGAGAGTTCTCTTGCTCGATTTCTAACTCGGTGGTGCCGTTGCCGTTCTTTTGCAACGATAAGTGAAGGCTATTTATACGGTATCCCTTAAATATTAAATCCTGTTGCCAAAAACCAGCTCTTTTTACACCCCCTACCCCAAGAGTTGCATCTTAATTACGAAAAATGCCATCAACTTTATCATCTTTGTACAATATTTCTGATAAAACAAAAACCCTTCCGATAAATGAAAACTTTTATACCTACTATTTGATGTCTAGAATGAAATCACGTGATACTGTGCAATTAGAGCAAATGTTCAAAGAGGCAACAATTTCATCGATCCACGTCTTCTTCTCCATTTCAGAAACAAACAAATCGACAGCTGTGTTCTTTAGCACCAGCTTCTCTACCTTACTTCCTTATCCGTAAACGTTTCAAATTTCAAATTTCAAATTGAAAGGATTCCCTGCCCTTATTTCTATAGCACAACCCTTAAATTTCCATGTCTGAAGCTTTTTAGACCCATTAGAGCATCACAGCCATCACAATCGATAATTGATAACATATCTCACACGCCAATCCTCTCTTCTTCCTCTCTCTCTCGGCATTTTTTATTTTTTGTCACTGTCTCTCTCTGCCCATCTCCATTTCCTCTTCAAAACCCCCACTAAAATCTTCATTTTTGGTTTTTTCTTGATGGGCTTATATTTTTTCTTCAATTCTTGCAGACCCAGATGGGTGTTTGTCACCGGAGACAAGTCTCCGGGACTTGCCGGAGAGTTGTGTAGCCTCTGTTCTTGAGTACATGGACCCACAAGAGATCTGTAAAGTGGTTGTTCTTAATAGGACTTTTCGGGGAGCTTCCTATGCTGATTTTGTATGGTAATCTATGCTTCCTTTGAATTATGAGTCTCTTATTCAGAAATTGTTTGTTAATTTTCCCTAGAATTTGTGTAAAACGATATTTATGCCTGTCTTTGTAGGCCTAATTCTTTTGATGGAGGCACCAAGTTTCGATCTTTATATCATTTTTAGTCACCCGTTGTTGAATTTAGTATATATTGAACTGGGTTTTTGCTAATTTGAGACTGTATTGTTGCCTCTGTGGTTTTTGCTGTCACTTTTATGGAATATTGGTGCGTAATTCTGCCAGTATACTTATAAACACTTTATTCATATCTGAATGTTTCAGTTTAAGGATTTTATGAAATTAATTACTGAAAAGAATAATTATCAACTGATTTGAATGGATTGCAGTGGCTTTCTTTTTGGACCCTATATTCTGGATTCTTTGGGAAATATTATACGCTCCCCTTCGCCTTTTTCTCGGGATATGCTATTGTGTTCATAGTTAGCAATGTATATGCTATTATTGGAGATATATGGTTCTTTATCAGTAGCATCTTCCAGTTAGCTTCAACTGTAGATGCTACGGTGAACGCAGAGGTTTCCTTGTGACGCACTTTATGGAATCACTTTTTTATCAGGTTATAGTCTTTACTTTTTTGTTATTTATTGTGAGCATTTATAAACTGGTTCTAATTGCATCTAAATTGTTTCTGTTCTAGGTCTTTCGAGCTGTTCTGAGCATCTTAAACGATTTTATTGCATTCTTCACAGCCTGCAATCGTCACCAACTAAGGTAGGTAAAGCAATGGCATTCATAACTTTTGTAAACCATTTATTATGTCTATACATATGTAGCCAGCATTCTTATATTACTTTTTGCATTATTTGCATTATGGTTAATTACAAGAATATAAGCTCTCTCTCATATACACATGCCTTCACCTGGACTTAAAATATTAATTATTATTGCATAAACTGTATAGTTTATAGGCATGGACTGGCAGGAATTCAAGGACCAATGTACTGGGGAACAAATTGTTTCCATACAAGAAAAGTTATATACAAGCTTTCACCTGATCATAATATTACACTGGTATGTAAAAGTTTTATGTTTATGTTTTTACGAGCCCTACTGTCATTATTTGTTATATTCCTTTGCTAGGAAATACAATAATAAAAAGCAGGGTTTTAACCACGTTCCGAATGTTTGTTATCAAGTAGAATATTTAGTGTATTTTCCTTTTGGTTTTGAATATTTTAGTTTAATATAAGCGGGGGATTTGAACGTTTTATTGTAAAGCAAGGGTTTTGAATATTTTTGTTTATATAAAGCAGGGGATTCAATTTGAACTTTTTATTGTAAATCAGGGGTTTTGGTCAAGTTAATAGTTTGGTTTTCGTAAATTGTAGCAGAATTTCCTGGTTTCTTTAATAAAATAACATAGTAATATAACTCAAGCCAGTAGTTTATAGAGTGGCATTTTTTTTGCTTTCTGTGTCTTTATGTCATTGAACCGGTTTTGGACAATCATGGTCATCTGCTATCTTTGGAGTTGTGTTGAAACTAATGAAGAGGCTTTATTGATGTTACTGTGGATGTAATAGTTGTAGTAGTACAAATCTGAATATCTAATTGCTTTTATAGTAATCACGCCCCCTCAAATCCCTCCGCAGTTGCACATACATGTTCATTGAGTTGCATATATAGATGTTAATCAGTTCCAAAACTGTAATTGGAATCAACATAGTGAGTGCTCCTTTTGATTGGCTAAGCCGGCACACTATCTGCCTTTTGAGTCTCAGCATCTATCCATCTGCACGATATGGTAATGCTTCTCCTGTTATAGGCACAAAGTAAACTATTTCATCTGTTTGAAGGAAAGAGGAAATAAAGTTTTTTGCTCATACAAAGTCTGACTCCAGGCCTCTCCCGGATTATGCTCCTACAACCGAATACAATCTTGTGTTTACCGACCAGTATCAGTTTCTAATGCTTTCCCAGGTTATTTAAACATTTATGATTTAGATAATCTTTGTATATAAATGCAGAACTGGTGCCTAATATGTGTATGTATCATATGCAGGGATCTTTAGATGAACTTAATAGCCAGCTGGAGGAGCCTTTACCTGTTAATCATTTCCGCCCCAGGTCTAACTTTGTTTCAGGGCTATGTATATCCTAATCTGATTTCTTAATATTGGTTTATTATCTTTTGGACTTTTTGTCTCATATATAAGCTGTGATCTATAGTATAAAAAACACTTGAATGTTACAACATATTTATTGATGGGTGTGAAGTGTGAACCATTTGCTGAGGACCTCAACTATATAACTTTCATAAGCATTCAGTTATGCCCTTGATGCAAGGTTAAACTTTACCTTAAATGCTCTGTCCATCTAACAAATTGTTTGTGCAAGTTTAGCATCCTTATTAACGTTAAGCTTGATTATTGATTCTTTTTTTTCCTTTGTTTAATATTATTTCATTTGACACATTCTTACTGCAGAGTTTCATTTAATTTTTGTGGACTTTATTATACTTTTCAGGTACCCTTAGTTAACCAAGAGAATGGAATACCTGGCTAGAGCCGAATGAAACACTGATGAAGTTTCAATCTGATAAAATCTTGCAACTGAGTACGAGGCACTATGGAAAGGTTAAGCTCTGGAACCACTCATTTCCTTCCTTTACATTAAATCTTCTTGCGAATATGAATTGTGAAATAATTTTCTTCAGGTCTACTTCGGACAAGGTCTGGTCTGCAATAAGGACTCATTTGATGAATTTGGAGGGATGATACTCAAAGTGGGAGATGCCATCCATGTGGAGAAGGTGTTTGCTTCATATGCTGAAGCCATAGCTTGAATGTATTATTTTTGTGTTTTTTTTCTAACAAAGTATTTGATATAGATTATTCATATTTATACAAGTCTTTAAAATATCATTATTTTTAAGAATTTATGTTCCAAATACTAAAAACTTATCATACAATACAATCATACCTTAATCGACTGACGAGTAACTTAATTAAAAAGATAAAAAAAAATCTAAAAAGATGATAGTATACAGAAAAGATAATGTAACCAATTCTCGAATAATAATGACAGTAATCGATTCGAGCAAAATCACGACATAATTTGAATTCTCCGATGTATTAAAAAGCAACATCTCTCCCACAAAATTAAAATCTTGAATAAAGGGTTCAACTCATAAGTATTGATTTTCTTTATCTAAAAAAAAATAAAACTTCCTATCCTTTAATTCTAAACTTTTAAGATAATTTTTTGAAATCTAATTCTCAAAGTTTTGAAAAATTCAGTGAAATCACTGAACAAAAAGCAACAATTACAAGAGGAAACTTAATATATAAACTAAACCGAAGTATAAATAAAACTTATCAGAACTGAATCTTATTTATTAAAAATTTAAAAAATTATTAAATATTACAGGATGAGAAATACCGAAAATTAACGTCCATGCATACCAAGGAATTAATATATAAGGCATTAACGTTTTCTTAAAATATTGCTTTTCAAAACACAGGATACTAAAACTAAATCAAACACAAATGTTGGATCATTTTTAAAATATTTTCTAATATTGTTTCGGTGATACATTTATTATTCATGAATTAAACAAAATTACAAACAATAAATCAACTATAAAGAATTCGGTCTGATATTTATTAACCCATTGAAGCTCGACTTCCTAATTCCAACTATTGAACATAGATTTTTTATATTTTTATAAATGAGAAGAAGTAATCGGACTAATTTGAATGCTTTAAAAACATCACATTCAAAGAATTACATTTATTAAAATCAAATTAGAAAAATAACTTTAAATTAGAAATTTAATTGATTTAGGAAAATAAAAAATGGATACACAAAATTATGAAAATATTATTTTATTATATTATAATATAAAATAAAAATGTCATTTTCATAACCCTTGCGTAACGGCCATAAATATCTTTATATCAATGAGAAGTAGTCGGACTAATTGCAATGAATCGAATGAGAAAATTTAGCTTAGATTATAAATTTAATTGCTTTTACGAAAACACAAAATGGGTGCGAAAAGAAATTCAAAAAATTGATTCTATGAAATTATAATATAAAAAAAATTGATTTTTCAAAGCCCTTGCGTAGCGGGCATAAATACTAATTAAAAAATAAAAGTTGTTGCAAGCAAAGGTAGTTATAGATCGCTATGCGGGAGTCGACAAATCCAAACACGAGAGAAAAATATGGTCTTGACATGATATTGATGGTTGATATCAATAAATTAAGTATTAGTGATGTATGTTTGTTGGTTATTCTTTTATAATATTTGTTTTGTTATCGAGACATGTTTGTTGTTGTTAATTTTTATATGATTTATTTTGTGCACAGAAAAATATTATTCATGCACTATCTGTTTGCTCCGTTCAAGCAACTTTTAAGTGAAAACTATTCCTACAATATGATTGGATTGTTACAAGTAAGAGTAGTTATAGACCGTTATCTCACATGTCTGGGTTAGATGTTTTTGTGCACAATCAATCCAAAAAAATTGGAGGAATGTGACAATGTAAGAACATGATTACCTTTAAAAAAAACACAAATAAAATTAAGATTCGTGGTGCTTTAAATTGTTAATTACGTGTAAAAATTTATTTTCATTTTTTTCACCATGAATTGTATCCAATTTTGCAATTTTATATATTAGTATTAGTATTACATCAAGATTTTTATAATATAAAATTTATTTTATCCTACAATTATTAATTTTTAATCATTAATATATTTTTTATAGACATCTACAAAATTATTACATTCTACAAATATTAATATTAAATTATAAATATAATTTTTATAAACCGCCGCAACGCGCGGCTTCTCAACTAGTTTTACAAAAGAGACGATGATGTCCCTCGTGCTTTTGTAAATTTGAAGGGGAAGGGATATATATGATATGCGAGGGACACAGACATGTGTGTGTATTGTGTGAAAGAAGAAAACAGGAAACAAGTAGGGTCAAAACAAAAAGCTAAAATAAAAAGGAAGACTTGATGGAGGGGAACAGCTGGTGAGACCATATTTGATGAGTGGTCCCCTCGAGAATGTTGCAGACATACTCCAGTATTATACACGAAACGTATTCTAAATTGTAATTAGAATATAGAGTCCAAAACATGGACACGCAGAATCACCGCAGATTTTCATTCTCCGATATATTCTTTCAGATTTAGCATTTATACACTTCAACTTCAGTTTAATTAATCACTACTAGTTGGTCTGGATTACAAGTAATAATGCACCACAGGTTGATTCTATATTTGTAATTGCAGGGACTCAATTTCAGCTTAATTAAGCTCGTTATGCCAATTTCTCTTTAGTACTTAACAACTTGATACATTATTACTTTATATTTATATAACTTTAGTATAAAACAATAGTTAATTATCAGATAAAAAATTAACTTAATATATTTTTTAAAAACTTTCAATATTTGTTACACTAAATGAAACATAAAGAATTTATAGAAAAATTCCAACGCAACAGCATGTCCACTTAATTAATCTCGACTAGGACAGACATCTTGAATTTGTCAGGACTTCAGCAAGCCGTATGATCAGTATTGAAGTGAAATGTCATCTTATAATTAATACTGTAATCAGTCGGTCACAACGTCTTTTTTTATACAATATCTCTAGAAGAACCTAATTTAAGCACCGCTCCTCCTAGGGGTGAGCGTGGTTCGGTTCAGCTCGGTTCCGGCATAAAACCGGAACCGGAACCATATATCTTCGGTTTTTAAAATCGAAAACCGCAACCGCCGGTTCGGATTCGGATTCGGTTTCGGTTTAAAAACCCCCGGTTCGGTTATAATCGGTTCGGTTTCGGTTATAAAACCGACAAATTTATAAATTAAAAATAATATACGAAGAAGACCAATTGACGCGCGCCATATAGACGTAATAATCACTGTGCACTGGCTTACTTACTAACAGACATGAAGAAGAAAATTGCAGATGATCACATAACTTTGTGGGAACTCTCATTTAGATTAGAAACACCAGGAGCAAAAATAAATATGACTTCGGATGCTAAATCAACTATTATTCGTCGCATGAGGCAGAAACTTGAATTGTTTCATTGTTAAGACCTTGTAATTCAAACAAATTGCAACCCGAGAGCCATCATCTTGGAATCATATATGCCCCGACCCTCATTTACTTGTGATTCTTGAATATTCATTTCAATTTATTTTAAAATTCATATAAATTATATACATATATTATCTATTTATTTAATTATATAAATAATTATTCGGTTCGGTTTTTCTCGGTTCGGTTTTAACCAATAGCCTCCTCCTATATAATTTTCTTGTCCATATTATAGTTTATAATATTCTATATCTAAATCTCTTCTAAAGTTTAATTCATCTTTTTTCAGTACCTATATTAGTATGTCAATACATAAAATTACTTATCATATAAATATATATTTATATTTTTGATTATCATGATTATGGACTAATTCATTCAACTTATACAGTGTTCAGAGTCTGCTGAGAATGGTTTCGTTTCTTATATCTAGTGATAATAGTCATATTCTACTTTTTTAATTGTTAACAAAATCCAGAATTTTATGGAGCAACGGAATTACGTGCCGTCATGCATGTGGAACTTGCATTCTGCGATGAACAAGGAAAAGCTCCGTTGCTTTGCCAAATGAAATAATAAATTTTAAAATTTAAAAAAGAGAGAGGAAAAAGTAGAAATTATTAAAGTTCATGCGGAAATATTGGTTATTAAAAAGGATCCACTACAAGAGTAGTGTCGAAATGAAAATGGTGCACACGGAATCATCTGAAGGAAAAGTCGTAAAGATTATGAAAGTTGCTGATTTGATGACACCCAGGATATATGGCAGAGGATACCTTTAAGGTTTCATACTAGCTCGCTGCTCGCCCACTCTTGGAATAATTATACAAGCTGCACAAAGACATTTAACTCCGATTCAACTCTAATTCATATCGTTACTATATATATCATATACTAACGCAAAATCAAGAAGTATTATTCACTCTAAAAGAGCACTCTATCTGTTGATTTATCTAAGAGGGCGTTTGAAAATATGCATTTCATTTGAAATGATGGATTTCAAATGATAGGATTTGAATTGTCATTTTAAATTCTCAGATTTATATAATTATTTGAATCTGTTGATAGCAAATGAAATCTAACTCCAAATTTCCAAACACATTATTTGATCAAATTCAGAATTTCAAATGCAATTTAGGCTCCCAAACAAGTCATAATTGTTATTTCTTAAGAATTCATCCGTTTACAACACCGTAAGGTTGTGTTCACTTGGAATGGAATGAAATGGAGGAAGAATAGAATGAAGTTTATACTCCAATATGATGTTAGTCAGAGAAATTTTTTATGATTTTCATTCCTCAATCATTCCATTGCTCCTATTTTAGTTAGAAATTTAACTCACATATTTTGGAAGGAATGCTAATCCATTTTTACATCATGATTCCTTAAAATCTTTATCACAAGTAATTTAAACTCATCCATATTTAGTCATTATTATTTCATACTTCTTTTTTTTCTCCAAAAACTTCTATTTAATTTTTCATTTCATTCCAAACACAGCCTAAATATATACACTTGCATTTATATTATACCATTTGCCTTTCATGTTCTCTTGTCACACTCTCACACTAACACAGCACATTGAAGAGTTGATAGATATCGAGCAAAAAAATCATTTTCCATTTTGTGACGCACACAGACACACCACATATAAGCGAGTAGACAGAATATATATAATCTGAACGCAGGACTCATAGTCATATACCTAGATGTCATCTCTTGGCCGTATTGTTCTTGACTTCTAGATTAAAACGAAATGGAATTTGTACAGGTAGTAGAGATTCTACGGTCCTTATCACTTTGTTTCTTTGTAAAACTATTACATTATTGTCCATTAGATGAAGCCATTGACATCTCCTTGTCATCTCGCTATCAAAATCAATCCATAAGAATTTGGTAGGTCCTCTGTGAATAGCATATCATTTAGGAAATCAGTAAATGGGACCATAATGACATTGGTAATTTATGTGTATGCTTTATTTATATTTCGCATATGCTTTTCTACAAACCAAGAATGTATTTCGATCAGACATTGTCACCTTAGAGAATATAAAATGAATGTCGCGGATGTCTGTTTCCTTTAATCTCCAATTGATGACAAATCTGAATGAGTGGTCTAGCTTAAGGGTAAATGCATGCCACCCTTCTAGATTATTAATCAACACCAACAACTTATAGGTCGATATGTACATGAAAGCTCTAAGTCACGACTGTAACTACACATCACAATAATGCTGGTGGCCCGTGGGACAAAAGCTTTACATCACATTAGAATTTCAATTTTAATTAGAACTTAAAATTGATATCTATTTTAGATATTACATAATAAGTAATATTGTGCCTCTAAGCCGTGCTATTTATTGGTTTATTTTAATTGTTAAAATAATAATAATAATAATAATAATAATAATAATAATAATAATAATAATAATAATAATATCTTTATCTATATTTATAATAATTTTAATATAGTATTGGAGGAATTCAAACTCTGAATCTTTCAAAATATCTTAAATATTAAAATAACAAATATTATATGCATGATTTTATATAAACCTAATGTTCTGATCTATTTGATATATGAGATCAGATGGCTATAACTCATTATAATACAAAAAAACCAATCTACCTAGCTTTAATTTGTCGTCTACCTTTAATTTATATTATAAAATTATTAAAATTTAGTTGAGTAACTCGAACACACACATAAGAGATTATATCACAATAAATAATATAGCTATATAATATAAATATTTGTAATTATATGTAATAATTTTTTATATATTAGAAAATAGCGGTACGGTGCGATTTGAACCGCACTTGCATAATTTATAATGTCAAGCCTCAGCCCGCACTACACCGTGCGATTAAATAAAATTTCAACCCGCAACGATACTACGAAAAATAAAAACCACATTTTGCGGTGTGGTGCGGAGCGGTGCAGGCGGTTATGCAGTTGGTGCGGTTTGATGACCACCCCTATCGTTTATGGTTGAAAATAGCTGCCGGTCGAAATTTTCGATCGAATATAGCCGCTTTTTTTTAGTGTTGCGTCATCCGCTTTAATCTCTGAATTATGTGGGAACTGTTTAAGAGTGATGTTTGTACTACTTTTACTAGCAAAAGTGTTGATATATAAAAGTTGAAAGTCGGGTTTTTTCAAAAAATGTGAGATTTGCATTTTGTAAAAGCAAATTTTAAACCAAAAATGATTGCTAAAAAATATTTTCAGATTTATCAAACAATTTTCAACTCGCTTTTCAGCATAAAACTGTTATTGATATATGCAACCATAATAGCAAACTAGTTCTTAATCGCTTAATCATCGATCTCACATTACATTTCCCGTAAAAAAAGTAACGGTTAATATATCGAATATAATAACGATTGAACGCTTAACTCGGTCGATATTAGGTCATCAATGATCGATACGTATAACTGATGGTCAAGAAGGTGCTATTATGTTTGAAAAAAATGAATTGGTATCATGTGGATGAATAATGACCAGTTTTGTGATCGGAAGGTGATCGTTATAGTCCCGATCATAATACGTGGTTGTTGTTATTAAGCCGATGATCCAGATTCGTTGAAAAAAATTGGCTAAGATGTCAGGGAGATATATAACGATCGCTTCCGATTATGGGTCGTAATAAGTGGTTGTTATTATCCACATCGTTCTTTTTTCCTATAAAATGAAAACGAACAATAACTTTGACAGAAGTTTGATGAATGTGATTGTTGTTCTAGATTTTTTTATGTTCCAATTCGATCGTTACTTTTGTGAAGCGATCATTTTTGTGTTTAGATTTTTCAAAGTTTTCATTATAGTCCAAGTTTTCAATCACAAAACAACATACATCATCAACTAAAATTCAAATCACAAACTAACATCTAATAAAATTCATATATGCATAAACTAAAAAAAAAATCCATAAATTTATAATTCCCAATAAATTGATAGAATGACCAATCTATAATTCCACCAATATACACATAAATTTCATAAAATGAAAATAATTAATCCACAGCCGATAAAAATCATATTTACAATCCATACAATCTAAAACAATCCACCGATTTACCCTCGCACTTTTACGGTAAACATAACATATAAAATGTAAGACTTTTAGCAAAATCAACCCCTCGCTGATCAAGGATGTGTTTGCGATTTTGTGTCATCTCCTTAATCTCGAAAATCCAATTTGAATTATTAGGATCAAGAACGTTGATATGTGTACAATCATGCTATATATATAATATTTTGTACCTGCATTTAATTAGTTGAGAATATCCTGTATATTAATTAAACACACGAATTCAAGTAAGAAAAAAACAATCCTCATTCCTCCTACTCCATGAACAGTGAGTTATGTTACAATTACTTACCTCCTCCAGGCTCTAAGCTTCCACACGCACATTTGTTTCTGTAAACAAAGTTCAAGTAGGTCCAGCGTGTTTGCTAGTTCCAAATAGGTAGAAATTTATATATCGCACTTGTTCAATGTATAAAGATGCATGTAGAAAGAGGTGAGTGTTTGAAAACCGGGACACTGGGAGCATCTATCTAGATATATATCGAAACAAATGCATTAAATGGCCCAGCCAACCACCAAATGTGGGCTACTCGCGTCATTCGGTGTACCATTAATTAAAACTGTGGTAGTGAGCATAATTTAGAAACTCCAGAAGCAAGCATTAAAAGAGCTGGAGAAGTAAACATATATTTGAGGAAAGATCCCAATATAAAAAATGAATAAATGGCCACTGATCCAGCCTAGGGTTTTGAAACCCTAACTCGGTGGAGTAAATGAGGGTTTATTTGGGTGGAGGGTCATGTGATAGAAGACATAATAAAACCCAAGATGCCAGACAAAGTTGTTGAAAGATTAGGAGGGAATATTTGGGAGTATGAAAGGGAATTAGAAGGTTTTACTTCTACTCCTTTTTAATTATTTCTTAATCATAACATATTACTCTACTACTCTACCTATGCCTATTTGCTAGCAAACAAACACACCTTTAGGCTTTACTGTCTCTCTCTCCTCAAGTCAATGCCTCTTCTTCAATGTCAAGTACTGTTATAATACGATTATTTTATTATATATGCTACGTACGTACAATTAAGTGTTAATTATAAGCAACTACGAGGCAGATAGGCCTTTGGACTGGACCGGTAGGTCCCGGCAAATGTAATGAGAAATAATGTGGAATGTATTTTGAGGTTTTGTAATAAAACCGAATGAATGATACAAAATTCTATACTCTTATACATGTACCTCAGAGTGAATATTGTAGCTTTAAAAATAGAATTTAATCAATGTGCTTTATCGACTGTGTAATAGTACAACTACAACTGTATCTGTATCAGTAGAGGAGAGAGAAAGAGGAGCGAGGAGAGTGGGGGAAAAAGAATCACATAATCACAAGGGCGTGGGAGTGGTATCTTTCACTCTAGAGAGAAAGAGTGATACAATAAAAAGATATGTATGTAAGTATGTTATATAAATGAGACCCGTCCTCTGCGGGGAAGTATTTTTGATTGTTTATAGTTCAGCTTTTCTACTTTACAAAGTAATTCCAATGTGTTGTGTTTATGTTTTTGTGCTTTGCGTGTTTTGACTAACGAGAGAGAGAGATAGGGCGAGAGAGATTGAGAGAGAGAGAGAGGCCGACCTTGTTCTTCTCTAGCTAGCTAGTGTCATTTTCAAATATATACTCTCGAGGAACTTAACATGACTGCCTTTCATCCCTCCCTTATTTTCCTTTCCATGCCTTTCTGGAAATTCCTCAGCCTTCTCTCTTTCTTTACTTTCATCCATTTCTTGGCTTCTCATTAAATATAATCCACAGATATGTTATCCCTCCACTTTTTACACTAATATTCTGCAGATCAACAAACAATCACTCACATATAACCAAATCACTCCTCTCCTTTTTTTTTTTTTTCTTTTTTGTTAGTTCAATCAGAAGCTCCTGCCTTGAGTTCTTGTTTTACCTTTTACTCATCTCTCCCAAGGCTCTATCTGTGTGTTTGTGTGTGGAGTGAAAGAAAGAAAGAGAGAGATCCCACATCTATATATTTATATTACTTAATTAGCAGTCTTAGATTTGCTTATTCAGAGAAAAGAGAAGCCAAGTTTTTGTTTGTTTAAAAAAAAGATGCCCTTGGAGGGGATTTTCATAGAACCTAATACAACCACCTCCAACTCCTCATCACTCCCTGATCTTTCTCTACACATCAGTCTTCCCAACACTTCACCCAATTGCAATGGCATGAATCACATTCATGATTCCTCGCTTAATTCCCTAGCTTCTTCGCAACCTTACGGAACCACCACCGAGCTCTCCCTCACCCATCCAGCCAATCATATTAGCCAAGAACGAACACATCACCTAATGAGCCCTTTTCATCACCAAAACTACGGAACCTCTTCATCATCGTCGAGTATGGAGGCGTCGTTGAGACCGATAAAGGGAATCCCCGTGTACCAAAACCGTTCATTCCCTTTCTTGCCATTAGATCATCACCCCTCGAGAGAAAAACTAGATCCAAAGATGTGCTTGTATCCGATGCAATCTTATCCTAATAACTCACCCTCGCTCTCTCACTCGCCTTATTTTAGCGCGAACTTGGACCAAATGTCTTCAATCTTAAATAATTCTGGCCCTAATGGATCCTTCTCCGGGGGTTACAGGATCCCCGGAGGAGCTTCTAGGTATAACGGCCTCTCATCTAATTACATTAATCATCATCATCACCATGTTAACAACCAGTTCGGAGTTGGGGTTTCCGAGCCTTCACATCACGCTATGATGAGATCAAGATTCCTGCCCAAGCTCCCTGCTAAAAGAAGTATGAGAGCGCCAAGGATGCGATGGACAAGCACGCTTCATGCTCGGTTTGTTCATGCCGTTGAGCTACTTGGTGGCCATGAAAGTAATACATCAATTTTACCTATATATTGTTAAATTCTTCCTCGAACTAGTTTATAAAAACCTAATAAATTTTCTCTTTTTGTCGGGATTTCGAGTACTAAAATTATGAATTTGTGTTGTTTATGTATAGGGGCAACTCCAAAGTCTGTTCTTGAGCTCATGGATGTCAAAGATCTCACACTGGCTCATGTCAAGAGCCATTTACAGGTAGATAGATCGATGAAGAACACAAAACTATAGTAAATATTTTTTTCATCCATGGTAAAATTATATATGTGGCATTGTAATAATCTTTAAATAATAAGAATTGTGAAAAGAAGAATAGGATTAGTTAATGAAATGATGTCAGGAGGGTCTCCGTCTATCCCTCCGGCACAGTAGCCGATGAAAGGCAGTGAGTGAATGAATTAAAGAAATGTACTGTTGTGGTAGGAAGCCATCTGATCTTGGAAGAGTCAGCTCAGAAGTGAGAGAGAAGTGTAATTAATTACGAGTACTACTGGTAGAAGTGAGAAAATTAAAACAAGAAAGAAAAGAATGAATGAATGAATGAATGATAGTCCTGTACTGTACCTAGTGTATCAGACAAAACCAAGAAAGTCATCATTTCTCAATTATACTAGTAGTATTACAGCTCATCTTCTCCCTCGTGATTAATGATATTATTTTTTAAAACTATTTTTTTTGTTTTTTTTGGTTTTTTGACTAATACACAATGGAAATGGTGTAAATGTTGCAGATGTATCGGACTGTTAAAACAACTGACAAACCAGCTGCTTCTTCGGGTACGTATAGACATCTCTCTTTTCATCCCTGATTATCATAAATCTTTCACTAACTAAGATGTTAATCGTTGCGATGTTTTGTTAAATTTGATTGAAGGACAATCGGATGGATCCGGAGAAGAAGATATTTCGACATTGGGCAGCTCAGGGTCCGGCAGATTCGCAGATCCCAGACCCCCTTCTGATCCAAGACTCTGGAGCAACTCTTCAAGGTAACATTGATGATTAAGGAAGTAACCAAAAATTAATCACAGGTTTAATAGTTTTGATTACTTTTTGCATGGTGAAAATGCAAAGCACCCACGTCCACCATATTTGAAGGAATAAAAAGGGGGGTTCTTGTGACAGGCTTTTGCTTTTGCTTCTATGTTCCTTCAAATCTTGCTTCTTTTTCAGCTTCTTCTGATTTTCCTATTTCTCTCTTTTGTACGTGACTCGGAATATTTTGATTTCACCTGATCATAACGGATACTATGCAGCTTTGCCTTTGCTTGCTTTCCCTCCCCCATTATTATATTATTATCTTCCATATTAAAAGTACTACTTGTTTATATAAGATACGAGATAGAAAAAAGCAAAGTAGCGGTCAACTTTATCTTTTCTATTTAGAGCTAATCACTACTCCTAATGATTCATTATCAACTATTAATCACATTTTTTTAGTGCTAAGCTGTCTGGTTCTTGTTCTCTTCACGAGGTGTTTTTGCATATAAGGCCAGAGCTTGACTTGAGGGCTCTTGTTTCTCAAAGTTTGAGCTACATATAGCATGTAGTAATAAAATATATTAATTTAGCAGTACGAGCTTCTGCTGAGGGACTGGGGTAGTGGTGTCATTAAATGTCTCGTGTCTTATGTCAAAACAATAGGCTCGGAAATGAAGCAAAGCCACAAAACGAAAATGTCAACCTCTTGTAAATCAGAGAAAAAGATAATCATGTAATGAGGCCAGACAAAGAAAGGACGAGTCAGTTTGCAGTGTCTGAGTTGAATGGTTGCTGTGTTTTTTGAATTCTTGTCTAGGACTTGTTTCTACGGACTGCTCATCACTCATTTTAGCCACGGTAATAAACTTGTTTCTATGTGTTTTCTTGTTTTTGCATTTTAACGTTATGTGGTATCTGATGTAATCATGTAAGTACTGAACTTTAGAAGAAGGCATGGATTAAACCCTTCAAGCATTGCAAGTTCAAAAATTTATGGCAGTTAGGTTTTCTGAAACGCATCTTCTTTGATCGTCCCGAGATTTCGGTTGATTGATATGTAGTACTATATGTTTGTAGTTGTTAGTACTATATATCATATTTTGTCTATATTTATTGTAATACCGTGTGAGTTAACTTAAAAAAAGTCATTTTCATTTATAGATTAAAAATTAGTTAAGTAGAAATGTGACAATATCTGGTTCGATATATCTTATTCTTCATAAATAAGTTTATTTTGTCTAAAAAAAAAATAGAAATGTGAAATTGTCACTTATAAGTTTATTTATTTTTTCCTTAAAATAGATACTTAAGTCGGTAAATTAATAATGCTAAACTTCTCCTAAATACTTAATTCTGTAAGAGCATCTCCAATAGTCTCTTTATAGTGGCTCTTAAATTGATATTTGAGGAGGAATGTAGTTTTGCTTGCTCCAATAGACTCCTAGTCACTCTTATATTCCTTAAAATTCTCTTCTCTCTCCTCAATTGTAAGAGCTACTAGCCACTCCTAACTAATATTTTATAATAAATTTGGAAGCACGCATTCTCTCTCCATCCACTTGTTTTTGTACTTATATGCACATGACTTGCTTTTAATAATATAAAACAAAATAAGGAGTGAATATAAGAGGTGTTGTTGAAGTTGAACCCACATTAAATCACTAAGAGTCAATATTTTATATTATATTTAGGAGTGAGTTAAGAGACTATTGGAGATGCTCTAAAACACTATGTAAATGTTAAATTTTCTTCTTCAAATTTAGTTATTGTTTTCTCAATTTGAGTTCACCAAAACGTGGTGCTGTTGGTTATAATGGTTAGGCAAACAAGCTCTATAAGTTAATTTTAAGTTACTTTTGTATTTTCCCCGAACCGACCAAAAAGGTTGTTCCTTACCTATAAGTTGCTTAAAAATGACTCCAACCCTCCGTGAATTCCGACTTTAGAGTCATTGCTCTAGTTGCATTGAGTCGCCTTGCTGATTTTCTTGTCTAGGCCTTGGTGAAATCTTTTTAGAGAAATGAACGTGGTTTTGATCTCAAGTGATGGAGGGGAAGTTTTGAAATACAAAGAGTTTGAAACTAGATATTTTACCGACTATATATAAGTTGCTGCCGAATCTTGCATGGATTCGCTAACTTGCTTCAAGATTCGTTGATTCTTGTTACAGAACACCCAAAATAAGAATAGAAAGAGACCCAAAATTGTATTCATTATCAACAAATCAGGAACATTCTAACTAGTTATCTCAGTCTCGTAGACAAGAAGGATTCTTGATGCAACAAGCAATCTAACTAGTTATCTCAGTCTCGTAGACAAGCGGGATTTTTGATGCAACAAGTACTACATATATACCATACATTAACAGGAACACATTAGCTAGACTATCAGGTTACGAGCTTTTTAGCAAATACGTGATGCTCTAAGAATTGTTAAGGGCATTTCTTAAAGAAATTAGAAGGTTTTAACCGATGACAAGTCATTCCAGAAAAACTTGGAACTTGATTTACTTGAATTTCTTGGGGCAGTGCCCCACTATTTTATCATATTAGCAATTTAGACTACATATGTCAGCAGGAAGTAGCTACATATAAAAGGGTTGTTGTATTGCAGTATTTGTAGGCTGTGTGATTGAAAAGCTATTTTTTGCTCACCACTAAATATATATTTGGATCAATGGTCATAAAGTAAATATTAATTTTTTTGAAATATATTTTCAGCAACAGAGAGGATTGGTTGCAGACTAACTCAGTCGACCCAGACCGGATCAGACCGCTCTCGACATTAACATCGCAGCAGAGATCTGCAGCTCACCAGATTGAGGTTACATTCTTCTCCACACACAATATAAGAATAAGATTGTATAGAATCTGAAATGATAGATTTGACATGGCTTGGGTTCTAGTAGTCATATATACTAACGAATCCAATCTTGTTGGACACAGGAATGTGATTCTGCCCAGCTGAAGAGCTACTTGGGATCTAGTTTGGATCACAAAAACCCAAGCCTGGAGTTCACATTAGGGAGGCCAGGTTGAACGAGTGACCTAATTGGAAGCATAGATGACCATGCATGCATGCATCTTTCTCTTTGGTTTTGCCTTAAAGTATTCCGAGGATATGTCTTGTGTTGATGTTAAAGAAATTTTCATGCTACAAGAAGAAAACATAAAGAAAAAAATGTTGATCAGGGTGGAGAGAGGATTGAGATTTGGTCATTTAGCATGCATATGCATGCATGCTAACTTCTCTTTTGTAGTATAGAAGCTTACTATTTTTCTTTTTTACTTTGGTTTTAAATGTTTTCTACACGTAGAGACTTCAAAGAGCTGGGAAATAGTGAGATGAGTTGAAATTGGGTTGTGGAATTGGGCAATTGGATTTATTTTCGGCTTATCTTTACTGCCTGTCCTTAAAATAGATAGAATGAATGTTTCATCAAAACTATTCCTCGTTAATTCCTAAAACCTTGAAGAAAAAGGCATCATAAATTGTTATATACTTTTAATTTACCGTAAAAGTCACGCATTTTATTTAAAAGGTTGCACATATTTGTTGCGGATGGTATTTTGTTTATCATAATTGTTTTTCTACTTTATTAAGGTCAAGGAGGTTACAAAACATATAATTAATGTGTTAAATAAGTTGGGAAAAATACCTCTAAATATTATTTATTAATATTGGATTATCTAGCGTTTTCAATTTTAGAAGAAAACCTAGCATTTTGTTCTTAA